>NC_051064.1:31519379-32200991 GCF_004664715.2 Peromyscus leucopus | reverse complement strand
CCTGGCTTATGAGGTAGTAAGACTGTGCTGGGCATGAAGAATTGGTCTTTTAGATAAAAGAAAGTTGATAGTCTAGATAAGTAATCTGACCTGAGAGAAATCAATAGGCAACAGCAACAAAATAAATGATCAAATTTGTTGAATAGCTAGTCCATAAACTTCTTTATTTCCTGCCAATAAGTAAATTCATAGGACATAGAACAGCAAAAATTAGATCTAATGATAACCCCAGGGAAGGGTTTGGGGTTTCTCACTCCTTCTCAAATGGTTCTAACTCTTCTACCAATGCATCATTCAGAAATAACTCATTTTGTCATGGACTTGGCAGAAAGTTGTGACCTTACAAATCATTGTTGCAACTATGCTCCTGCACTGAACTTTTAAATCCTGGGAATTCAGAGACACTGAATAACAATAGGAAGTATGTGAACTCAATTCAATTAATGTGGGAGTCAAGAATAGGATAGATAAATGGTGGTACTATAAATAATTAATTACAAGAGCCAAGCTCCAAAATGCAGCAAAATATACCTTGTTCATAGCACACAGTGAGATTTCCATCCTGTGTGATCACTAATCATTTCTCTGTCTTTTCTATAGACCCACATTACCAAGAGAAAATGTTACTGGATGAGAATCTATGTCCTCAAGAGGTTTAATATAAAATTACCCAAACATAATTGAGACTGTGGATAGGTATAGGTCTGATTATTTTGTTCTTTCTGGTGCAAGTTTCCATGCTTTCGTTCAACTTGTCCATTTTGGGAGAAAGAGTGCCTAAAAAAACACTAGGACACATTTTCAGGGAAGGGGTAGGATCTAAGTGCGGAAATATGTTAAGGTAAATTCATACACTTCTGTTCATATGTTCATGTCTGAGTATATTTTAGCAATTAATGCAGTATATGTCTTTCTTTTTTAAATAAAGGTTAGAATGAATGGTGTCAGTTGAGAGTGATCACATCTAGAGAAGAGTCGAGACATTTTTAATCTACCTCCTGATGGCCTTATTGCACAATGACTGGTCTCTGAACTGGTAACTTTACTGATTGTCACCTCTGATAAAGGGAGTTGCAAATAACTACAGGCATCCTTTGAGGATTTAGACTGCTATTTGCCTCAACCATCCACTAGTTAACATTCCCTTTGAAAGTGGCTTCTTTACCTCCTGTTAGCAAGCTTATGCAACTAGACTTATGACTCTAACATAGTAGTTCTATTTCAGAACAGAACAGCTCAGACTCCACAGCTAGGAAGGTGAAAAGGATATAGGAATCCTTTGATTCCTTGAACTGGAATTGGGTTAATTAAGAATACCATTGTCTAGCTCTATCTATAATTCATAATTGTGAGAAATAGTGATAGATGACATTTTGAGGAAAACAAACATCCTCTATTCTGCTAGCCAACTCAAAATTACCCAATTGAATGGAGCCTAGTATTCATGGACAGAGTCCAACTACATGAATTGGCTCACTGATGGTTTGGCCAAGATAATCTCAAAGTGCTCATTGGGCTCCTCAGTTAATCAGCTGTTATATCTTATTTTCACTTTGGAGCTTTTGAAATAAGCTTTTTATATCTGCTGTGTTGTGTTATTGAAAAAAAATTTTTTTTTTTTTTTTTTGGTTTTTCAAGACAGGGTTCTCTGTGGAGCTTTGCGCCTTTCCTGGAACTCACTTGGTAATCCAGGCTGGCCTCAAACTCACAGAGATCTGCCTGGCTCTGCCTCCTGAGTGCTGGGATTAAAGGTGTGCATTTTTCAATTGAATTTCCTATTGAACAGTTGCAGATTTGCATCAGACTTAAATATTATAAAGAATATGTGTATTGTTTATATATTTTCCCCCCAGTGATATAATTTTTCAAACCAGACTGTGATTTATTTTACAAGGATATAGATACCAAGGCCATTCATTCCTAGTGTTTTGATTTCTTGAGTTTTATTCTAGGCTTATTTATAATTCTGGTGAATGTGATAATGTACATACACACGAATTATTAACAAAATTTTAGAATACATGTATTAACAAAATTTTAGAATACATGTAGGTCTGGTTGAGAATCTGTAAAGTACATAGTCCTTATCTCTGCTTTCCCTGGGCTACCTCATGCTACATCCTAACTTAAGAACACCAATGTTTTCCACTTTGAAAGTCCAGCTTGATAATTTTTTTATTTTTATATTTATTTTTATTATTTTTTTATTTTATTTTATTTTACAACACCATTCAATTCTACATAACAGCCATGGGTTCCCCTATTCTCCCCACTCCCACCCCTTCCCCTTACCCCTAGCCTACCCCACATTCCCACCTCATCCAGGGAAAATCCTCCCCCGAGGACTGAGATCAACCTGCTAGACTCAGTCCGGGCAGGTCCAGTCCCTTTCTCCCAGACTGTGCCAAGTGTCCCTGCATAAGCTCCAGGTTTCAAACAGCCAACTCATGCAATGAGCACAGGACTTGGTCCCACTGCCTACTTGAGAAGTCTGGTGTTATTCTGATGGGTTTGCCTTTGTACGTTACTTGGTCTTTTTCCTTTGTGGCTCTTAATATTTTTTCTTTGTTCTGTGTGTTTTGATTATGTGGCAAGGGGTCTTTGTTTTGGATCCAGCCTATTCAGTGTTCTGTATCTTCTTGTATCTTCATGGGTATTTCTTTCCTTAGGTTAAGAAAGTTTTCTTCTATGATTTTGTTGAATATATTTTCTGTGCCTTTGAGTTGGTATTCTTCTCCTTCTTCTATCCCTATTATTCTTAGGTTTGGTCTTTTCATGGTGTCCCAAATTTCTTAGACATTTTGTGTTAAGACTTTTTTGTTTTTAGTGTTTTCTTTGACTGATGAATCTATTTTCTCTATTGTGTCTTCAGTGTCAGAGATTCTCTGTTCCATTTCTTGCAATCGGTTGGTTATGCTTGTATCTGTAGTTCCTGTTCATTTATTCAGGATTTCTATTTCCAGCATTCCCTCAGCATGTGTTTACTTTATTGTCTCAAATTCATTTTTCAGATCTTGGAATGATCCTTTCATCTGTTTAATTGCTTTTTCTTGGCTGTCTTTGATTTCTTCCCATTTTTTGTTCGTTTTTTTTCTTCCATTTCTTTAATGGGAGTTTTTTTTTATGTACTCTTTAGTGGAGTTTTTCACTTCCTCTTTAAGGGAAGTTTTTATTTCCTCTTTAATGGAGTTTTTCATTTCCGCTTTAAGGGAAGTTTTTATTTCCTCTTTAATGGAGTTTTTCATTTCCTCTTTAAGGGAAGTTTTTATTTCCTCTTTAAGGGACTGTTTTATTTCTTCTTTAAGGGCCTCTATCATCTTCTTAAAGTCATTTTTAGGATTGATTTCTTCTGTTTCTTCTGTCTTGGTATGTTCAGGTCTTGCAGGTGTAGAATCACTAGGTTCTGATGTTGCCACATAGGTCTTAATGATGTTGCCTGTATTTTTGCACTGGCACTCATCTCTTTCTCTGCTCGGTGAGGATGGTGTCTGCGTCTGAGAGTGCCTCTCTTGTTCTAATTTTTAGTCTTGGTTTACTAGGAGATCTTGGTTAAATTGGTGCTATTGGGCTGTTTCTTCAGGAGCAGCTGATTTCAGTCGGTGAAGTATATACTTATGATTCTGGTAATCTGGTTTGGTGGCTGGGCAGCACCTTCTTTTGTGTTCCCAGGTCACGTTTTGTTCATTCGTCAACTCCTCAGCTGATCTTGTTTCTTCAGACTTCAAACTGTAGGGATCTGAATCCTCTTCGGGATGGATTTAGTAGTCTCACCAACACCTCCAAGTTGTTGGGTTTCGCAGGATCAGCAGCTGAGCCCTGGGTTGGCCTCAGACAGAGTGTTCAGATTCATTCTGGTTCCGTCCCACGGAGATAGCTTCTTCCCCAGATGTTGGGGTTAGAGGCCTCCCTCTGCCTGTCGCCGCTGCCGGGCCTGTCTGTCTCTGCAGGCCACCGCCGGGCCTGTATGTCTCTGCCGGCTGCCGCTGTGGGCCTACCTGCCTCTGCTTGTTGCCCCTGCCATGCCTGTCTACCTCTGTGGGCTGCCACCACCGGCTAATTTTTAAATTTTTATCTTAGTATAGTGGTAATCCATGCAACTCCTGAAAGTGGTTATCATAGTCTCTTTTTTTATAGTATGACCTACCATGTCCTAAACTCCAAACCCTTATGGAGCATATCCTGCCCATTTTTAAAATACATTCACCCTTCCAAATCAAATGTCTTTTCAGCATTTTATGTCATATGACATCAGCTCAAAATTTAGGCTCTTCTAAACCTTATCATTTCAAAGTCCAGAATATCATCATTTGGGTCACATAAAGCTTGTCCAGATGACCCTTCACCATGTGGCATAAGAAACACATATAAGTCCTGCCCATCTCTGGACCAAAAATCCTGAAACAAAGATTATCTCTTTGTCTTCCTCAGAACTACAGATGGAACATTGGAGAATATCCTACATCCACAGACCATTTACACACAGTGGAAACAGCAAAGGGAAAATCTTCACTTTTCTCTGTAATGCTTACATCCAGCAACTACTGGTTTTCTTTAGTTATATTTCAAGATCTGGTCAGAGTTTTGAATCACTTTTATTTTATTTTCAATAATTGCACCATGTATTTGAAGCTAAGAAAACTTATGAGAATGTTTGTACTTGCCAATAGATTTAGAATAAGCCTACTTTTCTTCTGCATTATTTCCATCCCACTTAAAACTTAAGCTCATATTTTCCCTACTGAATCAACTTACTTTTATTATTAAATTTATTTATTTTATTTGTATGAGTGTTTTGTTTGTGTGTGTGTGTGTGTGTGTGTGTGTGTGTGTGTGTGTGTGTGTTGTGTGAGCCCTTGAACTGGAGTTATGGATAGCTATGTGCTACTATGTGGGTTCTGGGAATCAAACTCAGATTCTCTGCAAGAAAAATCACTCTTAATAAATCTCTCTAGTCCATGAAGCAACATTTTTTTAATTACTTAGGGATCCCACCTTGTTTAGGACCAATTATTCCCTTAGGCTGAATACATTTCTTGGTTGTTTATAAACTATCATCTTTCTTTTTTGGCTGACTCTTGACATGGATGAAAGACAATAACTTTCAGAATCCTATGTACTTTCTAGTTTTGTAGAAAAGGTCTTTGGGGCATATCTTTAAAGTCTTAAAAGGATTGCATGTGATAATACACTTTTACTGAACTCTTTTTAGCAAATGATAGTCTAATTTTACACCCAGGCTTCTCTACGCCCAATTTCAGTAGCTATCCAGCTTCTCAAATACTATTTTCTCTACAGAAGTTGATCAAACTAAAAGTATTTCACATAGATGAAGGTCTTTTCCCTCTTCTTTCCTCTTACATTTCACTATTTTCAGCAAGAAGACACATGAACACACTTACAGCCTGTAAGAACACCCTTTGCCTAAAACATAGGAGGCACATAACTAAGAAAAATTATATCACTAACAGCCACTTGATAACAAGCACCTACCTTCTTCCAGTTTCCAAAATGTTCTCAAGTCTTTTGGACCATGATAAGTTATTTGAAATCCAAAATTCTGTTAACAGTATAAGTTGATTAAAATTTTTTCTAAGTGGATGCACAATGCTCTTCAAAATGTCTTCTAGTATCCACTGTCTTGCTAGTCCCCAATTGCTGCCACAGTTTAGGAATTTGTAAATAGCATCATAATTCTAAATATGTATTTTCTTTTAACACAACTGTGGAACATTTCAACAACGCAGTGAAAGTTCATTTCCTATATCAAAGTCACTGTCCCTGAGAAACCTAGGCTTAGTATCTCACAAGGTTTCAAGATTTGAGCCAGATGAATCACTCACATACAGGATGGAGTCCTCTTCAAGTACTCATTTCAGATTGGGGAAGAGAGACTGGGCTTTCTGAGGCTGCTGCCAAGTGACAAAATGCAACACTTTCCACAAGAGGCAGTTTTCGTCATGGCCTGTCAAACTGTGACCCTACTATTTCTAAGTTCCATAAAATGGTTTTCCTGATTAGTCTCTCCTAGTATTGTGTTCCTTTAAGTTAAGTCAGATGATTAGAGACTGTATATTCAGTATTGATTTTTGCCATTTTTGTTAAAAAGTTATATAATCGTGAACTGGAAGCTACCAAATAGTGGGTTACTACTCATGTTCCTGATGACTGAGTTGTAAAAGGGTGTCAGCTATTGAATATCATGTTGGAATATTTCAGCTATTGATTTTTCTCGAGTTATTGATCTTTTCTAACATAATTCTAAAGGAATTTGCTAGAAGTTCACTATTCTAGCTTAGTCCATTTGGGATATTATATCAAACTACCATATACCAGGTGGCCAGTAAATAGTAAATTTTTATTTGTATATATGTACCAAGACAGAGTCTCTTTATAGAGCCCTTGGTGTTCTGGAACTCACTATGTTGAGAATGGTGGCACTGATCTCACAGATATCCACTTGCCTTTACCTCCTGAGTACTAGAATTAAAGGCATGTGCCAACATGCCTGGCCTCATTTCTATATTTCTAAGGAATGAAAAATGTCCAATAATGAGGCACCAATAGATTTTTGTGTCTGGTGAGGATCTGATTATTGGTCCACAATTGTCAATCTTACTACTTTAACGATGAAGAGCATAAGGGAGTTCTATGACGTAGTCCATGAAGCCTCTACCTTTATGACATTATCATCTTACAAATGCCCTTGGAAATGCTCTCACATTGGACAATAGGATTTAAAATATGGGTTTGAAGAATACAGGAAGTGGTGTATATAAGGCTAGTTCTTTGAAGAGTTTGTGATCATATATAGAGAGAACACATGCAGGAATCAATCATCCCATTCCCTACATACTATACTACAGAGTTAGTATCTGGATTATTGTATACGTCCAGCAAAGAGGGAGCATAACAAGCTTTGGTAGAAGGAATATACACTTACTGTCTTTTTAGATAAGTAATGCATTGACAAATAATACATTTTTGTTACTAAAGTATACCACTGTAGTAATTATACTTCTTTAAGAGAATAAAGGATAAATTGCATTGATTTAGGAAAATGCCAGTAATAGGTTTATTTCTAGGATTTGTGATCTTTCTAGCCACAGTTTTATAGTACTATATATTATGTAATAATATATTATCTGTATATATTGTATATAAGATACACTCCTACAAATTATAATATATATATATATATATATATCAATGCACATGTTATACTATATTTATAGGTTATGTTTATAGAATCATACATGAATTTCCTTTTACTGAATAGGTCTTAAGTCCTGTTCAGCTTATGGTACCTCAAGATAATATTACCGCTGTTGCACTAGTGAGGTTATCTTATCAGACAAGTCATCATTGCTGTTTTTTTGTTTTGTAACTAGGTAGGACTATCAGTTGATTTTCTCCCTTGGCAGTTCACAAAGCATCATCCTCAAGGAGGGGCTCCCAGGTCAGTTCCAGGTCAATTCCTCCAAGTCCGGTGTCTAGTGCATGGGGTATATTCAGCAATGGAGTATTTTTCACCTCCTGGTTTCAAAGGTAAATTAAGTACCCTACAGTGTTTTAGGAAAATTTAAAATTCCCTTGACCAGGAATTCTTGGGGAGGTTTTCCATGCCTGGAAATGAAGGAAGCACAGTCATACAAAGTGGTAAAATGTCATAAATGCCTGTGGAATATGAAACCATACTTTTACCTAAAGATGAAATTTTCTGGCTTCTTACCTCAGTAGCCTAATTCCTGAAATTTTGCTTTTAATGAATGAATTGCTAATAATTTACTGATGACTAACATTCCAAATAATATGCACACATCCTAATTCTCATTACATAATAAATGTTACCATAAATGTAAAAAGGCACTTTTCACATATATTGTTAACATGGATGTTAGAGATGGGGATATTAGATGCATCTAATTTAGTCATGTGAGTTATGAAAGGCTGAACATCTTATCAGACTAAGACAAAGGGAAAGAGGGACTGGAAGGAGGACCCACATAACATGAGGATGAAGTGTATGCTGCTGTGATCAGTCAAGCATGAAGCACAGAGGCAAAAAGGGATATCCAGAGCAACAATGACAAAAAGGTGGAAACTCAAGGGGGCAGATGTAGGACACCAAAAGGCAAGGTAGCATGGTGATATTTTACCTTACATCCTGTGAGATTTAAGTGTGTCATTTAAAAATTACTTAACAGGGTGGTAGTTTTTCTTTTCTTTCCTCAGAGCCATAACACAAAACTCTACATATTTGGTATCTGTGAGTAAGCTTCCATTATAAGTTAATGGAATTGACAACTCTATAAATTAGTGTAGATTCAATATATCATACAACAATGGGGATTTCTTTCTGCTATATTTCTTGAGGAGTAGAGTACCAATAATTTTATCAGAATACTAGATACTCAAAGATGGCAAAGTAAAAAAAAAAATTGCTTAATGATTGTCTTACCAAAAACTGTCTTTTAAAATACTAATATGTTCTGATGAGCACGAAAACCAGTTCCTTCTGTGAACATTTGTCTCCAGCAGAAGAAAATAGCACTTGTCACCTTGACACTTTTATTTCACCAAGGATTTGTTGAAAATTAAAGTTAAGAGTTTACAGTGGAACTTGTTAAAACAATGGCAAGTTTCTTTTTTTCCATCAGCAGGCAATGTCATATTATTTTGAATACATGAACACATAAATGTCAGTGTAAGTGTGGACTATCCTGATTTAACTGAAGTTGGAAAAAAAAGAATTTTGCACTTAAAGTTTCTTACATGTTTTACATGTTAACATGTTTGCTTGGGTTTTTTTTTTTCTTCTGTGTAGCCCTGGTTGTCCTGAAACTCTTTCTCTAGACCAGGCAGACCTCAAAGATCTACCTGCCTCTGCCAGTCAGTGCTGGAATTAAAGGCATACACCACTACGCCCAGCTCATATTACCATTTTTAAAACTTTTAAAATATTCAATTATTGAAGTTCATGTAACATTGTAAGAACTCATGCTAACTGCAACCTGAGAAGCATTCATGGAGTAAGTCACTGCCACTATTATAGAACATGTTTGTTTTCAGATGTTCTGTAATGTGCTCATGTAATATGCACAGTACTCTAAAGTTTTTTATATGTAGCTGTTATTGTTTTTCTCTGAACTTGTGTGATAGCCATCACAGCAATAGTGCTGTGATGAGATCTAAGTAATAGCACTTAGCTAGGTCTCTCCATGTAAGTCTCATTTATTAAAAATTGTATTACCACTTTCAACAGAATTCTAATCATTCGTATAATGCTACAGGATTTTAAAAATTCTTTTTGGAGAGCCATCATACTTCCACTGTAGAAACACACATTGCAAAATATGTATTGATGCATTCAAGAAATGTTTCTACTAATTTTGCAGCCCATAAACTGAGAAACTAAAATCTGAAACAATAAAACAGTAATGCCATTTATTGCACTATGGCAATGTAACATTTGTGCATTCTCAGCAAGTCATTCTAATAAGAGTCTCCTTCTTTATGGATATTTACTGGCAATGGCTTTACCATCTATAACTACCACTTGGTAAATGAAGCAGCATATAAGACTGTTTATTTACTTTTTTTCAAAACTATGACTGTTGTCACTTAAAATCCATCTTCTTCATAAAATGTTTTGGGTGTTTAATATACTTGAATCCCATCACCAAAAATTAATTGACAAACTGCTTGAGAAATTCATGAACTATGTCAAAAAGAAAATTCAGATCTCTAGATTAATTTACTTAATGGAAACTTATTGTTTAAGAACTGCTGAAGATAGAGGCAGGTAGATGCTTTATGTCTCATACATTTAACCATGAGGAAGGATGAACTTCTTTGTTCTGCTTATATTTTTAGATGCTTTCCTTCTCTGAAAAACTCCAGTTCTAAACATAGAGTCCATAAAGATGACTATTCATAAAGACAAGGCCAGTAATCTGAAAATCCTCTTTTCTGCAGTTCTGAAAGCTATAGTTTTTCCCTTTCTGCACTAACTGACTCCTTGATCTCCAATGGAAAACTGTTTGATCCCATAGAGCTACCACATAGTACCTAATTTTCTGACATTTCCCTCACTGGACATGGAGATGGGTTGAAATTCTTGTATATTTTTTGTATATGCTGTACACACACACACACACACACACACACACACACACACACACACACATATACTCACACACACTGCGGATGGCCAGTTAAGACTACATAGGCACTATTGCTAGGAGTTTTATCTGGGGTCTTCCTTGTAGTTTTGTGGAAATTTCCCTTGCATTTGGTTTCTACCTGATCCTGAAAAGCTCCCCTTTATAGTCATCTCTTTCAGTACTCTATCCCCCCACCCCCTAACTGCTCCCTCCAGTTCCCATCCCTACCTGCTCCCTTTCCCCGTCCACCCATCAGAGATCTTCAATTTTCCCTTGTGAGGAAGAACCATACATGCCCTCTTGGGTCCTCTTTGTTATCTAGTCTCTCTGGGTATGTGGTTTGTATCATGGTTACCTTTACTTTATAGTTAATATTCACTTGTGAGTAAGTACATACCATGTTTGTCTTTCTGGGTCTTGGTTACCTCACTCATGATGATTTTCTGTAGTTTTATCGATTTGCCTTCAAGTTTCCTGATGTTATTGTTTTTAACAATTGAGTAATATTCCATCGTTTAAATGTACCACATTTTCTTTATGCATTCTTCGGTTGAGGGGCATCTAGGTTAGTTCCAGGTTCTGACTATCACAAATAAAGCTGCTGTGAACATAGATGAGCAAGTGTCCTTATGGTACAATTGAGCATACATTGAATATATGCCCAAGACTGGCATAGGTGGATCTTGAGGTAGATTGATACCTAATTTTCTGAGAAACCACCATATTTATTTCCAAGTGGCTGTTCAAGTTTTCACTCAACCAGCAATGGAGGAGTGATTCCCTTCCTCTACATCCTTTCCAACATAAGCTATCATTTGTGTTTTGATCTTATGCATTCTGACAGGTATAAGATAGAATCTCAGTCATCTTGATTGGTATTTCCCTAATGGCTAAGGATGATAAACAATTCCTTAAGTGTTGCTCTGCCATTTGAGATTCTTCTGTTTACAATTTTCTGTTTAGGTCTGTACCCCATTTTTTCATTGGATTATTTCATTTTTGGATGTCTAGTTTCTTGAGTTCTTTCTATATTTTGGAGATTAACTCTCTGTCAAATGTGGGCTTGGTGAAGATCTTTTCCCATTCTGTAGTCTGCCATTTTGTCTTACTGGCAGTGACCTTTGCCTTATTTCCAGTTCCAAGAGGCCCTATTTATTTTCAGTCTTAGTGTCTGTGTTATTGACATTTTGTTCAGGAAGTTGTCTCCTATGCCAGTGAGTTCAAGACTATTCCTCACTTTCTCTTCTGTCTGGTTCAGTGTAACTAGATTTATGTTGAGGTCTTTCATCCACACTTGGATTTGAGTTTTGTGCAGGATGATAGATCTGGTTCTATTTGCATTCTTCTACAATGGCACTATCCAGTTATATCAGAAATATTTTATGAATATGCTTTCTTTTCTCCATTGTATATTTCTGGCTTCTTTATCAAAAGTAGGTGTCCATAGCTGTGTGGATTTATGTCTGTGTCTTCCATTCCATTCCATTGATCAATGTATCCATATTTATGCCAATACCATGCTGGTTTTATTACTATTGCTCTTATCAGGGATGATGGTACCTCTAGCAATTGTTTTATTGTACAAGATATCCTTGGTTTTTTCTTTTTCCATATGAAGTTGAGTAATGAGGTGGTATTGTGTTCCCCAAAATATTGTGCACCCTAATAAACTTATCTGAGTTCAGAGACAGAACAGCCACAATAGTAAACATAGAGGATAGGCAGTGGTAGCACACGCCTTTAATCCTAGCATTCCAGAGGCAGAAATCCAAGTGTTCAAGGATACAGCCAAGCATGGTGACTCACGCCTTTAATTCCAGAAAGAGAGCCTTTAATCCCAGGGAGTGAGGCAGAGAGCAGAAAGATATATAAGGCGTGAGGACCAGAAACTAGAAGCATTTGGCTTGGTTAAGCTTTTAGCTGGTTAAGCTTCAGGCTTCGAGCAGCAGTTCAGCTGAGAGCCTTTGGGATGAGGACACAGAAGCTTCCAGTCTGAGGAAACAAGACCAGCTGAGGATCCGGCGAGGTGAGGTAGTTGTGGCTAGTTCTGCTTCTCTGACCTTCCAGCATTCATCCCAATAACTGGCCACAGGTTTGATTTTATTAATAAGACTCTTTAAGATTCATGCTACAGAGTATTATTTTTCTAAGGTCTGTAAATAATTGTGTTGGAATTTTGATGGTGATTGCATTGAAAGTGTAGATTGCTTTTGGTAAAATGGCTATTTTTACTCTTATTAATCCTATATGATTCATGAGCAAGGGAGATCTTTCCATCTTCTGATATCGTCTTCAATTTCTTACTTCAAAAACTTAAACTTCTTCTCATATAGGTCTTTCACTTGCTTGGTTAAAGTTATCCTAAAATATTATTTATTGTTTTTCCCTATTGTGAAAGGATGTTGTTTCCCTGGTTTCTTCCTCAGTCCTTTTAATATTTGTATTTATGAAGGATATTGCTTTTTTTTTGTCTGTTATTCTTATATGCAGCCACTTTGCTACAGGTGATTATCAGCTGTAGGAGTTCCAAGGTAGAATTCTTGGGGTCATTTATGTGTACTATCATGTCATCTTCAAATAGTGATAATTTGACTTCTCCTTTTCCAATTTGTATATCCTTGATCTCCTTTAGTTGTATTTTTTTCTCCATTAAGAATTCAAATATGATATTGAATAGATATGGAGAGAATGGACAGCCTTGTCATGTTCCTAATTTTAGAGGAATTTCTTTAAATCTCTCTTCATTTAATTTGCTGTTAGCTATTGGCTTGCTGTATATTTATTTTATTATAATTAGGTATACTCCTTTCATCCTTGATGTCTCCAAAACTTTTATCATGAAGGGGTGTTAGTTTTTGTCAAGGAATCTATCAACATCTAAAGAAATAATCATGTTTTTTTTTCAGTTTATTTATACAGTGTATTACATTGATAATTTGTTCATGTTGAACCATCCCTACATCTCTGGGATGAATTCCACTTGATCATGGTGGATGATCTTTTTGATGTGTTCCTTTTTTTTTTTTTTTTATTAAGAGATTTTCTATTCTATTCAAGGCTGTACAAAGTGTCTCGCCATAGGCACCAGGCTCCAAAAAGGCAGCTCATGCACCAGGGACAGGTTCTAGTCTCACTGCCTGCCCCCCTCCCCAACAGTTCAAGCCAAACAACTGTCTCGCTTATTCAGATGGCCTAGTTCAGTACCACAGGGGATCCTCAGCTATTGGTCCACAGTTCATGTGTCTCCACTAGTTTGGCTAGTTGTCTCTGTACTCTATCCAATCATGGTCTCGGTATCGCTTGCTCATAGAATCCCTCCTCTGTCTCTTCGATTGGACTCCTGGAGCTCTGCCTGAGACCCACCTGAGGATCTCTGCAACTGCTTCCATCAGTCACTGGATGGGAGTTCTATGATGACAGTTAGGTTATTTAGCCATCCAATCACCAGAGTAGGTCAGCTCAGGCACCCACTCGACCATTGCCAGTATTCTATAGTGGAATCATCTTGGTAGATTCCTGGGGACCCCCCTCATACTCTGCTTTTCCCTATTCCCATGGTGCCTTCATTTATCTTGGTATCACTTTCCTTGTTCTCCCACTCTGTTCCTGATCCAGTTTGGACCTCCCACTCCCCTAAGTTCTCATTCCCCAGTCCCTTGCCCTCTATTACTGCCCTTCACCCCCAGCTTGCTCATGTAGATCTCATCCATTTCTCCATTGCTGGGCAATCTCTGTGTCTTTTCTAGGGTTCTGGCATTCTGTTTGCTAGTACTTTATGGAGTATTTTTGCATCAGTGTTCATTGCTGTGGGATGGTCTGTATGTCAAATCTGTTGCTCTGATTGGTCAATAAATAAAACACTGATTGGCCAGTGGCTAGGCAGGAGGAAGTATAGGTGGAGCAAGGAGGAGAAGAATTCTGGGAAGTGGAAGGCTGAGGAGAGAAACTGCCAGCCACCACCATGACAAGCCACATGTGAAGACACCAGTAAGCCACAAGCCACGTGGCAAGATATAGATTTATGGAAATGGATTAATTTAAGCTATAAGAACAGTTAGCAAGAAGCCTGCCATGGCCATAAAGTTTGTAAGCAATATAAGTCTCTGTGTTTACTTGGTTGGGTCTGAGTGGCTGTGGGACTGGCAGGTGACAGAGATTTGTCCTAACTGTGGGCAAGACAGAAAAACTCTAGCTACAGTTCATGAGAGAGATTGGTATGTAATTTTCTTTCTTTGTTAAGTCAGTTTGGTTTGAGTCTAAAAAGAATTTGGTAATGGTCTCTCTGTTTCTATTTTGTGGGATATTTCAGGAGTACTGATATTAGCTCTTCATTGAAATTCTGGTAGATTTCTGTGCTGAAATCATCTGGCCCTGGGCTTTTCTTGTTTGGGAGACTGTTTCTATTTCTTTAAGGATTATAGGTCTGTTTAAATTGTTTATCTGATGTTGGCTTAATTTGTGTAAGTGATATCTATTGAAAAAAAATGTCCATTGCTTTTAGATTTTTCGAATTTTGTGGAGTACAGATTTTTGAAGTATGACCTAATCATTCTCTGAATTTCCTCAGTGTCTATTGTTATCTACCCCTTTTCATTTCTGATTTTGTTAATTTGGATTCTCTCTCTCTCTCTCTCTCTCTCTCTCTCTCTCTCTCTCTCTCTCTGGCTTTTGCTGTTAAGTTGTTAGTATGAAATTTCTACAAACTCTTTATGAATGCACTTAGAGCTCTGAACTTTCCTTTTAGCACTGCTTTCAATGTATCCCATAAGTTTGAGTATGTTTGCATTCATTTTTATTGAATTATAGGAAGTCTCTAATTTCTTTCTTTATTACTTCTTTGATGCAGTGATAATTCTGTTGAGAGTTTTTCCATTTTCCTGAGTTTGTTCACTTTCTGAGGTTTGTGTTGGTGTTTAATGTGAATTCTAATCCATGCTGATCTGATATATACAGGGAGTTACTGTATTTTTTTATTGTTAAGACTTTATTTGTGACCAAGTATGTGATCAATTTTGGAGAAGGTTCCAGGAGGTGATGAGAAGATATAGTGTTTTATGTTTCAGTGAAATGTTCTGAATATATATGTTATGTCCATTTGAGCCCTAACATCTGCTAGTCCCTTTATTTCTCTGCTTAGTTTCTGGTAGATGACCTTACCCTTGGTGAGTGTGGGGTGTTGAAGTTTCCTACTATTAATGTGTGGTGTTTTGTATATGATTTAAGCTTTATTCGTGTTTCTTTTACAAATGTGAATGCCTTTGTATTTAGGGTATAGATGTTCAGAATCAAAACCCCATCTTGGTGGATTTGTCCTTTGATGAATATAAAATGTTCATCTCCATCTCTTTTGATTAATTTTGGTGTAAAGCCTATTTTATTAGACATTAAGATACCTAAACCAGCTTGTTTCAGTCCATTTTTGTGGAAAATCTTTTTCCAACCCTTTACTCTGAGGTAATGCCAATTATTTCATGTTGAGATGTGTTTCTTGTATGCTACAGAGGGGGTGATCCTGGTTTTGTATACATTCTGTTAGCCTGTGTCTTTTCATTGATTAATTGAGTTCATTGATAATGAGAAATATTACTGACTACTGATTAATTCCTATAATTTGTTGGTGGTGGTGGTATTAGTGGTGGTGGTGTATGTGTGAGTGTGTGAGTGTGTGTTTGTGTGTGTGTGTGTGTGTGTGTCCTATGGTGATATTTTATTTGTACTGAAATGTAATTTTAATTTTATGTTAATAAAGTTGCCCTGGGATCAGAGCTATTAGAGCCATAGCAAGAGCATGGTGGTTAGAAGAGCTAGGTAGATTTCTGTGTGTTCAGGGATACAGCCAGTATTGGAGACGTACGCCTTTAAGACCTGGAGGGCGGTACTTACAGGCAGTGATGAGGCAGTCATGTGGTTGTGTTTACAACCAATGAGAAGGCAGAACAGAAAGACTATTTAAACACAGACAAACAGGAAGTAGCTCTCTCTCGGGGAAGTTAGGAGCACTGCAGGAGGTAAGATTTTATCTCTGAGCTCTGACCTCTCAGCTTTCTCTTTTACATTGGCTCTGTGTTTCTTATTTTAATAAGACGATTGGTTACATCTACATCTGGTGCCCAACGTGACAAGAATCCATTAAAAACTGCTTGGGGCCGGCTCTCTAGTCGGAGCAGCCGGCTCCCTAGCCCCGGCCCAGGTCTGCTTGGCTTCAGGCCGGACTGAGAGCTGCTTGCTTAAAGCTAGTGCTCCAAACAACTCAGGCCTGCCCTGCTAGACAGGGCCCCTGCTTGTAAAGCCAAGCCTTGACTCGGCTCAAGAGGGAACAAGTGGCTGGATTTAAGCTTTAGCCAGCTACGCTTTCACTTTCACTTTCGCTTTTGCTTTCTCTCTTGCTTTCTCTTTGTCTCTCTGTTTCTGTCTCTCTCTCTCTCTGGATTCACACCTAGGACACTAGGTGGCTCTTTTGAAATTCGCTCGGATTTCTACTGTTCTACACAGATTTGGTAAGTCATAAAGGAAACTATTTAAAAGACAAATTTTTTCCACATTTAAAAAAATGGGTTTTCTGTGTACATTGGAAGAAAATTGGGTTTTGTTTGAAATTTTAGGCAGTCTAACAATGGAACAATAATATGAAAAGATTAGTATTATGGGAATTATGCAGTTTATCACCATGCTTATTCTCATTTTACTATTTAAAAAGATAGTCGATTTAAGTGCCAGGATAACAGCTTTAGAAAAACCTGTTAAACCTGTAAAAATTCAGACAGAAGAAATTAACAGTGAAGTTGGTTCAAGTTTGGATCATAAGGTTACATAAAGAAAGCCTGTTTTCACACAGTCACCCTTAATTTATCCTGTAACCGTACAGCAGATGCCTGATCAAATGACTACACAAAATATTTGGGCTCCAATTGAACTGATGGATTTTAAAAGGTTTAAGGAGGCAATAGTATCTTATGGCATGCATTCCCCATATGTAAAGCAAATGTTAAACTCTTGGTCAACATATAATAGGATTATACCACAGGACTGGCGGGACCTTGCACAAGCTGTTCTGGAACCCAGCCAGAGACTTCAATTTCTAACGTGGTTTAAGGAGGAAGCTAGAAATGTAGAAAAACAATGGAGGGATAAAGGAATACAAGTTTGTCAGGATCAGCTTATTGGAGAAGGCCAATATGCTTCAATACAAACACAATGTTTATATGATGTTCAAACCCTAATTTTATGTCGAATGGCAGCCTTGAATGCATGGGACAGAGTTGAGGAACCAGGAAAAAAAAACCTGAGTCATTCACAAATGTTATGCAAGGCCCAAAAGAATCTTTCACAGATTTTTTTAGAAAGACTGGCTTCAGCAGTACACAGAATGGTCTCAGAATCAGAAGCTAGTAAGGCAATAATTGAAGCTTTGGCATTTGAGAATGTGAATGCAGCATGCAAAAGAATAATCAGGCCATTAAAGGCAAGATCTGCACCTTTGGAAGATTGGATTAGAGAAATAATTAATGTTGAGGCTGATGAGCATCATGATACGTGGGTAGGAGAAGTAATTTCAAAAGGTTTGAGGAGTGTTAGATGTTTTGGGTGTGGAAAGCAAGGACATTTTAAAAGGGACTGTAAACAGGTCATTCCTAGAAGCAATGTTTCTTCAAGGAACAATGGCAACAGAATGCCCCTTCCTTCTGGAGTATGCAGAAGGTGTGGTAAGGGAAAACACTGGACCAATGAATGTAGATCGACAAAGGACAGACAGGGTAATCCTTTGCCTCAGTTTTTGGGAAACTCCTAGAGGGGCCTCATGCAGGCCCCCATAGCAAAACCAGTTCAAACCTTTCCTGCAGCTGTAGAGGAAATCCCTGCTCTGAGCGATTAAATAACCAAATGACTATTAGAATAAATCATGCTGGTCAGGATGATGAAACAGAGAGAATAGAAAATTCAGGAGAAAACATAAAGAAAATTTTTTGGCAAACTTCTATTAATGAACAAAGACCAAAATTAACGATAAAAATAAATGGTGTTTTGTTGTCTGGTCTGGTAGACACAGGTGCGGACATTACCATAATTGCACCAGAATTTTGGCATCCAGCTTGGCCTCTTCAGGAGGTAAACGTTCAACTGTTAGGAATTGGGACAGTATCTCAGGTGAAACAGAGTGCAAGATGGCTGGAATGTATAGGTCCACAAGGACAGAGAGGAAAATTAAAACCATATGTGGCTAACATAGCTATGAACCTGTGGGGTCGAGACTTGTTGCAACAATGGAATACTCAGATTAAAATCCCTCCAATCTCAGAAACAAATCATAAACTAGCACATGTTTCTGAGAGAAATATTAGAAGGCATTATTTTGAGTGGTCACCAGCCATCCATATTATACAAGAACAGGGCACAACAACTGATAATCTTCCAAAAATACCAACAGCTCTACCTTTAAAATGGTTAACAGACAAGCCTGTATGGGTTCAGCAATGGCCTTTAACAACAGAGAAACTCCAGGCTTTAGAAGAGCTTGTAGAAGAACAGCTAAATGCTCAGCATATTGAACAGTCAACCAGCCCTTGGAATTCTCCTGTATTTGTTATTAAAAAGAAATCTGGTAAATGGAGAATGGTAAGAGACCTTAGAGCAATTAACAAAGTAATTCAGCCGATGGGCTCTCTACAATCTGGAATTCCTTTGCCTACTCTGTTACCAAAAGGATGGCCTCTCATAGTTATTGATTTAAAAGACTGTTTCTTTTCAATACCCTTACAAGAAAAAGACAGAGAAAGATTTGCTTTCACAGTGCCTACTTATAATAATTCTCAACCGGTTAAAAGATTTCAATGGAGGGTCCTCCCACAGGGAATGTTAAATAGCCCAACTCTGTGCCAATATTTTGTACAACAGCCATTGGAAGTGATACGTAAAAAATTTCCTAAATCTATAATTTATCATTATATGGATGATATTTTATTAGCTGACTCAAATGCAGATACTTTAGAAAGAATGTTTGAAGAAGTAAAGAAAATTTTGCCTTGCTGGGGATTACAAATTGCTCCTAAAAAGATACAAAGAGGAGATTCTATTAATTATTTAGGATATAAAATAGAGCTACAAAAAATTAGACCCCAAAAGGTGCAAATTAGGAGAGATAGACTACAGATTCTTAATGACTTTCAAAGATTATTTGGAGATATTTCTCATCTACGAACTATTGTTGGGGTAAAAAATGATGAACTGACTAATTTGTTCAAAACCTTAGAAGGTGACAAGGACTTAAATAGTCTAAGAGAATTATCACCTGAAGCTGAGAAAGAATTGGCCTTGGTAGAAAAGAAAGTACATGAAGGGCACGTGGATCATATTGATCCAAAGCTGGATTGCATTTTGGTTATTTTACCTTCTAGGCATTCTCCTACTGGAATATTAATGCAGAGGGAAGATATTATATTGGAATGGATATTTTTACCAAATAAACCAAATAAAAAATTAAAAACTTATGGGGAAAAAATCTCTGACTTGATTTGGAAAGGAAAATTGAGACTTCGTCAATTAGCAGGAATAGACCCAGCAGAAATTGTCGTACTTTTAACTAAGGAGGATATTGAAAAATTATGGACAGAAAGTGAACCTTGGCAAAGAGCTTGCAGTAATTTTTTGGGAGAAATTAACAGCAAATATCCCAAAAGCAACAGAATTGATTTTATAAAGAGAGCTGATTGGATCTTGCCTCGAATTGTACAGCAAAAACCCATATCTGGAGTTCTTACATTTAATACAGATGCCAACAAACAAGGAAAGGCAGGTTACAAATCAGAAAATTTAAGTAAAGTGGTTCAAAGTCCTTATAATTCAGTGCAAAAATCAGAATTGTATGCTATTCTGTTGGTATTAATGGATTTTTCAGAACCTCTCAACATAGGAACTGACTCTCAGTATGCTGAAAGAGTGGCATTACATATTGAGACTGCAGAATTTATCCCTGATGCTTCAGAATTAACTTCACTATTTATTCAATTACAAGATACAATCAGGAAAAGGAGTCATCCTTTATATATAACTCACATCCGATCTCATACTTGTCTGCCAGGCCCTTTAGCACAAGGCAATGATGAGATTGATAAATTATTGATAGGAAATGTGCTGGAGGCCTCAGAATTTCATAAAAAACATCATGTCAATAGTAAAGGATTAAAAAAGGATTTTTTCCATAACCTGGCAACAAGCCAAAGAAATAGTAAAGAAATGTCCTACTTGTTCCTTCTATAATCAAACGCCATTACCAGCAGGATGTAACCCAAAGGGTACTCAGAGGAATAAAATCTGGCAGATGGACGTGTTTCACTTTGCAGAATTTGGAAAATTGAAATATGTACACCACACCATTGATACTTATTCAGGATTTCAATGGGCAACTGCTTTGAGTTCTGAAAAAGCTGATTCTGTAATCACTCATTTGCTAGAAGTCATGGCCATCATGGGTATACCTGCACAAATCAAAACTGACAATGCTCCATCATATGTCTCTGTTAAAATGAAACAGTTTTTTGATTATTACAAAATAAAGCATATTACAGGTATACCACATAATCCTACAGGTCAAGCAGTTATAGAAAGATCAAACAGAACTCTAAAGGATATGCTAAATAAACAGAAAGGAGTAACAAAACCCCCCAGAAATAGATTGTACAATGCTCTATTAACTTTGAATTTTCTGAATGCCAATGAGAAAGGAACAACAGCTGCAGAGAGACATTGGATAATAGAAAAAACTACAGAATTAAATCAGCCTATATACTTTAAGGATGTACTGACCTCAGAATGGAAACCAGGGTATGTATTATGTTGGGGACGAGGTTTTGCTTTTGTTTCTACAGGAGAAGATAAGCTGTGGGTACCATCAAAATTGATAAAGGTTCGATTTGAACAAGAAAAACCTCTTAATTAGAGGAGATGATAGTTCATCAACCAGCATGAACATCCAATTTAAACTAACTTGTACCAGTAACACATGTCTTTTCATTTAATCAGATAATAACTTGCCAAAAAGGAACATCCCCAAAATTAGTCTTGGGGAAAGGTTTTGTTTTTGTCTTTTAGGAGGATGAAGGTTAAGGAATCTGAAGAACACAAGACAAATGAGACAACTGAAGAAAAGGGACAAATCATCTATCCAAGTAAACAGAGTGAAACGGCGTATGGGTATATATTATCTAAAAAATTTTAGGTCTTCTTAAATGTTTGTTTCTGATTTTCTCTAAAGATTTAACACTATTGGTCTTCTAATAGTCCCAGTTCAATTAAAATTTAAAGCTGACTTTGGAGTTGGAGAATGGCTCTCTCCTTCTTTAAACTCAAGCATGTTGTTAAAATGAAAATACAAACTCCCTGTATCATGCCAGAATAAAAGAGCCATTTTCTGCTGTGGGACAGGACAAAAGCCAAATTAATTAAGGGACTATTCTATTACTAATCTCAACTCTTTGATTCTATTCTGATTCTTTAAACTTTTCTTAAAGTATAAATTTTATATCAAAATTTACAAGATTAATATATACATATACATTTTAAACTTTGCTAAGATATGAATGGTCATATAGAGTACTAACTAATTCTAGAAAAAAAGGCTTCAATTAGCTGCATATATATGTCTTTGTGTTCGAGTCACTTATCAGTTATCTGCAGGAAATCACGGCCAGGCCTAACATCAACTGAAGTCTCCGGGAAGAAGATGGGGCCCCACAACAACAACAATTCCACGTGAACAATAATAATATCACTGAACTGACAAACATCATCTACAGATCAGCTTTGAACTACAAGGTGCTCAGAGCAATTTTGAGATGACTACCTGAGATGATCCAGTCTCAAAGACTACTTGAATAAGGACTTGAGATAAACCCTGAACACTGACTTTATACACAGACTGGATAATAATGAAGGATATAGTTACCTTTCCTAGAATTTGACAATTAACCTAAATTTTTCTTTCAGGATAAAGATAACTTTGCCCATACCCAGCAGGAAGCAATTTTAAGCATATGACGCTCACATTCCCAAAGAAGTGGTGTGGGGTGGGTGGGTTTTTTTTGGTCTTTTTAATGGGTTTTGGATCTGTGATAATTTTCATTATTTAGGTGGGTAGGTTACAAGTTGTTGTCAAGGGTTAGGAAAAGGTTCTTGTTTAAAAAAAAAAAAAGAAAGAAAAGAAAAGAAAAAGACAATTACTAGTTTTGAATACATTATTACCAACTATTAGGATATAAAGAAATGAAAGTAGTTAGACATTACAATAGAAATTGTAGTCATATTAGATATGTTTTAAAAATTGAGCAGATATATTTTAGACAGGTCATCTTCAACCCCTTCAGAGATCTACCGAATATGGCATTTAAAATGTTTTAATAACTTAGAAATTTTTCTTTTTTGAGACATGTCGGCTCCTGGCAGTACCAATCTACTTCAGAGAAAATATGGGCATTGAAGAAACTGCATATGGAGTTAATTTTCATTGTGGCAAAAGTTAGCCACTGGACAACAAAGTATCCTCGAATCAACAGGACAAAATGGACAGACAGAACATGAAACAAAGGACTACCGATTCCTGCCAAAACAAGTGTGGTTATGGCTTTATCAGAAGGCATCTTCTGAGTCCAGGACAATATGGCACCATCCCTGAAGTGGCCTTCACAATCCGGTAAAGGTACAGTGCCCTTTTCTTCGAAGGCAGCTGAACAGGCAGAGGGCCAATGGCTTCTGTTGTGCAATGGAACAGCAACTGAAAGCTCACCACGCCTCTCAATAGTAGACTGGCATTTAATAGAGGGATGTGGAGAAGAAGGGGATGCTGAGATGAAGCCATATATACACAGCCAAGAAGAATGGACAGCTGAATTCAAAAACCATCAACAATTTCCAGAATTTAAAATCCTAAATCATGACATGACACTAGTGGAATTCAGGTGTTTCTGGTACATGGACTGCTCTCACCCAATGTGAGGTTGAACTGTTGACCTTGTGTACAACCTACTTCACAAATGAGTCTGTCAGATACAATAAGCCTATAGGCTGAAGATGATGCCCAACACTGCGGAGAAACCTCAGGTGACTGTCCAGGCAGCTGGCTGTTTTTGTCAACTCACAACATTTTTGGAAGTTGCTTTTGTGCACTTCCTGTTTTTATTTTTGTTAGCTAATATTATTTCCTTCTTGGGTCTCTGAGGGAGTTGAAGATTAGTTAGTTATAGTTGAAGATTAATTAGGATAGAAAGTGAATTAGATACATTTTGGACTTACTAAAATAGGATAGATAAGGGAATTATTTTCTCTGATTTGTCAAATACAAATGGACTAGACATCGTTTAAGTATTTGTTACTTGTATATATTGTATATAGTTATTGCACTTTTGTATATAGTTTTTCTTTTGTTAGTTATAACCTTTTGCCTTTTTTCTTTTTATTAAAATAGAAAAGGGGAAATATGGTGATATTTTATTTGTACTGAAATGTAATTTTAATTTTATGTTAATAAAGTTGCCCTGGGGTCAGAGCTATTAGAGCCATAGCATGAGCGTGGTGATTAGAAGAGCTAGGTAGATTTCTGTGTGTTCAGGGATACAGCCAGTATTGGAGACATATGCCTTTAAGACCTGGAGGGCGGTACTTACAGGCAGTGATGAGGCAGTCATGTGGTTGGGTTTACAACCAATGAGAAGGCAGAACAGAAAGACTATTTAATCACAGACAAACAGGAAGTAGCTCTCTCTCGGGGAAGTTAGGAGCACTGCAGGAGGTAAGATTTTATTTCTGAGCTCTGACCTCTCGGCTTTCTCTTTTACATTGGCTCTGTGTTTCTTATTTTAATAAGATGATTGGTTACATCTACAGTGTCCCTTCTTTAGGTTTTGCTCATATGAGTTATCTATTGCCTATATTTTCATGAGTGTAGTTACCTTCCTTGTTTGAGAGTTTTCCTTCTAATACTCTCTGTAGAGCTGGTGTTATGAATAGATAATAATTAAATTGACTTTGTCATGAAATGTCTTGTTTTCTCCACCTGTGATGATTGAATGGTTTACTAGATATAGTAGTCTATGATGGCATCCATGGTCTCTTAGAGTCTACAAGTGGTCTGTCCAGGTTCTGGCTTTTATAATCACCACTGAGAAGTCAGGAATAATTTGGATACATCTGGCTTTATGTTATCTGGCCTTTTTCCTTTGCAGTTTTTAGTAATATTCTTTATTCTGTATTTTTAGGGTTTTGATTATTATGTGGTAAGGATCCAGTCTATTTTGTGTTCTATAATCTTGCTGTACTTTTTTAGGTGTATCCTTCTTTAGGTGGCAAAAACTTTCTTCTATGGCTTTGTTGAATATATTTCCTGGGCCTTTGAGCAGGCATTCTTATTTTCCTAATCATATAATTCTTAGGTTTGATACTTTTATAGTGTCCTGGATTTCCTGGATATTTTGTGTTAGGAATTGTTTAGATTTAACATTTTCTTTCACCAATGAATCTATTTTTTCTCTCTTATCTGCAATACCAGAGACCCTCTTTTCTATCTCAAGTACTCTGTTGTTTTTGCTTGCAGTTAGTTTTCTATTTCCATAAGTCCCTCAGTTAATGTTTTCTTTATTACATGTGTTTCCATTCTCAGGTTTTGAATGGTTTCATTTGCTTGTTTTTTTTTTTCTTGTTTTTCTTCAAGAGATTTATTGATTTCCTCCAATTTTTTTGGTTGTCTTTTCCTCCATTTCTTTTGGGGAATTTTTTTTATTTCCACTTTAAGGACCTCTATCATCTTCATAGTCCACACGCTCATATATGAACTCACGAACATACACATACACACATATACACTTGCACAGCTAAAAATATTTAGACTGTGACTCCATTTCCTGAGGGTCCAGCCCTTTTATGGAAACACCAGGCAAGCCTGCACAAAAGTATGTGCCACCATACTATACAGACAGATTCACAAACAAGACAAATAAAAAAAAAAGAAAGTGGGGGTCCCAGCATTTACCTGCTGAAGGGATAGAACACACACAATGTAGAGGAGCCTACTCACCAAACTACACGGCTCAAGGGAGTGCTCAACTAGCACCACATATGAGTAAAGGGAGACAAACAATGTTCAAGCGTCCAGTGTCCTAGGTTTTGGCACTAGATGTGGCAGGGTTCTATGCTGTTGTTCCATTTGGAAGAGGGGGCCAAGTAGCCACAGAGTCAACAACACAGACTCTGGGGGAATGTTGAAACAACAAGCTTTGTTTATTTTGGAAGAGGCAAGCCTTATATACACTCTACCCTACCCTGGGGAAAAGATTTGATGAATATGCATCTGTTAGTGTGACATGGCTGCCTCTCATTGGTCCAAGTCATCCCCAGTTCATGTCTCAGCTGCTGCTTCTAAGGCCCTTAGGGAAACCCAGGTTGACTCTCAGAAAGTATCTCTTTTACTGATTTGAGCAGGCTGGCCTCAAGCCTGTTAGGGATGAGTCATCCCACACTCCATGACAATTATTATCACAGTTTTTTTTCAGTAGTTTCTCCTGAGCAACATCAGCATGATTTGAGTTTTCCTTTCTTATTTGTTTTCTCTCTTCCACACTGCTTCTCATATCTACTTTTCCAGTACCTTGAATTTTTTCCTTGATCATATGTTTGTAGTTTCATGATTTTGAAATGATGAATCAAGATTCTACATGACAAGAGTTGGTTGTTCTCTTAAAATCTAGTAGTCTCACCCCTCACTAAGGAAATACCTCTTTGAAACAGAAAGAGACCAATACAGAAAATCACAACCAATTGTAATGCAGAGTTGTGGTGCATAGTCTCAATGGATACACCTACAAAACACTGCAGCACCCAATGTTCATGGAACACTATAGAAGAGGGGGCAGAAATATTGTAAGAGCCAGAGGATCAGGGAGTTTGCTGTGAGGTTGTGTCTGCTAGTAATATCAGAAGTTTTATCTGCAAAGTTCTGTCAACATGACTGCCCAAACATGAGTTGAACAATAAACATGCGAAACTCAATGGGGAACTTCTATTAGGTCTAAATCCAATATAGAATAAAGCTAGGAGCAGTAGAGTTTGTTCTCCCAAGGAAAGAGTACACCAACTGGTTTTCAAATGCCAAATGGCCAGTCCTGATAATGTACATACAAGTAACATTATATGGATTCATCAGGTTTTATAGAGGAATATATAAGTATGTACAAATATATAAATATTTTCAATAACAAATGATCAAAAGATAATCCAAAAATTTGAAGAACGGAAACAGGTATACATGATGTTTTGTAGAGAGTGAAAAAAGAAGGGAGAAACATTGTAATACATTCTTAAAATGAAACACACACACACACACAAAGCAAAAAGTATTCAGAATTGTTGATAACATTTATCAACAAACTGATAAACTTTTTATCAGTTTAATTTTTTGAGAATTTTATTCATGAGTAAGCATTTATACCAATTCCTCCTATCCATATCCCCCTCCTGCTTCCCCTGTGTCTGCACAACTCCCCCTCAAATTCACAACCTCTTCTTTGAATGTTATTTTTACATGTATAACCATTGAGTGTTCTTCCTATGTATACTTGGTTATACATTTCTCATAGTGTTAGAATGTATAAAATAGAATTACTGGTTTTCCCTCCAATGTTGTTTATCTGAAAATCTTCACAATTTTAGAGTAGTACCTTTCATTCTTTTAAAGTAACAAAATACTTATGTCTATTCAAGTTAACTTTTTGTTTCTTACCACATGTTAAAATGTCATTTTCAAAATGTACCTTGAGTCCAACTACTTCCTATCCTCTTAGTTGATATAAATTTCCTTCAGCCTCCATCTTTTTATTTAGACTCAATATAAAAAGATTATTCTATTACTATTTTGTTTTAGGAACTGCTTTACTTTATGAATAGCAATGTACTTTACTTATTAAATACACTATAATAGAATTACTTGATATACCTATAAACGGAAGAATAAAAGGATAAAATCTAGGTTAAAATATCACCTTTCACAGAATAATTTCCTTTTAAATAAGATTTTCTTACTAAGTTGACAAACAAATATCAAAAAACCCTCAGGTATTTGCCCCATAGTGATTTCTCCCAGTGTCCAGGGAAAGATGCTTACAAGACTCTGAGCATCTAATCTGAGAGAGATTAAATAAATCTTTGTATATCGTGTTCTTTCAGTCTATTCATTTTATTTTTCTAAGCCAGTTCTCCTTCTTAGCTACTCTCTTGCCTGACTCCTTACACTTCTAACAGGAGACTCCTTGCAATCCCAAGAAAAGTTTCAATTCCCTCAATGTCCTAGCACATTCCTAGAATAGATGATAAGAAACAGAGCCATTACCATGGTAACACAAGGTTCTAAGGTCTCAGGAACAGAGGGAGGGGGCTCAGTGCTCAGTGCAATAAACTCTGAGACATAGCTTTTTATCAGCAGATTTGGCAAGCAGAATTGGCAGACTTTTCTTAGAGTGTTTTGTGTTAGTATCCTTGGTGAGACACCTGCAACTCTGACCTTGTGCATAACTATAAATAACATACAAAGGCCTTTAGCCTAGTTTGAACTTGCTCTGATGTAAAAATGAACTAAAAGCATGTAGTTTGTATTAGACTGAGGAGAAATTACTATTTTCTTAACATAGAACTAACACATTTGAGCAAAAGGAACAAAGCAGACTTTGAGTATCTACAGTCTCATGGGACAATGGATCTAGCTATGAAGCATACCCTGCTATATTTTCAATATATCAAATTTATACAGCTAAATGAAAAGTCATCTTTCTGACCACTCACAGATATATATGTCCATAAGGTTGAGATGTAATCATGAAATTACATATATACGTTTTATGAGAATTCATGGTAATGGGGAGATCACAGCTGTAATTACATGAGAAGTTAGCAACAAGAAACAGCCAATTCATTCAAAAAGCAATAATTACAATATGCCATGCATGACGACTTAATCCTCCAGCAGAACCCTTGGTTCTGTTAGGTTGATCTTTTGAACACTAGTTGTCACCTGCTGCATACTCCCAGTGCCTTTTGCTACCAGCGACTCTCATATGACAAATGTATCCAGTGACTAATCATGTCTCATTGCTATTTCACAATGGACAATGGAATTGAAGAGAAAACCTAATTGTCAAAGAGAAATAGATACAGTTCTTGGTATGTCAGTACATAGAAAGTTGAATTCACAAGCATACCATGGGGAAGGAAAAACAAACAATGAAGGAGTTAAAACTAGAAAAAAATAGCTTTGTATCCATTTTCATGACTCATGATTCTTTTTGTCTGATTTGTTCTTTCTCATCACCAAGTATTACCCTCCTTATCTATTTCCTAAACATCTATACTTTACTCATACTTATACCTGTGTACACCTATGTAAACATCTATTATAGATTAGGTTTTTGTATATGAGGAGAAAGTTTTTAATTTTTAAGTTCAGATTATTGTCTTAATTAGGGTTTCTATTGCTATGAAGAGATACAATGACCATGAAACTTTTATCATGGAAAACTTTTAATTGGGGCTGTCTTACAGTTTCAGAGATTTAGTCCATTATTGTCGTGGCAAGAAGCATGGCAACATGCAGTCAGACATGTTGCTGGAGAAGGAACTGATAGTTCTACTTCTTGATCCATATGCAACAGGAAGTGAACTATCACACTGGGTGTGGCTTGAGCATGTATGAGACCTCAAAGCCTGCCTCCACAGTGACACACTTCCTCCATCAAGTCCATGCCTACTCCAACAAAGCCACATCTCCTCATAGTGCCACTTCCTTTCGGCCAAGCATTTAAACACATGAGTATATGGAGCCATTGTTATTCAAACACTGCAGTCATCTTACTTAATATTAATCTCTCCAGATGAATAAATTTTCCTGTAAATATCATGAGTTCATTTTTAATTTATAATTCAATAATATTACATATATATGCACAATATCTTCTTTTGATGGACATGTAGTCTACTTTCATTTCTTTTCTGTCCTAGATACAGCAGCAATAAACATGGATATATAGGTTTGTCTGTGGTAAGATATGCAGTTCTTTGAATATATGACCAGGAATGGTATTGGAGGGTTATGATAAAGTTCTACTTTTAAATTTTAGGTACTGCCACACTGATTTACATAATGGATGTATTAATTTTCATTACCATCAGCAGTGAATACAGGTTCTTCTTTCCCCAAAATATAAGATTTCTTGATGATAGAGGTCTTAATTATTTTCCTTTGACTGTGATAATGCACCATAATCAAGGCACCTTACAGAAGATAGAGATTATTTACAATAGTGTCTTACTTAAGGTTTCAAAAAGCATGTTGGGGAGGAAGAGTTAATTAGCTTGTACTTTGATATCACTGTTCATCATCAAAGGAAGTTGGGACAAGAATTCAAACAGGGCAGGAACCTGGAAGCATGAGTTTATACAGAAGCCATGGAGTAGTGCTGCTTACTGGCTTGCTTCTCCTGGCTTCCTCAGCCTGCATTCTTATAGAACCCAGGACCACCAGCCCAGAGATGCCCTTACCGCATCATGTACTGGACCCTTGTCCTTTGATCACTAATTAAGAAAATACCTTATAGTTGAATCTTTTTTTTTGGGGGGGGGGGAATGTTTGAGACAGGATTTCTGTGTGTAGTTTTGGTGCCTGTCCTGGATCTTGCTCTGTTGACCAGGCTGGCCTCAAATTCACAGAGATCCACCTTGTTCTGCCTCCTGAGTGCTGGGATTAAAGGCGTGCACCGCCATCTCCCAGCTTTACAGTTGGATCTTGAGGGGACATTTTCTTAACTGAGGATCCTTCCTCTATAATGACTCCAGATTCTGTCAAGTTGACATAAAAAACAGACAATAAATGTGGCTTAGAATTTCACAGTATGGTCGGGCGGTGGTGGCGCACGCCTTTAATCCTAGCACTCGGGAGGCAGAGCCAGGCGGATCTCTGTGAGTTCGAGGCCAGCCTGGGCTACCAAGTGAGCTCCAGGAAAGGCGCAAAGCTACACAGAGAAACCCTGTCTCGGAAAACCAAAAAAAAAAAAAAAAAAAAAAAAAAAAGAATTTCACAGTATGAATCCATTGCCATTATGTTGGGAAGCATGGGAGCAGGCTGGCAGTGATAACAGTAGCTAAGAGCTTAAATCTTGATCTGAAAACATAATACAGAGAAACAGTTATAACTGGGAATTGTATGAGCTTTTAGGACACTTTTCCCCAATGACACACCCTCTCCTAAAAGGCCACTTTTTCCAACCTTTTCCAAACAGTCCCACTGAATGGGGACAAAGCATTCCAATGTATAATCCCATGTCACCTATTCTCATCCAAACTACATTGTGACTTGGGTGAGGTGGTTTTTTAAATAAGTTTTAATGACTAGAGAGATTGATTAGTTTTTAAAGCAGATATTGGCCATTTGCATTTCTTCTTTTGAGAGCTCTCTATTCATTACATTAGCCAACTTGTGATTTGTCAGGTTGTATTCCTCTGATGTCTTATTTTTCCATTTCCTTGTAATATCTGGAGATTAGTCCCCTGTGTGAAATACAGTTGGTAAAGTTTTTCTCTCATTCTATTGGTTATCGTTGTTCTGCTGGTAGATACTTTTTTCTGAGCAGAAAAAAATTAATTGTATGTTTCCCCACCTATTAGTTCATTTGGCTAGTTCCTGCACTGTTTAAGTTCTTACCTGAGTAGATTCTAATGTCTGTAAGAATATTCCTCGTGTTTTCCTATAACATTTTCAGTGTCACAAGCTTCAAATTGTGGTGTTTGGTTAACTTTCAAGTTGATTTGATGCAAGATGAAAGGAACAAATCTAGTTCTTTCTCATGCAGGTGCATGTCAAGCTTTGCCAGTACCACTTGTTGAATATTAGCTCGGCATAGCTTTGTTGGCTTCTTTGGGTATCCTCTATTGAGCACCATTGGTTTTAAATAAGTATCAGGAACTAGACAATGATGTCTAATCTCCCTTCTCTTGTTTAAATATAGGATGAGAAGAACATTCTTAATGGACAATTTTGCTTTTTTTGTTTGTTTGTTTGTTTTCCTCCTCAGTAGTGGGATCTTACTGAACTAAAAATAAAATTCTTTGCTTTTCAAATCTTCTAAGTCCACATTTTATATTTATCTAGTTATCAACTACTCTCCAGTGAAAATCATTTTTTTTTGCTAGTGAAAATGGTCTCACTGTGCCTCATGCAGTATCTTGCATTGTCTTTTCTTATATTCTTCTTATTGCTTTGACTATCTGCTGTGGATATCATTCTATATAAATAAAACACTGATGGCCAGTGACCAGACAGGAAGTATAGGCAGGACAAGGAGAGAGGAGAATTGGGGAAACAGGAAGAAGGAGGAGAGACACTGCAGCCACCGCCAGGACAAGCAGCATGTAAAGATGCCAGTAAGCCACCAGCCATGTGGCAAGGTATAGATTTATAGAAATGGGTTAATTTAAGATATAAGAACAGTTAGCAAGAAGCCTGGCATGTCCATACAGTTTATAAGTATCATAAGCATCTGAGTGATTATTTTATATGTGGATTGTGAGACTGTGGGGCTTGGTGGAAGCTGGAGAGAAGCCCTCCAGAAACAACTATCCTTCCAAGTGTCTGTATGACTAACTCCCTCAGTGTTTCAAGCTTGTATTTAAACAGCCTTTTTCTGAGACCACATGACAATCAAAACTATGTTATACATCCCTTCCCAACACTCATTTCTTCACTTCCATAATTCATCTACTTTCTTGTTATTGGTTTAACACTTTCCTCAACATAGCATGTATTATTTTTTCATTCTTACTCTTCTAAATCAGAGACATGGGTGTGTATCAGCATATTTTCACTGCCATATTGGTACATAAGCATTTGTTGCTTATGACAGAGGCTTGTGAAAATTATTTTTGTTCATCTGAAAATTTTAGTCATGAATGCAGAAGAAATATACTTAATGATATCTGATATTTCTCTTGGCCAAAAGGTAAAAATAACTTGGATTTTGATCCTCAATCATGAGACTAGAGACTTGAAATGTTTTGTCAATAACATTCTATGTAGGACAATTTTTTTAGGTAACACTGTGCATGTACCCAGAAAATATGCACCCAATTTTCTGTCGTCATGCCCTGCTTTGTTGACAAGTCTTCAATTTTTGCCTAGACACAGGTGTTCCTCCTTTCTTTCACTATTGCAACTGTCCAAATTGCCCTGGTCTTACACCAAACTACTTAATTTCAGTGCCTTAAAAGAAGCCTTTATAGTTAGGCTTTTACTGTGACAGATCAGGGTAATTGCCATGGCTCCCATTTTAGGGGCTTTGTGTTAAAGCAGTAATTGCTGCTCAGCAGGGGTTTTTAGGGAGCAGCTGGCAGGAGGGAAATGAGGTTTCCACAGCTGATAGAAGAATAACAATAGGCTCATTGGCAAATTAACAATCAATCTTATTCTTTTCTACCTAAAGTGAAGATATTCTTTCTGAGCACAAGCACAGATAGTATGTTTTGCTAATCTTGCCACTTTGTTCCCATTGACAGTTCTCTGTGAAATTCATTTTGTTAAGATGGTTTTTATAGAAATACTAATACAGCAAAAGTCTTGTAAATATTCTAGATAAATAAAAAGGTCAATAAAGCATTACTCAAACCATGACCAACTAATAATGGGTTTAATGAAAGTAGAAGTTTCCTGGAAGGGACTGTAGAGGGATATTAGATTTTTTTTTCTAGTTTTTTGAGACAGGGTAGTAGTTTTGGTGCCTGTCCTGGATCTCACTCTGTAGAACAGGCTGGCCTTTAACTCACAGAGATTCACCTGGCTCTGCCTCCTGAGTGCTGGGATTAAAGTCACGTGACACCACCCCCAGCTGATATTTAATTTCTATAATAATAAAAGAAAGCAGGCTTCAGAATAGTAGGGTGAACTTGAATGTCACTGACCATCAAAGGCTGGGTTATACGTATGCTGGATTTTTAGCTGGAGCTAATAGTCACCCAACATGCTACCACTGGGTGATAACAATGGACAGACAACACAATCTACATCAATATTAGTAATAAGACCCTTAGTTAAACTTCAATGCTTTCAGACCATTTCCTATTAAAGAGGGAACAACAGTAAATGTAGACAAAAGGCACTAGGGAAGTGAAAGGTGACCAGAAAGCCATACTGTGTCACCATCATGGGTTTTTCTCTGCCAGAACCCTAGAAACAATACCAGAAGCAGCCTTCAAGACTTATGCTAGAGACATCATTCTCTGCACAAGGCTAAGCAATCCGATATGCAAAGAGGACTCCATTCTTGGGGAGACATTTCTTCTTTCTGCTGACTAAGATTGAAGATAAGATGTGATGTTTTAGTGGAGAGGAGCTTCTAGGAGAAAAGGTGTAGCCAAACCAAGACTTCTCAGCACATAATTTGAGCAGTATTGTCCATTGCTGTGTAGATGTATATTAGATAATCTCAGCCTAGAAAATATCTACCTAAGACAGATTCTGATTATAAGATTTTAGCTTCAGTGAGAGGCTGTGCACATCTATAACAAGGAACAGAAAAAAATTAATATAAAATGTTTCAGATAACTTGGTAGTTTTTATTTACAAAGTGACTGTTATAATCACTTAATTCTGTGTCTTTCTCTTGCCTATATATGTAAAATAATATAAAAACCCAAAGTGTTAAGTTTGTAATTTTCATAAATTTGTTATCTGATATCTATTTTAATCTTTTATAGTTTCTAATTAACAACTATGAGTCTTATCATGGTATATGTACATTGTAAATGTGTATAATTACTTATCCAATTTTTTGAGCATAGTGATTTTAAGGCATCCTTAAGAATCTCTCTCCTATGTGGTTGAGCTTCCCTGTTTTCCCTCTGTCAGCTCTTGGTTTTCAAAATTATACTTTTGTCTAATTATATGGCTAATAAACATTGATTAAAGAATATTAATTATATAAAATATGTAAAAATAATTTGAGATGTTAAATGGTGTTATCTTACCATGGAAAGAATTTATTTTTATTCATAACAAAATCAAATTGTGTAATATTACTTTGAGCCCAGTCAACTAAGTCTAAGGACCTTCACATTGGCATAATCTGTATGAAACATAGCCTGTTACTCACTGTTTTTTTCTTCCATATAGACTCTGCCTGTTTTTGTTTTGTTTTACTTTGCCTTTCCTTTAGGGCCTCTGTCATCCAACATGTGTTTTTTATGATCTTGAAACTGCAGGGATCCTCATTCCAGAAGTAACAAACTAAATATGAAAAGAGGAGAGGGACAGTGAATTGACTCACCTTTGAGATCTCTTGCATTTGTTAGATTTTCTTTGTTTGTTGCCTTGGTGACCTTCTTATGCTGTCAAAATGCAATACCTTTTGTTGAAAATGCCCTGCTTGTTTAGCTTTCATTTTCTAGATATAGAATTAATCTACAGTAAAGTAGTTTACTACTTTCTTTCTATTTAGAAATATTCTGGGTATCCAAACTGCAACTTTATTGCTGTCTGTTTCATGTCCCAGAACACTTTCAATATGTTTTGTTTTTCTGCTGAGATACAAGTATTTTTGTTGTTGTTGTTAATAGCTAGCTACCAGTTGTAGTAATTATAACATAATCAGGTGACCTTTTATCATGATTTAGGGTTAGCGATCATTCCAAGCTGTAAACACTATCACCATTATTTGAAGGGATTAAAAATATGTTTAAAATATTTTAAAATAGTGAGAGTTGACCTATGACAGTTTCTTTGTAATTCAGTAGGTCTGGGACAGACTGTTAGAATCTGTACATCATAGTTTCAAGACATAATACAGGGCAATGATCACATAGTCAAAGGAAGGTGAGATAAGGCAGAATGATGTGCCATATGTATGTCTTCAGCTTGTCTAAGAAGGCACATGGATTTGGAGGCCTGTTTCTATTTAAAAATTGAGTTTGATAATCATTAATAATTTTTCTTCTAGGATTTACTATTTTCTTGCATTTACTTCAATTGTTAATTATATTAAGTATGCCTTTACAGACTGTATTCAGTCTGCTTTGTCAAATGCTTTAAGTGTTTCCCCAAATCTAGAAATAAATATAAAAATGCAGTCAATACAAAATCTAATTCTAATCAAAAGTTTTACAAATATTGTTACAAATATTGACAATTGCCTCTAAAGTTTGTACGGAAAGGCAAAAAGCTCAAACTACCCAACAACATGTTGAATAAGAACAAAGTTGGAAAATAAGACCATGTTGCATCAGGGAGACTAAGACATCTAGATCAGTGGAGAATGCTAGAAGGTTCAGAGCCACAAGAAAGTACTGCACTGGGAGTTTGTAGAAACATAGCTAGAGGAAGTGAGTTACTGAGGGGAGAGAGGCTTGAGTTTTATGCTCAGGTTGTCTTTCTGTCCTGTCTTTGATTCATTCCTCACTGGTATGTAAGCAACAGTCTCATAGGTTTGCACTAGGCCTTCCCAATGGTTTGTACTCTCAAATGACAAGCCCAAATATATCATTCCCTTAATTTGCTTCTTGGTCAGAACAACGAGAATGGAAACCAATACAGCAAGCATCTGTTTGGTAGATGTCCATAGTAGGGCAAAGACTCATTTGTGAAAGAACTATTTCTACTCAATTTTGCTGTGATCCTACAGTTTTGGCAAATAATGAAGATTTCAAGCATGAAACACTAAAATTGAGAGTGTAGCAGAATGGTAGTATGTTTGTGTGGTATATGTGGTGCACTGGGCTTAATTCCCAGCACTAGGAGAAAAAGAAAGAAAGAAAATAAAATAGAGGGAAGAGGAGAGTGTGAGATAAAAGAAATGAAAGAGAGAAAGAGAAGGAATGTAATAAAGTAAAATAAAACAGGAAAATGTGATAAATAACCAGAACAAACATTAAGAAATAACTCAATCAATTTTGGGTAATATACGTGCCACACATTTCAAACTGTTGTGTAATAAAAATTTTCCCTGAGCAGAAACAACACAAATGTCTAGTCAACTCATGACAGACCAAAGTAAGGATATCACCTGTGGTGATTTGAATAAGAATGTCCCCCATAGGCTCATATATTTGAATGCTTAGTCATTGACTAATGGATTAGAGAAGGATTAGGTGGCATGGCCTTGGTGGGGTATGTGTGGCCTTGTTGGAGGAAGTGTAGCCCTGTGAGGTGTGTTTTGAGGTTTCAAAAGTCCAAGCCAGGACAAGTATCTCTTACTCTTCCTGCTACCTTTGCGTCCAGATGTAGAACTCTCAGCTACTTCTCCAGCACCATGTCTGCCTGCATACTACATGCTCCCTGCCATGATGATAATAGAATGAGCCTCTAAAACTGTAAGCCAGCCCTAATTAAATGTTTTCCTTTACAAGAGATGTTGTGGTTATGATGGCTCTTCATAAGAGTTTGTAAGTAATATAAGCCTTTGTGTGTTTACTTGGGTCTGAGCAGCTGTGGGACCAGGTGGGACAGGAGAAACTTTCCAACTACATTTGGTGCTCACCATTGGGCATTGACCCATATAGACCTAAGAAAGCTTAAAGATTCTGAATACACAGAAATGGAGCCACACCAGGATTCCTAGTCTTGCAGTTTTATGCCAGTAGCAACATACAGACTCATCTCCCAATAGCTGCGTGTCAGATGGAGCTTGCCACCAGGTGCCATAAGCTAAGCAGCATGGCAGATTCCCAACACAGAACACGGTGACATCTCCAAGCTACACTGCATACTGTGGTGTGGATTTTGGATTTAGCTTTTGCTAGTACAAAAAAAAAAAAAAAAAAAAAAAAAAAAAAAAAAAAAAAAAAAAAAAAAGGTTTCTGAACTATATGCTACTGAATTGAGGCATAGGCCCACTACTTCCCAAAGTCGGTAGCAAATATGGCTCCCAGAGCTGGTAGTGAATTACCTCTGCCATGTTGGGAAACTGAAGAGGGTGGAGTTAGCAGCCAAGGTCCTAGTCACACAGTTTATTACTTTAAAATTTCTCCCATTAAGAAAAGGATTATAGATTCATAATAAGACAGATTCAGGTAGAATAAAACTCTAAAAGGTTTACAATGTGTGTAAAAATGTACATAGTCTTGGAAGAGAGAGGAAAAGGAGTGTATGTGGTTATATGAAGAAATAAATAGTTTTAAAAATAAAGTCCTTAAAGAGACAGTGATAATAATATGAAAGTTAAGCCATGTAAAGATGGAAATCACACAGAGAGTCTGGATTGTTTTGGCTTTGTGAATTTTAATTGGAGAGAAACATTTGATTGTAAAGGCTGCTGAGTTAAACCAATATCTATATTTTAGACCTACCTTGACTTCAAAATTTCTGTCTAAGGATATGATGCTTTGGAAAAGAGGTTCTGCTTTTGTTTCCACAGAAGATGAGAACCTGTGCATTGATTCTAGGCTAATATGGTTTGATCAGCGAAGGCCCCCTGAAAGATCTCAGATGACACCATGGCCCAGATGATCCAATGTGGTGATATTGTATTTTCCAAAATATTGTGCACCCTAGTAAATTTATCTGGGGTCAGAGAACAGAACAGCCACTAGATACAGAGGCAAGAAAATGGTGACACTCAGGCATTTAATCCTAGCCTTCTGGAGGCATAGATCTTTGTGAGTTCAAAGCCATACTGGAAACAGCCAGGCATGTGACTGATGCCTTTAATCCCAGAGAGTGATGGAAAAAAACAGAAAGGTATATAAGACCATAAACTAGAAGCTTTTGATTTGGTTAAGCTTTTAGGCTTTTAGCAGCAGTTCAGTTGAGATTCATTTTGAATGAGGACCCAGAGGCTTCCAGTCTGAGAAAACAGGATCAACTGAGGAATTGGCAAGATGAGGTGGCTGTGGCTTATTCTGCTTCTCTGATCTTCCAGCATTTACCCCAATAACTGGCCTTGGGTTTGTTTTTATTAATAAGACTCTTTAAGATTCATGCTACAATCCAACATCCAAAAACAGCTTCAAGGCAACTGGCTCAGACAATGCAGGGTCATAGACTACTCCAGTCAGGACTTGGGTATAATTCTTAATTTTCTCAGGATCCCCATAAAATTGTCAGCACCCTCAACCAGCAGAAAGTTGTATGAGAAGCTATGCCCAAATTCCCAAAATATTGTTTATAAATGTTTATTTTTATTTTAAAGGAGTTGATTATAAATGCAATCTCTTTCTAAAAAAGATAAGGGGATAAATATAGGTATGATAGAATAAAAGGGGAGATTATTGAACCTACTTTTAAAGAGAAACAACTTGTTTAAAATGTTTTACATTGCTATAGATTTTAGCTTATTATAAATTTAAAGTTAATTTTGTTATATGATATATATTTCTACTCTCATATAAGGTATTGTGTTTATGTAACTCATTTAAATTGTAATGGATAATTAAGAAATACAGATTTATAATTAGTTCTTTGTGATAGTCAAACTTATAGTCATGTTTGTTAAATTTTCTAGGCCTACATAGATATATTTCAATTAGGTAGGTAATCTTCAAACATTTCAAAGACCTACAAAATATGGCATTTAAAATATTTTAAAAACTTAGACTTTCTGGGCAGTGAGATATGACTGCTCCTGGCAGCACTAATTTACTTCAAAGAGAAAGATGGGCATCAAAGATACTCCATATGTAGTTTATCTTCTTCTTGGCAAAAATAGCCATTTAGTCAAGAACTTCTCTTGCCTGGACCCATAGGAAGGTGAGCACTGACCTTTGCAAGGCAAAATGCTTCTTCACATTCCTGCTTCACAGAGGAGATCGCCAAATAATTTATAGGACACAGGGAAAAGTGACTAAAAACTCTAGGCCTTGCCGGGCGATGGTGGTGCACGCCTTTAATCCCAGCACTCGGGAGGAAGAGGCAGGCGGATCTCTGTGAGTTCGAGGCCAGCCTGGTCTACCAAGTGAGTTCCAGGAAAGGCGCAAAGCTACACAGAGAAACCCTGTCTCGAAAAAACAAACAAACAAACAAAAACTCTAGGCCTCTTGGCTAAAGATGGATGCCCCAATGTTGCAGAAAAAATTTGGATGAATGCCCAGACAGGCAGCTGTCTCTGTCATTCTAGATTTTTGGAAGTTGCTTAAAATGCTCTTCCTGTTTACCTAGGGAATATTATATCCTTCTCGAATTTTTGATGCAGTTGAAGACTAGATAGTTATAATTATAATTTTCTATGGTTATGATAAAAGATAAATTAGATGTGAGACTTTAGACTCATAAATACAGGATAGATGATAAAATATTTTCTTTAATTTTTGCCAAATACAAATAGACTAGAAACTGTAACTAATTCTTGTTTGATAACTGTTCTACTTTATGTAATTTTACTATGTTAAAGTTAAATTTTTCAAACTGTAACTGAAATTCTTGTTTGATAACTGTTCTATTTTATGTAATTTTACTATGTTAAAGTTACATTTTTCCTTTTTGATTAAACAGAAAAGTGGAAGTTCTGTGGGATGTCTTTCTATACACTGTGAATATGTGTTTCTCTGATTAGTTGGTAAATAAAGCCATTTGGCTTATGGCAAGTCAAGTTATAGCTAGATGGGAAATTGAAGAGAGACACAGAAAGAAGAAAGGCAGAGGGGAGGGAGGTGCCAGCACCATCAGGAGAAGCAAGATGTGAAAGTATTGGTAAGCCACAACCACAACCATGTGGCAACTTGGAGATTAATAAAAATGGGTTAAGTTATAAGAGCTAGCTATCAAGAAGTCGGAGCCATTAGGCTATACAGTTTGTAACTAATATAAATCTCTCTGTGTTTACTTGGGTCTGAGTGGCTGCAGGACTGGGAAAGACCAGAGAAAACTTCCGACTATACTTTAGTTTTGTTTTTAGTAAAAATGAAAGAATTTTTAAGTGTCGAGAGATTATGTGGCCCAAAATGCAGGATTACAGTGTGCTAAAGTAGTTTCCTCCATGATTGAAATATTCCACCCTGCAGGGAAAGTCTTTAAGACAGTTGGTAAACAATTTCATGAAGGCCCTGAAATTGACTACTTTCTCTACAACCAGCAGTAATTAGTAAAGACTGCTGAGTCACCCTCAGAAGAAACAAGCTACAAACAAAAAACAAATACCAGACAAGCAACCAGGAAAGAAGCAGAGGCAAGCCAAGACATTTGAAAGAGGTGCACACTAGCTGAGTCACATGTAAAAGTCACTGTCAACGCATTGAGCTGTCTAATGGTTGTGCAGAGTGCTCTATATTCTCAGACTTGGTAAGCTGTCATCTGTGCTGGGGTGGGCTTTCAGTGACACAGGTGCCTTGGAGTAATTTTTGTAATTTTGTTCCTTTAAGTAACCTTATATTTCTATAAGTAACACCAATAATATTCACAATTCACAAATGAGCAAATTGAACTCTGGTGGTATATGTTCATTGGTCTATTATAGGTTCCCTACATGGGATGAGTAGATGTGTGTTGTGTCTTCTTAGGTAATATATTTTCAGACAACATAATTGGCATCTGAACAGGGACACAATGGAATCAAAGATGAATTTGGGAAGAATGCATGCATGGTCCTGGCTCTGGGTATCAAAGCATTCAACTGAAGCTTGACAGCCTGGTGGGCAAGCATTCATGCAGGGAATTCTGTTACAGCCAACATTTCCTGTATGATGTATATTGGTGTACTTTTTTTGTTAGAGCAGCAGTTGGGGGTTCTTGCTATGGCTGGTAAGGCTTGAAACTAAGTCTGAGACATCAGCATTAGAATTGGTTATGGGAAGAATTCTAGTATGGCAGTCTTAGTCTGGGTGGTATGGAGTGGCATGCCTGCTTGATGATTGGGGCCTACCATGGGAATACAGAGATGCCTTGGAAACATTTAAATATTTAGAGGAAATTTTGCAGCATTTGAGATTAGTGCACAAGGGTTGAGTTTTCAGCAAGCTGCAGCAGAGTTTGCCTGACTTCTATTGTGTGTAGGTAGAAATGTATCTGAGTCTGAGATGGTGTTAAGTAGGAACTTGTTTGTGTAAAACACACATTTTAACAAGAAGGGAAGATTTTGCTATCATCCTCTGTGTTCATCTGTGATTCATCTAGTAAATTAGATAAGGACTTGAGCAGTTGAAACCCCAAAGTTTACCCCAAGTGACACACTTCTTTCAACAAGGATACACCTACTTCAACAAAGTCATATATCCTAATTCTTTCAAATAGGGCCATCACCTATGAGCCTATAGGTACCACTTTCATTCAAACTACCACAGAGTGTCATTAAACATTGGAAAATAGTAAAACTACTGGTAGTCCCATAAAATAGTCTGATATTTTTCATGCTATTTTGACATGTGAGGCCTTTTCCTGATTACAGCCTTGACAAATGGATGCCCTAATGGAACACATATATTAAGCAACCTCTCCTCTAAGAATTTGGTAGGTACACTTAATAGGGCCTACTTCTAACAGCTAGGGATGCAAATATGCCTTTGTGAGTGGACACTACTACAAGCCTCTTATAAGCATTTCTGTGCAAAAAGAAACAGGTGAAACCATTAATGGTCTCACTCAACTAAATGTCATGCACGGGTGTCCACAAAGAATCAATAGTAGGGGCTGGAGAGATGGCTCAGAGGTTAAGAGTACTGGCTATTCTTCCAGAGGTCCTGAGTTCAATTCCCAGCAACCACATGGTGGCTCACAACCATCTGTAATGAGATCTGGCACCCTCTTCTGGCCTGAAGGGATATATGCAAGCAGAAGCAGAACACTGTATACATAATAAATAAATAAATCTTAAAAAAAAAAAAAGAATCAATAGTAACAGAGGTAGCCATTTCTACAACACTGATATACAGAATTGTACTGAAGACAACTAGGTACAGTATTATTTATGACCCTACAGTGTCTGGGTTAATTAAAAAAAAAAAAATGGGTTGCTAAATCAACAGCTAAAGAGTTTAAATACAAAAGGTATTCTACATGGGTAGACAGAAAATGCTCATAGGCCACAAGGTTATTGAATTAAAACCCCAGTGCTAGTGATGGGCTATCTTCTATGAATTATTGGGCAGAGAATCACCTTAAACCCCTGAAATTATAAAGTCTATTATAATATAAGTTAATTGGTGGTGTGTCAAAACTAGATGATAAGGCCCTATTGCTGTAGGTTTGCTTTGACTACAGAGCATGGAGAAATTAAGCTGAGACTGAACTTGAAATTCCCAACTTGTTTGTTGGCTTTCATAGCACCAGACGGGCCATGATGTTAAAGAGTTACAAGGCAGGATGTGCCTGCTAGTGCAGTAGTGCCACAGTTATCATGTGTATGATTAACAACCTTCCAATTTGATTTAAGGCCTGCTCCACTAGAGGAAGTTCCCATCTAGTACTGTAAACAAGGACAAAATCTATGGCTGAGGAAAGTCTCAAAAATGACCAGAAGCAACTCCTATTAGTTTACTCAAATTATGTGAAATGTCTTTCAAAATGCCTTCTAAACATTTGTGTTTGCATTCATAGACTATTGCTATCTGTTTTAACTCATTGCCATTAGTAAACATTCTGAGAACAAGTGACAGTTACTGTGGCATGGTGGACTAATTATAAGCCATAGGTGGACATCTATAGTCACCAAAGCTCAGAGATCATTATGGCAAAAGATCATAAATAATGTAAGAACTTGAGGGATGAGTGCAGTAGAGTACTGTGTAGCAGTTTGTTCTGTGATTGAAACATTCTGTCATGCAGGAAAGCTCCTTATGACAGAAAGGAAATAATTCAAAATAACTCCAATAAGTCCTTGAAACTGACCACACTTAGTAGACGTTCCCTGCCCAAGACTATGTGAATCATAAAGACTGCTGTAAGTCATTCTCAAAAAAGCCAAGCTGCAATGAATATTCTTAGACAAACCAAACTGCAAACAAGACTCTAAAGCCTAACCAGTTACTTAGAATAAGCTGAAATCAACTGAGCATGGAAAAAAGATACAGGCTAGCTGAACCACCTAGAAAGAACACTCTCTACTTATTAATCTTTCTGAAAGCTACACAGTATACACCAGGATTCCAGCTTTTTGAGCCCCTACACATGCTATGGTGGCTTTGGTTACACAGTTACTTAGAATTAGTTTTGATTTTGTGAATAACACTTATCTATATGCTTACGAATAACTCCAATAAAACACATTGGTTCACCAGATTGGATTTGGGTGGTATCTATATCTTGGTTTTTCATGGGCTCCTTATCTAGGATGACTAGACATGTTTGTTGTATCTCTTTATGAAAATTTTTGTCATATGACATGCAACAAGCCAAAACATATGTGCCTGTATTACTCTCCATATCTTTACTTGACTCAAAATAATTTCACCCAGTATTGACACTCCTGACTTGATATTTTACAGTGTCAATACTTTAGCAAATCATTGAGGTCTGGAAACATAGTTGCTGGGGATGCTGTAAATGTGTTTCTCTGATTGATTGATAAATAAAATGCTGATTGGCCAGTAGCCAGGTGGGAAGCATAGGATAGATGGGACAAGCAGAGAAGAGAATTCTGAGAAGTGGAAGGCTGAGTCAGGAGATGCTGCCAGCTGCCACCACCATGAGAAGCAAGATGTGAAGGCAGAACTGGAAAAAAGTTACCAAGCCATGTGGCTAAACATAAATAAGAATCATAGGTTAATTTAAGTGTAAAATCTAGATAGCAAGAAGCCTGGGCCATTAGGCCAAACAGTCTAAATAATATAAGCATCTGTGTGTTTATTTGGATCTGGCCAGGCAAGATTGGAGAAAACTCCAGCTACAAATGGCACCCAATGGCTCGAGTTTCCACCTAAAACCTGAGAATGCTTAATAAGCAATTCAGAATGGAACCAAAAACAGATCCCTACTTTATGTCTCATGCTGGCAGCTAGACAATGCAACATGCAGGCTTGAGCTACTCTATGGCTGGTTCACAGCATGTGGGCTTGACCTGCCTGAAACATGGCAGATTCCAAGCCATGCAGTATGCTGTGGGTGGATATAGCTTTATCTAGTTAAAAGAAAAGAAAGAAAAGAAGGTTTCTGGGCTGCTTTGATGGAAGCATAGACCCACCGCTTCCCAAAGTTGGTGGGAGCCTGGTTCCCAGAGCTGGCAGTAAATGCAGTTCTGACATGTTGGGAAACTGAGGTGAGCAGGAATGCTGCAGTTTAAAGCAATAGATTCACAATAAGACATTCAGATGGGATAAACCTCTAAACAGTTTACAATGTGTGCAAATGTACATAAGTTTGAAAGAGAGACAAAAAGAAATATATACAGTTACATAAAGAAATAGTTTTAAAAAATAAAGTCTTTAAAGAGAAAGTAAAAGTAATATAAAAAATAAGCCACATAAAGATGGATATCACACAGAGAATCTGGATTGTGTTGCCTTTGGGATTTTTAACTGCAGAAAGACATTTGATTGTAAAGACTGTTCAGGTAAACAAATATGTATATTTTAAAAGTACCTTGACTTCACAGTTTGGATCTAAGGATATGTTGCTTTGGAAAGAAGGCTCTGCTTTTGTTTCCACAGAAAGCAAGAGGGTACAAATTTGTTCCAGATTAAGATACATCAAGTTTTACCAGCTAAGACCCTCTGAAAGGCCTCCAATGACACTATGGCCCAGACGATCCAACAACCAGAATGTTTCAAAGCCATTGACTTAGACAATATAGCCTCATGGGCTACCCCATAATCTTAAATTTTTCTTTTTAACCCCATAAGAATACAGCACCCTCATCCAGCAGGAAGTAGTATGAGAAGCTATGCCCAACTTCCCAAATATACTAGCTGACTTTGGAGATGGAATTGGCTCACTCCTTCTCTAAACTCAACCACATTACTTAAAAAAAAAAAAAAAGTTGAGAGATTTTTCTGTCCCATATCAGAAGAGCCCTCGGTGTGGGACAGAGCAAAACCAATATTTTTATTTAAAGCAGGTTGATTATAAATGCAATTTCTTTCTAGAGAAGGGGATAGTGTAGATGTGTTAGGATAAAAGGGTAGATTAATGAATCTACTTTTAAAGAGCAACAACTTGTTTAAAAATGTTTTATATTGCTATGAATTTTAGTTTATTGATACAAGTTTAAATTTAATTTTGTTATACTGTATATATATTTCTACTCTCATTTTAGGTATTATATTTATGTAACTCATTTAGATTGTAATGGATAATTTAAAAATACAGATTAATAATTAGTCTTCTATGATAGTCAAACTTATGATATGTTTTCTAGGTATACATAGATATACTTCAATTAGGTAGATAATCTCCAAACACTTCAAAGACTTACAGAATATGGCATTTAAAATGTTTTAAAAATTTAGAATTCCTGGACAGTGAGCCATGTCTGCTCCTGGCACCATTGATTTACTTCAGAGAGGAGGATGAGCATCGAAGACACTCCATATGGAGTTTATCTTCTTCTTGGCAAAAATAGCCATTTGGGCAAGAAACTGTTCTTGCCTGGACTGCTTGATCAACTGGACATGCAGGACTCATAGGCAGGTGACCACTGAACTTTGCTTGGCAAAATGGTCCTTCAGGTTCCTGCTTCACAGAGGAAAATGCCAGACATTCTACAAGACACAGAAAGAAGTGACTGAGAGACTCTAGGCCAGTGGGCTGAAGACAGATGCCCCAACTTTACAGTGGAACCTTGGCTGTCCAGGCTGCCAGCTGTCTCTGTCTACTCTTGCAAGACTCCTGAAAGTTGCTTGCCTCCTTCTCTCATTTCTCAGGTAATATTATATCCTTCTGAGGTCTTTGATGTAGTTGAAGACTAGATAGTTATAATTTCCTTAGTTATGACAAAAGATAAGTTAGATATGAAACCTTAGACTCATAAATATAGAATAGATAAGCTATCTTCTTTAATTTTGCCAAATACAAATAGACTAGATATTATAAATAGACTAGGTATTATAACTGTAATTCTTGCCTGATAATTGTTTTATTATATGTAATTTTACTATGTTAAAGTTAAAAACTTCCCTTTTGAAAAAAGGAAAAAAAGGGTTATTGCTGGGGATGCTGTGAACGTGTTGCTCTGATTGATTGATAATTAAAATGCTAATTGGCCAGTAGCCAGACAGGAAGTATAGGAGAGAATTGTGGAAAGTGGAAGACTGAGTCAGGAGATGCAGCCAGCTGCCACTGCCATGAGAAGCAAGATGTGAAGGCAGAACTGGAAAAAGGTACCAAGCCATGTGGCTAAACATAAATAAGAATCATAGGTTAATTTAAGTGTAAGATCTAGATAGCAAGAAGCCTGAGCCATTAGGCCAAACAGTTTAAATAATATAAATGTCTATGTGTTTATTTGGATCTGAGTGGCTATGAGCTGGGCAGGACTGGAGAAAACTCCAGCTACACATAGTACATGTAAAAGTCTGTCTTAAGACCTTCATATTCATGATGAAAGGACCACAGTGTGTTTTCAGTTTTATCTTGTTATATTTTTTGCCAATACAGGGAAGTCATAAACAGAGAAGTTGTGAAATTGATAAAAATTTAAAACCCTGAAAGATAATTCAATTTAGAAATATTTTAATTATTCTTTTCTCATACAATATATCCTGACTGAAGCCACCCATTCCTCAAATTCTCCAATTTCCTCTCTCCTCTAGATCCACTGCACCTCCATTTTCCTTAAGAAAACAGCAGGTTTCCTGGTGATATCAATCAAACATGGAATAAAAAGATACAACAAGACTAGACACAAACCCTCATATCAAGGCTCAATAAAGCAACACAGGAGGAGAAAACAGGTCCTGAGAAGAGGCAAAAGAACCAGATACATCCCTTTCCCCACTGTTAAAAGTCCCACAAACACCTAAAGCTAAACAACCACAGCATGTATGCAGATGTGCTAGTGCAGACCAGTATAGGCTCTGTAATAGCCACTTCAATCTCTGTGAGCTCCTGTACACCTTACTTAGTTCATTCTGTGGACCATGTTCTCCTGGTGTCCACAAACCCTCTCACTCCTACAATACTTCCTCCCTCTATTCTTCAGGAATCTCAGAATTGTGCCTAATGTTTGGCCATGAATGTGTGCTTCTGCTCCCATCAGCTGCCAGAGGAAGTCTCTCTGATGACAATTGGTCTAGGCACTGATCTATGAGTATAACAGAATATCATTAGAAATCATTTCATTATTGTGAGAGATTTGTTTGTATTGTCATGCCAAGACTGACAATAAAGTTAAACCTTGAATCAGAGGGTAGAGTCCACATTCAGCTGGCCAGAATAAACTACATAATTTTGGTGGACTCATATTAGAATAGAGAGACACAGGAAGGAATGGGGGGTGTTAGACAAATTTGCATGCCTTTTTGATCTAGGATATTGGAGATATATGGTCAGCTGATCATACTTAATATGTTCTACCTAAGATATTATATATACTAAATTGTAACTATAACTGCTAGTCTTCAATCCCATCAAAAGACTGAGAAAGAACATAATGGTACCTGAGAAATGGTAGATGGATGCAAGCAACTTTTGGGAATCTTGCAAGAGTAGACCAAGACAGCTGGCAGCCTGGACAGTCACCTAATGTTTCTCAGCATTGTTGGTGCATTCAGATTGGCTACAGGCCTAGAGTATCTGACAGACCATTTTCAGAAGCAGGAATTCTGAAAGACCATCTTACCCTGTCTTGGCAGAATACAGTGGTCACTTTCCTTGTGTCCTGTTTGTCCAGAAAGGACAGCATTGCATTTGTACTGTCAGTCATCAAGGCAAGAGCAGTTATTTCTTTGCCAGTTGGCAATTTTGTGCAAAGAAGACAAACTTCCAAATGGAAATGTCTGAGAAGCCCAACATTCTCTTGGGATCAAATTGGTGCAGCCAGGAGCAATTGTGTCTCACGTCAACTGAATTTTAAGTTATTTAAATGCCATATTCTCTAGGTCTATGAAGTATTTGAAGATTACCTGTCCATCTCATCTATGTATCTGTAAATCTGGATAACCTAACTAACATAACCATAGAGATGACAGGCATAGGTGACTATAAATCTATAAGTCTTATCTACTGAAATAACCTAAGGACTAAGGCTTCACATAAACGAGGTAAACAGTCTATAAGCAAATTTATGGTGAAGAATGATGACTTCAAAATTGTGACAATACACAAGATATTTATGACAGAGGTAGGAATATATAGTACGATTTGTAAATTTGTAAATTATCTGAAACAGGAATATAAAAATAGTTTACATTTATATCAACATATAAGAATCCATAACAGTACAAATTACAGTGCAAATTATCTAAGGTTGCTATTTTACTAAATTTGTTTACTAGTATATACAATGATCTACCATCATATATTATACCTATGCATTCCATTTCTTCTCCCCCCCTCCTTTTTTTAGAATACTGAGTCTAATATTTTCTACCACCCCCAACCCTGTAACCATCATCCATAACCCTAAGAATTATGAAACCTAAGGGAGAAGGGGTGTCGTTTTCTTAGAATTGCTTCCTGCCATTTAGGGGGTGATGTTATCTCTGTTGGGTACTGTGAGAAAGCTCAAATAGTTAAATCTCAGTTAGACTAACTGTAGGTTCTGCAGCAAGTTTTAGAGTAATGGGTAAGATTGCCTGAAATTCTGGCAAGAAGTGTAATATGATGATGATTACCAAGGCATCATTCTGGATTGGGTAGAGTTGTTTTTGTTGGGGCCCCATCTTCCTTCTAGAGACTTCCGAGATTGCTATTGGAAAAACTTATTTGTTATCAAAAATGGGAGGTTTGGATTTAAAGAGGACATAGCATGTAAGAAAGGATTCTGAGAAATCAAGAGTAAGCATGGAGAGAATTAGAATTTAGAAGACAATGGTCCCTTTTTATTGGTTTCCTTCTGTCTCACACCAGAGGGCTCTTCTGATACGGGACTGAAGAATCTCTCAAACTTTTCTTTTAGCAATATGCTTGAGTTTAGAGAAGGAGAGAGCCAATTCCATCTCCAAAGCCAGCTTGGCTTATAATTGAATTGGAACCACAACTTTTCTAGATTGATAGAGAGATAGATTTTAGACAGTGAGATTTTACCATGTGTAGATTGGTACCAATAGATTGTTTCTTTCTGCTGTAAACATCTGCATATCCAAGGCCTTATGATTTTTGGAAGATGGGTATTTCCATTATCCTGGAAAGACAAAAACAGAACCCTACTCCACCCTTTGATTGTTAAATTTTTCTTACAACTTGTAGAGATGTCACATTGGTGGATGATCTTTTACTTCTCTTCAATCAAGGGGTTTTTCCTGTTTGAATCAATTTTTTATTAATTTTGTTGGTATCCATAGCTTTTCTTCTCCTGCAGAAACAAAGGCAAAACCCCTTCCCCAATGTAGAACATATCAAGATTTCCATTCCGAGGTCAGCACATCCTTGAAATAAACTGGTTGGTTTAGCCCAGCAGTTTTGTCTGTCGTCCAATGTCTCTCCATAGCTGTTGTTCCTTTCTCATCAGCATTGAGAAAATTCAAGGTTAATAAAGCACTATGCAGTCTATTTCTAGTAGTCATTGTTACCTGTTGCTGTTTATTTAGCATATCCTTAAAGTTCAATTAGATATTTCTATGACTGCTTGGCCGGTGGGATTGTGTGGTATACCTGTAACATGCTTTATATTGTAATAAGCAAAGATTTGTCTCATTTTATTGGAGACATATGCTGGGGCATTGTCTGTCTTAATTTGTACAGGTATTCCCATGATGGCCATAACTTCTAATAGGTGTGTAATCAGCCTTTTCAGAACTCATAGGATTTGCCCATTGAAATCCTGAATAGGTGTCAACAGTATGATGTACATACTTTAATCTTCCAAATTCTGCAAAATGAAACACATCCATCTGTCAAATTTCATTTCTTTGTATACCTTTTGGATTGCTCCCTGCAGGTAATGGAGTTTGGTTATAGATGGTACAAGTAGGACATTTTTTCACAATATCCTTAGCCTGTTGCCAAGTGATGGAGAAATCCTTCTTCAAACCTTTGCTATTTACATGGTATTTCTTATGACATTCTGAGGCTTCTATCACATTACCTATTAGGAACTGATCAGTCTCATTATTACCTTGTGCTAGAGGTACTGGCAGACCTGGATGGGATCTGATATGTGTTATATATATGGGATGTTCCCTTTTTCTGATGATTTCCTGCAATTGTATGAATAATGAAGTTAATTCTGTATTATCAGGAATAAATTCTGCAGTTTCAATATGTAAAACAACTCTCTCTGCATATTGAGAGTCAGTGACTATATTGAGGGGTACTGTGAAGTCCATCAGTACCATAAGAATGGCATAGAGTTCTGCCTTTTGTACAGAATTGTATGGACTTTGTACCACTTTACTTAAGTCTCCTAATTTATATCCTGCTTTCCCTGATTTATTTGCATCAGTATAGAATGTGAGGACTCCAGAAATTGGCTTTTGTCATACAATGTGAGGAAGGACGTATTCAGTCTTCTTTATGAATTCTATTCTCTTGCTTTTGAGATAGTGGTTGTTAATCTCTCCCATAAAGTTACTGCAGGCTCTCTACCAGTATTCATTGTCTTTCCATAGTGATGAAATTTCCTCATTAGTTAAAGGTACTACAATTTCTGCTCGGTCCATTCCTGTCAACTGGCAAAGTCTTAATTTACCCTTTTGAATCAAATCAGAGATCTTTTCTATATGTCTTTAATTTCTTATTTGGTTTACATGGTAGGCATATCCATTCCAATATAATATTTTCCCTCTGCATCAAAATACCTGTTGGGGAATGTCTGGAGGGGAATATGACAAGAATGTGTTTAAGTTCTGGATCCACATGATCCACAAGTGCTTCTTGAATTGTCTTTTCTACTAGAACCAATTCCTTCTCAGCTTCGGCTGATAATTCTCTTGTACTATTTAATTCTTTGTCCCCTTCTAGAGTATTAGCCAAATTTTGTAGTCCATCTTTGGGTATTCCCATGATACCCAGTAAGTTGGAAATGCTTCCTAATAACTTTTGAAAATCATTAAGTCTTCAATCTATCTCTCCTTAGTTGTACCTTTTGGGGTCTAATTTTTGTAGCTCTATCTTCTATCCTAAGTAATTAATAGAATTTCCTCTTTGTATTTTTTTCAGGAGCAATTTGCAGTCCCCAGCGAGGCAAAACTTTTTTTTACTTCTTCAAACATGCTTTCTAATGTAGCTAACTTTGGATCAGCTAATAGGATATCATCCATAGAGTGATAAATTATAGATTGTGGATACTTTACACGAATTATCTCTAATGGTTTCTGCACAAAGTATTGGCACAAAGTAGGGCTGTTTAACATTCTCTGTAGGAGGACCTTCCATTGATATCTCTTAACTGGCTGAGAATTATTATAATTAGGTACTGTGAAGGCAAATTTTTCTCTATCATTTTCTTGTAAGGGTATGGTAAAGAAACAGTCTTTTAAATCAATAACTAGTATAGGCCATTCTTTGGGTAGCATAGAGGACAAGGGCATCCCAGTCTGTAGGGAGCCCATTGGCTGAATTACTTTATTATTAGCTCTCACATCTGTCAGCATTCTTCAATTACCAGAATTTTTTAAATAACCAATACAGGAGAATTCCAAGAGCTGGTAGATTCTTCAATGTGTTGAGCATTTAACTGCTCTTGAACCAGCTGTTCTAAAGCTTGTAGCTTCTCTTTTGTCAAAGGCCATTGTCCAACCCAGACAGGTTTATTAGTTAGCCATTTTAAAGGTAAGGCAGTTGGTACTTCTGAGAGTTCAACAACAGTCATGCTCTGTTTGTGAACAGCCTGAATGTTTGATGACTGATTTTTATAGCATGCCATGATGTTATTCCTAGAAAAATGCATTGGTCTGTATTCCTTTTCTGAAAGTGGAGGAAATTTAATCTGGGTATTCCACTGTTGTAACAGATCTCAGCCCCAAAGATTTACTGCTACATTTGCTACAAATGGTTTCAGCCTTCCTCTCTCTCCTCCTGGCCCTATGCATTTAACCCATCTCGAACACTGTTTTATCTGAGATAGGGTGCCAAAACCTAAAAGTTGGACATCTACCTCTTGAAGAGGCCAATTCGGATGCCATGATTTTGGTGTAATTATAGTCACATCTACACCTATGTCTACCAGGCCCTCCAGAACCAGGTCATTAATTCGAATTCTAAGCTTTGGTCTTTTTTCATTTATGGAAGTCTGCCAAAATATTTGTTTTATAGTGTTCTTTGTAAACTGTGACCCATCTATCAAAGCTGTTTTATCATCCATTGCAGTATCGGTTTTTACATTAGGCATTGGTTTATTCACTTGTCCTGGAGAGGAATTTCTTCCACAGTGGCTGGGAATGTTCATACTACGTTTGATTTGGGGGCCTGCAAGAGGCCCCCTGAGGCGTTTCCCACCAGTAAAGGGTTGTCTTGTATATCTATTTTTGATCTGCACTCACTGGTCCAATGTCGGCCTTTCCCACACCTTCTACATAATCCAGGAGGTGGTTGGGGTCTCCTGTTTAGGCTATTCCTAGAAGTAGTATTACTTCTAGGAGTACCCCATGTACAGTTTTTACTTATATGACCTGGCCTACCACATTTAAAACATTTGGTACTATGGGGCCTTCTTTCACCTCTGGGATTTGTCTCTCCTATCCAAGCCTCATTACTGCAATTAAGAGACTGAACACCATTAGCATATTGAATCCATTCTTCCAAAGGAGCTGATCTGATCTTTAATGGTGTAAGTATTTTTTTGCATTTTGCATTAGCATTGTTGAATGCCAAGGACTCAGTTAATACTTTTCTTATTTCTTTATCTGACATAGCTCTTGTTATAGCTGTGTTCATTCTTTGTAAAAAAAAATCAGTGAAGGGTTTGTGCAGTCCCTGAAATATCTTTGTGCATACCTCAGTTGGTTTTCCAGGTTCTGGAATTTTTTCCCAAGCATTTAGAGCTGCTGTATGGCATAGGGATATTGTATGCTCATCATAAGTGGCTTGTACATTCCCGTCAGTGAAACATCCCTCAACAATTATTTTATCTTGGGAGATCACAAAACCTCTGATTTTACCTTGTTGTTCTAAATTTTTTGCCTCTTCTCTCAACCAACTTTTTCACTGTTACTGCTGGCTATATTCTAGAACAGCTGAAATTAACTGATGCCAGTCATCTGAAATGATTCTATGTGAGGTAGACCACGAATTTAACATCTGTTTTATGTATGTGGAGTGTATCCCATACGTAACTACTGCTTCCTTTATATTTTTAAAGTCCCTTGTTGAAATTGGTTGTAATGTATATGTCATATATGGCTCGGGGTGTATGTCATCTGCTGGCTTCTCATTGATGATAACAGGATAAGCTATTGTATGAGAGCCATTTGGAGATGTTACAACCTCTATGGTCTTGATCTTCTGCTTATTAGTTCCCTTTTCATGTTTACTGAGAGTTTCTTCTAGGGCTTGCAAACGAACACTTAGGGTTTGCTCTAGGGAGTGAACCTCCTCTCTTGCAAGGGACTCCAGATTTCTCATGGAATCATAGACATTTTTATTTTCCTCAGAAACACATGATTCCATGGACCTTATCTTATCAATTAATGATAATCTTTCTTCCTTATGTAGTGTCTGAGTAGCTATAACTTCACTCTGGAGAGTTCGTGTTCTATCCATTAGATATTTATATTTATTATCAATAAAATCAATTTTGGGTACAAGTCTGTTTTGTAAATCCTGATTAGCAGATTCTAGAGAAAGAATCTTTTTCTGTAAGCCTTCATTGCTATCTTTTAAAGCCTGTATACTCATCTTTGTTCTTAAACCAGTGTTTGAATACTGTGTGAATTATTATGATGAATGCCAAAATGGTACAGGCCAGATATGCCTTAGGAATGTCATATATTTCCAGGAAGATGTCATTCATCATACAGGCAAAAAGGTTTTTAAATTTTTGTGAGGTAATGTTGTCGGCCATATTACAAGAATTACTCAAAATTTGTTAGTCAATTTTAAGGTGTAAAATTATCAAGTACCTTTACTTGAAACAATATGCTTACCTTTCGTGGTTTTGGGGTGTGTAGTAGCACTTTTCAGCCAGCAGGTGGCATTGGTACAGCCCCTAAAACAGGGCCTGCTGGCAATCTTGGCTGGAGTAGGACATAGCGGAAACTGGAGCCAGTATGCAAGGAGCAGGCCAGGGAGTAGGGAAGTGCCTCTTTCACTGGTCTCAGGGCTAAGCTAGGGAACTGAGACCAGACTAGCTGCTCCCTTTTTCAGGAATGGAACCGTGTAGGCGTTCCCTGGTTATATCGAACTTTGCAGGCGGGGTTAGGTACCTGCCAGCCAGGGAGAAATGGGTATATGGAGTTAACTTTCATTGTGGCAAAAGTTAGCCACTGGACAACAAAGTATCCTCGAATCAACAAGACAAAATGGACAGACAGAACATGAAACAAAGGACTACTGATTCTTGCCAAAACAAGTGTGGTTATGGCTTTATCAAAAGACATCTTCTGAGGCCAGGACAATATGCACCATCCCTGACGTGGCCTTCGCAATCCGGAAAAGGTATGGTGCCCTTTTCTTTGAAGACAGCTGAACAGGCAGTGGGCTGATGGCTTCTGTTGTGCAATGGAACAGCAACTGAAAGCTCACGCCTCTCAATAGGAGACTGGCATTTAATAGAGGGATGTGGAAAAAAAGGGGATACTGAGATGAAGCCGTATATACACAGCCAAGAAGAATGGACAGCTAAATTCAAAAACCGTCAACAATTTCCAGAATTTAAAATCCTAAATCATGACATGACACTAGTGGAATTCAGGTGTTTCTGGTACATGGACTACTCTCACCCAATGTGAGGTTGAACTGTTGACCTTGTGTACAACCTACTTCACAAATGAGTCTGTCAGATACGATAAGCCTATAGGCTAAAGATGATGCCCCAACACTGTAGAGAAACCTCAGGTGACTGTCCAGGCAGCTGGCTGTTTCTGTCAACTCACAAAATTTTTGGAAGTTGCTTGCGTGCACTTCCTGTTTTTATTTTTGTTAGCTAATATTATTTCCTTCTTGGGTCTCTGAGGGAGTTAAAGATTAATTAGTTATAGTTGAAGATTAATTAGGATAAAAAGTGAATTAGATACATTTTAGACTTACCAAAATAGGATAGATAAGGAAATTATTTTCTCTGATTTGTCAAATACAAATGGACTAGACATCATTTAGGTATTTGTTACTTGTATGTATTGTATATAGTTATTGTACTTTTGTATAAAGTTTTTCTTTTGTTAGTTATAACCTTTTGCCTTTTGCTTTTTATTAAAATAGAAAAGGGGTAATATGGTGATATTTTATTTGTACTGAAATGTGATTTTAATTGTATGTTAATAAATAAAGTTGCCCTGGGGTCAGAGCTATTAGAGCCATAGCAAGAGCATGGTGGTTAGAAGAGCTAGGTAGATTTCTGTGTGTTCAGGGATACAGCCAGTATTGGAGACATATGCCTTTAAGACCTGGAGGGCAGTACTTACAGGCAATGACGAGGCAGTCATGTGTTTGGGTTCATAACCAATGAAAAGGCAGAACAGAAAGACTATTTAAAGACAGACAAACAGGAATTAGCTCTCTCGGGGAAGCTAGGAGCACTGCAGGAGGTAAGATTTTATCTCTGAGCTCTGACCTCTCAGCTTTCTCTTTTACATTGGCTCTGTGTTTCTTATTTTAATAAGATGATTGGTTACATCTACAAGCAGGAGCCACCCAGGGCTTTGGAATTTGCCCCAAGTGAGTGCCAGATATTGGTGAAATTATTAAGGCCACTCCACTTAGTTAAAAGGAAGATTTATTTAGTGGGTAACTTACAAAAAGGGAAAGGTAGGTGGCAGAGTCTGGGAAAGGTGTATCACAGTCCAGTGGTGTTCTCTGCAGCTCTGCTCAGTCCACCTTCACTGTTCAGTGTCCCAGAACAGAGAAAGTGCTCACCCATCCAGATCTTGGGTCTCCAGGCACCTCCCCTGGCCCTACCTTGTAGGCGTGACAGTTGCCAGAGTCTCAATGGGGGTTGGAACTTCCAGATCCAAGCTGGAATGGCTACCTACTATAGTAATTCATGTTTTACCCTTAAAAAGTAATGTCATATCATTTCCAATCATGAAAAATTGATAAGATATAATCCCTAGAGAGACCTACAAATGAAATTAAAAAAAATATTCACACACAGACAGAAGAGTTTAGACCGGAACCTACCAGAACATTGCATTATGAAATTGAAGATGAGCAGCCCAAAGTTATGAGAAAACCAATGGCTGGGCAGAGAATGTAGGTGGTACACAGTCAGGCTGAAGGTACCTGTAGCTGCTTGTATGTAGCTGGGGGCTGTTGGTCACAGCACAATGAGCCACCTGAAAAAAAAAGGCACATGGGGACATGTAGGAGAAGTCCATGTGGTAGGAAGTGAAGACATAAGGACTACCTGAATGACAGTGCCAGCAAGAAATTTGGGGCACAACTGCCTTTGGTATTTGGGTAAGAAGGAAGATGGCAGATGGAGACTGCTGTAGAGAGACTCCAAAGGAAAACCCCAGACTCATGTAGAGGGCCTGGAGGGGAAAGAGGGAAAGCTGGCCATATAGTGTCTGCAATAGCACTAGGAACTCTGCATACATGCTGTCGCTGTTTAGCTTTATGTGTTTGTGAGACTCCTAACAGTGGGAAAAGTGATGTTGGGGCCTGCAAGAAGGGATGATAATTTATCCTTTTAGCATAAAAGAATGACCATCAGATGATAGGCAAACCCAAGGCTATGCAGAAGTTAAATGGGATCCTGTAGAAAAGTTATATTTGAAGAGATTTTAAAAAGCAGTCGTTTTATATGGAATACTTTAACCTATTATGAAGCAGATGTTAAATTCACAGGTAACTTGGATTAGAATTATTTCACAAGACCAGAAAGATGTAGCTACAGCAATATTGAAATTGGTCCTCAGTTGCAATAGAAAACATGAAGGAGAAAGTAAGCTAGAGTCATAGAACAAAGAAGTATGGCTACAGGTATTGAATTTTACCAAGATCAGATTCTTGGTGAAGGCCAGTACGCTGATTTGCAAAGAGTCTAGATTTGATGGTAACACGTTGGTGCTATGTTATATAGCAGTTATGAATGATTGGAACAGGGTTGAAGAATAAGGAAAAAGGACTGAGTCATGCACTAAAATTATACAAGTCTCAAAAGAAGTCTTCACTGATTTATTATAAAGATTGACTTTCACTGTAAATATAATGGCATCAGGTCAAGAAGTTAAAGAAATATTAATTGAATCTTTGACTTTTGAAAATGCTAATTCAGAATGCAAAAGGGTGATTAGGGCTTTAAACACAAGAGTAGTACACATAGTTGAATGGAGGTGAAATACAGCTGCAATTGGATCTTATCTTTATGATGATACTTTGATAGGAAAAGTGATTTCTAAAAATTAAAAAAAAAGATTGCATGGTTTAATTGTATTAAACAAGGTCATTTGAAAATGGATTGTAGGCAACGCATTCCTAGAAACAATATTTTTTTTCTAGAGATAATCCAAACAGAAGGCCTCAACCTTCTGGAATACATATAAGGTGTGGCAAAAGCCAGCATTATGCTAATGAATGCAGACAAACAATGGAGAGGCAACATAACTCTTTCCCATGAGAAAACACCTTAGGGGACCTCTTGCAGACCCCAACATCAAGTTTGATTCAACCATTCTATGTCAACATTGGGGAAACTCATCCAAAGTGCAATTAAAAGACTTAATGTCTGTTCTTAAAAAAACATAATGCTGTAGATGAGAGGACATTTCTAATAGCTAAAACAAATTTTCAGGAAAGACCATAAAATAAATATTTTGCCAAACTTCTATAAATGATCAGAAACCAGAGCTAAAAATATGAATAAATGACATTGTAATTAGAGGTCTACTAGACACAGGTGCAAATGCCCCAATAACTTAACCTAAAACTTGGCATCTAAATTGACCTCTTCAGAAGGTAAATATTCAGTTCTAGGAATTGGAACTTTATGTATATGGCCAGAAGGACATGGAGGGAAATTAATGCCATATGTGGCTGACACAGAAATAAATTTATGGTGATGTAATTTGTTACAATTGAAAAAAAAAACAGATTAACATTCCTCTAATCTCATTTCATTGACTTTTTTTCCTCAGTCATATTTGGATCTACCTTAGCTTTCTTACCACTCAACTTCCAGTTCCTGGACATCTAGGCAGTATCAAAAATGGGCTCTTCCTTTGGCCTCAAATTAGACCAGTCATTGGTCACTCACACAAGCTCAAGCCACCAAATATCAACACATTTTTCAGGCAATATAGGTGTGGGTCATAGGTTTTGTGGCTGGGGTGGTATCTTAGTCACACCACTAGGAGCCTTGCCTGGTTACAGATGTCCACTTCAGGCTCCAGATCCTCAATCACTAGGAGTCCTCATTATTGTCACTCTCAAAAATCTCAGGAAGTTTCTACTGCTCTATGTTTCCACATTTTCCCCTAATGTACCCCATTCCATTTGTCTCTCTGCTATGGAAGATATTTCTGTATACTGTGAATGTGTGCTGCTTTGATTGGTTAATAAAGAAGCTGCTCTGGGTAGCTCAAGTTTTTCTGCCTTGCCCACAGTCAGGACAAATCTCTGTCACCCGCCAGTCCCACAGCCGCTCAGACCCAACCAAGTAAACACAGAGACTTATATTGCTTACAAACTGTATGGCCGTGGCAGGCTTCTTGTTAACTATTCTTATATCTTAAAGTAACGCATTTCTACAAATCTATACCTCGCCACGTGGCTGGTGGCTTATCGGCGTCTTCACATGCTGCTGGTCATGGCAGCGGCTGCAGTGTCTCTGGTCATGGCGGCGGCTGCAGCCAGTCCTTCTGCCTTCCTGTCCTTTTATTTCTCCTCTCTGTTAGTCCCGCCTATCCTTCCTGCCTAGCCACAGCCGATCAGGTTTTATTTATTGACCAATCAGAACAACTTGACATACAGACCATCAGCACAGCCAAGTGCAGACCATCTCAAACACCTGCACTCAGGCCCATGGTCCTAATCATCCTCTATACGGACCTGCTGGGTAATGCCACAAGGAACCCAAGAAGGGCTCCCACAGGACATACATTAACATCCCACAGCAGCTCTGCCCTATGTCAAGTCAGGTTATAGCCATGCAAGAAATTCAAGAGAGTGACAGGAAGACGAAAGGAGACATAGAAGGTACACAACCCATCCCACCAAAGGAGCAACATGTAATGGGATGCAGTTAAAGCCACACATGATGATACATAGATTAGTACTTATGGGCTAAGTTATAAGAGCTAGCTAGCTATAAGCCTGCCATAGGCCACACAGTTTGTAAGTAATATTAAGCTTCTGAATGATTATTTTATAAGCAGCTGTGTGACCCCAGGGGCAGGCAGGACCAGAGAAAACTTTCAACTATATTTGGCACCTAGATGTGGTAGCAAGAATTTTCACTCAAAACCTGAGAAAGCTTTAAAAAAAAAAGATTCTGAAATGGAGCTTAAACCAGCTTCCCAGTTCAGTCTTTCAGGCAAGGTGTGAGGTACAGTATGGTGGGTTCATGGTATGTGGACTTGACCTACAGCATGGCAGATTCCTGCCATGGTACATAGAGGTGTCTCCAAGCTATGCAGCACACTGCACAGTGGATTTGGTGTTTGCTACTACAAACAAAATAAAAGGTTTCTGGACTACACACTCCTTGATAGAGGCGTAGACCCACCACCTCCCCATGCCTCTCAGCACAGAGCACAGCTCCGAAGCTGTCGATGATTTACTTCCACCTTGTTGGGAAGCTGAGGTGGGTGGAGCCAGTACTCAAGGCTGCCATTTCTTTCCTAGCCATGCTGAAGTTAAAAATAATAGATTCACAAAAAAGACAGATTCAGATGGAATAAACCTCCGAATGGTCTACATTATGTGGAAAACATGCATGAAGGCTTGGAAGATAGAGGAAAAGGAAGATAGATAGTTATATAAAGAAATAGTCTAAAAAAATAAAGTCTTTAAAGAGACAGTAAAAGTAATATAAAAAGTAAGCCACATAAAAATGGAAATCACACAATGAGTCTGGATTATATTATCTTTGGGATTTTTAACTACAGAAAGACATTTGATTTTAAAGGCTACTAAGTTAACACAATATAAATATTTTAAAGGTATCTTGACTTCAAAATTTGTGTCTAAGGATATGTTGCTTTGGAAAAGAGGTTCTGCTTTTGTTTCCACAAAAGATGAGAACCTGCGGATTGCTTCCACAACCAAGACCCTTGAAAGATCTGTACAACCTCACAGACTACCACAGCAAAGATTTAACTATAATTCTTAATTTTCTCAGGATTCCCATAAGATTGCCAGAGCCTCCAACCAGCAGGATGTAGTATGAGAAGCTATGCCCAAATTCCCAAAATAGTGTTTATAAATATTTATTTTTATTTCAAGGGGATTGATTATAAGTATAATTTCTTTCTAAAGAAGAAAAGGAATTATAGATATGATAGGAAAAATGGTAGATTATTAAATCTACTTTGAGAGAGCAACAAGTTGTTTGCAATTATTTACATTGCTATGGATTTTGGTTTATTGAAACAAATTTAAGGTTAATTTTGTTATACTGTATACATATTTCCACTCTTGTTAAGCTATTATGTTTATGCAACTCATTTACATTGTAATGTATAATTAAGAAATACAGATTAATAATTAGTTATATATGATAAATCCAACTTATAGTCATATTAGTTAAGTTTTCTAGGTATTCATAGATATATTTCAATTAGGTAGTTAATTTTCAAACGCTTACAGAAAGAAGCATTTCAAATATTTAAAAACTTAGACTTTCTGGACAATGAGACATGTCTACTTCTGGCAGCACCAATTTATTTCAAAGAAGATGATGGGCATTAAAGAAACTACATACAGAGTTTGCTTTCCTTATAGCAAAAGTTAGCGATTTGGGCAAGAAATTGTTCTTGCCTGGACTGATTGACAAAATGTTTTATAGACTGGACATGCAGGACCCATGGAAAAAGTACCATTACATTTTGCCAAATCAAGGTGAGATGATCCTTCAGGGTCCCGCTTCTCACAGGAGACTGTCAGATATTCTACAGGACACAGAGAGGAGTGATTTAAAAGTTCTAGGCCTGTAGGCCAAATATAGATGCCCCAATGCTGCAGAGGAACTTTGGGTGACTGTCCAAACAGCCAGATGTCTGTCATTTTTAGAATTTCTTTAATTTTTGGCAAATAAAAAAGAAACTGTAATTCTTTCTTGATAACTGTTCTATTATATGTAATTTTACTGTATTAAAGTTAAAACCTTCCTTTTTGATTAGACAGAAAAGAGGAAGTGCTATGGCATGTCTTTCTGTACACACACACACACACACACACAGAGAAAGCATATGCATGAAACGTGTATGCAGTTAAATAATTAAAAAAAAAACATTCCGTTCTGTGTCAACACCCTTCTTTTACAGATAGTGCATTTCTTCTTTTTTCTATTATTATTATTATTAACACATTTTCTATACATTTTACATACCTACCACAGATTCCCCTCTCCTCCTTCCTAGGTAATGCATTTCAAACCTCCAAGGTGTTTTCTATCCATTTCAGTCTTCCCTAGTCACATCTAGATTATTGTCTTCTTGAAGCTGTTACACTGATAATCTGTTGATTAATGGTCTTGCTTTTTAATACTCCTATTTTTCTTTAGTAATAATGCATTTAAAATCACTGTAGTTCACATTTATTAATTAATGCATATGTATTCCCATAAGGCTAGCTTTTTCAAATAACATGTTTCATGAAATCATGCTGTTCTATGGAACTATTATATACTCACCCACAGAATATCTACTGGTAGATGTATGGTTTCTTAGTAGTTTCACACATTCATAAGTATCCAGGACTAATTAGAAAGCTGCTAAAATTCTCTTGTGTCCAACTTTTAGATCCCTATGAGAATAAATTGATACCAGATCTAAAAGCCTTAAACTTTCTCTTCTAAGCACTTTATGTTATTATAATAAATACCTCGCCAAAATTTTACGCTTGCTGTTTGTAGCTACTATGGGAAGGTATACAGAGGATACTCATATCTCTAAATAGCATTTCTTCTGTGCCTTTGTGGGTGCCTATTTTTCTAGGCTCTGAAAATTCAGACTGTCTCATGACCACTTCATTAATATCACTGTTTGCTTTCCTACTTTTCTGCTTTTAGATGTTAACATTTTAAGTTCCTATCATTAAATCTTTGAGAATTTTTTTTTGTTTTCTAGCAGTGTTTAGGTACTCAACAGTATAATTTATTATAATTAACAATTGCATTCCAAGAAATATAAATCAAATTATGTATCAACTAAAATTGTTTAGTCTTAATATTTTCTATATGCAAATTCATATTATCAATAAAATGATGATTTTTATTTTCTTTCTAAACCAAATATCTAAATTTCTATGAGCATCAATGTAATATTTGCAAAAATTCATCAGAAATTGCATTGTATTTTTAATACTAATATCTTTTTTTTTTTTTTTTTTTTGGTTTTTCGAGACAGGGTTTCTCTGTGTAGCTTTGTGCCTTTCCTGGAACTCACTTGGTAGCCCAGGCTGGCCTCGAACTCACAAAGATGTGCCTGCCTCTGCCTCCCGAGTGCTGGGATTAAAGGCGTGCGCCACCACCGCCCAGCTTAATACTAATATCTTTATGTGAAATAAAAGTTCCTTCTATTCTACAGGTTAAAGTGCTTTTCATGAATATGTGCTGAATACTAGCAGATTTTAATTGCATGTTTTGAGAACATCAAACAATTTTAATCTTTACCATCTTAAAATTGTGAAAACATTAATGTCTTTACCTATCTAGGCATCATTGGTCTGATGAATGAATTTACACCTATATGTAAAGGATGGTTTTTGTGGTTTTTTTCTTTTAGTCCCTATGTGTAGTAGATTCTGTTCATTGATTTACATAGGCTGATCCAGCTCTATATTTCTGGAATAAAACCAATTTGATCATGGGGAATAATATTTTTGATATATTCTTGATGAATTTATTTTTGAAATATTTTATTGAAAATTTTTTTGCACCCAAGTTTAAGAAAGCTCTTAGTCTTTAATTTTCTTTTTTATTGGCTCTTTGTATGGTTTTGATGTTAAGGTAACAATGACTTTGTGAAAAGAATTAAACATTTCTTAAATTTCTAGTTTTAAGAATAATTTAAAGAGCAATGATAGTTCTTTCAAGGTCCAGTAGGATTCTGTACTGAATTCAACATGCTCTAAGATTTTTTCATTTGGAAGAATTTTAATTGCTACTTCTATTTCACTAGAGATTATGGGTCTGAAGAATTATTTTATTTTAATATAATTTTGGTAGTTGTATACATCAATAAATTCAAACAGTGCTTTTAGGTATTCCAGTTTGGTGAAATAAAGATTTTTACAGTATGTCCTCATAACTATGGATTTTCCAGTCTCTGTTATAATGTCTCCCTTTTATCCATAATGTTATCAATTTATATGTTTTCTTTCAAACTTATGTTAATTCAACTTTGGTTTGTCAATGTTTGGGATTTTCTTTAAAAATTTTTTTCAAAAAACAAACTCTTAGATTGGTTATTTGTATTAGTTTTTTTTTGTTTCTATTTCCTTAATTTCAGTCCTGAATAAGACTATTTCTACAAATCTACTCTTTTTTTAATATTGGTTTTCCATTGTTAAGGCTCTCAAGTGTGTTATTGAGTTATTAAATTAGATATTTCCAGTTATTTTATGTAGACACTTAGTGTTATAAGTTTGCCTATTGAAAATACTATCTTGCTAAGATCAATATACAGAATTAACCCAGTTCCCATGTTATTTGCAAAAAATCTTCACAAAAATTGAAAAAAATTAATCTTCAACTTTATATTGAAATACACACAAAAAAAAACATACAAAGGAGGATAGTTAAAAGAATTGTGAATAAATAAAAACCTGCTAGAAAGTTCACCTCCTAGAGTTCACATTTTATTACAGACCTACTGTAATAAAAACCATATTATAGGAAACTAATGCACATATGAAACTATGGAAACTCTGGCAACAAACAAAAGACTTTCACAGATTCAATCCAGTTGAAATCCTAGCCAGGAAAAGAGAAGTGGATGCAAATCCCAACAATAACCACAAAACAATTTGCAACTGATACCTGCTAGGAATGAAAAATCATTTTCTCAAATATTGTGTCTCTCTCTAGTTGAGGTCTCATGCCCAGCAGCAGTTGACTAACACAAAGTAAACTCCACATTATTTTTTCTTTATTGACTTTTTGTTTTATTTTGGCATCTTTTAAGTTTTATTGTCCTATTTATTTAAGAGACAGAAACACAAAGAACATAAAGTTGAATGGGTAGAAGTATCTGGGAGGAGTTGGGTTAGTTAAGTTTTCTGGGTACATAAATATATTTCAATTAGGCAGGTAATCTTCAAACACTTCAAAGATCTACAGACTATGGCATTTAAAATGCTTTTAAAGGACTGGACCTGCCTCCACTGAGTCTACCAGACTGGGCTGACTCCCGAGGGGAGACCTTGCCTTGGAGGAGGTGGGAATGGGGGGTGGATTGGGGGAAGGCCTGGGGGGAAGGAGGTTGGTCGGGAGAATTCATGGCTGGTATGAGATATTAAGTTAATTATAAAATAAAAATATTTAAATAAAAACTTAGACTCTTCTGGACAATAAGACATAGCTACTCCTGACAGCACTAATTAATTCAAGGAGAATGATGGGCATTGACTAAACTCATTATAGAGTTTGCTTTCTTTGTGGCAAAAGTTAGCCACTGGGCAAAAAAAAAAAAAAGAAAATGCCATTGCATTGAGAGATTGACAATATATTATATAAACTGAACATACAGGACCCATAGCAAAGTGACTACAGAACTTTGTAAGGCAAGATGGTCCTTCAGGTTCCTGCTTTGCAGAAGAAACTACCAGACATCCTACAAAACACAGAGAAAAGTGACTGAGAGACTCTATGCCTATAGACTGAAGAAAGTTGCCCCAATGTTGCAGAGGATCTTTGGGTAACAGTCCAGGCAGCCAGCTGTGTCTGTCATTCTAGATTTTTGGATGTTGCTTACAATGCTTTCTGTTTACTTATGCAATATTATATCCTTCTGGTATCTTTGATATATTTGAAGCCTAAATAGTTATAATTATAATTTTCCTTGGTTATGATGAAAGGCAAATTAGATATGAAACTTTAGACTTACAAATATCAGATAGAGAGAACCTTTTCTTATTTTTTCCAAATACAAATAGACTAGATAACTGTAATTCTTGCATGATAGCTGTTTTGTTATATGTAATTTTACTGTGTTAAAGTTAAAATATTTCTTTTTGTTTAGACAGAAAAGGTTAAATGCTGTGGGATAATGTTTTTGTACACTGATTTAATAGAACACTCATTGGCCAGTAGCCAGGCAGGAAGTATAGATGGGGTGAGAGACTAAAAGAATGCTGGGAAGAGAAAGAGCTGAGTCAGGAGTTGCCAGCCAGACACAGAGGAAGCAAGATGACAAAGCAGAACTGAGAAAAAGTACCAAGTCACATGGCTAAACATAATTAAGAATTATGGGTTAATTCAAGTGTAAGTGAATGTCAGTAATAAGACTGAATGAGCTATGGCTGAGCAGTTATAAATATTAAGCCTCTGTGTGATAATTTTATGAAAGACTGCGAGAGTGTGGGTGAGAGATTTGTGCTGACATAGGAAATCTTCCAACTACATTGAGGAGTAACATACATGATCAAAATATATTGCATGAACTATTTTTAAATAAAAAATAAATTTTAAAAAGTGTGATTCAGTGCAAATATTCATCTTATAATAATATAAGCTAAGTTTCTCGAGTCATAATGACCTTGTAAAATGATCTGAAGATTTCTCACTTCTTTTCTATTCTCTGAAAGATTTTGCAAGTATGTAGTTCATTTTTCAAAGTATTGGCAGAAATTAAAGACATATTTAACACATCCTCAGTTTTTTTCCAGTTTTAAATTATAGATCGAATGAGCTTAATAATTATAGGATTATTCCTTTTTTGGAAATTTCCCTTCTCTTTCTAATATTAATCAAGTAATCACTGTAGTCCATTTAAAATTAAAAATTAATTTTCTAAACATTGCATTTTGCACTCTTTTAGTGTGCTTGTGACATTTTTAGGATGAAGATATCTTTGCTCTTAACACCAATATCAAGAGTATTTGCTTCTAAACAATGTTTTTCTTTTTCAAAATATTTATTACAAACTTTTACTATTTAAGTAACATCTATGTCTGTTTTTATTACCTTATTATCTTCTAAAAAAATATATATATCACAAATAATAGATTTTCAGACTAATCAAAAGCACATGTATACAATGCTAAATCCTAAGAACAATATTGGTTGAATTTCTTAGATTTAATTTGAAATACTTAATTATCCTACTTTCCAATTTCATTTGTGATTTATCTTTCATCTATTACATTATGTTGCTTAGTTTTAAGATAAGTGACCAGGGGAAGCCTTTCTATTTCCTTGTGAGTGAGAATTTCTACTTAGAGCACAACAGGATCACTTGAGTGAGGAAATTATTTGAGGCTTGTCTATTATCCAAATACAGAAATTTACCTATTATATATGAATGTACCCATTTCTTGTAGTTTAGATTAAAAGTGAAGTCAACTTGCTCTTTTGTGTTAAATGCTCAATGTTTTATATATAAGAAATTACTTACAGTTTACTAACACGTATTTCTCAATGGGTGTGGAGTCTTATTTGTTAATTGGAAGATTGAGACAAAGAAGAGAATTTCCTTTGGGACTTCTATTTTATACCATTGAAAAGAGTTTTATAAGAAACATGAAGCCTGGCCATTACCATGCTGTACTGCAACTGTGAACCTACAGTTTCACAGAATTATTCTTTCTACTTCTAGAAGTGTTGTTTGTTCTGTATGAACTTCTAATATAAGCAATGATGTGACAGTTTCATTTTGGACTGCATTTGTAGGGTATTATTGTTCCAGTTGCTCTTGTTAGTATACTTTCTGTACACCACATTGTAGATGTACTCAAAAAATAAGACAAAAGTTTGCCCTTTTGTTTTGTTTATTTTTGCTCATTCAATGCACTGTGAAAGTGCTTATCAGAGTCAACAGCGTAACTGGCAGCTTGGGCTAAGTACATTGTACCTCTTTGATATGCACTTTCCACTTCCCCACTACTTGTTTCTCTCTGTCTCTCTGTCTCTGTCTCTCTCTCTGTCTCTCTCTCTGTCTCTCTCTCTGTCTCTCTCTCTCTCTCTCTCTCTTCTCTCTCTCTCTCTCTGTCTCCGTCTCTCTCTCTCTCTCTGTCTCCGTCTCTCTCTCTCTCTCTCTCTCTCTCTCTCTCTCTCTCTCTCTCTCTCTCTCTCTCTCTCCTCCTCTCTCTCTTCTTTAGGGTTGACTAGAATTGCTGAATATTTGAGCTATTTTCTTCTGTTCATTTTGGTGAATTGTGCTTTTCACTTCACTGATTAGAGAGTAAAAATTCCTGAGGTGTTTCAAGAATATGTTCTAATGGAAGCAATACTGCCACAGAGGTATGTGGTACTTGAAATTTTTTTTCCTATTTGCTCTGTCATAAGTGTAAAGAAGATATGCTCTGGAAGCTAAATGTTATGTAATAGTAACAAATTAATGCAGAAGCATATATTAGAAGCCAGTTGCCTTCTATTAAAGCTAATATAAATGTAAATATTGCTGCCAATCATCTTGCTAATTTTTTTGAGAATTTTCTCAGAAACACAGAGTTTCATTTAGTTACAATGACTTTATTTTCTGACATTAAATTATATATATTCTCAATTATTTTATTTTCTATTGTAGGAACTATTATAGGCATGACTACAATTTAAATAATATCCATAAATTTTTCTCATAAACTATAGTGTCTCATTTACTTACAACAACCTTATTATCTGATTTTAAATTGTATATATTTTCAATTATTTTATTTTCTATTGTAGGAAATATTACAGGCATAACTGAAATACAAATAATACCCATGCAGCTATAAAAATGTAAGACTGCTTAGTGTGCATTTTGACAAACATGTATTCTTCATAGAGCAGCTCTGTAGTGCTTTCAGAGTTTGTACTTGTGCTGAATGCTACTGATGTCATTTTTCAGTAAATCATAGAACTGGATTACCATCATCAAAACTGCTGTCTTCATTTTGATGTAGTAATGCTGCAATTAGTAGCAAAACCACAGTAATTGGACCCTTTAACACTCCGTGTTCTCTTCAGTTTGTTTTGTTCCTTCCTCTGGGAATACTTCTATTGTTTCTTGGGTTTGTCTCCCCTCCTTTTTCTGTGTATTTCTGGCTTTTCTGGGGGTGATGTGCCACTCCAGGACCGTGTAATGTAAAAACCCAAGTTTCTTCTTAAGTAATACTTCATCCATATATAGAACTGTGGCCTTCTGATCTTTTTCATTCCATATATTGAAGCTTATGAAATGTAATATTCTATCTTGTTTCCATTTAGAAGTCAATTTTTAATATAACTTTTGTTCCTTCTAACATAATATTTTTGGTTTAATAAAGCTCATAGCTCACTCTTATTTTTCCTCAGACAGGGTTTCTCTGAATAGCTTTTGGAGCCTGTCCTGGAACTCACTTTGTAGATCAGGCTCGCCTAAAACACATAGAAATTCACCTGCCTCTGTCTCCAGAGTGCTGGGATTAAAGGCATTTGCCACCACTGCCTGGTCTATAGCTCACTCTAAAAGGGCTTGCCTCGCATGTATTTTGCCCTAGTTTCCATCTTCAGTGCTACAAAAAAAGCAACAACTTTTTCAGTATTTTTGGCAAGTTTTATATTTTTGTATTATCTCTAGTTTTCTGAAGAGTTATGATAATACATGTTTATCCAATTATAGTTCTGAGTGTTTTGATCCCTTTTCATATGTTTGAGAACATATGTCCCTTTCATGTATGAACAATTCTGTGTATCCTATTTGCTTTTCTCCTGTCACTTGTCATCAAACCACTATTTTCTTACACCTTTTATTTTTTAACCCACTTTCATTTCTCTAATCATCACTCTAGAATGACTTTATTAAATCAACTTCTAAAACGTTAGGTTCTACTACCGTTTTTGTTCTCATTTATAAATATAACTTTGAGACACTTAAAAATGTCTTTACCTATGTTTGTGATGTCATAGGAAAATTGTTCTGAATGTGTATGCAAATGGTGGTGCTATCATGAAAAGGTTTCCATCAGAACTACCATGTAGGATCACCTCAATCTGTTTCCAGATTGACTTTTTCTGCCTCTTCTCTCTAACTTATGCCTGGACCCAGTACACTCATGACTCAGATGCCTTTTAACCCAGCACTGATGCTAAAGGAGATGTTTTACTCTCTACTTTTGAGGATAAATGAAGATACCCAGACTCTGCCCTGATGTTTTATGTGAAAAATAACTACTCTATGGCCAAAGAAAACTCATGTTTTGATTCATATGTAACTGTCCATAAGACTAGGTATTCCCTGTTCATATCTAATATTTTGTTAAAAACCTGGTACCTTAAGTTCAGTCACATTTTCCAGACTTCTAGAACAACTAGGCTTGGTGACTTTGCTGAATTGCTTAATATAAAAATATCAAACATCGAACTTGACCATACCCTTCTTTTACTATAACTGAATTAGAGTCACATAACTAAACTAGTATGCATGTGTATATGCCTTAGTTAGGGTTTCTCTTGATGGGATAAAATACATGATCAAAAGCAGTTTAAAGATAAAAGGGTTTATTTTCACTTTAAGTTTCATATCACATCCTATCATTAAAGGATGTCACGGCAGCAGTTCAAAGCAGGAACCTGAAGGCAGAACCCCAGAATAGTGCTGTTTACTGGCTTGTTCCCCATAGCTTGCTAAGTCACTTTTTTTATACAGGACTATCTGCCCAGAGGTAGCATCACCCACTGTGGGCTGGGCACTTCCACATCAATCATTAATCAACAAAGTGCCTCAAAGTCAATCTGGTATGGGCATTTTCTCAATTGCAGTTACAAATTCTCAAATGACTATAGTTCATGTCAAGTTGACAAAACACTAATCAGAAAAATCAACCCTTTCTCAATTTGACAGAAACACATTACTGTTAACACATAATCTTTACTTTCTTGTTCATTGCTGAGATCTCATATTAATATTAATACCTCAATATGACATTCCAAACTAAAAGTTCCACAATCTTTAAAAATTTAAACACATTAAAACCTCTTTAAAATATCTAAAGTCCCTTTTAAAGTTTAAAGCCTGTCTGAAATATATAAATCCTCTAAAATTATATCCACGCTTCTTTAAAATTCTAAAATTTCAAAGTCTCCCTAAAATACCAAAGTCTTTTTGTTCTTATGGAATAAAAACTAAATGCAGAGCTTCTTATTACAAGAGGCATCAATCAGGCCATGGTCACACCCAAATCAAAGCAAAACTAAGATTCAAAGGTGTAAAAATGTCAATGCTTGGCCACTTCTCCAACCTTGCTCTCTGCAGCACACAGCTTGTCTCACTGGGTGGCTTCATTCCACAGCTTCTATTGTCCTTTGCAGTGATCCAGTGGTACTGACATTTCTCAAGTGCTATGTTCTCCCCTGCAAGTGAATTGCACCATCATCCACAGCTTCTCTTCAAGGATTCTGACCCTACTATGTGGTGCCAAGCCTTAACTTCTTTCTATAATCTGGGGGTTCTAGTTCAACTTTGGCTGCACCTTCACTAATGTCCTTTTCTGGCCTGTCAGATGACAAGCCTCCATTGTTCACCATGGCTCCTTTAAGCTTTCAAAACTAGTACTACCTGGAAAAGTCTTACCCATTACCAAGTTTAGCTGTCAGAATTGGGTAAAACTTTAGCCTCCTCTCGGTAATCCTCTATGCTGATCCCGAGGAAGAACTTTTCTGAAAATTTTGCCTTATCGATGCTGGACTCTTGATAATCACAGCTAAGTCTTCAGCTTCAGCTGACCAAAACCAGAGTTTAATCGAAATTGCTGAACAACCTATATTCTTTAAGGAACTTACCAACTTCTCTCTGAAACTTACAAGCCAGGACTCAATTACCTGACTGTTTTCAAGTTTAACTTTTTAGTTACTAGAAGTCACAAAGCTCTAAACCTTCATTGGCTTTTCTAGCCCAAAGTTCCAAAGTTCTTCTTTGATCCTATTTAAACATATTCAGGTTTGTCATAGCAATGCCACATAATTCTCCTACCAGTTTCACTCTTCGTTAGAATTCCTATTGCAAAAGTCTGCTGGCAATGGTCGAGAGACGGCAGGAACTGACCTACTCTGGTGATGGGATGGCCAGACACCCTGATAGTTGTGCCATAAACCCCATCCAAGGACTGAGGAATCTGGATGCAGACATCCACGGCTGGGCCCCTGGTGGAGCACTGGGAGTCTAATTAGTGAGAAAGAAGAGGGTTTATATGAGTGAGAATTGTTGAAGCCAAGCTTGGATAAAGCACAGGGACAAATAACCAAATGAATGGAAGCACATGAACTATGAACCAAAGGCTGAGGGGCCCCCAACTGGATCAGGCCCCCTGAATGGGTGAGACAGTCATTTGGCTTGATCTGTTTGGGAGGCAGCTGTGTGTTGGTGCCGGGTTCTGGGCTCGTTGCATGAGTTGGTTGTTTGAATCCTGGGACTTATGCAGGGACGCTTGGCTCGGTCAGGGAGGGGGGGGACTGGACCTGCCTGGACTGAGTCTACCAGGTCGATCCCGATCCTCCGGGGAGACCTTGATCTGGAGGAGGTGGGAATGGGGGGTGGGCTGGGGGGAGGGGGAGGGGAGGCGAGAGGGCGAGAACAGGAGAATCTGTGGCTATTATGTTGAACTGAATGGTGTTGTAAAATAAAAAAAAAATTAAAAAAAAAAAAAAAGAATTCCTATTGCTGTGATAAAACACCATGACCAAAAGCAACGTGGGGAGAGATTTATTTCAGCTGGCAACTCTCAGGTCACACTTTATAACTGAGAAATATCAAGGCAGGAACTCAGTGCATCAGGAGGCAACAACTGACACAAAATCTAAGCAGGAACACTGCTTACTGATTAGCTCTTCCTGGCTTGTTCAGCTTGTTTTCTTATATCACCTAGGAACATCTGCCACATGGTGGCACCATGCATTCTGGCCTAGACCCTTCCACACAATCATTAAGAAAATACTCTACAGGTTACCCTCAGGCCAATATGCTGCTGCATTTTCACAATTGAAGATCCTTCTACCTGAATAGTTGTTGCTTGTTTCAAGATGGCAAAAACTAAGCAGGGAAAAATATATAATTTAACTATGTATATACTTATACACAGACATATATATATATATATATATATATATATATATATATATATGTGTGTGTGTGTGTGTCCATAAATATATACATCATTTAAAGATTTTATGACAAAAGTAACTTTATTATTTTCAATTTTTTATATCATTCTATTAATTATAATTGATCATATAAAAATAAATTCAAATAACAAATTGTGCTTAAATCTTATCATGATTTCATTAACCATTTAAAAGTCTGTGAAGAGTTCAATTACAGTATGAATTTCAAAACATACATTAATACTCTAAGAGAGAGTATAAAAATCACAATTCCTAAAGTTATTAAATCTGAGACTTTATAGCCACATGGGAGGTATTATATAAACTAAGATAATGCACAATCCAGTTCATTTTAGACAGTAAAAATAATGCAATGGGAAGTAGATGTCACCTGTGTGTAAGTGGAAAATGTTGTGGAGGTTCTTGTATTGTTACTCTTAAACTGTTACCTTGGTACACTGCATACAAACCACATTAAACCCGGGTGTGGGTTTAAAGAGCTCATCCTCTTCAATGAGCTCTGTCTCATTTGGTATTAGAAATTAAGTTGGCATGACAGCTGAGCTGAGAGTTCTCCTACTCTCCATTCCATCTTGGGAGGGTGTAATGATCACTAAGTCCAGCTGCACTTTGTTGTGTGTTTCATATTTTATTAGTCATAGCAGGTATTATAGCAAACAATGAAGTTCAGGAATCAGTCTCTGAAAAATCATTAAAGCAAAAAGTAAAACTTGTGATGTAAGAGGTACGTTGTAAGAAGTAAGAAGTTCCAATATGGAATTAGTTAAATTTCTGTGGAAGAATCAAAATTTGAAACTATAATATTTAACACATTTGTTTACGTTTGAGTCTCATAGCAATTAAATGGTGGAGCATGAGTATCAATGCATAGCATATGACTTTCCTGTAGAAACTGATCTCTCTCAGTCAACAAGACCCAGAACTATTATCAGTCACTGCAACTTGATACATGAAAAATGAATCTAAAAATTCTTTTAACCTTTTAAAAAATGATGGTATATCCTTTACCACCTGAGGCCAGTGCTCAGAACAAGAATGTTATCCATCCTACCTTGTGATGACAGAGGATATAGTGCTTCATTATAGTGGATAGATAGCAGAAAGAGGCATTCATTTCTCACTTACATGTTTTGTATTATGAGCATATTCAGTTATAATAAGTATAACTAATTGGAAAGACAAGAGTTCAGTTAATAGTTTGTTATAAATAAAAAAATTTAAGAGCAGAAAGAAAGAGGGAGTGAGTGGGAAAGAAGCTCATGCCAGCTGGCATGAGGCAACACTTTGCAATGCCATAGTAACAAACAATTTTGAGTAGTTCATTTCTACAACTCATGGGAACACTGGATTAATGGGTTTTGGCATTAATCAATTAGATAATTTTACATGAAATTATAACAGCACAAGATACACAAATAGACTATGATATGTAAATTATACTTTGGCAGTTCACAACACTTACTTTCCTTGCAGATAGTCTACATGGGCTGGTGTGAAGCACGGGAGCAGGAAATCCTCCAGGACCGTGTGTACACACCTGTCTTTCTTGCCTTGAGGGGCTCATGTCTTTACAGGTTCCCATCACCTCCAGTAAGTGTTTGCAACCAAATATTTGAGGTCTTGGATGTGCTGATAGCAAACTGGCATCACCTGAGTGATATTTATTACTACATTTTGAAAATGAGGTTTAGGACATTTAAGAAACAGTTAATGGCTGTTTAAAGTATTTTGTTAAATGTAAAGCCTTGAAGAAAATAGATGTTTTTGCTTAAGAACTTGACAAATGGATAAAATCATATCATTGTTAAAAAATCCATGTAGTAATTTAATAAATATTCAGACAATTCTGTCAGGGTATTGAATTAATTTGGTGAAAAAACAAATGATGAAAGGTAGGGTAAGAGATTTAAAATTTTATTATATATTGATGAATGTTCTATTCATTTTGGATTTGTGGATCATTTGAGAATACTTAGTCTATATTTACAGTGTTACATTACCAGTGTTAACTGTTCGACTTACGTTAAATTTTAACATTAATATTCCTTACCATAAAAATTATGCAAATAGATCAATTACTAAAGATAAAAAGGTTTATTTTGTCTAACAGTGTCAGAAGATTCAATCATTGACCACGTGTCCCTGTTTTCATTGCTTAGAGCAGCATTGTGCAATATGGTTGGAATACAAACCAGTGGAAGATACTTACCTTTTGGCAACCAGGATTTAGAGAGAACAAAAGGAGTTGGGTTGGGTTGTATTTGGCTTCCAAATACTCTATGGAATTTCATGTTCCTGTTGAGTTAAACTTCCTTGAATTATAGTCTACCTCCTAAATATTCTGTCATGTTCAAAAATATGATAGACCAAGGATAACTATTCAATACATGAGTCTTTGGGGATATTCATGTTCAGCTACAGCATTAAGCTATCACTTACAAATCAACATATGGCCTTCCATAAGATGCAGTTCTTCTGGAAATTTAACCATGTTATGTTTGTGATATATTATATTGTATATTTTATGTAAACTAAATGTGTCTGCATATCTGCTTTCTTGAAAGCCTTTCTTTGGAAACATGTAACTTACAGAGACGTAACACCCAATAAATATTTATTGACTATCAATATAAAGTGCCATGCTGCTCAATGACAGACTTAATAATATCAAGTATCTGGGACTTCTTAAGTCTGAATCATTATTTTGTTTAGTGTTTATGCCTACACAAAATTCATAATACCAGAAAAATTAATGTTTATATTTCTTGCTATATTCCTACTCTGAATAATTTCTTCTGCTTGGAGAAATGAAATATTTCAGAATAAGTAAGAAAGCTAATTTCACAGTGGTATTGAAATCTTCCCAATATCTTAATAATTTTGGAATATTTTTTAAATATCAATAACTTATTTTTAAATTATTGAAATCATATTGCTATCTTATGTCATTCTCCGCATCTTACTAAGGGAAAATGCATATTGGTACTTGCATACCTAATATTTGCATTCAGAGAACTCACAAATAATTTTAAACATGAAACAGTTTTCTAAAATGGAAATTGTTTCTGATAGCATAAATTTTTTTCTGAAAAGAGGGTGATAAATGGTGATAAATTTTAAATAAACCAAAATGTTATAGAGGAACTTTATATGAACTCCATCATAAATCACGAGAGTAAAGAAGCACATCTCTGAAAGTGTCATTGTTCAAATGAAACTGAGGGGAGCAGAACTATGTTACTAGAACAGATGAACTGTTACTTCTTGTCTTTTGAAGGTGACCACCTGGGATTGGACACGAGCAGAGAAAACTTTCTCCATATGTGAGATCATGTGCAAGGTTCTCAAGGTATGCATTATAAGGACAGGAGTTTCAAATTATGTGTTCTACAGAGTTGATATCTGAGCTCAAGAACAGGTCATGGATACAAAGAACTGATAAATAAAAAAGAATTAAAGGAGGGAAACCGGGAAGTACAAAAATACACTGGCACCCAGAAAAAAATCTTTGAAATTTAAAAACATGAAATCAAATATAGAAAATACTTACTTAGCTTGTCTTGGAATGTGACAGTCACTGTATATCATAGATCAGTTAATTTCTATGTGACACACAGAACTGTCATAGCATCAAGTAATCAGTAATTCTGAAAACAATTGAAATGACATATGCAGTCTACAGTAAGAATTAAAGTGGGTTATTTGGAAGAACCATCAATGTTTCTTTTTAAAACTTTTATAGTGCAGGTTAAATGTCTACAACATGATGCTATGGGAAACATTACATATATTGATAATACACACACACACAAACACACACACATACATGTGTATATATATATATGGTACTAATATAAAGAAAACTTGCATTTTCTTCATTTCACATGTTAATTGTTTTCAAATAAAGAGAAGTATTTTCAAGTTTAACAATAGTAATCTTGAAAAGTTTACATTCTTTTTCAGTAACTATATCAGATGTGTTAGCTCACACCTTTAGTCCCAGCACACTTAGAGACAGAGGCAAGTAAGCCTCTGTTAATTTGAAGCCAGTTTTATCTACATAGCAAGTTATAGGTCAGCCAGGGATATTTAGTGAGACCCTATTTTAAAAACAGGATTCTTCAAATAATGTATAGATCTTTTTAAGCTTTATTGACCCTATTGAGCTATAACAAACCTTAAGGCAGTTCCTAATCTCTTAAGTGTGCTCTGGTGCCACTTCTTCTGTCCCTTCCTCCTTGTCCTTCTCTGTCTCCAGTGTGGGGCACCATTGAGATTTCCTTGTGAAATTTGAGCTTACTTTACTCAACAAGACTGCATTAGGGAATGGCTTGACTACATGTATGGTTACCAGGTATTTGGAATGGTCTGCACTTGGTTGTGCTAGGGGGACGATTTTTGCCCTGTCCCTTGGCATTCCTGAAAAAAAAAAAAAAAAAAAAAAAAAAAAAAAACCAAAAAAAAAAAAAACCTTTTCTTAGAGACAGAAGGGACCAGTGGATATTGATACAGTTTCCTCCAAGAGGCTGTGCTGTGTTTCTGTCTGTCTTCTCCACACTGTTTCTATCTAAATATTTCTTATCCCTCTCTCCTCGAGAGTACCCTGGGAAAAAGTGGGAGCAGGCCTCCTACAGATGGCACCAGAATTAGGGACACGACTAGGGACCTGGTGAAAGGAGAGTAAGGGGTGTTGTGGGGGCAGTGCCTGGTGATGAATTAAAAATAAAGGCAATGGTATTCTATTTTTAGGAGTAAAATTGTATATACGTAAAGTAAAGTGACTGAAAGAAAAGACAATGTGAGAAGTTAGGTTGCAGTGAGTATGTCTGTCTAAGTTTCTTTATCTTTCTCTCTCTTAATTTTTATCTATTAAAATTAAGTAAAAATATAGGGTTAGGTATAGGAATATTGGGTAAGAAGAAACTTAAGAGTAGAATTTCCCCAGTGCTGAAATGGGGCAGGAAAACAGTAAGCCGATCTTCAAAGATTCATTTGTAGAAACCTTAAAAACTACAGGGTTTAAGGTGGGACCACAACAAGTATGGAGATTTTTGGAGTTCATAGAGGAACTGTGTCCTTGGTTCTCTGACTATGGGAATCTGAACGCAGACTCCTGGAGGAGAATCAGAGCAGAAATGGAAAAATAAAATACTGTGAGGGAAACAAGTCAGAAAAGATTCCTGGGGAAGCTTTCTGCCTGTGGACATTAATTTGAAACAACTTAGATCCAAGCACTGAGATGCAGGGGAAATTTTTCCCTGAGGTTGATAAGGGTGAGACAAAATCATCCACTCCAGTGCCACTAGATAAAAATGCTTGTTAATCACATTGTACAACAAGGGTCAGTTTCCTCTTGCCCATGAAGTCCAGTTTTGCCAGGCATTTAGCCACAAACCTCATAGTTCCCCAGAGTTTTCTTGAGTTTGAGCAGCAGGTAATATTAGATAGAAGGATTTAGATTATGAAGATAAACAGATAGAAAATAAAAGATAGCCTTGAGAGGGCCTGGAACCTATTCCAACTGGCCCTGACTAGCTCTGCCCCAGAGTATTTATAGAGCCCCCAAGGGGTGGAGCAAAAGACCTCCTCCCCAGCACAGCCAAGTGCAGACCATCTCAGACACCTGCACTTAGGCCCATGGTCCTAATCATTCTCTCTATGCAGATCTGCTGAGTAAAGCCACAAGGAACCTGAAAACAGGCTCCCACAGGTCCTCCTTTCTTAATATATGAAAAATAACTCATTATTAATGGCTTACAGCAATCTCCATAGCTGTTATACTTCCCAGTATGGGAGTAGAGGGTAATAAAGATGGCATTTCTCTTTTTGGTTAGGCCCAAGGTGACTACAGCAGTCTTAGCTGCATCAAGCCTTCTTTAAACCAAAACCTTAATGCAATTGCAAACTTAAATAATGGCATATTTCATCATTACCAGTAACAGGTTAACATAAATATTACTATACATAGTTACAATTCTCTCAATCTTATATCTCAAAGCAAACTCTTAACAGAACCATTTGAATTAACACAAATGATGCTACATATAGTTAACAATTTTCTCAATCTTACAACTTTAACTCTTAATAGAATCATTAGAATTTTCTTGCTAACAGAACATAGGAAAAACTTCTAATGTATACACATCAAACTTAAATATTTCCTTAATGCCACAAAACTAGGGTGTATTAATATCAATAGGTTAAACATAATTTCTGCAAAAATATATTCAACCTTAATTCACTCATAACTCCTCCTTTTCTTTATAATTTTTTAAACAAAATCTTGAACCTAGTTAGAAAAAAAACCAAACTTATACAATTCCTACAAACCCATGTTGAAAAGCAATATTTTCAATCTAACCATCAACACTTTGAAAACGTTTAGCAAAACATCCAAAAAGCAGTTTCTTAATAAAACTCTTTACACTTTAAAGTAATGTTAGTATACCCATTTGCATTTCTTACTAACAAAACATAACATTAATCCACTCAAATAATTTTTTAAATTAAACTAAGGAATATTACTTCTCCCTTTTATTTATAATTTTTTAAGCAAAATCTCAAGCCTAGTTAGAAAATTCAAACTTTTCATTTAAACAGTTCCATTTGTAACACAAAACCAGTTCCATAATTAATTCCATTTTTACATAAACAGTACCATAAAACAGTTCATGAATCACGTGTTAATAAAGCATATATGCATACACAAAACTGCATCTTGAGTCTAGGTAAAAACAATACATTTCTTCATTAAAATAGTTCCATTTTTTAACACAAATAATTCCAGGAAACAGTTCCTAGGTCATCACTTATAAGTAAATTCAAAATTGTCCCATTGCACTGAAATCACTTTTGTTCATTTCATTCTTAAGTCCCAAAATTCAAACAATAAATTCTGGTATGAGCCTTCCAAATATGAAGAAATCCATAACAAAAATCTCCTTGCATTTTTCTCATTTTTCAAAGTTCAAGAAGTTCAAAAGAAGTAAATTCTGGCATCAGACTTATACTTCCAAATATGAAGAGACATTTTGCAACCAAAACTTTTTGCAGTTAACAATTTTAGTTCAAACAAGCATCTCTGCAACTTTCATTCTCATGGACAGAGACCTTTATAGTTACAGTAATATTTTAAACTGCACCGTTTTTGCTGTTAGCTCAGGGTTCTCTGTGTTGTATTGAGTTCCCATGGATCTCAGCTGCGGATGCTTTGTGCTCGTTTTGGTGTCCACCATTAGCTTTATAGTGGCTTCTGGAGCTTTTGAAACCACTAAGACTGCCTGCTTTGCAGTCTACTATGACACTTTCTTCTGTGTCTTAGGTTTCTTCACCAGATACATTAAGAATAGACTAACACTTAACATTTACACCTTTATACAAACTCACATAATATATCTCCCAAAGCATTTAGATTCACATTCAACATTTACTTTTTTTTTTTTTTTTTTTTTTTTTTTTTTTTGGTTTTTCGAGACAGGGTTTCTCTGTGTAGCTTTGCGCCTTTTCCTGGAACTCACTTGGTAGCCCAGGCTGGCCTCGAACTCACAGAGATCCGCCTGGCTCTGCCTCCCGAGTGTTGGGATTAAAGGCGTGCGTCGCCGCCACCCGGCTAACATTTACATTTTTTTTACAAACTCACATATAGCATTAACATCTACTTATTTATACTCCTTAAGGAAACTATAGAACTACTTTAGCAAATATATTTATTTACTTCTTATAGTCATCTTATAATTCTTATATTCATTCTTTTTTATTTAAACTTACATTTACAAGTAGCATCTTTACTTATTACAAGCTTATTACTACATGTCTTAAGACTACCTTAGATACATCTTGCAAGCTTATATTCTTAAAGAAACTATAGATCTATTTTATGCTTACATAGGGCTACCATTAGCATATATCTAACTTAGCAAACACCTAAAGATTTCTTAACACTTAGATTTAACTTTTTTTTCTTTTTCCTTTTTCTTTTCTTTTCTTTCTTTCTTTTTTTGTTGGTTTTTCAAGACAGGGTTTCTCTGTGTAGCTTTGCACTTTTCCTGGGACTCACTTGGTAGTCCAGGCTGGCCTCGAACTCACAGAGACCCATCCACCTGGCTCTGTCTCCTGAGTGCTGGGATTAAAGGCATGTGCACTTCTGCCCAGCTCCGATTTAACATTTTCTAATACGACAGAATAATTTTCTACTTCTTACTCTTAATTATTATCAATATCTCTTAGAAAAGAAGTACACAAATCATTTCTAAAGTTCAGAGCTTACAGACAGCTTTGACATTCTAAAAATTCTTGATAGATTGAAACAAGAGTGTAATTCTTTAATAGCTTTCTCAACTCTGGGATTTAGTGAGTGTTGTTAAACAGTATTTTATGCCTTTCAGGTCTTTTATAACAACTCTATAAGAGCTATATCAGTTTACAGCAAACCCAAAAAGAAAGAAAAGTGAAAAGAAAAACCTTGTAAGGAATGTTCTGTTTCTGAATTGCTTAGCTAGTCATTTCATAACAATCAATTTCCAAACAGGAGAAGATTGTTGTCTAAATTGGAGTCGGGTTCCAGATCTGCAGCTTTCAGCAGGTCTGAAGACATTGCTGAAACTTAGTTACAATTGTCTCAAACTCCTCAGCAGTCTGGAAGATTCTTTACACTCCTACTATTCCCAGACTGCAAGATGGAACCTTAATATCAGGAGCATTGTTTTAGCTGCTTTTTATACTCATCACCAAACTGATACAGTTTTCCCCATTCTTAATTTTTTAAAGCTGTATTTGCCATGAGTTCTTTAACAATGATGTTTGAAAGATTTTTATTAGCCCAATATTTTCACTAAAACTTTTATTATTCAAAGGAGTCAAGAACATAGATGTTCTTTCATGCAACATATCCTTCATTAGCTTACTCCAAGGAAAAGCATATTCATGATTTCGTATTTTCACTTCATTAGCTTTAACCCTTGATGTTATTGTTAGCAGCTGTGATATTTAGCATTGATTTTGTATAAAGAACTTTCAAGTGAAGCAACTATTTTTAAGACAGATTTTTCTGGTTTGTTCCCTCTATAAAGCAGTCATTTCTTTTTGAATGCCTGTTTCCTTGTCTCCTTATTAGATTTGCAAAGGAATTACTCCTTGCAGGCTGTTTGTTCAAAAGGCAAAGAACTTCTTTATATTCCCATAAGTTTCTTCATATCTAAAACAATGTTCAGTTTATGGACTGCTTTCTTAAGGATTTTAAAGTGGCTTGCTTGCTCTTAAAAGTAGCTTTTTGTCAACTACCGAAAAAATTTGCACAGCTATTAGGGTAAATAAGGTATTTTCTGCAAAGTTGCCAAAAAAAAAAAAAAAAAAAAGACAAATCTCTGAGTTCCGTATCCTTCCAATTTTTCATTGGAACTAACATTCCAGAAACTCTAGATGACTCTCCTCCTTCTTATTCTTTTAAAAGCTGTATTTTAAGTTTACTATGAAAGAATTTTTGAGCTGACAAAAGTCTTTCAGGGCAGTTTCACCATCTTATGCAGAAAAACTACCATTCCGAGAATGCATTTCTCTTATATCAGTTCTTTGTTGCAAGCTAGTTTTCGGACTTCATTTCCCATAGTTCTTTCCGGGTCTGAAAATCAAGTTCTAGCTCTTTGACCTGTCTCGCTTTCCTATTGAAAAGTCAAGTTTCTGCTTTCAGCACAGGGAATTTGAACCAAGCGTTTTATGTTTTCAATTATGGGACATTGGGAGATTTCTGCTCTCTGAGCTGGCCTCAACAGGTGTCTCTCCTTCACCTGACACTGGCCCCTGGATCAGAACCGCACCTGCCTCCTTACCAGGTATTGAGGCTGGCATTTCTGATAGCAATTTTCCTAGGGGCTTGCGTTTGCCTTAGCCAATATGAAAAACAAAAACATTTACAACAGAGCTTTTCCATAGCTCCTTCAAAGAGATTTTCTCCCACTGATCTTATTTTCATTTTGCTTGTTCCTTCCCACTCCCACCCCCCACGCCACCCCCAGATGCAGAGCTTCAGATATCTCAAGCTGCTCTGTTTCTCTGCTAGCTGCCTTTGGAGGTAGCCCCCCCCCCAAAAAAAAAAATCTGCCTCAAATTCTAGCAGCTTTCCTTAGATCTTGCATTTTCTGGGGAGGAATATGTCCCTTCTCTACTTCTTCAGAGAATCTTTCTCCCTGACAGTTCCCAGTTTGGTCTCAGTTTATTCCCTCTGCCCCAGAGACAGTTTCCCAATGTCACAGTGGCAGCTTTTCTGCTTCTGAAGGTAGGGGCTTTAGTCCTGTCTCTGTTTTCAGGGTCTGTGTGGTTTGCATACAGATTGAAAATCAAGCTTCTGCTTTTCTAACAGGGGAGGTTTTTGCCATCTCTAAACTCCCATTAGGACAGGTGTTTTGCCTCCCCCAGTGGGTTGCCTTTGTTTGTCCTGCATTCAAGGACAAGCTCTGTCCTTGAGTGCCAGAGGCAATCACCTCTTAGGGTTACACTCCCTCATCTCACCAGGAGTCAGTTGAAACAAAGCTTTTCTCATAAAGATACTTTCTCTGATAGAAAAGAAAGCTTTACTCCAGCTGCCCTAGCTGGACTCTTTCCCCAGACAGCGTTCTGATTCAGCTGGGCAACTGCAGAGGCAATTTGGCTTTACTGCTTTCCCAGAAAGATCCTTTCTCTGATAGGAAAGCTTTTCTCTGATTTCTTTTTGCAGCTGTGGACACTGCATAGTCCCACCTAACAACCCAGGACTTGCAGAAAAGCAGACAACTGTGCCATTCCCACTGGCTTTAGCTTTGTTTGTTCATTAGTTTTTTTTCTCCCTGGGTATTGCTTTTTCAGCTGTGCACTCCAGGAAGTTCAAAACTGAAGGAACACTAGTGTCCCTGAGATGCACTCAAACTTGGAGGTACTGGCTAGTTGCTTCTCAGTTGTCGGTTAGAATCCAGGATACAATGCTTAACAAAGTTTGCATTGCTTCAGGGGATCTTTGAGTTAGAATGATTAGGAGCACCTTTTCTCTCAGAAACAAAACCTTTGATGCCTCAGCTCAGCTGCAACTGTAAAGCTTGACTTTTTGCATTTCTCAGGTAAACAGTTTCCAGCCCTATTAGGCTCTTTATGGCTCTTCACCCACACTCTCCCAAGCGTTACCCTCAGGGTACTCTGACCCACTGTCTTTTACTAGTTTGAAGAGACAGAGCTTAGAAGAGGTTTTTAGGAACTCCATCCCTGCCTCCTACATTTTACAGGGAGGATTTTTAAGGCTTGAAAGACAGAACTTAGAGAGGTTTTGTAAGAGGTTTGTTGTTTTTCCCTTAGAGCTAATCACAGGTGATTCCCATACTAATATCTTCAGGTGATTCTAATTTTTGTTTTTCTGAGAGAAAGTTAAAAGCTTTAGTTTTTAAGTTTTTTAAGAGAGCTTTTGAGAAAGATTAAGGCTTTTTAGATAGATTCCCCCCCAAAAAAAATTTTTCAAGAAAAGTGTTTTAGTTTAAGAGAAAGATTTTTCTCTCCAAGAGAGAAAGACCAACTTTCCCAAAAACTTCTGACCTTTAAACTTTTTGGCTTCTTACACCCGCATTTTTGCAACAGGGAGAAATCACTTTCTCCTGCCGCTTGGACTTAGCATTTCAGCTTCCATGGCTGAAAGCTTCCATAGGAAACTTTTTTCTGCCCAATAAGCTCAAGGAAGAGCTTTTTTACTACCTGTAAAGCTCAAGGAACGATTTTTTTCTTCCCAATTTGCATTCATACCCCCCAAAGTTAGAAAATTGAAGAGTTTTTCTGTCTTTCTTTGCCTTACTTATCTTGAATAAATTTTTCTATATGATCTTAATACTTTAAGTTTTTAAGTAATATACTGCAGTATATTACTACCACTATACTTTATACTTATTTTTCACAGATAGAAATTAAGGGATAGAAGATAGAAATTTTTTTTGCACTGCAGCATTGGACATCCTTCCACTCTGTTTTTTTCCTTTTCTCTTGAGGATAAAAAACCCTGCCCTTATTATTAATATTCATATTTCATATTCCATTACAACACCAAACATGTTCCTTTCTTTTTCCACTGGCAGGACACAACTCAGCACTTTCACCAAGAACTCTATAATAAAACTTATTTTCCGATGTCTTTAGTCCCTATTACTTTGTCTTTAGTCCATTTTTTTTCCTCTTTTTTCTTTAGTTCCTGTTCATGGCACCATTCTTCAGGGCATTTACCCACCAACCCTACAGTTTCCCAGAGTTTTCTTGAATGCGGGCAACAGGAAATATTAGATAGAATGATTTAGATTGTGAAGACAAACAGATAGAAAATAAAGGATAGCCTCAAGAGGACCTGGAACCTATTCCAACTGGCCCTGACTGTCTCTGCCCCAGGGTATTTATAGAGCCACCAAGGGGTGGAGCAAAAGACCTCCTCCCCTACCCCTGGAACAGCCAAGTGCAGACCATCTCAGACACCTTCACTTAGGCCCATGGTCCTAATCATTCTCTCTATGCAGATCTACTGAGTAAAACCATGAGGAACCTGAAAATAGGCTCCCACACAGTTTGGAGAACAGAAGTGTTGGGTTGAGACAAGAAAGGAACTGAAGGACTTTAAAAGTTTAGTAATTTCTCTTACTCAAATACTAGAAACTCTTCAAGACTCTTCCTCTCAGAAGGGTACTCATCTTTCTTTAAGAGCAAAATTGTACTCACCTGGAGGGAACATCTATGAGAATGGGAATCTATCATAACTGCCTTAGCACAAAAATCCCCTAGAGTATTGCAACCCCTCACTGTTAGTGCTGCATCTCCTCTTCAAGTCAGCATTCAGAAAGTGGCTATCAGGGGAAAAGAAGAGCAGGGTCTAAGTCCCTAGCAGTAGCTGCACTGACAGGATGAGAAAAGATGAGGCTGCATTTAGCCACACAAATGAGGCAGAGGCTGTGTTTGGTCATACAAATAAGGCAAAAACGGGGATGCAAGCCTCTACCCGCAGAACAGAAGCAGTTAGTAGAGGACTGAGCCACAGCTGAGGCAACAGGAACTCTGCATCTGGGGAGAGAAGACAAGCAGGGACAAAGGAGATCTGTCAGGAGGAAATCTCTCTGAAAAAGCTCTTGTTTCAAGTACTCTCATTTTTTTCACTGACCTGGTGAGGGTGTGGGGACACCAGAGAGGTTTTTGCTGATCAGTGTGCACATGCAAGCGCAATGGTGAGACATGCTCCAGGAACAATGCCAGGTGGAGAGTTTGATTAGAGAGGTACACCTGTCAAACAGTAATGCAGGTGTCCTAATGCAAGCTCATGGAAGATGAAAACCTTCTGTGGTGAAAGAGCAAAAGCTGGATCTTGGTCTTCAGTACTAATGCAGACTGTGTAAATGGAACCAGGAGTGCAGTGGCTACAACTGGCCACATCTGGGTTTTCTTCTGGGCCCCAAAGGGCTGCTTGGGAACCATAGCTCATAAAAGCAGGGCAGCATAGGCAGACAAGATAGGTGGAAGTCACAGACAGACTTGGACAAAAGCTTCCAAATGATCCAAGAAATTGAGCAACAAGACACTCAGAAAAATATCATGGGAATGCATGTTTCAATTCCTTTTAAACAGCGTAAGGCATTAAAAATGGCTTGCTGCCATTACAGGCACAGCCCTAAATGCAGCTATTTCCTAAGCACTGTTAGAAAGCTTAGCTTATCTCCCAGGAATGGGAAATAGGTGAACAAAGATTTCTTGTTAGGAGGCAATTAAAATGCTAATGTCACTTGTTAAACCACTTTGAGACCTTTCAGAAAGCAAGGGGAAGTGGTCCAAATACCAGGAAGTTGCTTTGGGTAAAGAAAAAACTTAAGGAAGAATAAAGAACCTGGATTGTGCTTGAGATTCAAGAAGGAACATTGGCCTAATAGAAATGTGTTAAAGACAAGGCATCACTGAAAGCACTCATAGTAGTCCTAAGATGCACCTTCAAAAATTAAGAAGGGGGAATTGTACCCCCAGTCATCAAATGAAGCTTGATGGCTGCCTGAGCATTTGGTATGATGTGTGGAACAGAGGAATGTCAGTTCTGATACTGTTGTGCCCAGATCACGATCCCCAGAGAGACCACCAAGGACGAGCAAGCTGGAATGCAAAATCAAGGTTTAATTTCGGGATATCCAAATGCAATACAAGCCTAGGTAGGGACTTTGACCAACAGATCCAATGCAGTGGAGGCTGGAGGAAGTGCCCACCTATCTGCAAGCTCAGTTTTTAAAGGCAAAAATCACAAGGTTACATCATTTAGGGGTACTAGTACAGGTACAATTCTGATTGGCTTGTGTCTAGGAATTCCAGAAATCACAATTCAATTTTCCTTCTAAGGAGGTAGTTGCCCACCACCATTTCTCATTGGCTGCCCCCAGATGGGGGCATCTGGTAATTACACAGTCACTATGGAAACTAGGGTTGGGACATTCTGTTGTCAAGCAGTTGCCTAGGGGGCCAGGGAGAGGACATTCCATAGTCTAGCAGTCATTACCTCCTGACTACCTTGTGACTCTGTACTTTTACACTTCCTGGTTTCTGGAATCTGAACTGACTGGTTTCAGTAACTTCTGGCCTGTTCCAGTAACTTATGGCAGTCTTAGGCCTTAGTTTTGAGGTGAAAGCATTTTGGTCTTATTTTGGTTCCACATTTCTTCCTTCTCATGGTCCTAAGGAGGCTCAATCTTGGGCCTCAAGTAGCAAGCACATAAGATTCTTCTCCTAACTCCTCTGATGCTGTATAAGGTTCAGTGAGGCTAACAGGTGTATAGCCATGTTGTACCATGAGTTGAATTGTCCCCAACCTTTGTTTCATGAGCTGTACTAACATGTTTATAATACAAGGCCCGAATATCAACAGCAATATCAAAAGAATAAGGGGACCAAGGATACTAGAAATTAAGGTAGTGAACCAGGGAGATTTAGAATACCAAGGCCTCAAACTATCACTGGTTGGCCTCTCATTCCCTCTTTCGTTGGGTTATGCCCTCTCGGACCGTGGCTACTGAGTCCTTTATTACTCTTGAGGGGTCTATATAGAAGCAACATTCCACACCTAAAGCAGCACATAGTCCTTTTTCTTTCAAGAATATTAAGCCTAGTCCTCTTCTATTCTGTAAGACAACTTCCACGAGGGAGGTCAGGGACTCTTGGAAGTGAGTTATCTGAAATTCTAGTTTTTCTATGTCCTCATCTCTAGACTCATGTAAACTAGACTAGTGTTGTTGTTGTAGGACCAAGGCGGCAGCCCCTGTTCCTAGTCCAGCAATACTGGTCCCTAACAGTATGCTTAATATGTGGGCAATTAAGGGCTCTCTTTTTGACCTGTGGAGGCTTACTGGTCCGGCAACAATTTCTAGCTCTTCCTTGGAATAGTATAGCAACTGTGGCAGAAGCCGGATCATTATACAAAAGCCCTTAGTTCTATTGAGGACCAGAACATGTGCACAGGGTGTTAGTCCTGTGGAACATGCTCACCAAGTGTTATCAGGAGGCTGCAGGTAAACGTCCTGATCAGGGAAGGGTCTGGTATTATTACAATGGGCCTGGTACTTGGTTGGCCCTGTACTTGCTGGATAGTTAGTGAGGCCTTAGCCTGCCATCAGCATTCCTGTGGTTTGCTAGTCATTGTATAATTGCCCTCCACTGCAGTGCCCTCGTAAAAGGGGGGTCATGCATCGTAACAAAGCCAACATGAAACAGTTAATTCAGGCTTGGAAGCATTCAAAAGCAAGAAAGATTTCTGGAGCAGGTTCTATAGGGGACTCTCTTCTGATGGAATAGGAGGGGAAGGGAGGGGAGAGGAGCTGTTCTGCAGGTTTCTTAGGTGCAACAGTTAGACCTTTGGCAGAAATCAGGGCAGGTTTGGTTGGACTTGGTGTTACTGTAGGGTTCAGTACTCGGTTGGGTCCCACTGCTACTGTTTCCACTGGTGTGAAGGTATGCTTTATGGTAAAGGTTAGCTGGCCTGACCCTGGGTGTAAATGCAGCCCCCATGTCTTTCCAGTGGTCCAATATGCCTGCTTACCGGCCTCTGTAAACCAAATGATTAAGGGAGTTGCAGCGCCCACCACGTCTAGCCCCAGCATAAGCAGAAAAGCGTTATATATCATATCAATTTCCACAGCGCTGATTTCCACACCACCCAATCCCTGGAATGGACATATCTCCTACCGGCTGTACCATGATAAAGTCTCCTTTTGTCAGGGTGGGGTCCCAGCTTATTGATCCAGTTGACTCACATCCCCAACTACCACAGAAAGTGTAGTCTTCTCCTCCGCATTTCTGATGCCGTTCTTTGGTCATAGAGTGGCCAGGACAAACATAAAATTGCAGTTGCCTTGCTTTGGCGCATCCTCCAGGTGTGTCACATCCTACAGCAAACGCTGTGAGCTCCTTGCCATTTGGGAGTATGTCAGGTTCGTTTCCAGAAGGTCCCCACACAACCCCCCCCCCAGATCACAAAGGTCTGTATATAGATTGGGGAACCAGGTGTATCGTGGAGCCACCTGTTAGGGTTGGACCCTCCAGAGATGATGATCCAGGTTTGGTTCCAAGGTGTGTGGGGATTATCAGGTTGGCCAGTCTCCATGGTGGCACCAGGCAGAAGTAGGAGAATCAGGTAGAGGTTGATCATTTTTCCTGGCACGGCAAAACTTGAGCCTCAGTGGATTAGAGGGATGTTGAGTAGCTTCCCACGCCTTGCCCTGGTACTCCTCAGGGAGTCAAGGGGTCAGCCAATCGCATGTGAGTAATGGACCCAGGCTGTGACTCCGTCCACCTTCAGGGCTGTCGGGGTGGTCAGGATCACCATGTAAGGTCCTTTCCACCTGGGCTCCAGTGACTTGCGCTGGTGCCTTTGGATCAGGACCCAGTCTCCTAGTCTGAACCTGTGGGGAGTAGGAGGAGAAGCGGCCTGGTAAATAGCCTGGAGCTTGGGCCATACTTCTTTACGGGCCTGGCAGAGTCCCCAAAGTGCATCCAGGAGGTCCTGGTCCTCCAACTGTGCCACTAAATCAGTGTGAAGACTAGGTATGATGGGAGGTGGGTACCCATATATGATTTCAAAGGGTGTTAATCCCAGTTGGAAAGGGGAATTCCAATCCTGAAAAAGGGCAAAGGGAAGGAGGGTCACCCAGTCACCGCCAGTCTCCAAGGCCAATTTAGTTAGGGTCTCTCTTAGTGTCCTGTTCATCCTTTCTGCTTACCCTGAGCTTTGGGGTCTATAAGCAGTGTAATTTCCAATCTGTCCCCAATGCGGTGGCTACTCCCTGACTTACCTGGGAAATGCAGGCTGGACCATTATCTGATACTATCATAACTGGAAAGCCAAACGGGCAGAATTTCTTTCAGTATCTTCTTAGCCACCACATTTGCAGTTTTGTGTTTAGTGGGGTATGTTTCAGTCCATTCTGAAAAGTTATCTATAAAGACTAATAGATATTTATAGCCAAACTTTCCTGTCTTGATTTCAGTGAAGTCCACTTCCCAGTATGTACCTGGATGGGTGCCCCGGAGGCGACTCCCTGGGTTGGCAGGGTGTGGGTTGGTGTTAGTCAGGCAGCAAGCATGACAACTAGCCACAATGTCCTCTATAATCTGGTTTCCCTCTTTAATTTTTACTGCAGAGTGTCTGAGGAGATCTTACATTTTCCCGATTCCCAGGTGGGATGCCCGATGTATTTTTCGGAGCATTGTTTGTCCCAGTTCTTGAGGCAGAATGATCTTATTGTCAGCGGTCCGCCACCATCCCTCTACCAGGTGTGTCATGGGTAGAGATCTCACCCATGCCTCATCTTTATCCATGTAGCAGGGTAAAGGGGGAAGGTCACGGGCCCCAGGGTCCACAAGCACAGGAGCTATAGTGGCTGTCATGGCCAGCTCTCTGGTCAGCCAAATTATTTCTTCATTGAATCGGCCTTTCTCCTTTCTGGTGCCCCGGGCAGTGGATGATTGGTAGTTTCTTGGGGGCCCAGAGGGCCTTTAGTAGCTCTAGGATTTCTTGTTTATTTTTAATAGTCTTTCCTTCTGCAGTTAACAGCCCCCTCTCCAAGTATACAACCCCATGGATATGTGCAGTGGCAAATGCATACCTGCTGTCAGTGTAAATATTCAGCTTCTTGTCCTTCCTGAGTTGGAGGGCATTTGTTCAGGCTATTGATTCAGCCTTTTGTGCCGAAGTCCCTGGCAACAGTGCAGTGGCCCACACTACGGTTTCACTGGTAGTCACTGCTGCCCCCGCATACCTTTGTCCATCACTCATGTAGCTGCTCCCATCCGTGAACCAGTTTTCCTCTGCATCTGGTAGTGGGACATCTGGCAGGTCTGGGTGTATGCAGTATGCTCGAGCCAGGATCTCAGCACAGTCATGAAGTGGAGCCTCCAGGTCGGGATCAGGCAGTAGGATGGCTGGGTTCAAAGCTATTGGGACTTGATACATCAATCTGGCTGGGTTAAGAAGGAGGGCCTGGTAGTGAGTGAGCCTTGCATTACTGATCCATCGATTTGGGAGCTGTTTAAGGATTCCCTCCAGGGCATGCAGGGTTGCAATAGTTAGTCTCTGACCAAGAGTCAGTTTGTCTGCATCTTTAACTAGCAGAGCTACGGCTGCAATTATTTTTAGGCATGGAGGCCATCCCTCAGCCACTGGGTCCAAACTCTTTGACAGATATGCCACCAGTCTTTTCCAGGGTCCCAAGGTCTGGGTGAGGACCCCTTTGGCAATGCCCCTACTCTCATCCACATAAAGGTGGAAGGGTTTGTTGATGTCCAGTAGGCCAAGGGCTGGGGCCTCCAGCAGTTTCCATTTCAGTTCCTCAAATGCTCATTGTTCCCTCTCTGTCCAGACAAAATCTGTTGTTTTTTAGTGACCTCATATAGGGGCTTAGCCAGTTCAGCAAATCTGGGAACCCAGAGACAGCAGAATCCCTCTGTCTTCCTCTGCATCTGGTAGTGGGACATCTACGCAGAGGAGACAGAAACTCTCTCACCTGTCTCAGTGTTGTAGGAGTGGGTATTTTCAAGATCATCTCCTTCCTGGCGTCCAACAGCCACCTTTGACCCTCCTTAAGGACATACCCCAGATACCCGACCTGCCTCTTACAAATTTGGGCCTTTTTGGCTGAGGCTTGGTACCCTAGGAGTCCTAGGGTCAGCAACAAGTTCTCAGTCCCTTTATGGCAGGCTCCTGTGTCAACTGCAGCTATCAACAAGTCATCTACATATTGTAACAAGCTGATGTCTGGATTTTGGGTGTGATACTCACCCAGATCTTCATGAAGAGCCTCATCAAATATGGTTGGAGAATTTTTGAACCCTTGAGGGAGTCTAGTCCATGTCAGCTGCCCGCTGATCCCGATCTCAGGGTTGTGCCACTCAAAGGCAAAATATGGTTGGCTCTTGGGGGCTAAAGGGAGGCTGAAAAAGGCATCCTTCAAGTCCAGAACAGAGTACCACTGCCAGTCTGGAGGTAGCGAGCTCAGCAGGGTATATGGGTTAGGCAAAGTGGGGTGAATATCCACCACTCTCTTGTTCACTTCCCTTAAGTCCTGGACTGGCCTGTAGTCCCCTGTGTGGGGTTTCTTGACTGGCAACAAAGGAGTATTCCATGCAGTCTGAATTGGTCGCAGGACTCCCAAACTCAGAAGCCTCCTTATATGAGGTATTATTCCCTTTTTTGCTTCTAGGGACATGGGGTACTGGCAGACTTTGACTGGGTCAGCATCTGATTTGATCTCTACATAGACCAGAGGCCTATACTTCACTAGTCCCATTCCCCCAGTTTCAGCCCAAGCTAGGGGAAATTTTTGGAGCCAAGCCTGAATTTCTTGCCCGGGAGCCTCACGATCTAGGTGGAGCCTGTATTCCTTGGCTAGATCAGTTGTCAGGAATACTTGTATCAGCCTCCCTTTTTGGTCCATTAGCCAAGCTCCCTTGCCACGGACTGGCCCACCGGGAGTACCATGACCGTAGGAGAATCAGGGCTTGGGTAGTCAGGAAGACAAGGATTCGGCGACTGACAGACAGACAACAAACACACTCAAAAGTGGTTTGAATCTGCTGCAACTTTACTTCTGCAATCAATAGTTTATATACAGAAAAGAAAACTATCAAGTCATACAGGGAACAACAAGAGCTTGGCAATAATTCAATTACATCATCTTTAAAAAAAATCAAGCACATAGTTACTAATCGGCGCTAGATATATCCCTTCATTCACAAGAACTTTATGACCCAAAGAGCAGTCTGTGTTTTTTAAACTTAGTACAGTTCCTAGACTTGTGTAGGCTTCTTGTAGCTGTGTCCTTCATCTTTATCTCAGCCACTCACTAGTTTATTATTTATTTTTACTTTTTTGGTTCTCATGACCCATTTAGCCAATTTGGATGCTGCAGATCCTCCTTAAGTCTTTCTTTAGTTCTTTACCACATATCTCTTTTAATATAAAATCCTTTTACCTGCTGGAATATGGACATTTGTACTTTTATACCTGTAAGGGGAAGGGGTTCTGCTGTAGTCCTTAAGTTTTCTATGCTGAACTTCCTCAACAGAGGGGCCCACCATCTGCCTCCTATGAGATAATGTTTTCTGCCATAAATCATTTTAGTTGGGATTCCTAGTGGGTGAGTGTTCATTCCCTAGAAGTGCCTGAACTATTATACTTTCTATTATCTAACGGCTTGAGGCTTGAGGTCTTTAAGGAATAGTTCATTCTGTTATATCTAAATAAGGTCCATGTCCAGCTTCCCCTTTCCTCCACAGTTCACAACCCAAGCATTCATTAATTTTGGCTGTGTTTTATAGATTAATTAGAACATTATCAGAAAAGCAGTTATACAGAACCCATAGCCCAGAGAGCTCATGATCTGTGAAGCACGTCTCCTTCGAGAAGAAGGCATAACACGGGCACTCTGCCAGGGACCTCCAGGGAGCTTAGTCCCGTGGGACACGTATCTCCCGTCCGCTATTATTGACATAATTGTTCATGTCACACGGACGACACTGGAGTTGGTGTGGCATTCCCTCATCTGAGAAATGAATTTGAGCTCTCATTTTAGACAGATCTCTCCCAAGCAAGGGATATGGGCATTCTGGTATCACCAGGAAGGAATGGGTTACTTTCCCCGTGCCTAAGTCCACCGTTCTTTGAGTAGTCCATGAATACGGCTTAGTTCCTGTGGCTCCCTGTACCCAGGTTCATTTTGAGGACAGGGGTCCAGCAGGGGCCAGGAGAACCGCACTCTCAGCTCCTGTGTCTACCATAAATTGGATTGGATTCCCCTCCACCTTTAGGGTTCACCTGGGCTCAGGAAGGGGTGCTGAGCCCCATCCCCCCTAGTCACTTTCTTCTCCCAGAGTGGTTGCTAGGGTAGTCCAAAGGGACATGGGGTCCTTTTTCTTCTCGGGGCAATTCCTGACCCAGTGTCCTTCTTCTTTGCAATACACACATTGGTTTCTTCCTACCTTGAGTTTTGGCTTGGGTTGGGGTGTTCTGGCTTCTCAGGGAATTCCTGTCTCAGTTGTCAGCAGGACTCTCTCCAATTGTGCCTGCTGTTGTTCTAATAGTTTAGTTAGATTCCTTTCCTGCCTCTTATCTTGTCTATCCTTTCTTTGTTGTCTTTGTTTCTCTTTCCTTTCTTTCTTCTGGTGTGAATCCAGAGAGAGAGAGAGAGAGAGAGAGAGAGCAAGAAAGCGTAGCCACAGGGACAAGTTCCGGCTAAAAGCTTAAATCCAGCCACGTGTTGCACTTGAGCCAAGTCAAGCCTTGGCTCTGGCTTCCTTAAGCTCTGACCACATGTGTTGGCTTTACAGGCAGGGGCCCTGTTCAGCAGGGCAGACCTGAGTTGTTTGTAGTACCAGCTTTGAGCAAGTGGCTCCAGCTGCATGCAACTGCTTGGGGCTACAGTCAGTCTGGCCTGAGACCAAGCTGACCTGGGCCTGAGATAGGGAGCGGGGCGACTCAGGCCAGAAACTGGACCTGCCACCAAGCCAAGCCAAGCAGTTTTTAATGGATTCTTGTCACATTGGGCGCCAAATGTAGATGGAACCAACCGTCTTATTAAATAAGAAACACAGAACCAATGCAAAGAAGAAAGCCAAGAGATCAGAGCTAAGAGCCTTACCCATCTGCTGCAGCTATCCTCTTCAGCCAAGAGAGACCTACTTCCTGTGTGTTTGTCTTTATATAGACTTTCTGTTCTGCCTTCTCATTGGTTGTAAACCCAACCACATGACCGCCTCGGTCACTGCCTGTCTGTACAGACCTCCAGGTCTTCTATAGTTGGTATTGAGATTAAAGGCATGTGTCTCCAATGCTGGCTGTATCCTTAAACACACAGAGATCTACCTAGCTCTGCCTACCAAATGCTGGGATTAAAGGCGTGCACCACCACCGCCCAGCTTTCACTATGGCTCTAATAGCTCTGACCCCTGGTCAACTTTATTTATTAACATACAAATAAAATCACAATTCAGTACAAATAAAATATCACCGTATTAACCCAAGCAAGCATTTCTCAGGGTTTGAGTATGGTAACTGCAGGATTCAGTCTTCATTCCTCATTAGGAATTTAATATGCAGATGATGAGCAATCCTTTTGTTCAGTATTCAGACTAATTGTCACTCACCTTCACAATACAACTGAAATCAAAATACTGTCTCAGCCTTTCTCCAAATCTAATTACTCCCTGGCTAACATTACGGTTTTGATTTGCCATAAACCAATGCTATGACTTTTCCCCTCCTGATTAAGGGCAGATGCCAGGTTTTATTTGGAAAAAATGCCATCAAAGAGCATTGCTTTTTGAAAACTTCATATTTTAATCTGAGTAAAATGGTATGGTAGTAACATTGAAATTGCTACTAATGTAGTACTAATGTAGTATTATAGAATGTGAAACAATTAAAGACTTTAAAATAACCAATGACTGATTTTCCACAATAATTTTCTGGTTTGTGAGTGTTTAAATCAAAAATACCAGAAGGTATGTTTGGGTAAAGGAGAATGTTAGAAAATGGGTTTTGTTACCAAATCAATCTCAAGGATCTGCTCCTTAGAAAGACAATTATTTGAAATCATCTGTGCAATTTAAACTCATCCAGATCTATTGGAAATTTGTCTTTAATCTTTTTAGAATTAATTCTTTTGGAACTTCAGTTAACAGAAATCTTGTACTTTACAAATTCAATATCATATATGCTCATTAAATCACCTGATCTTTAAACCCTAGAATATTTTTAAGTTAAATTTCAGTTTTAATATTAAGGAATATTAAACCTGTCTTCTCTTTCTGAAGATATTATCCATTACAAAATGAAAACAAGTATATAAAACTATTGAAACATCACTAAAATTTACTTAGAATATCTTATTAAAATGGCATATTACAGTTTGTATGCTGTGTCTTTGCTCTATTTTTTATCACATTGACAGTACCTTTTAATACATATTTATGGTATTTCTTTCTGCTTTGAATTTTAAAATGACATCAGATTATATGGTTTTTATTTTATTGATATTCATCAAAATTAATCTTACTGCTGTTAATATTACTCTCTCTATTCCCTGCCTCTTAGCGTTTATGAATTTTCAAAAATGGAATAGCTGTTCTACTGCACATAAAAATGCTAAGGGAGGAAGAAAATTACAGACCACAGCTACATCAGGGCCTCATGCCACTGTTGTACAGGAGAAATGCTGATTTTCCATTTGCTTTGTTATCTTTATCAGCTGTAATGCTTATATTGTTTTATAAGAATAAATATTTTCTTTAGAAAAAGTACATGAATTTGAATTACAAAGTTCTATTAATGAAGTAGCTCATGTTGGCTTGTTTTTTCCTTTCTTTTGGATTCAGGAAAATTTAAAGTTATACTTACATAGGCAAAATGGGGTCCTGATTAAGCTTCAAAGAATCAAAAATATTTCCAATTGACACACTATTTTTTTTTCTAAATAAGAATTAGCAACATTTAAATTCTATCTCAGGGAATATATCCACCTAGTTTGTTCTTCTCAAAACTTAGAAATCACTTTATATTTTTTTATGCCTCAGTCTTCAGAAGAGCAGGATTCCAAAACTTCTCTTTACTACCATTAAAGAAACTGTATATAGCATTCTGATTTGTATGTCTCTCTCTCTCTCTCTCTCTCTCTCTCTCTCTGTGTGTGTGTGTGTGTGTGTGTGTGTGTGTGTGTGTTTGCCTGTGTCTATCTGTTTGCATCTCTCTCTCTCTCTCTCTCTCTCTCTCTCTCTCTCTCTCTCTCTCTGTATCTTTTTGTGTTACATACAAATGAGTGAAAGTGTTCTGTGATAGCGAATACAATACTTTCAAAACACATTTTACTAAAACATTGAATAATATTAAATTTACACAGCCTTTATAAATTTGGAATGCCGTTCTGCTTGTTAAGTAATAGGTGTCTTACTAAACGGCAAAAGATACAGAAAATATATAACAATAAATCTGGCAATTTTAAAAGTGTCATATAATATAAGTAATATATTTGAAAAAAATTATCAACTTTTGCAAATAAATTAAAGTTTTTTTGTGGAGCAGAGGCATACTATGGGCAGTTATGGTGGTTTGAATGAGGTCATTCCCCATAGGCTAACATATTTGACTGCTTGGCTACCAGTTGGTGGACAGTTGGGAAGGATTATGAGGTGTGTCTTTGTTGTAGAAGATATGTCACTAAAGTGGACTTTAGGGTTCCAAAGAGCCCATGCCTCGCCAGTCTCTTTCTCTCTGCCTGTGGAATAGGATGTACAGATCTCAGGTATTGTTTCAGCAGCATGCCTGTCTGCTTCCCACCATGATGATCAAAGCTTAACTCTCTAAAACTGTAAGCATTCCTCCAATTAAATGCTTTATTTTATAAAAGTTGACTCAGTCATCATGTCTCTTCACAACAATATTACTGTAAAACTGAAGTTAGTATCAGAAGTGTGTTATTTCTGTGACAAGCCTGACCATTCTGTTCTTTGAAGCAGATATTAAACACTTTGAGACTTTGAATTAGAAAAGTATTTCAAAAGAATTATTTAAATGGGAATTACTGAACCATTCTAGTAGGAGCATGGAAGATAATAGTGCTAAACATAGTGTGTATTGTTGGGGCCTAACTGGAGAGGTTTCAGAGGGCAAGATTGTCAACAAATGGCTTTAAAAATCACTTCTGACATAGAGACTATGTGCTATTTTGCCAATGCATGAGGCTACTTTCTTCCCTTGTCCAAAAAATTCTCCCTGAGGCTAAATTGAAAAGTGTTGTCACAGGAGATTTCAAGAAAGCTTTGTAGTGACTGGGTTATGTGTTTGCTAGTGATCACTTTCACTACAATGAAAAGAAGCAAGTAGATCAAGGAAAAATCTGCCTGAGGCTGAAATGACAAGCTATAGACTTAGGCATAGGACATTTCCAAATAGCATAGCATTGACTGTATTGTATGGATGTTAATGGCTAGTCATATAATTATGTATAATGGAAAAGAGGAAGTTGAGCAAGCAAAAATGAAAAAAATGTACAGTTGGAGGAAAATATCAGGACCAAAGTAAAGAAAAACCTGATGCTAAATGTAATATAGGGAGTGATGACCTCAGGACAGGATCCCATACAGTTAAACTGCCAATTTGTGAAAAGGAACTGAAGAAAAGCTTAGGGCCTTAATGGTGGTACACAGCTTTAAATCCAGCACTGAGGAGGCAGAGTCTTGCAGATTTCAGAGTTCAAACCCAGCCTGAACTTCAGAAAAAGTTCCAGACAGCCAAGTTTAGGCAGTGAACGAAAGAAAATAGTGGAACATATCAAGGCAACTTCACGTCATAGTAAAAAGGGATGTTTATTATGGAGTAACTTACAGCCAGTAAAGGGGTTGGTTCTTTTTTCAACAAATTGGAAATATTACAGACATCCTTAACTGGTCAAAATGCAGATAATATGTGACCATGGTGTAACTAGGCCAAATTCACACATGTATAATCTACACCCCAGAAGCAGATATAAGAGTATATGAGCTAGAGAACCAGTATGTCTGCAGCAAGATTTTGTTTTCTAGACTTAACAGTGCAAAACTACCTGAGAAAACTCAGTAAAGTCTGCATAATGACACCAGTCTTCATGCCGATTTGGACTAGTGAAATTTCACAAGACCCTATCACAAAATGAAAACCTATAGAAACAATGGTTGTGAGAAGGAAAAGGATATTCAATGCCAATTAACTGTTCTAAATATGTGTATGCTAGAGCAACACTAAATGCACTCACTTTTCTTTTTTTGTGTGTGTGTGTGTGTGTGTGTGTGTGTGTGTGTGTGTGTATGGACCACTGAGTTTTAAAAAGGTTGTTAGGAAATTGAAGGATCGTCATGTTAGAATATATGTAAACACAGTCAGTACTCATGTATAGAATTCTCAAAAAATATCAAGAAGCTTGAATTAAAAATAAATATTTGAGATAGATGTTTCCCTTAACTTAATCACTAGCCAATGTGTAGATTTACTGAAATGCCCTTGTAATGGGTTCAAGCTTTGACCTGGAATAACTACCTCTAGTGAGGCTTCTGGTAACTGCCACACATACCTATGATGCACCTCTGGGCAGGTCTGAGACAGGAACCCTTAAGACCTGAAATCTGGATGTGCTGGCTCTCTTGGTTCATGGTGATCCTGGATGCTGGATGGCAGATTGGTCAGAGTTCTCCAGAGAACCCTGCTGAAATTCACCTCACATCTCCCAGATCCTGTAACCAACTGGAAACAGAAAGCTTGTGAAAGTGTACTTAAATGATATCATATTTCCTTTTCGATAAGCAGCACAAGTTGGCAGCTTCAGCCACATGGTTCTGGCTTTAGAGTCAAATATATCAGAAAGGCATTATGGAGTTTTCCTATAGGACTGAAGAAAGCCACTGCAGCCAGGCATATGTCTGGGGTGACCCTGAATGAAACCCTAGAGAGGTCATTGCATGAAATTGTTTGGATGTATGTTATCATATATCAGATACTTTTATATGTAAACATATTTTTATATTTTATATTTATAATATATTATCATATATAAATTACATGATATATATAACATGTAAGTATCATAAAGTTAGAATGAATATATATTATATGTTACATATGGTCTATATCATGTATTTTATGTAATTATTGCATAAATATACATTTCTACAATATATACATTTATTAATTATATTTACATACATATATATTAATCTTATAAAAATCATGATTCCCTATTTTTCCAAATATCATTAATGTTACTTATCTTTTCTATCTCCCTGTCCCTGAACATCCCATTGCTTTTGCTTATTTTCCCTTTCTGTTCATGTCTGTCCTACCATCCATCCCCTCTATAATGATCGTTCTTCCCCAGCTGTTATCTGATCTTTCTACTTTCCTGATTTCTGTGATCACTTTAGTTTATGAACTTAGTTCAAAGGAATCAGAGCTAAGATCCATGTGTAAGAGAGAATTAATGGCATATGTCTTTAAGTGTAAGGTTTTTCATCATTTAATATAATATTTTCCAGTTTCATCCCTTGTGGTAATATATTGTGTGCCCCAATAAAGCTTTCCTGGAGCTCAGATGACAAAACCAGAAACTATATTAAACATAGAGGTCAGGCAGTGGTAGCACACACCTTTAATCCTATTATTCAGGAGGCAGAGATCCACCTGGTTCTCTGTGAGTTCAAGGCCACACTGGGCTACATGAGAGAAACAGAACCAGGAAGTGGTGACACATGCCTTTAATGCCAACACTTGAGATCTCATGCCTTTGCTTAGGAAGCATACATGCCTTTAATTCCATGAAGTAATATGGCAGGACACAGAAAGGTATATAAGTTGTCAGAAAACAGGAACTCTCTTTTGAGGCTGAGGATTTCATAGAGGTAAGAACATGGTTGACTTGTTCTGTTTGCCTGATCTTTCAACCCACACCCCAATACCTGGCTTTGGGTTTTCTATTAATAAGACCTTTTAAGATTCATGATACACCTGGCCCCCAGGCCCCTGGCTCAGTCCTGAGCTGCACAAGGCCAGAGTCTCCACCCCATGTGGGCCTGAATCTCTTTGGTTTCTTCTCTTCTGGTGGCTCTCCCTGGATCCCCATTTTGGGCTGCTACCACACTAGGTAGCTGCCCTAACTGAATTTATGTTGAGGTACTTAATCCACTTGGACTTAAGTTTTGTGCACAGTGACAGATATAGATCTATTTGCAGTCTTCTACATGTTGACATCCAGTTATGCCAGCACCATTTGTTGAAGATGCTTTCATTTTTCCATTATACAGGTTTGGCTTCTTTGTCTAAAATCATATGTTCATAGGTGTGCGGATTTATGTCATGGTCTTCCGTTCAATTCTGTTGGTCCACATGTCAGTTTTTATGTCAGTACCAAGCAGTTTTTATTATGTAGCTCTATAGTCGAATGTGAAGTCAGGGATTGTGATGCCTCCAGAGGTTTTTTTATTATACAGGATTCTTTTGACTATCCTGTTTTTTTGTTTGTTTGTTTGTTTTTTGTTTTTTTTTGTTTTGGTTTTTTTTTTTTTGTTTTCCATATGAAGTTGAATATTGTTCTTTCCAGGACTGTGAAGAATTGTGTTGGTATTTTGATGGGTATTGCATTGAATCTGTAGATTGCTTTTGGTAAGATTGACATTTTTACTATGTTAATCCTACCTATCCATGAGCATGGGAGATCTTCCATTTTCTGACATATTCTTCAATTTTTTTCTTCAGGGACTTAAAGTTCTTTTCATACAGGTCCTTTGATTACTTAGTTAGAGTTACCCCAAAGTATTTTATATCATTTGTGGCTATTGTAAAGGGTGATCTATCTCTGATTTCTTTCTCAGCCCATTTGTCATTTGTATATAGGAAGGGTACTGATTTTTTTTTTGAGTTAACCTTGTATCCTGATACATTACTGAAGGTGTTTATAAGCTGTATGAGTTCCTTGGTTGAATTTTTGGAGTCACTTATGTATACTGTTATGTCATCTGCAAATAGTGAAAGCTTGACTTCTTTCTTTCCCATTTGTATCCCCTTTTGTTGTCTTATTACTCTGGCTAGAACTTCAAGTACTATATTGAATAAGTATGGGGAAAGTGGACAGCCTTTTCTTGTTCCTCTTTTTAGTGGAATCACTATGAGTTTCTCTCCATTTACTTTGATGTTGGCTGTTGGCTTGCTGTAAATTGCCTTTATTAGGTTTAGGTATGTTCCCTTTATTCCTGAGCTCTCCAAGACTTTTATCATGAAAGGTGTCAAATGCCTTTTCAGTATCTAGTGAGATGATCATGTGTTTTTTTTTTCTTTGAGTTTTTTTTATATGGTGTATTATATTGACAGACTTTCATATGTTGAACCATGCTTGCATCTCTGGGATGAAGCCTACTTGATCATGGTGGATAATTGTTTTGATGTGTTCTTGGAGTCTGTCAATATTTTATTGAGTATTTTTGCATCAATGCTCATGAGGGAGATTGGTCTGTAGTTCTCTTTCTTTGTTGCTTCTTTGGGAATCAGGGTAATTGTAGCCTCATAGAAGGAAAACAGAAGGTAATATTCCTTCTGTCTCCATTGTGTGGAACAATTTAAAGAGTATTGGTATTATCTCTTTTTTGAAGATCTGATGGAATTCTGCATTGAAACCATCTGGTCCTGGGCTTTTTTTGGTTGGGAGACTTTTAATGACTGTTTCTATTTCCTTAGGGGTTATTGGTCTATTTAAATAGTTTATCTCATCTTGATTTAACTTAGGTTTGGAGTACCTATTCAGCAAATTATCCATTCATTTTAGATTTTTCCAGTTTTGTGGAGTAGAGTTTTTTTTTTTTTTTTAATTATGACCTGATGATTCTCTGGATTTCCTCATTGTTAGTTTTTATGTCTCCCTTTTCCTTTCTGATCTTGCTAATTTGGATGCTCTCTTGTAGCTAGAGAACTTCTCTCCAGGTCCCACCAAAGCCTGGCAGTCTGACAGCCCACTTATAAAATAAACACACAGACGCTTATATTATTTACAAACTGTATGGCTGTGGCAGGCTTCTTGCTAACTGTTCTTACATCTTAAATTAACCCATTTCTATAAATCTATACCCTGCCACATGGCTTATGGCTTACCAGTATCTTTACATGCTGCTTGTTGTGGTGTCAGCTGGCAGTGTCTCCTTCACTCTGCCTTCTACTTCACAGAATTCTCCTCTCCTTGTCTTGCCTACTTTCTGCCTGCCCACTGGAAATCAGTGCTTTATTTATACAGAACTATATCCACAACATTCTCTCTCTGCCTTTTGGTTATTTTAGATAAGGGCTTGTCTATCTTGTTGATTTTCTCAGAGAGCCAACTCTTTGTTTCATTGATTCTTTGTATTGTTCTCTTCATTTCTATTTCATTGATTTCAGCTCTCAATTTGATTATTTTCTGGCATCTATTCTTCCTGTGTGAGTTTGCTTTTTCTTGTTATAGAGCTTTCAGACATGCTGTTAAGTCACTAGTGTGAGATTTCTCCAACTTCTTTATGGGAGCATTTAGTGTTATGAATTTTCCTATTAGCACTGCTCTCATAGTGTCCCATAAGTTTGGGTATGTGGTATAATCATTTTCATTGATCTCTAGGAAATCTGTAACTTCTTTATTTCTTCCTTGACCCATTGGTGATTCAGTTGAGCATTATTCAGTTTCCATGATATTATAGACTTTCTGTAATTTTTGTTGTTTAAATCTTACTTTAAACCTTGGTGATCTGATAGAACACAGGAGGTTATTCCATTTTTTTTGTATCTGTTGAGATTTGCTTTGTGGATGAGTATGTGGTCAATTTTAGAGAAGGTTCCATGAGGTGCTGAGAAGAAGGTATATTCTTTTTATTAAGATGGAATGTTCTGTAGATATCTATAAGTCCATTTGAGTCATAACATAAGTTAAGTTCCTTATTTCTTTGTTGTTTCAATTTGGCAGATCTGTGCAGTGGTGAGAGTGGGGTGTTGATATCTCCCAGTATTAATATGTGGAGTTTTATATGTGATTTAAGCTCAAGTAATGTTTCTTTTACATATGTGAGTGCCTTTGTGTTTGGGGCATAAATGTTCAGAATTGAAACTTCATCTTGTTGGATCTTTCCTGTGATGAGTATATGTCCTTCTTGATCTCTTTTGACGGATTTTAGTTTGAAGTCTATTTTGCTAGATATTAGGATGGCTACACAAGCTTGCTTAAGACCATTTGATTGGAAAGACCTTTCCCAGTCTTTTATCCTGAGGTAGTGTCTATCTTTGAAATTGAGATGTGTTTCTTGTATGCAGCAGAAAGATTTCATATGCATTCTGTTAACCCATGTCTTTTTATAGGTGAATTAAGTCCATTGATATTAAGGGATATTAATAACCAGTGATTGTTCATTCCTGTTATCTTTTGGTGGTAGTGTGTGTGTACTTCTCTTCTTTGGGGTTTACTGCTGTGGGGTTATCTATTGCCTGTGTTTTCATGGGTGTATTTGACTTCCTTAGGTTGGAATTTTCCTTATACTGCTTTCTGTAGGGCTGTATTTGTGGATAGGTATTGTTTAAATACCTTGGAATGTGTTGTTCACTCCATCTATCATGATTGAAAGTTATGCTGGGTATATTTGTCTAGGCTGGCATCCATGGTCTCTTAGTGTCTGCATTATATCTGTCCAGCTCCTTCTGGCATTCAAAGTTTCCATTGAGAAAATGGGTGTTATTCTGATGGGTTTGCCTTTATAAGTCACATTTTCCTTTGCTGCTCTTAATATTCTTTCTTTATTTAGTTTTATTATTATGTGATGAGGAGACTTTTTGGGGGGTCTAGTCTGTTTAGTATTCAATAGGCTTCTTGTACCTTCATAGGTATTTCCTTCTTTCAGGTGGAAAAGTTTTCTTCTATGATCTTGTTGAATATATTTTCTGTTCCTTTGAGTTGGTATTCTTCTCCTACCTCTATCCCTATTATTCTTAGTTTTGGTCTTTTCATGGTGTCCCAGAATTCTTGGACATTTTGTATTATGACTTTTTTGGCTTTGGTATTTTCTTTGACCTACAAATCTATTTCCTCTATTGTATCCTCTACATCAGAGGTTCTCTCTTCCATCTCTTGTATTCTGTTGGTTATGCTTGCATCTGTGTTTCTTGTTTGTTTACTCAGATTTTCTATTTCCAGAATTCCCTCTGTTTGTGTCTTCTTCGTTGTTTCTATTTCCCTTTTCAGGGCTTGAAATTTTTTCCTGCCCTGTTTAATTGCTTTTTCATGATTTTCTTTAAGGAATTTAATGTTTTCTTCAAATTTTTTTATTTGTCTTTTCCTCAATTTCTTTATATATTTCCTCCAATTTTTTGGTTTGTTTTTTTCTCAATTTCTTTACTGTTTTCTTCTACTTTTTTCTTTGTCTTTTCCTCAATTTCATTTTTTATTGAAAGGACTCTAGCATTTTCATGATGTTATTCTTAAGGTCACTTTCTTCTGCTTCTTCTACCTTGCGATGTTCAGGTCTTGCTGTTGGAGGAGAGCTAGGTTCTGGTGATGCTGTATTGCTCTTTATGTTGTTGTATGCACTTCTGCCTTGATGTCTGCCCATCTCCTCCTCTAATGGGTGTAAGAGGTGCCTGTGTCTGAGCAAGTTGCTGTTGGTCCACCCTATGCTTGTAGTGTCTGTGTCTCAGGGATCCCCTCTGGGTACAATCTTAGCACTTGGTCTAATTGGAGCAGGCAGATTCTGTGTCTCAGGGAGCTTCTTTTGGGTCAACCCAAGCTAGTTGATTCTGTGATTCTCTGATCCACTCTTGGTCTTATCAGGGCTCTTGGGCCAGTCAGAACTGACAGATTCTGAGTTTAAGGAAGCCTCTCTTGGTCCAACGAGAGGTGGCAGATTCTACTTCTCAGAAAGCCACTCTTGTTCTAATGATGGCAGGCAGATTTCCCTATACCCTGTATCTTTGTCTAATGATGGATCTTTGTCCAATGAGAACCCTACCTAAACCCGATGAGAGCTGGGGGTTGGTTTCCAAACCTCAAGAAGTGACTGGGGTCTAGGGTGGATGGGTATGGTGTCAGGGAATGTAGATTGCAGGGTCCACTGGGATGTCTTGGTGAGGGAGGGGCCTTTCCACAGGACCCCTGCCTGTTGGTGGGCAACTGGGGCTGAGTTGGGCAGGTATTCCTGGGGGAACAGCTGGGGCCCAGGAATGGGTCCTAGAGGTAGGGTTTACTAGCTATGAACAGAGTCACTCACCACTAGATCCAATGAGAGCTGGGGCTGGAAGAATCTTTTATGCCTGGTAGTTTTTCTAACTTTGCATCTAAATGCTGAGTGATTTCTTACTCAATAAATGATGAAGAAAATACAGTAGTGGCAAATGGCAAATAAATGAGGTCACATACAAAAGGCTGAAATTTAGTAAAATAATAAAAAATTATCCTTGTGGTGACCATTTCTTCACTTATCCTTCTAAGTTTTATGAATAACATCAGCTTGAAGAGAAGCAAATTCTATGACTAGGGAATGACAAGTGGAGGTGGGAAGAACCACATTGGCACATGCAGAAACTGCCATCAGAACAATTTGATGAGTTCTCAATGCTTTTTCTTCTTTAATCTTACACATTTTAAGGAAAAAAGAAAATTTATGGCTGGTGATATGTATATGCTCAAAATTTATTTAAAATCTATGAAGGTAAAACATAACATTATAAAACTTTAGAAAAATATAATTATTTACATTTAAAAATAGTTGTTCCTTTCTCTCTTACGTAGTCAAAGATTCATCATATGGCCATTGTCTATAGAAAATGTGGCAGTGACTTAAAGTGAATACTTCAGCCAGAGAAGTCACACATTAGACAGAATGTTAGTGCTCATAATATAGTTACTTATTTTTATTACAATCACCATTATTAAGTTGTACTTTCCAATGATCAAAACATGACATTCTAATAAAATACAGAGCAATGTGTCTCCAGAACCAATTACAGAAAGAGAAATTCACAGATATGCTTTATTGCATACAAAACTTGATAGTAGTGATATCTGATAATAAAGAACTATTATGCATCAAAAACTATTAAAAGTATAAATAATTTTAAGTAGTTAGGAACACAACATTATATGTATGCACCTTCATAATGACTGTAGGTGTTCAAAGAGAAGAAGTGGTACAGAGAGAAAGATGGAAATTCAATGAGATGATGCATGGCATTTACTGAATGAAGGTCATCAGTGTTGAGGCAAAGCTAGGCTTTGAGTGCTATGGCAGTATCATTTAGCTTGTAAGAAGAGATCAACAGCTATCTGCCTTTCTACAGCTCTTTCCTTCTTGCTCTCATCTGTACCTCTCTCTGCAACAGCAGTTTTACTATTCTTCATCACATTTCTCTTGTTTTCCAGCCATAGCTCAGGATTCTTGGCATAATGCTAGCATCTTCTTAGCTTGTGATGCAGTGACAGCTGCATCTGCCTTTACTCTTGATGATACTATAGACTCTTCTTCAGACAAAACTTCCTCCTCTCTTATATTCTCTGTTAACATTTCCTTGACTATTAATTCACAGCACTCTTATATATATATATATGCTATTTTCACCTGTATACCTAATGCTTAGATGCCAACAGAAGTATACAGTGTGAGATATTTTACAAATGATAATAGCAATTATTCAGAATTACTGAAATGATGTTTGCTACCTTGACTAGAGAAACATTGTTCTTAAGGTGCTTAACACTCAGCAACAAATGTTGCTACAGTTGGTTTGAAAAGAGTAAGGTACTTAGGTTTCATCAAGAGACTATAAGATGTATCAGTAAAAGTCTCTTTAGGATTCTGTCCGCATTATGAGATTGTAAAGATTTCCTGGATAACAGTGCCAAAGCTGACCATTTTAAATTACAAAGGAATTGGATGTTGGGTCTAGAAAGATAGCTGAGAAGGTAAAATGCTTACTGCACAAACATGAGAGCAATGTTCAAGCAAGGATGGTAACACCCAGGCAATATTATTTATGGTACCCTAGCAATGAAGGGGCAAAGACAGAGGATCCCTGGACTTGCTGGCCCTCCAGTTAAACCTAATGAGTGAGTTTCAAGCCAATAGTAGATTTTGTCTCACAAAATAAAACAACAAAACACAAAAACTCCACAGAAAAAGAAAATTGAGGTTGGCAGCTGGATGACATCACCGGTGGTTGTAAATATTTTATTACATAAGGTCAGAGTTGAACCCATGCTCACACAAGCACCAGCAACTCCTCCCCCACACATACCAAAAAGAAGTTAAGACCAAAGTAATAAATAAAGATTGACAAATACTTAAAACTGAAATGTCTAGTTTCATTTTTGTGCCAAGGCTATTAATTTTAAAATGTTAAAGTAGAAGATAAAATACTGGCAACACAGAAGATACAAAAATTTTTTTTGAAAAGGTCAAGTTCAAAATCAGTGCCTGAACAGTGACCTCATCTCCTATCCTGTGAGTTCTTGGTACCTCTATATATTTCTGTGGGGTTCTGGATGCCCCAATCCTCCCCTGCTTTGGGCTTCTGCCAAATCTATCCCCTTTCTGGAAGAACAATCTTGCACTTTGTGTTAAATATTAATCTCATTTTCAACTACTGTTAAGTTCATGTTTTTTTTTACTTACAAATCCATACAGATGTACCACACACTAGGGTTCTGTAGATGAATTTCTAAACATTCTTATTATATAAAAAAAGGTAGAGCCAGATATAGGGGTGAAAACATGAGAGATCAGGGAAATAGGGAAAGCCACAGCTAAACTCACCTCACCAACTCCACAGCTTTCAAAGGTGAGATACTTCCTGTCTACCCATACCTATATGCCTTGCTGTTCTGCCTTCTGATTTGCTCTCTCTGTCCAGCTACATCACTTCCTCTTCCTGCCCAGCTCTGTCACTTCTTGTCTGTCTTTACAGACCTCCAGACCTCCATGACTAACTAGATTTAGAATTTCAGGCATGTACCACCATACCTGGCTCTGTTTCCAGTATGACCTTGAATTCACAGAGATCCAGACAGATTCCTGCCTGCCAAGTGATAGGATTAAAGGTGTGTGCTAACACGGCATGACTTGTGTTGTGGCTGGCTTTTTTCTCTGATCTCCAGGCAAGTTTTATTTAATTAAAGAACAAATAAAATATCACCACATTTCAGCACAAATAAAATATCACCATACCTTTTAAGATGGTGTCCCTCGTGACCACACCCAAAACCATTGCCTGACCTCTACTTAGTGGCTGGTTTTTTTCTCTGATCTCCAGGCAAGTTTTATTGGGAGACACAGTATATTGGGGGAAATAATACATCACCATATTTTTTCCTTTTTTTTTTGTCTAATACTAAATAAAAATGTTATAACTAAGATAAGAAAAAACTATACACAATAAGTACAATAACTATATATAATATGTACAAGCAATAAATACATCAATAATGTCTAGTCCATTTGAATTTGACAAATTCAGTGAAAATATTCCATTATCTATCATATTTTGATAAGTCCAAAATGTACCTAATTCACTTTCTATCCTAACTATTTTATGATGTTTTTCAATTTTATACACTTTACACCTCTTTAGTGAGTTTCTTTTCTGAATTTCTTAACAAGGAAAACTATAACTGCAACTTTCTAATCTTTAACTCCCTCAGAGACCAGAGAAGGAAATATTACCTAGAAAACAGGAAGTGCAAACAAGTGACTTCCAAAAAAAATGTAAGTTATGAGAGAAACAGCCAGCTGCCTGAACAGTCACCTGAGGTTTCTCTGTAACATTGGGGGCATCATCTTCAGCCTACAGGCTTAGCATATGTGATAGACTCATTTGTAAAACAGGTTATACACAAGGCCTACAGCTCTACCACACATTCAATGCAAGTATTCCATGTACCAGATAAACTTGAATTCTGCCAGTGTCATGTCATGATTCAGGATTTTAAATTCTGGAAGTTGCTGGTATTTTTGGAATTCAGCTTCCCATTCTTCTCAGCTTGTGGGTGGCTTCATCTCCTTTATTAAATGCCAGTCTATCATTGAGAGGCCAGACTTTGTCAGCATTGTTACTCCTCCAAGAATAACTGTTCCAGCTACTGTTGTATTGCACACCAGGAGCCGTCAGTTCACTGCCTGCTCAGCTGCCTTCAAAGGAAGAGGCACTGTACCTTTTCTAGATTGTAAAGTTACTTCAGTGACAATATGGCGTCATATTGTCCTGTCCTCAAAGGATGACTGTTTCCAAAGCTGCAATCACACTTGTCTTGGCAAGGATCGGCAGTCCCTTTTGTGTGTGTGTGTGTGTGTGTGTGTGTGTGTGTGTGTCCTGCTTGTCCATTTTGGACAGCATATTGTCAGCAGTCGGTGCAAGGGCATTTTCTTGCCCAGTGGCTGACTTTTGCCACAATGAAAGTTAACTTCATATGCAGTTTCTTCAATGCCCATATCTTTTTTGAAGTAGATTGTTGCTGCCAGAAGCAGACTTGTCTCAGAGTCATAAAAAAAGAAAGAAAGAAAGAAAGAAAGAAAACTATGTTATTAAAACATCTTAAATGCCATATTCTATAGATTTCTGAAGAGTTGGAAGATGACCTTTCATTCTGAAATATATCTCTGCTTGACCTTGAAAACATACCTATTATGACAACAAGTTCAATTGTAATGGCTAAGTACTAATTCATTTCTTTATATCCTAAGAGTTAGTAATAATAACTTTCAAGGATTAACAAATTGCATTACATTGTGAAATGAACTGCATATTTACAATATCCTGAACAAGATTAGAAATATATGTACAGAATTTTCTAACAAAATCAATCTGAAAATTGTCTCTCTCTATATATAATTGTATACAATATAAAAAAAACAATGTAAAATACCTAAAGCTAGTAGTTGTCTTTTAAGAGTAGATTCAATAATCTACTGTTTTATCTATATCATATCTATAGCCTTTCTTTTTTTTCAGAATAGATTCAGTCATCTACCCTTTATTCTATCATGTCCATATCCTTTTTCCAGAGTAGATTCAATAATCTACCTCTTATCTATATCCTCTTTTTTCCTTTTCTTTTTTATAAACAGGAACCTTAAATCTAATCTCCTTTGTAATCATTAATATCATGACAAACCATAACATATACATATATTATGTTAACCTTATAAATTTTGTTATAAAATTTATACCTTAAGAAAAGATTAAGGAATCAAAATAGAACCAAAGAATTATCAGATTAGTGGCAATAGAATACTCTCTAAATTTTGGTTTTCTTTTCTTCTATATCAGATGGATCTTCTGACATGATACAAAGATTTTGCATTTTCTTTTTTACAAACATGCTTGGGTTTAGAGAAGGAGAGAGCCATTCTCTAATTCCAAATCCAGCTTTACTTTTTAAATGAACTAGTACTACATAAAGACCACTTGTGTTAAGTGTCTGCAGAGAAGAGCAGAAACAAACATTTAGGAAGACTTACAAAATTTTATATGTGATATACCAGTAGGCCAATTTAATCTTTTTCCTGGAACACTTTTTTATGGATGATTTGTCACTTTTCTTCAGATGTCCTGTTTGTCCAGTGTTCTTCAGATTCCTTAGCCTTTTTCTTCTGAAAGACAAAAACAAAAACCCTTCCACAACCCTCATTTTGGGGTTTCCCTTATTGCAGGTTATATTTGATTAAATGAAAATAATTTGTTAGTGGTATAAGTTACTTTAAATTGGATGGCCATGCTGGTGGATGAACTATCACCTCTTCTAATTAAGGGGTCTTTCTTGTTTAAATTAAACCTTTATCAATTTTGATGGTATCCATAGCTTATTTTCTCCTGTAGAAAAAAAAAAAAAAACTTGACCCTAATGAAACATATATCCTGGTTTCCATTCTCAGGTCACAACATCCTTAAAGTACATAGGCTGATTTAATTCTATAGTTTTTTTTTTCTATTATTCAATGTCTCTGCACAACTGTTCTTCCTTTCTGAGTAGCATTGAGAAAATTCAAAGATAATAGCGCATTACATGATCTAATTCTGGGGGTTTTTGTTACCCCTCTCTGTTTATTTAGCATATCCTTTAGAGTTCTGTTTGATCTTTCTATAACTGCTTGGCCTGTAGGATTATGTGGTATACTTGTAATATGCTTTATATTATAATAAGCAAAAACTGTTTCATATTACCAGAGACATATGCTGGAGCATTGTAAGTTTTAATTTGTGCAGGTATACCAATGATGGCCATAACTTCTAGCACATGTGTGATTACAGAATCAGCTTTTTCAGAACTCAAAGCAATTGTTCATTTAAATCCTGAATAAGTGTCAATGGTATGGTGTACATATTTCAGTTTTCCAAATTCTGCAAAGTGAAACACTTTCATCTGCCAAACTTCATTTCTTTGGGTACCCTTTGGGTTATATCCTTCTGGTAGTGGAGTCAATTGTAAAAAGAACAAGTAGGATATTTGCTTATAATATCCTTGACTTGTTGCCAGGTTGTGGGAAAATCCTTTTTTAAACCCTTACCATTGACGTGATTTTTTTTTTTTTTTATGAAATTCTGAGGCATCCAGCACATTTACTATTAATAGTTTATCAATCTCTTCATTACCTTGTACTAGAGGGCCTGGCAGACCCATATCGGATCAGATGTGAGTTATGTATAAGGGATGCTTCCTATTACTGATTATATCTTGTAACTAAATAAATAACAAAGCTAATTCTGACTCATCAGGGATAAATTCTGAAGTCTCAATATATAAAACCACTCATTCAGCATACTAAAAGTCAGTAACTATGTTGAGAGGTTCTGAAAAATCCATCAATACCAACAGAATAGCATACAATTCTTATTTTTGAACCAAATTATAAGGACTTTGAACCACTTTACTTCAATTTTCTGATTTGTAACCTGCCTTTCTGTATTTGTTTACATCTGTATAAAATGTATGGGCTCCAGATATGGGTGTTTCCCTTATAACGTAATTTAGAATCCAATCAACTCCTTCTATAAGTTGAATTCTATCACTTTTGGGATATTTGCTGTTAATATCTCCAAAAAAATTACTGAAAGATCTTTACCATGGTTCACTTTCTGCCCATAATTTCTCAATGTCATCCTTAATTAAAGGTACTACAATTTATGCTGGGTCTATTCCTGCTAATTGATGAGTCAATTTTCCTTTTAAAATCAATTCAAAGATCTTTTACACATAAGTTTTTAATTTTTTTACTCTATAATATAATGGTATAAATAATGGTATAATATAATGGTATAAATAATGGTAGAAATATCCATTCTAATATAATATCTTCCCTTTGCATTAAAATTCATGTAAGTATTTATTTATGTGATATGTTTCTCAGTGTCATGGTGACATTTTAAAAGCAAAAAAAGAATTCTTAGGGCATAAAATAATCAAAGTATAATTAAGCTTTGGATTCCCATTTTGCACATGTCCTTCTTGTACTTTCTTTTCTACCAAGGCCAACTTTCTCTCAGTTTTAGCTGATAATTCTCTTGTACTATTTAAATTTTTGTCACCTTCTAAGGTTTTGAACAAATTACTTAGTTCATCATTTTTTACCCCAACAGTTCAAAGATGGATAATGTCTCCAAATAATCTTTGAGAGTCATTAAGTGTATATAATTGATCGATCTCTCCTAATTTGCACCTTTTGGGGTCTAAATTTTTGTAGACCTATTTTATATCCTAAATAATTAATAGAATCTCCTCTTTGTATCTTTTCAAGAGCAATTAGTAATCCCCAACAAGGCAAATTTTTCTTTACTTATTCAACCATTCTTTCTAAGGTATCTTCATTTGAATCAGCTAGTAAACTATCGTCCATGTAATGATACATTATAGATTTAGGAAACTTTTTACACGTTATTTCCAATGGCTGTCATACAAAATATTGGCACAGGGGTGGGCTATTCAACATTCCCTGTGGGGGAACCCTCCATTGATATCTCATAACTAGCTGAGAATTATTATAACTAGGTACTGTGAAGGCAAATCATTTTCTGTCTTTTTCTTGTGAAGATACTGAGAAGAAACAGTCTTTTAAATTGATAAGTATAAGAGACCATCCTTTAGATAACATATTAGACAAAGGAATTCCAGATTGTAGGAGCCCATTGGCAGAATTACTTTGTTAATTTCTCTAAGGTCTGTTACCATTGTCCATTTACCAGATTTATTTTTAATAACAAACATAGAAGAATCCCAAGGGCTGGTTGATTCTTCAATATACTGAGCATTTAACTGCTCTTGTACCAGCTCTTCTAAATCCTACAGTTTCTCTGTTGTTAAAGGCAATTGCTGAACCCATACAGGCTGGTCTATTAACCATTTTAAAGGTAGAGCTGTTGGTGTCTTTGAAAGATTATCAGTTGTTGTGCCTTGTACAATCTGGATGGCCAGTGACTGCTCTTTATAATATCTCCTAATATTTCTCTCAGAAACATGTGTTAGTTTATGATTTGTTTCTGAGTTTGGAGGGATGTTATTATGAGTATTCCATTGTTGTAATAGATCATGTCCCAATAAATTCATAGCTATATTAGACACATATGGCTTTAATTTTCCTCTCTGTCCTTCTGACCCTATCCATTCGAGCCATCTTGTACTTTGTTTCACTTGAAATAATGTTCCAGTCACTAACAGCTGACCATTTACCTCCTGAAGATGCCAATTTGGATGCCAAAATTCTGATGCAATTATTGTGATGTCAGCATCAGTGTCTAAAAGAAATTCCAAGAGAATGTCATTTATTCAATTTTTTATTTTGGTCTTTGATCATTATGTTGATATTTTATTTGTACTGAAATGTGATTTTATTTGTATGTTAATAAATAAAGTTGCCTGGGGGTCAGAGCTAATAACAAACCATAGCAGAAGCCAGGTGGTGGTGGCACACACCTTTAATTCAGATCACACGACAGACAGATTTTTGTGTGTTCAAAGATACAGCCAGCATGGAGACACACTCCTTTAGTCTCAATACCAACCATAGAAGACCTGGAGGTCTGTATAGACAGGCAGTGATGAGGAGGTCATGTGGTTGGGTTTACAACCAATGAGAAGACAGAACAGAAAGTCAATAAAAGGACACAGGAAGTAGATCTCTTGCTGAAGGGAAGGACAGCAGCAGCAGGAAGGGTAAGAAAGATGGTTTTAAGTCTCAGCTCTCAGCTACTGCTCTGACCTCTTGGGCTTCTAACTCTGTATTTGGCTCTGTGTTTCTTATTCAATAAGACGGTTACATCTACAGATCATTTATAGAAGTTTGCCAAAATTTTACTGTATGATTTCTTCTGATTTTCCTGTTCTCTCTGCTATAGCTGTTCTATCACCTTAAGGAGTCTGGTCTATTCCAATAGTCATTTGGTTAATTGCTGAGAGGGGTTTCTTCTATGATAGCAGGAAGGGACTGAACTTAATTTGCCATGGGGGACTGTGAGAGGTCCCTCAGGGAGTTTCCTGATGTCAGAGGCAAATGATTACCTTGTCTGTCCCTTGTTGATCCACATCCATTGGTCCAGTGGTTACCTTTACCACACCTTCTGCATAATCCTGAAGGAAGGGGCATTCTGTTGCCATTGTTCCTTGAATAAACATTGTTTCTAGGAATGCTGGTTACAGTACCTTTTCAGAAGACCTTGTTTACCACAATTAAACTATCTGACATTAGTATTTTTCCTCAAAGCTCTTGATATAACCTGTCCTATCCACATCTCATCATGGTCACGATACTCAATATTAATTGTGTCCCTGATCCAATCCTGCAAGGGTGCTGATCTTTCCTTTAGCATCCTGATTACCCTCTTACATGCTGTGTTTGCATTCTCAAAAGTCAAAGGTTCAATTATTATCTATCTTGGTTCTGAATTTGGTATCATTCTATTTATTGCTGAACATAGCCTTTGTAAGAAATCTATAAAGGATTCTTTGGGGCTTTGTACAACTTTTGTAAATGACTCAATTTTTTTTTCTTGCTTCCTCAGTTCTGTTCCATGCATTCAGGGCTGCCATATGGCATAGAATTAGGGTTTAGTCACCATATAAACATTTTCTTTGTATATCAGTGTAATCACCTTCTCCAAGAAGCTGATCCTGGGGAATTTCCACACCTCCAGTCCTACATCATTGTTCTACATTTTTAGCCTCCTCTTTCCTCCGTGTTCTCCATTGTAACGGTGGTCTCGCCTCTAGCACAGCTGTAATTAATTCATTCCAGTCCTGAGGGATAATTCTATTAGAAGTTGACTCTGAGTCTATCATCTGCTTTACAATTGGAGAATGCATTCCATGTGATACTATATCTTCTTTAAATCTCCTTAAATCTAACATTTCCACTGGAGTCCGGTTAGTTCATATATATCCTTGAGCATTTGACACTTTCTGTAAGGTTACTGGGTAGATTAATGTCTGCTGCCTGATAATCTGAGGCTGTTTTTCTGTAACTGTATAATTCAATCCTGAGATAACGTCACATTTAAATTCTTCTGTCTGCGTCTTATAATTCATTTTAACAGGTTTTTCTAAAGTCAGTCCTGAGATAGGTTCACCTTTAATTCTCCTGTCTGGGTCTGAATTTCTACTTAATTCATTTAACAAATTTTTCTAAAGCTTTTATCTTGGCACTCAAATTGACCAATATTTTGAATGCTAAAGTAAAAATGATCAAACAAATAATATTTGTAATTGATGTTATATACATCTCATCAGCATTAAATATCCTCTCATTTAACTGTTTCATTTTCAGACTGCCTAATGTGTTATCAAACAGAGACCAAATTCCTTCCATTGTAAAAATATTTCCCACTTTTTTAATGTCAGAAAAAAATTTCTTTTAGCTAATTTTTCCCTTTGATATATCTTAATTGACTTACCAAGTCTGTCAACTGTGTAGAACAGTAGAAGTCTGAGGGAATTTCAAAGCTAGTGTGGTAGCAGTCTGAGGTGGGAATCCAGAGCTAGCCCACCACCCACTAGGAGAGAAAAAAAACAAAGAGATCTGGCCATATGCAGCTCCAGCTTGAGTCATGGGGCCTGTAAGGCCACAAGTGTCTTTTTAGTGAATTCTTGCCATGTTGGAGTGCCAATTGTAGATGAATTTCTAAATGGACTTATTAAATAAAAAACATGGAGCCAGACATAGGAGTGATAACCTGAGAGATCCAGGAAATATGCGAAGGCCACAGCTAACTTCAGATCACCAGAGTTATGTACTTGCACTCATAATAATTTGTACCATCGTCTTTATTGCTTTTTTATTTAACATCTGTCATTGAGACACTCTTTGGATATAATATTTGCTCCAAATCACCAAAAGCAGCTTGTCATCTATTTATCTTTGGGGTGAGCTCACATTGTATCATTAGTATTTTCCCTTTAGATAAATCCTATGTCATCTTCTTAGCTCTCTAAATTCTTCTGGCAGCAAGTGTCAGAATTAACTCTACAATACTGGAAGTAACTGCCTTTATTATTCCAGTACATACTGTCAAATTAGGATGCAAGGAACTTAAGACATTCTTTTCAGAATCATTGCCAAAGCCAAGGATTCAATGCCTTTTCACTGCTGAGTGACAGTACATTGGCATTCATTCCTCCATCAGACTAGATACCAACATCATTATAAAGATTATTCCATTTCAGTGTCCAGACAGCTTTGGAAGGAAGTCAGGGTTTGTGTGTCAGGATATTTTGCAATCACAGAGTAGTATTGTGTGTTGAGAACTTTGTTTATTCCTTTGTTAGTAAGAACTGAAACTAGAGTCCCTTCTGGTAGATGATCATCAGTAGTTGCAAAAGGAAATTGTGTGAGGTGTGGAATTTGAAATTTGTTTGTAGTGACCATTCTGAATTAGATAAATGATACTATAGAATTCCGCATGTGTTATGGAATCAACACATTATATCCAGCAGCATTGGTATTGCATTTGCTTTACTGAATATGTATGCCAGCCTGTGTAACTCCAGGTTTTCATCAGGACAGTGACTTGCTGGATCGGCGGAAACATTGCTTTACTATGCAGTCTGAATGTGGGGAGGATCTATACTTCTCTGTGGAGTTAGAAAGTGACCTTGCCCAATGGGAACGAGCCTTCCAAACAGCCACCTTCTTAGAAGTGGAGCGGATACAGGTAAGAGCGTGTGGAGTGCAGTGTGTATGTGTGGTACCTGGGAAATATAACCACTCACTGAAGTTTGCAAAGTACATGTGCACAGTTCTTTGAGGTTTCCCTCCATCTCAAATGCATCCAACATTTGGCTGTCTTTGAAAACAGTGAATAGGCATATCTGAATAATCATTGAAGTTTTTCTCATAATTTTACCTTAGTAGGCTACTTCCTATTAAATATTTCTATAATTTGAATCTTATATAGAAAATACTCTAGCTGTAGTTATTTATGAGATTGTTTCCACTTCTGTAGACTTGGCCACATAGCTTCTAGATGCCTCCCCTTCATCTGTGCCTTTCATAACAATTCATTGTATGTGAGGCTTTCTTCAAGGGTTACTTATTAGTGAAATTATTAAGGCCACTCCACGTAGTTAAAAGGGAGGTTTATTTTGTGGAGTAACCTACAAGTGAAAGAATAGTTTAAAGAGTCTGGGAAAGGTGTGGCACAGTCCAGTGGTGTTCTCTGGAGAACTCTGCTCAGTCTACCTCCAGCGTCCAGGGTCCAGGAACCAAGAGAGCCCATGCATCTGGATCTCAGGTCTTCAGCGTCCTCTCTCAGCCCCACCTTGTAGGCCTGACCATTACTGAAGCCTCAGTGGGGGTTGGAACTTCCAGGTCAAAGCTGGAATGGTTACCCACTACAGTTACTTGATCTGTGGGCAGCCTCATTATTTCTAAGGCTGCCTAACAGACCCTCTCCATAGCAACTCTCCCTTCTTCCACTGTAACAAAAATACCACTTTATTTCACTGTTTTCTTCAGATGGCTCACATCATAACATTGAAAAAGTTTGTCATAGGTTGCTTATTTTATTCTTCTATGAGTTGAAGTCTAGCACATTTTGTGAATCACAAGTGTCTAGTCGGTATTTACTGAACTACATATATTTCTCCAGTATGAAAACATATCTAGATCAAACTTCATAAATCTTTTAACCTCTCATGGGAACCTGAAATGAGACACCTCACAGAATTGGTTTTCTGTTTAACCTGGAGCAAGACATAGCAAAATTCAAAGTTGACTAGGTTCTTGCCCCTTGCTATAAATTCATAGATCTAGAACCAACACACATGGACACTTATTTTTAAACTCGTATGATGACAGAAATGAAACGAACATATCTGGATTCTGTTTAACATTTGGGTTGTCTCATATTTCATAATTTATCTTTCTTAACTACACTAGAAATCTGTAAAAAGTTGAAAGTTGAAAAATTTAGATTTTTTTACTTTCATATTTGACATTGTGAATATACTGACAAAATATACTAACAAAAATATTGTTTCATTTTTATCGAGTGACTATCTCAGTTTCATTAAAGTTGGTAAAAAAATAAAGATATGAACCTAGCAGTATATACCTATAATCCCAACAATTGGGAGGTGAAGGCAGGTAAAAAAAAAAAATTGAATGTCATCTTCAACTACATCCAATTTGAATCCAATCTGTGTTACATGAGACCCTGTAGTAACATAGCTAAATACAATAAATAGGAAAACATGACCTAATAAAAAAATAGGCATAAAAGGAGAAAACTAATAACTTGATTAAAGCTATTGAAGAAGTCATGAAGTCATGCATAAAAATGTTTTTATTTTGAAATAGATTTGAATTAAAAGGACTACATAGTAATGCTTTCTATCTTAAATTATATTTACTTGCTTATTTATATTTTGTTTTAAACCTGTAATAAACTTATTATAAATACTAGCATATTTAGTAAAAAGGATGATCCATAAAAACACACATATTGAGAACATTCCATTTTATCATTTTAATTTAAAATTAGACTTTAGAAAATGTAGTGGATATTGAAACATAAAAGTCACAACTTACGTAAATAAAATGTTACATTTCCTAACTTAAAACAAATAATATAAAGTAAACTATATTTAGCCTAATTTTACTGGCTTTATAATTTTACCAGGGTCAGTGAATTTTGGCAGTAAAGGACACATTTGTTCCATAACTATATGCTAATCCAATTCAACAATTACCTCTTTTAATATGATACTTTAGAGAGTGTATTAACTTCAAAAAGTTGTTATACTTACTTAAAATTACTTTGGATTAATTCCATATATGTCTTTACCTGGTGATAGAAATTTATGTCTAGAAGGTCTTTAAAATATTTATTCTATGTATATTTTACCTATAGATGCTCTATAATACATAATTATGCAAAAAACCTTGTCAAGTGATTCATGTTTGAGCTTCCATAAAAGAATAATTTTTATCACTTTTTCATATAAAAATAACATTTCATTACATACATGTAGTAATTAAACAATAAACAAGCATTTTTAATTTAAATATATCAAATCCACTCATTATATTTTTTGACATTTTAAGTTATACAGTAAAATTTTAGTGGATCTCAACTTAATATCATTTATTTGTTTCCATTTAATGACTATTGAGAAAATGTAATTTAATTTGGAATGTTGAACTTTATGAGAAAATTCTAATGCACTCTAACAAATGCAATTTCACCTGGAATCTTTCTTCTAATGATGGTACGAAGAAATAGCAAACAATTACACTTAAAAAAAGTAAACACTGTAGTTTTCAATATTCCTTAATGTTGATAATAGTTTTAATAAATTACTAATGACTGAATCCATCTATCTAATATGTCCATGTATTAAGGAAATACAATAATATCCAAGCACATACTTTTAGACCCATTTAGTATGTCTCCTAATCTGCAATTTAAACTCCAAATAAACATTTATTGTAGTTATAAGTTTTTAATGCAAATTAGGTTTTAATCAATGTATGAGTATTTGTGATAGGCAATATATTTTAAATAAACACTATACAAATATAGTATAAGCATTAGTATTTGAAAAATGCTGAAAGAAATAGCTCCCCCTTATGTTAATTATGATTATAGTCCATCTAATATAGCAATTTTGCTTGGAATGAAATTTAAGTAAAACTAGAAAACTAGATATAAAAATGCTTCATGTTGTATATGAGGCCCAAGTTATTTCTTTTTTGATTTATGTCCCTTTTATATTTTAGTATCAATATTTTAGTATCCCGAAATATTTACAAGTAAATTTATAATGCTGAGAATCAAACATAGGGTCATATTTATGTTAGGAATGTATTATACCACTGAACCTCACTCAGGCAGATATTAAGTATTACATACATAGGGAGAAGATGTTATCTTCCCCTTGATAGTGAGGTTATATCAATCACATGGAAACTAACATTAATCTCTACTTTTTCAGTGCAAGACCTATGCATGTGTGCTAGAGAGTCACCTAATGGGCCTCACTATTGACTTCAGCACAGGCTTCATCTGCTATGATGCAGCAACAAAGGTAATATGTTCCAAGAGGCAGGAGAAATAGGTTGGCAATATTATCAATCAAAAGTGAATAAAAAGCCCTTGAATTTATTGAAGAATGCAAAATAATTATATGTTGGATGTAAGATCTTCATTTTCATTCATGGAAGATAAATTACATTTTAATGTATTTCTCCCAAATAAAATTTGAATTTTCATAGTTAATATACTTAAGTAAATATATATCATTCTGTCCTTATATGCATAGAAATATAGAAAGATATTATTGATAGGTTATATATAGGTAGAAGTAATATCTATATGTGAATATATGATAGATAGATGGTAGGTAACAGATGGATAAAAGATACGTGATAGAAAGATGTATAATAGATCCTTTCTGAAAAATATAGCTTCATAATTATGAGAACATTTTCTTCCTTTATAAATGACTTTTAAGAGTTCCTACATGACTTTTCTGAATTAAATCTAGATGATGAATGTAAGGACAACATGTTTTTGATTTTTATAGTTGATGTCTCAGAAATAGGTACAGAATGGTTCAATTTGGGTGTTTGGAAATTCTAGCAAGTGTCTGTTATAAACACATGACTTAACCTGAATGCTGTATATTGTGATAGCTTTCACATTTCACAAAACATTCATGCCCACTGGATGAGGAATGTTTTTTTTTTTTTTTTTGAAACAGGGTTTCTCTGTGCAGCTTTGCGCCTTTCCTGGTACTCACTTGGTAGCCCAGGCTGGCCTTGAACTCACAGAGATCCGCCTGACTCTGCCTCCCAAGTGCTGGGATTAAAGGCGTGCGCCACCACTGCCCGATGAGGAATGTACTTTTCTTAGCAATAAAAGCCATAAGAATTATCAATTTTGGTGATTATGGGGTAACATGTGATAAAGCTAAAGTATTCCACATTTTATTATCAGTTGGAAGTGATCTTCCAACTCTTCTGGTTCCCATCTCCTAGCTCATGATACAGCATCTGCATTGGGCTTCAATTTGCATGAAGGTGTCTTACCACCCTCTATTTTATCAAAAAATTGTCTAGCATGGTTTAAATTGAAACATTGATTCCCACTAGTTTTAGGGATTAATGAATAATCTGTTATTAATCTTCTCTCAAATTAATGTGTGTACAAGGTTTGCAAAAGAAAATCTATAAAAATAAGGCAGTGGCACATATGAATGATGAAAGTAGATTGTAGATGGTTTAGGAATGAAGCCAATTGAGTAGTGTGCTGAGCTGATCACATGAGCAGGACACCAAACATATGCATAGAGAAATTACGATGGTTTGATATCTATCACCTGTGATAGTCATTTAGTAAGTCCCTACTACCTAAGGATTGCTAGTGATAGCTTGGTTTTCACAGTAAAACCCATTACACACTAGAAGAACAATATTCTGTCACTTAATTTGTGGTCTCTGTGTGACACTTAAAGGATACTCAGTAATTAAGATTCCTAGATGTAGCTAGCCTTCTGATATTTGTAGTTCTATGTAGGCACCAGTTCTACTTCTCAATATTCAATGAGTTGTGTGGGTATTGTCTTTAGCAATGGGGCCTTGCAGTCAGTTTGTGAAGAGCAACCTATTTTCTTGGCAATAGCCTAAGTTGTTTAGTGATTTCTGTGTGGCCTCTTTGGCCAACAACTTAATTGGGTGTAACACAATCCCAGTACTAGAAGCTTTGTTTGGTGACAAGAAATGGACAGCTGGGGCTTCTAAACTTGTTGTTTAGAAACTTCATGAGGATGCTTTCATGCATTTTAGGAAGTTTCCCTAATGCTCCACTAATGGCCCTCAGTTTTAGCTCTCTCTATTCACATTCTCTCTGTCAACCCCATCTGCCCTCCCACACTTTACGTGATCCTTCCATTTATGTACCACTTCTAGTCCCAGTTCTCTCATAAAATTTATTGCATTTTTCCCTCCCAGAGAGATGTACATCTCCTGACCTCATTCCTTTCCTGTATGTCTAACTTCTTTGTGTCTACAGATTGTAACTTTGTTATTATTTATTTAATGGCTAATATTTGTGTGTAAATGGATACCATATTTATCTTTCTGGGTCTGGGTTACCTTCTAAAGATGATGTTACCTAATTCCATTCATTTGCCCACAAATTTCATGATGTCGTGTTTTTAGAGAGCTGAGTAATACTCTATTGTGTAAATGTACTCCATTTTCTTCATCCGTTCTTCTATTGGGGGATATCTAGGGTGTTTACAATTTCTGGCTATAGTTAATAGAGCAACAATAAAAATGATTGAGCAAGTGTCCTTCTTGTGGTATAATGACACATCCTTTGGGTATTTGCCCAAGAGTAATGTAGCTGGATCTTTGAAGTAGATTGATTCCCATCCTTCTGAGGAACTGCCATACTGATTTCCTTAGTGGCTGTACAAGTTTGCATTCCCACCAGCAATGTAGGAGTGTTTTCCTTGATCCACAGTGGATTATTTTTCAACTAAAGTGCACTGAACAAACAATATTGATTACATATTCTTAATACACACACACTCACTTTGGATAGAAACAAATATTTTCTCAATCTTGGTTATTTACTCTTAGGCGTACCCTTGAAACTTTTACTGAACTTGTTTTCTCAGGACCAATATGAGATAATCATGAGTAGAGATATTTTTACCATAAACATTTTTCATTTTGCTTGGAATGGAATAGTCTTATCTCAGTGAAGAATTTCTTTAAGTTATGTCTTTGAGAAACATGGGAGTCACCTGATATATATGTAAAAGAACAGATTGACTATTAAAAGATAGGCTTTGAAGAATACCTTTAAATTTATATATTAATATTGGAACATATTACTAAATAAGATTAACTTTCATATATTAATTATGTAATTTCTTGACTTGAATGCAGACATTAACTTTGTTGATTTATGTTTCCCTTTCTGTCTCCCTTTAGGCTGTACTATGGAGGTATAAATTTTCTCAACTTAAAGGCTCCTCAGATGATGGCAAAAGCAAAATCAAATTTTTGTTTCAGAATCCAGATACTAAACAAATTGAAGCAAAGGTAAACACAAGAAACCCATTGAATTTCCAATTACATCATTGTCTTGAAGATGCAATGAGGAGAAGGTTTAGGACCAATAAGTACAAATATTCTTTGTCTACCTTGAAATATTGCTCTGACCCTAGAGTACTTTTACTTTAATTCTCTAGTGACAGATTTTCACAAAAAGGCATCACTCCAGAAAAATTATATTTGACTGCTTAGTTTTACTCTGGTATGAACTAAAATTATGTGAGACTAAAACCATATGCTAAGACCTGAAGGAGCCATATGGCTATTTTTGAATAAAAAAATACTTTAAAAAAAACTAGCTGCTTCATAGTAATCTATCAAACCTTAAATGTAAATATAAATTCTCAAAGAAAATGTTTTTAAGCAAATACTGAATAATTGCTAAGTAATTATGTTTTAAACGTTTTTTGTTTTTTTATTTATGTTTTAAAGAAGATTAATTAGTCAATGACTTTTTACATTTCTTTATATAAGTCATAGTAATGTGAAATATGATAGCTATGTTGTTAGTTCAATAGAAAGTTTAAACAATTTTATATATATAATTATTTATGATTGCAAAAAATCAAAATTTAACTTATTTCCTTTACCATATAATGAAATTGACAGTAAGATTGTTTGAGTTAAAATAAATCATAAAAATATTATTTCTCTTAGGAAGAAATTAAAAATTTAATCCTGTGACGTGGAAATCCAATGTATTTTTTCTTCTATGAAGTCAAATTACCTCAATTTATTTCTGAAATCATTTCCCTAAGTTCAGGATGAGTCTTAGACTGAATTTCAAAGCCTTCCCAAGCATAGCTCTGTGTGATGTTCTATGCAGTTGCTTACTACACTATTCTACTTTCTGACCAGAAGCATTCCTTTTAACAAGGTGATAGCCCTGCTTTGTCTTGTATGTCTGCCTATGCCCTTTTTCTACCTTTTCTTTCTTATGTCTGCATCCTGCTTGAGAAATCTCTCCTACATTTATATCTGTCTTTGCTGAAGTAGAAACGGTGGTCCTAGCTTTCATGTGCTTATTCCTTCTCTTTCATATTTCTAATACATGGGTGTAACCATATTCTCACCTTGCCTTTGTATCCCATCAGGTTAGAAAAGTATCCTTTTCACTGCCTTTTCATGTAGTTTGCAGTTTCTGACTTTCATTCTGATGTGGTATCCTACCTCCACAGCCCTTGCCTTTGTTATTTGCCCTCTCTTTTCTCCTTAGCTATCAATGAAGCATCATAGTGCTGGCACTTATACTGCTCTTTATGATGATTTTTGGTGTTGCTATAGGTACATACTAATATAAACTTATTTATGATAACTCTGGATGGCTTTCTTAAGTTTTCAAAACACAGCACACATTCTAATATGTGTAATCTTGCAACAGCAGTGCAGTATTTGATTGTTAGAGATAATCTCAAAAAATATACACAACAAACAAGGAATTTCAAAAAAGGGAGTCACAGTGAGACACATTCAACTTTCAGGGACAGAGGAACAGCAGTGACAAATTCCCCAGGCATTTTCTGTGTATTACATGTTGCAAAAATACATTCTTGAGAACCATAAGTAAAAATGAATGCACACCAGACAGTAGAATAATTCTGTCACTGCAGAGAACTCTGATGCAGCATTTGTTCTTCACTAGCAATGTTCCCAATCTACTCCTCCCACATAGATCTAGTGAAAGGCAATTGACTTGTTTCCCTACACCAAAACCATATTATTAATCCCTCTTGCTAACTGCAACATAGTAGCTTTGAGGATCCTCTCACCACTCTGCTGCCTAGTCTTACTCATATTCTTACAATACTCTGTTCCCTTCTACTTTTATATTACTTTATATCCAATGTATGGGCAACCTTATTTACAACTGCTGCCTTTCTGTAGTAAGCAGCATTTCACTCTATGTTTAAATGCTGCTCTATCATGTGCACACACATTTCTTTATCTATGAATTGGTTGATGGACATTTACATTTATTCAAGTCAACTGACTTGATGTCTTACTTCATTGCATGTGATACTTTGCTCTAGATGGCTTTGGTGGAGTCACTGGGATTTCTTTTCTTATAAGATCATTTTGTCAGCAAACAACAAAAAATTCATTTCTTCCTGCACTATCTGGATATCTTCATGTCTTTGTTTTAAATAAATGTTTTTGGCAGGAAGTGACACCTGAGTATAAAATGATATGGTAGACATAGACATTGCTGCCTTAGTAATGGTCTTCATGCTTTCCACTGACCCCATTGACCAGAGTGTTAGTTGCTACCTTGTCACCTCTTTTTTTCCATTTTGTTGAGGTATATATTCCTTTAGTAATAGATTGAGACAGCTTATTATGAATGAATGTTTACTTTTGCCATTTTTCCTATTCCAAATCACATATGATTGTAAGGTTTTGTTTCTTACTGTGTAAAATGAAATATCCCTACATTTCAACTTAATCAAGGTGAATGATTTTTTCTCATGTTATTGAATTATTTGTAAACATGGAAGAAACATGTTTGGTTGGAGACACTGATCAATTGACTTTTATGTCATTGTATTAAAAGCTATGAATACTGTTTAACACTTTGTTTGTGAGAAATTTAAGAAATATTTAAGGGAATTTGTTTGGGCCTACAAGGACATGAGTGAACTTTGTTTCTTTGTTTTGTTTTGAGTTGTGTGAAATACATCACCATGGAAAAGTTCACTAGATTTTTTTTCTAAAAGCACAAGCTCATGCACCCTCATTTCATTACTTAAAAACATAACAAATTTCCCCCATGTTTTCCAAGCCTCATTAAGCTTATCAGGACCTTTTTGACAAGTCCTCAAAAACTTAATTGGGTTCCATGGAGTGGAATCCCTTGTAATTTATTAAATTTCTGTTTTCTTTTTAAACATATTGGAATCAAGATTGTGGTCATATTACCTGAAAATTTAATTTACAGAAAAACAGTACACTGACATAATCATATACTATCAGCACTCACAAAGACAGATAAGTCTATGGTGAATATAAGGGTATATATAGAATGAAGAACTTGTTACTGGCCCCATATGCATCACTCTCTGTGTCAATAACATGTCACAACTGTCATGTAAGTAGTGGTACAGGACTATAACCTTCTGTATTAGATTCCATACTTCTACTTTTCCTAGGAATATGTTCTCAATAGTTGTCTGCATATTTGAGTACTCTAGCACATCATTGAAGCAATCTGCACACATGAAACCTCTCATCCACGATTTCATGTTCTATGATTTTATTAACCTATAGGAAATAGTATTATAAAAAGCAATAGATTTCAGGAAAAAAATTCATGGATTTTAAATTGTGTACTAGCTGAGGTAAATGAGAAACTGGGGCCTGCCTTTCTTATACCATGAATCATCATTTATAAAGGGAGTACCCATACTAAATATTCTAATCAGCCATTGGCTGTTTCTTGAGTATTTCAAAAGGTACAGCACTTTTAATGAATTATTATCATTAAATATTTTAAATGTATAAATATATTATAAATACATTTAAATATATATATATAAATAAAACATTTTATTTTAGCAAATTTGGAGGGAAGAAATTAGAAAAAGCATAAGTATACATGTATGTCCTTTGATGAAAAAGCAAAAATTAATGAATGTGATTTCTATATGGAAAACATTGCTCCTAGACCATAATGTAGTTTTAAATTCTACAATTTTTGAAGTATAAAGGAAGGTCAAGACCTTAAATTACAGTACCATCCATTTGCACACAAAAACCAAAAGAGTGTAAATGAGTATCCACAGGGTATAGAGTAATAAGCCCATTTCTTTTCACCTCTGATGAATGTAGACCCATGGGTTTATATTTGACAATCCATGTGCTCAGAGAAAGAAGTCAGCCTCCTTTCCAATACAGAAGTCCCAAATAACAGGATTCTTCTTTTTTTGATTAAGAATTCATAAAGAGGGGCTAGAAAGATTGCTCCTGTAGTTAAGTGTACTCACTGCTCCTCTAGATGACCCAAGTTTCATGCTCAGCAGGCACATGATGGCTCACAATCATCTGCAAGCCCAATTTCATGAGATTGGACACCCTCTTCAGACATCTCCAGCACCACGCATACATAAGGTAGAGACACATACACACAGACAAAATTCCCTTATACATAAGAATAAGTAAGGAATTCTTAATGCTAAGAAACTTTTATTTATGAGTCACTCTATTCTAAAATATTACATTAATTCTTTTTATGTATTAACTCACAATATTTCCTTCTGAAAATCCAGTAAGTCCCCTGAAGCTCACAGTAAATTCATGAAGGCAAAGATGGGAACTACAGTACTCATCTGTCTGCCCTACTCTCTGTTTCTTTGACATATAACCACCCAAAAATACTGGGCCTTCCTCACCCTGGTCAATTGTAACTATAAACAAAATACTGTGAGTCACAATCAGCACAGAGCACACTGTATACTGTTTCCTATCCTTTGGATCATTGGTCTTCATGTTTGCTGCCATCTACAGCAAGCGCTAACACTAAAGATGTGGTGGTGTTCCATGTCTCTTCTATTAATTCTGTTTTTGTAAACTTACTACTTTAATTTATAAACTTAACTTTAACATATATATGTATGAATATATATGAGAAAAACAGTACTTGCTTAATTCAGACTGATTTGTGATTTTTTTCAAGCATGTATTGAGAGATCTTACAATATCTTACAAACAAGACTAATCTACTGTGCTCTGATTATTTAGACAACTATTCTTCTCATTAATTTATATTTTCAGTTTCTAACTGCATACCTGCTTTATTTAGAGAAGGAAAAGTCTCTTGAAATTTTAAAATATAGTTTCCTAAGTAGGGATGCACAATAGATGCAAACTGAATATACATTTATAGAAAAACATACATAGCTCCTTCTGAACAACAATATTCTGAAATCACTGGAAGAACGGGTAATTATAACATATTTCCAGATAATTTTCTCAGAGTCATTGAGGTATGAGTCTGGTCTAGATATTCACTACTAGCTCTTCTTTTTGGTACGTGGTCATTCGTTTAATAGTTCTAATGGTCAGTTTCAAGGATAAATGAGAACAGATAGCTCTGAAAGGTCATGAGAACCAAATGCATAAAACACTGTGCAACTCCAGGCAAGTTACAGGTTTCTATATCCTGAAACAAAAGGTTTAACAGAACCACGCAGATACAGCAGAAAAAGGGGAACTTCATTAGAAAAAGATGCACTTCCAAGGTAGTAAACAGACCAGAGTAAAGAAATAGCCTTAGCATCTGTGACCCCACTGTACAAAGTGTGGGGGCTCTTGTGTCACACAGTATGGGTTTTGGGCTCATTGAATACCATGGACTTTCTCAGGTTTTCTCTGTTACATGGTTTTCTAAGTATAACTTAATTCATTGCATATCTCATTAGTATCTTAAAACTGTACTGAGTGGTGTACATATTAGCATTATGATGAGCCTTTAGGTCACCTCCAGACACTCAGTACCCCTGTGCCAGAGCTCTTATCCAGATGTGCTCATCCTTGGCTTTAAGCCAGACATGCTCAGCCTTGGCTGGCGTTATCCAGACTTCTATTTTATTTTATTTTATTTTATTTTATTTTATTTCATTTTATTTTATTTTACAATACTATTCAGTTCTACATAACAGCCACAGATTTCCTTGTTCTCCCCCTTCCTGTCCCCCTCCCCTTCGCCCCAGCTCACCCCCCATTCCCACCACCTCCAGATCAAGGCCACCCCCGAGGACTGAGATCGACCTGATAGACTCAGTTCAGGCAGGTCCAGTCCCCTCCTCCCAGACTGAGCCAAGAGTCCCTGTATAAGTCCCAGGTTTCAAACAACTATCTCATGCAGCGAGCCCAGGACCTGGTACCACTGCCTAGATGCCTCCCAAACAGATCAAGCCAATTAACTGTCTCACCTATTCAGAGGGCCTGATCCAGTTGGGGGCCCCTCAGCCTTTGGTTCATAGTTCATGTGTTTCCATTTGTTTGGCTATTTGTCCCTGTGCTTTATCCAACCTTGGTTTCAACAATTCTCGCTCATATAAACCCTCCTCTTTCTCACTAATTAGACTCCCAGTGCTCCACCCGGGGCCCAGCCGTGGATGTCTGCACCCAGATTCCTCAGTCCTTGGATGGGGTTTCTGGCACAACTATTAGGGTGTTTGGCCATCCCATCACCAGAGTAGGTCAGTCCCGGCTGTCTCTCGGCCATTGCCAGCAGTCTTTTGTGGGGTTATCTTTGTGGATTTCTGTGGGCCTCTTTGGCACTTTGTTTCTTCCTTTTCTCATGTGGTCTTCATTTACCATGGTCTCCTATTCCTTGTTCTTGCTCTCTGTTCTTGATCCAGCTGGGATCTCCCGCTCTCTTTCCCTCGACCCTCGCCATTCATTGCTCCCACTCATGTCCAGGCTGTTCATGTAGATCTCATCCATTTCTCCATCATTGGGTGATCCCCGTGTCTTTCTTGGGGTCCTGTTTTCCAGGTAGCCTCACTGGTGATGTGAGTAGCAGTCCAGTCATCCTTGTTCCACCTCTAGTATCCTCCTATGAGTGAATACATACCATATTTGTCTTTCTGAGTCTGGGTAACCTCACTCAGGATGATTTTTTTTCTAGATCCATCCATTTGCCTGCAAACCTCATGATGTCATTGTTCTTTTTTCCTTTTTGCCAACTACTTTTCTAGTGTGCTAATTTTGTGCATGGCTGGCTTGACTTCACACACTCCGACCCTATTCTCCTGCCTTAAAACTAAGCTCCAGAAAAAAAAAAAGTACCAAATATTTGGGATTGACAGTTTCTTCATGTCAAAATAATTTTAAACATTTCTAACTCCCTGAAGTATTCCAGGGTGGACCAAAATGCACCTAGCCACTACTGCAGAAGATACTACTCTATGTATGTTAATTCCTCCTAATGACTTCCAGTATGGGCTTCTGGTGTGAGAAAGAATGTGATAAAATGATGGATAAGAAGTACTTTCTGGCTCAGGCTAGGAAGCCTAATAACATGGGATTTAAACCTAGCTCTGACAGTGTGAGAACTAGGTAAACAATTTGTGTCTAGTTGCTATGATGAAGGCCAAGAGCTGGGAGAACACCTCCTTTCCTGAAGACACATACTTCATTTCTGTTCTTATTCCATTTAAATCACATAGTTAATTTCAGGATTTTGGAAAAATTCACCTGAGTATTATGACCTAAAAGGAAGGAAAGAAATGTTAAATGGTGGAGTCTGGTGTCCCACTATCTCAAACGTCTGCCAATACCAGTCACAAAAGTTAGTGGCTCCATGGTTACTTTCATATCTTCTCTGTTCTCAGAGATCACATAAAATATGCAATCCTGTGTCTTCAGTCCCTAATCTCACTCATTTCTCACAATAGCTCCACATTTCCTAGTATGGGACAATCCTAATTTTCTGAGGAATCTTTATATTGATTTCCAAAGTGGCTGTACAAGGTTACATTCCCATCATCAATGGAGGAATGTTCTCTTTGCTCCATATCCTCTCTAGAATCACCTATCATTAAGTTATTGATCATAACTCCTCTGACATTTACAAAATGGAATCTCAAAGTAATTTTGATTTGCATTTACATGGCAGCTAAGAATGTTGAACATTTCTCTAAATGTTTCTCAGCCATTTAAGATTCTTCTGTTGAGAATTCTCTTGATCTGTACCCCAAATTTTTATTGAATTGAATTTTCAATATATAGCTCCTGAGTTCTCTATATATTACAAATATTAGTTCTCTTTCAGATGTTGAGTTGGTAAAAACCTTTTCCCATTGTGTAGGCTGCCTCTTTATCTAATTGATGGTGTTCCTTGCCTTCCAGTTTTTCATTTCACGAGGTCCCGTTAATTACTTATTGATCTTAGTGCCTATGTTATCAGTGATATTCAGTGTCCTATTCAGAAAGTTGTCTCCTGCGTCAATGCTTTCAATGCTATTCCACACTTTCTCTTCTATCCATTCCAGTGTATCTGGTTTATGTTGAGGTCTTTCACCCATTTGGACTTGGGTTTTGTGCAGAGTGATGAATATTGATCTATTCCCACTCTTCAACTTATAGACATCCAGTTTCCAGTTTGAGCAGCACTATTTGTTGAAGATACTTTCTTTTTTCCAGTGTGTATTAATGGCTTCTTTATCAAATGTGAGGTATGCACATGTATTTGGGTTTGTGTCTGGGTATTCAATTCAATCCCATTGATCAATGTGTCTGCTTTTATGCAAATAATATGCAATTCTTATTACTATATCACTGTATGTAGTAGAGCTTAAAATTTTTTATGGTGATACCTACAGCACTTATTTTATTGTTGAGGATTATTTTGGTTATCCTGGGGTTTTTTTTTTCCATACAAAGTTGAAAATAGTCCTTTCAAAATCTGTATAGAATTGTGTTAGAATTTTGATGGTGATTGTCCTAAATATGTAGACTGCTTTTGATACGATGGTCATTTTAACTATGTTAAAAATCCTTCTGATCCATGAGCATGGAAAGTCTTTACATCTTATGATATCTTCTTCAATTTCTTTCCTCAAAGACTTGTTTTATCATACAAATCTTTCACTTGCTTGTTTGGAGTTACCCCCAAGACATATATATGATTAGAGCTATGATGAAAGTTTTTGTTTCCCTGATTTCTTCCTCAGTCCATGTGTCATTTGTATATAACAGGGCTACCGATTTTCTTTTTTTAGTTCATTCATATCCAACCACTTCTCAGTTGTAAGATTTTGCTGATGGAATTTTTAGGATCTTTTATTTATACTATCATATCATCTGCAAATAAGATACATTGATTTCTTCCTTTTCAATTTTTATCTCCTTGATTTATATCAGTTGCCTTATTGCTCTAGCTAAAACTTCGAGGTACTATATGGAATAGATATGGAAAAAGAGGACAATGTTGACTTGTTTAGGATTTTAGTGAAATTGTTTGAGTTTCTATTCATTTAATTTGATGTTGGCTATAGACTTGCTGTAAAATGCCTTTATTATATGTAGGAATGTCCATTGTTTCCCTAATCTCTCTAGGACTTTTATCATGAAGGCATGTTGGGTTCTGCCGAAGGCCTATTCTGTAATTAATGATATAATCAAGTGGTTTTTTTCTTTCATTTCTTTCATTTATTATTTAATGAATTAAATAATTAAATGAATTAAATAATTTAATGAATTTTTTCTTTCATTTAATATTTAATGAATGACCAAATACTTAAATTTTGAAAGTAGGTTTTACTTAGTAAGGTTCATGGAGAAAAAAATGTCAAGAAAGCTATGTTATAAGAGAACAACATAAAAAGCCCATGGATATTTGGAAATGGAAGTCTCAGAAGCATGATAAATGGGTAGGGGGGAAAGACTATCCTCTATGAATTCATACAAGTATGAACAAGGAAGCTCTAGGAATTGCCATGGCTGCAAGAGCTGATCATGGATGCAGAAGACTGAGGAGGTGATATTGAGTTAACGCCAAACCAGGATCCATCAGTCTTCTACAATCTCTTCGAAGTATCTGTTTCTTCCTATAATCCACTACAAACCCCAAATTGGTAAAATAAAATTGTAAGGTCTTAATCAACATCACTCAAATTATTTGAAAAATAAGTAACAAGGTGAAAAGAATAATTAAAAACTTTGATCTTACTTTAAATGCCTCAATATTTAGGTAATTGGAGAGTTTGACAAACAAGTTATAATCTAAAACTTAATAGAAGTAATTTTGAGAAACATTGCTTTAATATTTGTGTTCAATGACATTCAAAATTATCTAAATTAATTATGCAAGACACAAACAAACTTATAAATATATATAAATATAGAAAATATATAAATATATTATAAAAATATATAATATAGTATGTTATTAATATATTATGTATTAATATAATATATCCTTTTATGTATAATATATACTATTTAATATATAATATATTATATATGTGTGTATGTTTCTTGCTGAGTTCATTTAGATGAATTATAATTGATTCCATTAATAATAATACTATAATATATAAATATATTTAATATATACTATTATACAAAATAAGAGTCAATGAGGCCATAGATTTAAGAGGCATGGATGTAATGGGGTAGATGGTATGGAGAGAGTTGGGGGAGAGGACATGTTAGGCATTGCACAGAGGAGAAAAAAGGGAAGAAGAAATGATATAACAATATTTTAATTAAATTTTTAATTTAAATAAAGTAAACCTTAGATAATTATGACAGAATTTAAAAAAAGACTTCCTTGGTGGAAATGTTTTGGGTAATTAAAATAATGAAGTGAGTGTTTTTTTACTAGTATCAGAAATGTCACTATACTAATCTGACTATGAACTATTAAAGGATTAAAGACAACTGTTGAGACACTAGATGAACGCTATTATGTTCCTATTGCAAAGCCCAAGAAAATACACTATGCCTGTTAATTTTCTTTAGCAGTTCTCTGATGTATTATAATCTGTTCTAATAGGTTGAATATCACTGTATAATTTGCAAATATCAAGGACAGAATGTAAATTAGTTATAGTTCTTCATCCTTCATCAGAAATATGTATTTAAATAACAAAGAATATGCATCATAAACAAAAGCCTTTAAGAGTCAGTCTCAAAGACTTTCTCTCAGGGTAAAAGGAGACACTTCATAAGCAGAGGAACTATTATCTGAGGGATGAATCTGCTCTCACCGTGTTCTTTCTATCTGTGTCTCTTTATTGTTCTAAAAAATCCCACCTTTACAGTGAGGGTGGTGTCTGCTTATAAACATTTACAACTGTAATTCTTTGAACAATGCAATTCAAGACTTGAATTTCTCAGGGTCACCAAGGCAGGTAAGATTCACACACAAAGCAATAAATGTCAGCTTTAATTTACAGCACAAAATGGGAATTGGTTAGTGAAGGCTCCTTGATGAGGTCAACTAGAGGTTAAATCAGCAAGGGAATCTAAGAGGAGAATTTGTGTGCTTAAAATACATTCCTAAGTGTGGCTAAGTAATAAGCTAAAGGTTTATAATCAGTAAAAGTTATAAATAAGATTAAAAAAACCTGTCTTTTTCTCCAGGAACCACTTCCTAGTGGGCAGGGTTAGCATTCTGGATAACTAGACAACTTGTGTAAATAGTGGTGCAGTTTTCACCAGTGTTGGCTCGCTTAAAAGAAAGTCTCAGATCTTAAAGATTACACCTAGTGCTTAAGGATGTAGAACAAAGAGAGAATTTAAGCTTAATTTGCACAAGAAATATAACCTGGCACCTTCCAGCTGCTATGGCTGAATCAGCATAGGTCTTCAGCAGGTCTGTGGAAAAGTTGACTTTCCTTTGGGAAAGAGCAAGAAGCTGATTACCTTTCTCATTATTTTCTCAAGGTAAATTCAAGCAATAAATTTCAAAGCTAAATCTTGTGTCAATAAACCCAAGTGGTAGTAAGTACAAGAAGTTAAGAAACTTTTAGTGCAAGGTTAGTTTAGTTCATCACTACTCTTATCTATAGGTGAGGTAAAAACCAGGGCACGCTTGTCCTCTATCTGTCTAAGTGTCTATGAATCAACATTTTCAGACACGTAGTAACTGTGTGTCCTTGGTGTGTCTGGAAATGTCTCAGGTGAGACACTTTGGCCCAGACACTTAACACTGACCAAATGCCTGCCAATAAAGGTAACCGCAGGAAGGCAGATCTCTACATTTACATTGGAGAAAGAAACAAATTCCTTGTTGTGGGAAGCAGATTTTTTGACTATGTGACTCTTTGCACACATAGTTAGGGAATGTTATCAATATAGCCCAAATGCATAGAGGAAATTGTACCCAATAGATCATTAAAGACTTTTAAATCATGGGAAATGAACTGCAAATTGTAACAGATGGGAATAAGCTATGACTTCTGCAGCAAGAATTCATTCAAAAGGCAATAACTCCAACTCACTTTGCATGATGGTTCAGTCCTTTACCAGGACCCTTTGTTCTGATAAGTTGACCTTTATCAATGATGGCTGAATCCCTACTGTATAACCCTGCAGTTCCCAGCACATCATTAATTTCAGTGTTTTACTACATGTAAGTTATCATCATTGTTGGCCGGGCAGTGGTGGTGCACGCCTTTAATCCCAACACTCGGGAGGCAGAGCCAGGCGGATCTCTGTGAGTTCGAGGCCAGCTTGGGCTACCAAGTGAGTCCCAGGAAAGGCGCAAAGCTACACAGAGAAACCCTGTCTTGAAAAACCAAAAAAAAAAAAAAAAAAGTTATCATCATTGCAATGATAAATAATCTGCATATCAAGTTTATTAAGCATATAAATCTATTAATCAGGTGTTGTGCCCAGATCGTAACCCCCAGAGAGACCACCAAGGATGAGCATACCAGAATGCAAAAGCAAGGTTTACTTCTGCTGCAAGTCATGACAGGGAACTCATCTCAAGCCATCTCAAGTGAGGCAGGGAAGAGTTACACTTTCTTGGGGAAGTTAGTTTTTATAGGCAAAACCCATAAAATTTCTTAGAGGGGAGGGGGTTAGTACGGGTCCATCATTGATTGGTACAGTTTTTCCCGGGCCTGGACTTTATCTTATTCTAGCTTATCTGTTTGCCCTGTCAGGAGTTTTACATCTCATCTCCAGGGTCTGGTCATGTTATCTCCGGAGAGGGGCATCTCGTGGTTAATTAGTTACCATCAGACATCCTGACTTTGTTCTTTTGAGTTCCTGGGGCTGGCCCCATCATTTCTGGGCACTTGAAACTGGCCTGGGTCTATCTATATTGAGATATCTTTGTCTAAGGCCCCCTTTTTGAGACAATAGAGTGAGGGTCTTGTTGTGCCTAGATCGAGTCCCTAAAGCCGCCACTGGAGACTTTAGGTACAGAATGCAAAAGTAAGGTGTATTCTAAGTTTACAAGCCTCCAGGGAGGCTCTTCCAAATCTCTCACTCACAACAGGGAGGTTTCTTTGTGAGGCCAGTTCTTAAAGGCACAGACCATATAATTTATTTTAACCTGCCTCCCTTTTTTTAGTCTTTTGTCGAATATCCTGACTCTGTGTTTTCCAAAGGTCCTGTAGCAGATACAGCCACCTGGGGAAAAGGGGTCTAAGTTCTTATCTACACTTAGGAATCCTGGTTTAAGCTTCTCTTTGTCTGTAGGGGATAGAGTGGGGGGTTTTACTGAGATATCACATCAGACTTTAATCTTCTTAGCATTATAATGTCGATGAGAGTACTGTAATTTTATACATTATATATTCTTGATTCCAGATGTTTGTTACACATAAAAATGGCCACTTCTTGACAATATTGTGAAAAAATTAATTTTCCCCTCATTTATTTATTTCTCTTTTCCTTTCAGGAGTTGGAATTTTCAAATTTATTTTCTGTTCTTCACTGTATTCATTCATTTTTTGCTGCCAAAGTAGCTTGTTTGGACCCTCTATTTTTAGGTAATAAGGCTGCTGCTTCTACTGCTGCCAGCTCTGCTTCTACAAGCAAAGCAAAGCATGTGGCTTAACATGCTGAGTTCTACCGTAGAGTCCTCAGGGTCACTCCTCACTTCCACCCTGGGGATACCACACTTTCACCAAGTCAACAGTGAATGAAGTAAGACTACAACCCCAGCAGAAGAAGGTCAGGAAGATTCTGCAGCATATCTTACCCTGTAAGGCATCTGCAAACAATGCTGGATAGGCAGAGCAGCCTATTCTTTCTCCTCTGATCTTTATCAGGACATAGATGACCATATGTATGGTTACAAATGTTTGGTGTAGAGTATGTAAATAACATAAAGTTGTAAGCTACCTATAAATAAAAATGCCAGTTAAATGGTTATTTCTCTATTTTAGATTATTTTGTATGACAAATGCATAGTGGGCCAAAATCATGAACCAATGCCATATCATTGTATTAAGAGTGTAAAGAAGTTTAAAAAAAAAAGTGAAAGCAAGGCAAGTAGCGTGCAAAAAAAAATAATGAAGTTAAGACATCAAAAACAGAAGTACCTTAACTTATCCATATGAGTTACTCCCTGTGTTCCCATCCTATGGTTCCACATGAGCACTCCAGTTCTGTTTACCTGATTTTAAATATTATGCAGAATAAACAAAGACAATTACATTGGCCTGTGATAACACACTAGGAAATTAAACATTTTTTCTTGGGTGAATGTTACAAAAATATTTTATATTAGCAAATGGTACTAGTCATGAATGACCAAAATACTCATGACTCTCCTGTTCTTCATTTAAATACATTTATTCTTATTTTTTGCCTAATGAGATTTATGAACAAACTAAACTTTCATAAATTTAAGTGAACCAAAACTCTTGCAAAGAAAATCATATCAACAAATCCTATGTAAGAAATAAGACTTTGCAATCCTTTTCTATTTAATCAAGAATTGAAAAGTTGCTGAAAAGTAGCCACAGACCTTTTGAGAGCTGGTGATGTTATTATTTGAGTATATTTGTGAGTAAATTAAGTGAGATTTAAAAACAAAATTCAAAATATATGCCATAGAATGCCATGGAGAGTGATCAAGTAGTTTCAAATGATTAGGCCACTGTAGTTAGCTTGTGTTAGCATTAGAAAAGTGAAAGGACAGAAATTTGCAGTGTGGAGGTATATAATCTCAGCTTAGAATCTGATCTTGGTAGTCATACAAAGCAGGAAGCATTCTCTGGTCCTCATCTAAGGCTCTCTAGGTGTCTTTTTTTAAACAACTGGCTACTTATTGAAAGGTAAATAAAAAGTATATTTTTACTTGTACACATTACAATTGAACATTTTTCTATCCCTTTTTAAATGACCAAGTTTCTAATAGGCAGTTCAATATTGTTTCCTTAAATATAAGAAAATCCCACATAAGACTTGAGAAGAAAACAAAAGTATTTGTATAGAGGAACATATGTCCATGAAAGTAAAGTCAACAAGTAGTAAGCAATTTTCATAATCATTAGAAATATTGATTAATTTTGCATCAGGTCAAGTGAAATCTCATAATAAGATCTGAAAAATGTAAGGTTAGGTCTTAGATGACTTTCCAGAGGAATGGAAAAATTAATAATAAATGTTTACAAATTCAGTCTTTATAATAAATTTCAATGCTTACTATATCCACCAAACATAAAAGCTATTGTAAAATTTGAATATCACCAAAATCTGTGTTCTGACTTTCTACCATAAAGTCGAAAGAGTAAAGACTGACAAACCTTACTATCTCTTCTGAAACCTCTGCTATTGAGCATGGAGCAGCCACAGGTTGGATGACCTGTTCTGTAGTGCATGTGAAATGTGTCTGTCATCTAAAAGTAAAATAAATTAGAAATAGCCTGGGATTTAAAACCATACAGAGGTCTTCTGTAGTCATTTAACATATTTTAGGGGACTGGAGAGATGACTTAGTGGTTAAGGGCTATTATTGCTCTTTCAGAACTTGGGTTTGGTTCCAGCACCCATACCGTGACTCACAACCATCTGTAACTGAAACTCCAAGGGTTTTGATGCCTTCTTTTGAAGTCAGTAGCTAAACATGCGTGTGTTACATAGACATACATACACCACATTTTTAAAAAAGTAGATTTTACAAAGTTCATTTAAACATGCAAAAATGTCCTTTTTGTTGTTACATCAAATATTCTACCAGTGCTCACATTGAAGAAAACAGCAAATGTACGAGATGAAATCTCTGAGTACAGACACATAAATGTATAGAGACAAGTATAAAATGCTGAGATTAATTATAATGAAAGAAAATGTTTCACATACATATATAGCATAATTTGAATTCAGCAATAAAGTGTTGCTTGAATTAAAACATATTGAAACAACCTTAGTATTGTTACTTTTTATAACATTGATTAAAATAGCACCATGCTGAAATTGTTGTTTAACACGATTAGTGGCCCAAGCAGCAATTAGGAAAATTCTGTTCTGATTTTCATCAGTTTAACAGGTAGTGTTTTATGCTTTCTTTATACTGTTATTAAGCATTGTTATTTGCTGTTGTGGCTTGGACTACTTGAATGAGAAAGTCTGGAAATTAATCAAAACACAGATTTCAGTTTCACAGCAACTTAGGTTCAGATATAGAATTTTTTTTTCAAAAACCCGTTTGTGTATTAAACACATATGAGAATGCTTAATGATGTGTTAATCCTCTAGTGCCTTGATGGATGTGTACTCATATATATGTATTTGAGGAGAAATTAAAGGGCATATTAAAGTGTACAAGCTTAAAGAGAAATGTAGTTATTGTGAGTTAGAAACAGGAGTTTAAAATCATTTGAAAACTGCTAAGATAAGAAGGTCTTTTATGTGATAAAAATAACAAATCAACTGAACTGAAATACATTAAAGCAGGGGCATTTGAATTTCTTATAGTGCAACTTCAAAAACACCTTAATTGATGGTTTAAGTACAATAAATCCCCAATACTTCCCATCTAATCTTATTTTTAAAGAGTGGGATGAGCTAATAATTTCTCACCCATATTTCAGGCATGAACTGACTTGTTTTAAAGCCACTGATCATAAAACTCACCCAGAAAGAAGAAAGACAATTAATGCCAAGTCAATATTGGCAGACAGAGAAAACATTTCCATATAGACAGTGTGGTTTTCTTCTGGACACATTAGCTGATGAATCCACATATCCCTTATTTATGGTGACAAAGATTGTTCATAGTATTGTCCATGTAGAATGCTGACATGATTGAAGCTTGGTTTATCACTGAAGAAAACTGATTCTTAGCAATCACTTTACTTCACTGTTTCAAACCAGAAGTGTGGAGAAGTGTTCCCAATCTAAAGACAAGCTTATACTTAACTCTGCAAGGTAAGTGTCCATGTTCCAACTTAATGATAAACATTTCACTCCTGTAGGTATTGCTCATGAGCTTAAGGACTCTCTTGATGAGTATCTCTACAATCATTGATGATATTTTGTTCTGACTCCTTAATACTTAAATTCATGTCACTTTATATTATAGCTTACCCTTAATGATAAATAAAATATTATAAATGTTATATATTTTATACATATTACAATGTAGTGACATAGAAAGAAAAAATGTAAATATCTTTATTTCCTATTTAAATGTTTGGTGTATATTTCTAAAATGTAAATTCAGATCTGTGACAACTTGCCACTCTCTCTTTGAGTTCATCAATGAATTATTGCAAAAATAAAGCAAACAGAAAAACCTTTTTTAATGAAGCATAATAAAAAATAAAAATAGAAGCTTTTACTACTTCCAATTTTGTATCATTTTTTCTGGCTTTGATCTGTAAGTTTCAAAGAAATTTAATCTATAATCCTGACAGAATGAAGTTGAATGTGAAAGGGAAAATCTGATCTCTCTACTAGAAGTACAAACCAGAAACACAATCTGTTCTGGCTCATTAATATTCATAAACATTTGGTGTCTGACCTCTGAAAGACAGCAGAGACATAAGGAAGGTGCTGTTTGTGAAATTACTTAACCAACCAAAAAGTTGCAGCTTTTGAAAGCATGACAACTTTGATATCTATATAGTGGTCCATTAAGAACAGCATCTATATTGAGAATCTAGGCCAAAGACATCATTATCTTATCACTAATAATTGAGGAGCAATTACTGAGGTATAATGTGCCTTTCCTTAAAGCCATAATTGTTATTCATGTGATCACAGCATCATAAGAGCATGCTCACAAGAATCTCTTCCAAACAATCCCAATGGTCATATTGTCCTTGTTACTAAATGAACTCTAAAACCTTTACAGCTTGTTGCTGTTGTTCCATCTTTTTCAGTTTAAAAACCAGGAAGAAATTTAGATATCCATAAAAAAATAGTAAATACCCATCATGTATAATTCCAATAACTGAAGTGAATACAAAGAAAAAGAAGTAGTAAGTCTTAATACCACTAAAATAAACAGAATCCATTTTAGATGAATGTTGCTCAATCCATCATTGTCCAAACAGAAGTAAATGAAGAATTTTAAGTTGATATACAAACAAGTGCATCAAGTATCTTTATAAAAACAATTGGGTTGGTGTAGTAATTTATCAGTGCAGTGCTGATCTAGCATGAATAATGTCATTGGTTCTCTCCCTAGTGCAGCAAATATTAATTGTAATTAATATAACAACAAAATACTCCAGGATTTTAAGAAATGCAATGGGAAACAGTTATTCAGAGAAAATATATGAATAAAATTAACATAATATATATGCTATCTTTTAAAAGTATTTTATTAATCTTTAAGGATTGCTTACACTATATTTTTATCATATTCAGCCTCTCTTTTCAACTCCTCCATGATCCACTGCCACCTCTCAACGAAGTCATCATTTTTGGGGGAAGGGGCCAGAGTGACAATCTCCTGGAGCATGATTGACCTACAAGGATTCTACCCTTAAAGAAAACTGATTCTATCTGTCCCATCATCTGTTAATTGTAAATAGCTCCTCAGATAGGGGTAAAGTTGTACATGGTGTCACAGTCCTTGTGAGTTCATATGTGCTACCATCCTGTTGTGTTAGGTAAAGGGTTTCTTTGTAGTTATCTACCACCTGTGGCTCTTATAAACTGTCATGCCTGGGACTTGAGAAACAAGCATATGATATAGATGTTCAATTTGTTTCTAATAGCTTTTATCTTGATTAACAACTATAATATATTTGCTTCTTGGAATTTATGCTTTTCCAAAGAGAAGGAGATATAAACAAAGGTGGAGGTATACATGTATTTGAAAGAGGCAAATGTTATAAAGAACTTTAATTAAAGCTTTTGTTTCAAAATAAGTTGAGTTTTGATAAATGAATATGGCTCTGTAACATCACCAAGATTATTATTTAAAACAATCTCTCCCTCCCCCACCACACACACATTGCTATGTTTATACACATGGACTACTGGACCAGGATTTTACCTGGATTCTTGGAATCAAAATTCACTAAGCTATCTCCTGAGCCATAGTTTTGCATTTTCAAATATGTAGGGAGAAAGAGGGCACTTCTAAAACATGGCAGCTTTCTTAGTGAGAATGCATCTGAGTTCCTTTCATGGTGTCCATCAGTCTGTGTGATTTCATCATGGGAAAATTTCTTTCATATGTGGAAGCTCTAGACCTTGTGCCTTCTCACCGGAGATGAGGGTTCCTTGGTTCTAATTTTTGAGGAAAACATAAAATGTCACTCTATGCACAGACTTATTTGTGGAAATAAATTTTCAATTTACTTTATTAAGTCCCTGGACTACTATTGTTATTCCCTAAGCTAGATATATTTTTAATTAGTTGCCAAAGTAGCCTCCACTTTCATACAGGCTTCAAAACAGTGAATTGCTGTTCCAGATCTCAGTACCACTTGGCATTGCCACTCTTGATGATATTAAGAAAGGTTAATATTATATTTCCCTAAACTGAATATATTTTCATATGCTAATTTGACACAATTGTTTTTAGTTTGATTTTCCTTTCTAATAAAGTCTTTTTTCAAATTCTTCAGCATCGAGTAACTTTTATATAATAATATTGGTTTTATTTAGCTTTTAGAATAATTTGTATTTTATGTGTGTGGGTGTTTTACCTGTTATCATATTCATGCTGTTCCTGTGGAAGCCTAAAGAACATGTTGGATCCTCCAGATCTGGAGTTACAGACAGTTGATAGACACCATTTGGGTGCGGAGTACTTAACTTAGGTACACGGGAAGAGCAACCAGAGCTCTTAACCACTGAGGCATCTCTCCAGCTCTTAATCACAGTGGATTTTAGTTATAAAGGTTGTGTTGATACATATTAATTCGCCATAGTGTTTGGGTTCATAAACACATTTTCATGAAAGCAAATCATGTATTTGGACCACATTATCTTCTTTCCTCATCATTCTTATTCAAATATTTCCATCCATTACCCAAGAATATCTCACTTTAAGTGCCATGCCATATGTAATATTTATACCCTAAATTAATTTACAAATTTACTAATATAGTTAATATGACATGACAATGGAAGTGATATGTATTACATATGTACATATGTGCTTATGATATACACACACATACAATTTTTATGTATCATAAAAATATAGAATTCAAAAAGTGAGAATATGCAATGTTTGTCCTTCCTACTCTGATGTATTTTATTTAATATGATTATCTCCAATTGCCTCCATCTTCTTGACAACAGCACATTTTCCTTCTACTTTATGGCTGAATACAGGCAAGGACTTTCTGTAAAGGGTTGAAGTTGCTAAGATATAAAACTAATCATTGTGAATGGATCACAGGAAGGTAAACAGCTTCTGTTTAGTAAAACAGTTAAGGAAAAGTCCAGTCTGCAGAACAGGAGGCTATCTATCTCCTGCCTGCACATGGGAAGATGACTCATATCTATCAGCAGATATATCAGTTTCTTCTTGAGTATGGAAAAAATTATAATCATAATGGGAATCCTTCACCATATAGATGTCAGCCAAACTCTGCAACCCTTAGTCTTGTGTCAGGGACAAGGATAGAATCTCTAGTTAGTGGAAAAATGCAGACCCCCATAAGACAAGGAACTAGGTTATTTTACAGTCAGCATGTTGAGTCAGAGCCCTTGACCCTTTCACCCTGTAAACATCCTGTTATCTTGACCCACCTTATGCAGATGACAGCTTCTTGCTCCTCCCACCCTGCAGGAACTATATAAACCCTCCTAGAGAAAAATAAAGTTGCACCTTGATCAGAATCTTGACTTGGTGTATTTCCTTTGTATCTCCTGTCCCTACATTCCCTCCTTAGGGTGGTCGAGTACCCATTGTAGCCTTGTAGGCCCAATGGTTCTCTTGGAAATATTGAATAGGTATTCAGAATTTGGTAAAGTACATTTAATAATTTTTTCCTTTCTTGTTTGATTTTGGTATAAAACACAATTTAGGTCTTATAAATTATTTTTAAATAGAGATCACAGTTTTTTTTATATTCATCTCAAGAAGTCTTGATATTCAAGGCTTTAGCTTCAGAAATAGGTTTATCAAATATATGAAATTAGTTTATATATTTATCTGAAAACAAAACAGGACAACTTCAATATGCATAAACTAATTATTGTGATCTACTGTTTTAATAATGTTTGTTAAAATTTATTCTTGGGCTAATAATGTAGCTCAGTGGCAAAGAACTTGCCTAGCCTATGCATAGAAGCCAATTCAGTGTTCAATTTCCAACACTGAAGAAAGAAACAAACCAACAAAATTTTCTGTGTAATGATGGTTCATTCATTAAGAGGACATGCTCTTGCAGATGACCTGAGTTCAATTCCTAGCATCCCATCAGGCATCTCACAAATACCTGGAATGCATGTTTTATAGGCACCTGATACCTTTTTCTGGCTCCAATGGGTACACATATACATAAAAACTAAAACAACAAAAATCAAGCAAACAAATGAAACAACAATTTCATCCTGGTACAGAAACTTGTGTAATATAAATATTCCTGAGACTAAGGCCAGAAAACCAATATTTTGAGATAATCTTAGACAAGAAAGGGAGATATGTGGTGAACATAACTAGATGATGTTGCTGAGTCCCCAGGTTTGATTCCCAGCACCCATACAGTGGCACAAAATTGTAATTATGGTTTCAGTGGATCTGACATTTGCTTGCTTTTGCACCTCTGCAGGCACTTCACACATGTCAATACAGGCAAAACACATACACATAAAATAAAGTAATAAAAATATTTTAAAAGCCACTAATAAAACAAACCAGTAGTAGTTTAAAAGAAAATGGCCCACAAAGGGAGTGGCACTATTGGGGATGTGTGGCCTTGATAGAGAAAGAATGCTATTGTGGGCATGTGCTTTGAAGGGTACTTTGCTCAAACTATGCTCAGTGGGACACACTTGCTTCTACTATCTGCAGATCAAGATGTGAAATTCTCAGCTCTTTCTTCAGCACCATATCTGCCTGTATGCTGCTGTTAAGATAATGAATTAAACCCCTGAATGTAAGTCATTCCCAGTTAAATGTTTTTCTTTACAAGAGGTGCAATGGTAATCACGTCTCTTCATAGCAATAGAAATTGGAAGACACTATCTTGTATCAAAGTGCCTTTGTGAATTTGATTATTTCTCAGATAAAATGCTTTTCCATTGATATAAGACATTTATCATTTCCTAAATAATACAACCTTTTAATGAAAGTTTGGCATTTAAAGTTAATCATTTCATGGTAATCTTGAGTTTTAATAGTTTAAATTTTTGTATTTCTCTAAATTCCATTATAAGCTTTAGAAAAACTTGTCAAATTTACAGTACCTCAACTTAAATAATAATTACACAGATGTATAGAGAAGAAATGTTTGTGAAAGTATAAGTTGTCATAGAAAATAAGTATTTTCAAATCCATATATATATATTTATGTCTAAGAAAAAATGACTGGTATTTTCTGTGGAAACCATTGACTTAACTTAACTTCAACTTTCTTAGTGAAGGATTCGTTGTAGATGAAATGATGAGAAACTGAGTCTCAATTAGAAGAAAACTAATCAGTTAAAGTCAATAAGAAGGTAATATTACAAATAACTTAAAGATCAGTCCAATTTCATTTGAGAACAGTGCAGGAAACAAAGGGTTGCCTTAATTATACAAAATCATTCAACTTGGTGATACAAGTCAAAGAGTGATAATTGAAATTACACAGTTACAAAGCCCTTGACAAATATCAGAGACTGGGACAATAGTTTCAGCACAGTAAGATCCAGAAGCCTCAAACCAGTATTTGCTTTACCATTTACCATAGTTTCATAACAAGGATTTGAAGCATGTCATTTCATTTCCTTAATTCTGAAAGAGTTTGATTATAATTCTTTATCATGGATTTTTGTGGTTTTATCCTGTTTGGGGAGTTTTCAGAATCTTAAAACTTCAGACCTGTGTGCATTTTATAAAGCTTTAATAGGCCAGAGTGCCCAATTAAAAACTGGGGTCCAGATCTAAACAGAATTCTCAATAAAGGAATCTCAAATGGCTGAGAAATGAAGAAATATTCAACATCCTTATTTATCAAAGAAATACAAATCAAAACTATGTTGAGATTCCACCTTTCACTCATCAGAATGACTAAGATCAATAACAAAAGTGAGTTAATATTGGTGAATATGGGGAGCAAGGGGAGCACTCCTCCACTGCTTGTGGGAGTACAAACTTATACAACTACTATACAAGTCAATATGGAAGTTCCTCAGAAATCTGTGTATCCATCTACCTCAAGACTCAGATATATTACTCTTGGGCATATTGCCATCCTATCATAAAGACACTTGCTCAACTCTGTTCATAGTGGCTTTATTCATAATAGCCAGAAACAAACAAACAAAAAAACCCCACATCTTTCTCAATCGAAGAATAAGTAAAGAAAATGTGCATTTATACAATGGAGTATTTCTCAGCAGTTAAATAATGACATTGTAAAATTAGCAGGCAAATGGGTAGAACTAGAAAAAAAACATCTTGTGTGAGGTAACCAGGATCAAGAAAGACAAACATGGTATGTATTCACTCATAAGTGAATATTAGCTGTTAAATAATTGATAACCATGATCCAATCCACAGACAAAGAGAGGCTAAGTAACAAGAAGGGCTCAAAGAGGGACTGTTGGGAGGGACACTAGACAGGGAGGTTCTGACATCTCATAATTTTATCATGTTTCCACTCCATACTTTGCTCATTAGTATGTCTCAATATAGGGCAGATTTGTATGCCATGTAATTGTCTGAATATATAGTGGAAAGAGGCTTATAATCTGAACTTTGGCCAACTTCACTAGCCTACCAGGTCTTGTTGACCTTTTTGAGTTTACTTTGTTTTTAATATCTTGTTCCTATGTAAGTACAGGTGCAGATGTTTCAAGAATGTCTCATAGCCTCATGAAGCCTCTGGCTTCTTTATTGTCAAAACCTTAAACACATAAGGAAAACCTTCAAGTAGATAAGGATATCTCCCTAAAAGTGAGGGGAATAGTATGTTCAGGACTGTCCTGGGGAAGCTTAGAAGAAACATTCCTGGGAGAAGACACAAATGATTCATAAGGAATTTTCCATCAATCTAATATCCTCAAATTGTAAAAATATTAAAAGTCCCTCAAGTATGCAACAGGTGGGAATGAAAACCAAAGGTGGCATGGTAGCCATCATACAGCTCTGCTTTGCTGGATCTTTGTCAAGCAGCTGTGCTGGCTTTATGACATTGTATTGTTCAGTATTTCAGATGAAATGTGCAGTAGCAACTCCTGGGAATCTATTTAGATTACAACCCTAAAAACATTGTCCTGTGTGAAATAAACCAGGACAAATCTCTGTGGTGTAGCATTCCAGCTACCTGAAGTTACTAGAACTGGTAACTGAAGATAGAGGACAAACATTGATGGTGTTCCAAGCTAGGGCACAGGCTACTGAGTATAGCCAAATGAGTAACAGATTTTGCCCTGAATCTTTGTAACTGTTTCAGAACTAGAAAAAAAGTGTTGATTGCTATTGTAAATACATGAGATATATCTAGCTTGTTTTTGGAAGGTCATTAGGTCATTGTGGGTTCTGTAGATTTCACCTCTATCATTTACATCATTTTTTGAAGAAGAGTTCTTGGTGAGTTAGACTAATGTGGAGGTTTGAAAGAAAATAGCCCCCAAAGCAAGTGGCACTACTAGGAGGTGTGGCCTTCTTGGAGGAAATATGTTACAATGGGAACAGACTTAGAAATCTCCTTTACTCAAACTTCCCTCAGTGTGACTTTCAGTCACTTTTCTTTTGCTTGCAAGAGGTAGCACTCTCAGCTCCGGGAACACAACCATATTCCAAATCATGATGATAATGGACTGAACCTCTGAAATTGTAATTGAGACACCCCAATTGAATGCTTTACTTTATAAGATTTGTAGTGATCATGGTGTCTTTTCACAGCAATAAAAACCCAAACTAAGACAACTAATTATCAGACAACAGTTTTAGAATATAATCACAAGGCTGTCAATGCTTTTATGAATGGAATATTAATCTTAGATAAGTAGAACTGAGAAAGAAGAATGCTGGCAGGGAATATGACAGTAGAGTCAGTTTATTTTGATGAGATACCTTCTTGTTCCTAAAGATACTACCATGGAGTATACAAGAAATCAGATTTGTGGATGTCATCACTGAGCTTTCCAAGTCAATCAGGGTTGGCAACATTGTTTACTGAGAATTATTTGACTGGCTCTTTTACTTCTCTTATTTATTGAATAAAATTTTCTAACTCAACAGGAGATGAGTTGAGGCCATTCATTTTACTCTAAGTTTTGTTATGAAATCTGGTTGCTGTAGCTAGCCTCTTACTGCTTCCATATTTTCATTTTGCAGAAAGTATTTGGCCAGTTAAGTATGATGAACATTCCTTTAGGTACATATTGCTTAAGTTAACTGGTGAGGCCCTTGGGAGTACACAGCAGGTGACAACTAGTGCTGGACAAGTTGACCCCCCAGATGCAGGAATCCCTGTTGGGGGGCCCCACTTGGAAAAGCTATGGAGTTATTGAATATAAATGACTGGTTGTTTTTTGTTCATAACTTTCTGGAATGTCACTGCTATGCTGTGGGGAAATTCCACAGCCCTTCAGTGGTGTGTTTTACACTTATTGGGCACACCTAGAGCTGTGGGTGTTCAGGAGGATTATTTAAGCTATATAATTTTGATGTATAGAAATAATACTGGGATATTTTACATTACTCAGACTGACAGGATTCTCAGTCACAAAGACAGCCATTTAAACAGAAAGCTAACTTTAGACTTCAGAGCAGATTCACAGCAGGCTGTTTGTCCCTAGAGACAAATACATGAGTTCATTTTTTTCAGGTGTTGTTTTCCTTATTCAAGGTCAGAGCTTGGAGCAATTTAAGACATAACGTTCTCAGTAGCTGACTTTTTGAATATAGTCCTAGCCTCACTTGATGCTACAGGCTCAAGTTTCATCGAACTGTTGACTTACTGTCTGGGAACCCTCACAAACTTAGAGCTACATGCATGGGTCAATGTAACATTACTAGCCTAAGAGAAACTTCCTGACTTTTCTTGTGTTATGAGAATGGGTAGGTCTCTGAAAATGTAACTTATAATTGTCATATTTTGGCTGTGAGAAGCAGAAGTGATGTAGAGAGAGGGGCTGAGGAAGAGCAGCCAAGGTGAGCAAGGCAGTGGCAGTGCAGAGAGGGAGAGTGGAGGACAGGTGTGGAGAGATAAATATGGAGACAGTGAAAGTAAATTAGAGAAGCTGCCAGGTAGAGAATGAGAAAGAATGAGAGCTAATTAGGAAGCTGTGAAGAGAGATTTTCAGAGAGTTTTTTCAAGATGAAGTAAAGAGAAAGTTACCATCAGAACGCATCTGTGTTCCTTTATTTTTCCCTTCAGATAGAATATGAGGTCTAGCCCTCAGATAAGAATTTTTCTTAAACCCTCACTACTCTGATATCTTCATTTTGCTACCCTGGAACAGATTGGAAGCTGGTCTCTCAGTCTGTCATAGTTAACATAGTATGGAGTATTTTGTGATGTTATTTCCAACTGTAGTTTGCTTTTGAAAAAAATCTCAGACTAAATAGATTATAGATAATTTAGTTACTAAAAGTTTTAGAAAAGCTACAATATAAGACAAATATTACCAAACCTAAGAGATTAAGGAGGATGTCACAGAAGAATATGAACATTTACTGCCTTATTTTATGGCTGGTGTTTTGTGGCTAAGGGTAGCATGGAAGAGAATTCTCCTTGGTAAACATTGGAGAAATGAAGCATTTGTGTCAAGGAAAGGAATAAAATCATGAACAAAAAACATACTTTGGGTTATTGGTCTTAAAAAATAATCTAAAATAACACTGAGAAATGCCGGGATCAAGTGATGCTCATGTATAGTTGTGTGTACGTATATATATATATATATATATATATATATATATATATATATATATATATATATGCCTTCAAATATAGATGTTAGATAATGAAGCTAATAAATTAAACAATTATTGTGATAACAAAGGTAGTGAAGGTATGAGTATATGACAAGGCTACAACTGTCTCCAAATGTTGAAAAATTCTCCTTTTCTTAAGTAGTTAGGCATTAGTGTGCTGGAGCTTGAGGATAGTATTTCTCATCATATTCAACTTGGAGTCTTACTTCCTTGATCCCAATGACTTTAGAAAAAGAAGTATAATTGTTCCTGTCCCTTCAAGATAAGTTACTAGGTGAAAAAGAGGAGATAAAATGTCTTTGCTAAAACCCATCAAGAAAAATTCCTCCTCCTCATTAAAATAATGAAATCTACCAAGACCTTCTTATGTTCCCAAAATATTATGTTTTGTTGCATTCATCTTTACAAGTGTATATACCTGACTAAGAGACCATCCCTCATCTACCTGAAAATATGCTAAGGAGACAGACAGAAGGATTTTTCATTTAGTGAGATGGTATACATCCCAGGGGGAACTCCTTCAAAACAGCTGCTTGTATATCTTCACTGCTAAGCCTATTCACTTTTCTGACTTCTAATTCAAAAAGCATAACTTGTCCCTGACCTCTTTCTCAACTTTGAGTACCAGCTAAAAACTGAAGCATACTTTGCTTGACACAATGGGATTGCTTACTCTTCCCCTAAAGCATTCTCTCCCACTTTCTATAGCTATTTCTTGACCTCCCCTACTAAGTAATATATATATATATGTATATACATATATATGTGTATATATACATACACACACACACACTTCCTTTCTTCCTCTTCCCATTAACCCATTACTGACAGCTTTCAAGATGAAGAGTTTGTCTTGCATATTGTTTGTCCTTCAAATTCTAATAAAATTTTCCTTGGGTTTTCCCTTAAGAATGCCTTCAAATTCTTTTATCAACCAGACTAACAATTCACAAAAGGAAATAGTTGAGAAAATGTGGTGACTCAGATTGGATATTAAATATTTTCTTCTGGGAAGAGAAGTGACAATATTCTATGATTAGGGAATTTTATGTAAGGCAGACGTATGATTAAAAAGAGAATTTACTCTTTTGAGGCAGGCAAGCATAAGAAATAGCTTAGCCTAAATAGAAAGTCTCATTCAAATTCCTCCCCTCAGAGGTCAGGGAGCCCTGGGGAAGGGAAGACTGAAAGTATAAGAGTCAGAAGGGATTGAGGACACCACAACAAAGCCCTCTAAGTAAACATGAGCAAAGCTCATATGAACTCACAAATACACATGCACAGAAGAGGCACAGGTCTGCCCCCACATATTCTATGCTTATATTATGGCTTCCAATTTAGTGTTTTACTGAATGGGTTTCTAATTCTTGTCCCTACTCTTGTGCTCCTTTCTTCAATTGGTTTGTTTTTTTCTAACTTTGATTTGATAATTTTTCTTTTATCTTATTATATTTTATATTGCTACTTTTAAAAAGTGAATGAATAAATGAAAACCTAGCCCCTAGTATAAAGGTCAACAAGTGAGCTGTCATTTATACCTGCTGAAAGAAGGAAAAATCAGTTTTCTCCAAAGAAGTGATACTGGTATGTCAATCACTCCAGGGCAGGCTTCATGTTATGGAGTAGTTGACCAACATATGATGGACTCGACAATTTTTGTTTGTGCTTTTATTTGGCTACTGTTTGTGGTTGGTTGGTTTTGGGGGGGTTCTAAGTTTGGGAGATTTTGTTGATGCATTTGGGGTTTTGTTTGGTTTTTCTTAGAATTAATTTAAAGATGTGTAGGCAGGCATTTAGAGAGAATGTGGAAGGACTTGTGGAGAGGGAGCCTGAACTGAACTGGCTTACCCCAGTGACCAGATCAGTGAATGCCCTAACTTTCACCACAGAGCTTTTGTCCAGTGACTGATGGAAGCAGATGTAGAGAACCACAAGCAAACATCAGGCAGAGCTCCAGGAGTCCAGTAAAAGAGTGAAGGCGGGTTCTATGAGCACATGTCAAGATAAAAGCTTGAGAAAAACCTGTTAAAATGTATTATAGAGAAATTCAGACCCATACATAATTTAAAGGTTAAATTATCTCAGGATTGAATTATATGGTTACAGTAAGACAGGCTGTTTTCAAACAACCAAACTTAATCTACCTGGTAACCATACAGGAACTGCCAAATATTCCTGTACAAGCTAGCTGGACTCCAGTGGAAATGTTAGATTTAAGGAGATTTAAAGAAGTTATAGTATCATATGGAGTGCATTCTCCATTTTAAAATCAGATGTTAAACCCATCATCAACTTGTAATAGAATTATCTGTCAGAACTGGAAAGAATTGGTAACAGCTGTCCTATAGGCCAGTCCACAGTTACAGTGGAGAACTTGGTTTAAAGAGGAGGTTAAAATGATAGAACAACAATATAGAACTAGAGGTATGGAATTTTCCCAGGATCAGCTTCTTGGAGAGGGCAATTATACTGATATAAAAAGACAATGTTTATATGATAACCAAACTCTAATTCTATGCTGCATAGCAGCCATGAATGTGTGGAACAGAATTGAAGAAGCAGGAAAACAAATTGAGTCATTTACAAAAGTTATACAAGGCCCCATGTTGGGTGCCAATTGTAGACAAATTTCTAAATAGTCTTATGAAATAAATATAAAACATGGAGCCAAATATAGGAGTGAAAGCCTTAGAAAGCTCAGGGAAATAGGACAAGCCACCAGCCAACCATACCTCACCAACTCTGCAGCTTCCAAATGCAAGTTACTTCCTGTCTACTCACGTCTATATTCCTGCTGTTCTGCCATTTGATTTGCTCTCCCCTTTCAGCTACATCACTTCCTCTTCCTACATAGCTCTGTCACTTCTTGTCTGTCTACACAGACCTCCAGAAATCCATGGTTAACTAGTTTTGGAATTTAAGGCCACACCTGCCTCTGTTTCCAGTGTGGTCTTGAACGCACAAAGATCCTGCCTGCCATGTGATAGGATTAAAGGCATGTGCTAACACTGCATGAATTCTGTGTTGTGGCTGGCTTTTTCCTCTGATCTCCAGGCAAACTTTATTTATTAAAGCACAAATAAAATATCACCACACACATTTCTTTGGACTATGCACTATTATGCAGAGTGAGAAAGTAATATAAGGTAGATCTTGGCAATATTGTTCTTTAACACTTAAGTGGCATAATACACACTGAGTGCTGTGAAAAAAAATTAGCCAAATGATGAAAACTTAAATATAACACAATCTGCAGCTGGAACTATTTTGTAGGAATCAAGTAGAACAGTTGGAACTGACTTACTTAGAGAATCTTGTAAAGAAGTCAGCCATGTAAGACATAGAGTAAATAACACTTTCTACCTACCATTTCCTTCCACTGTTGTGGTTATTGCACTCCTCCAGAAGGAAATGCCTGGCTCGTCAGACACAATTAGTACCCATATTCCTTTTCAGCCATGGAACCTCAGCAATACAAAGAATAGCTTGAAATTCTGAGGACCTCCCAAACATCAATGGTCAACTACTACACATTAATTAGCCATACCTGAATCTGTCTTCATTTTAATATTCCCTTACCTCAATAAGGACTTCCAGAAACCCAAATTGTCTGCTTTCATGACACAGCAGTACCTGCCTCCTGTTTACTCCAGAAGTAGGTATAACTTTTCCTTGATACGGTCCTGAATCTCTAAGGAAATAAAACTTTCTAGTAATACTAACACATCTGCATTGTTGATGCTAGCTCAAAGGATCTGACTTTCTCTCTCATTTTCATTTTCCTCATCTGGAAGATTCCAGGATTTACAGTTGGATACTTTACTCACTTCAAATTTTAATAAAATAGTCTTGAAGCTTCCTTAGCAGTCTGTTTTTCTGAAAGCAATGTCCTAAATGTCAAAATTCCATTCTTATTCTAATCACTAAAGAATAAAGATGAGCTAGGCAGTGGTTACATGTGTCTTTAATCCCAGCACTAGGGAGGCAGACCCAGGCAGATCACTGTGAGTTCAAGACCAGCCTGGTCTACTGAGTAAGATCCAGGACAGGCACCAAAACTAGACAGAGAAACCCTGTCTCAAAAACAAACAAAAAAGAATATAGATGAAATTTAAAAGGATATCAATGAGATTAACAATGGAAACTTAATTACCAAACACTTGGTATTCAATATAATACAGTGATCTAAAGTACTTAGAGGCTCATTATTTAGATAACTGGAAAAAATGTAAGCAATAAAAAAAGTGATCCTTATTTTAAAAGTTAGTATTTCCTACTCTTTTTTTAATTTAGAAAATTTTTCTTTTCATTTTACACACCAATCAAAAATCCTTCTCTTCCCTCCTCACATTTCCCACTCCTCCCAACAAGAAGGAAAGGCCTCCCATAGGGAGTCACATCCAGTAGAGGCAAGTCCAAGCACCTCCCCCTGCCTCAAGGCTGTACAAGGTGTCCCATCATAGGTAGTAGGCTCCCAAATGCCCACTCATTGCACCAGAGATGGATTCTTATCCTACTGCCAGGGGGGACCCAACCAGATCATGCTACACAACAGTTTCACTGCAGAGGGCCTAGCCCAGTTCCATTCAGGCTCCACAGCTGTTGATCCAGCTTTCACAAGTTCCCATTAGTTTGGTTTGATCATTTCTGCAGGTTTTCCATCATGACCTTGTTGCACTTGCTCATAGAATCCCTCTGATCCCTCTTCTCTCTCTTTGACTGGACTCCTGGAGCTCTACCTGAAGTTTGGCTGTGGATCTCTGCATCTACAACCATCAATCACTAAAGAGGAACTCTGTGATAACAGTTAGGGTATTCACCAATCTGGTTACTGGGGTAAGCCAGTTCAGTTCAGGGATCTTCTCCACTATTTCTAGTAGTCCAAACTGGGGTCATCCATGAGGATTCCCTGGAACTTCCTGAGCACCCAGTTTCTCTCTATCTCCATGATGACTCCCTCTATAATGGTTTCTCTTTCATTGCTTTTCCACTCCATCACTGTTCAAGCTTGATCATTCCATTTCCTTATGTTCTCATACCCTATCCCCCTACCCTCTATTGCCCTACATTCATCCCCAGTTTACTCATGGAGTATTTTTCCGTCCCAGGGCAATCCATGCATCCATCTTTGGGTCTTCCTTGTTAGCTAGCTTCTCTGGAGTTGTGGGTTGTCCTCTGGTTATCCTTTGCTTTCCATCTATTATCCACTTAAAGTGAGTATATACCATGTTTGTCCTTCTGAGTCTGGGTTACCTCACTCACAATGATATTTTCTAGTTCCATTTATTTGCCTGCAAATTTTGTGATGCCATTGTTTTTCTCTGCTGAGTAGTACTATATTGTGTATATGTACCACATTTTCTGAATCCATTCTTCAGTTGAGGGGCATCTAGGTTGTTTCCAGGTTCTGCATATTATGAATAATGCTGCTATGAGCATAGTTGAGCATGTGTCCTTGTGGTATGATTGAGCATTCATTGGACATATACTCAAGAGTGGTATAGCTCAGTCTTGAGGAAGATTGATTCGCAATTTTCTGAGAAACCACCATTCTGATTTCCAAAGTGGCTATACAAGTTTGCATTCCCATCAACAGTGGAGGAGTGTTCACCTTGCTTCACATCCTCTCCAACATAAACTGTCTGCAGTGCTTTTGATCTTAGCCATTTTGACAGGTTTAAGATGATATCTCAGAGTCATTTTGATTTGCATTTCCCTGATGATTGAGGGTGTTGAGCAATTCCTTAAATGTCTTTCATTGATTTGAGTTTCTTCCTTTGAGAATTTAGCTCTGTAGACCATTTTTAATTGAATTGTTTGTTATTTTGATGTCTAGTATCTTGAATTCTTTATATATTTTGGAGATCAACCCTGTGTCAGATGTGGGGTAGGTGAAGATTTTTCCACATTCTGTAGGGTGTCATTTTGTCTTATTTACTATGTCCTTTACCTTACAGAAGCTTCTCAGTTTCAGGAGGTTGATGGGGCAATATCTTTCCATATGCTGTGAAAATATGTTGCTCTGATTGGTTGGTAAATAAAGCCGTTTGGCCTATGGCAAGGCCACTTAGAGGGAGGCAGGAAATGCAAAGAGAGAGACAGGAAGAGGGCGAGAGAGATGCCAGCCACTGCCCAAGGAGCAACATGTAATGGGACATAGGTAAAGCCATGGAACAATACATAGATTGATAGCTATGGGCTGATATGAGAGAGAAGAGCTACCTGGTCAATCATGGTCATACTTTAGAAATAATATAAGCCTGTGTGTGTTTATTTGGGATTGTGGGACCACAGGAACCAGGCAGGACCAGGAAATCTTCAACTACAGGAGGTCCCATTTATTAATTGTTGCTCTCAGTGTCTGAACTACTGGTGTTATATTTAGAAAGTAGTCTCTCCTGTGCCAGTGCATTCAAAATTTGCACTCTTACCAGAAGCAATATACAGATTCAATTCAATCCCCATGAAAATCCAAAACAATTCTTCACAGACCTGGGAAGAACAATACTCAACTTCATTTGGACAAACAGAAAACCCAGGATAGCTAAAAGAATCCTGCACAATAAAGACACCTCTGGAGGCATCATTATTCCTGACTTACACACACACACACCAGCTTGGTATTGGCTTAAAAACTGACATGTGGTCCAATGGAATTGAATTGAAGACCCTGACATCAACCCACATACCTATGAACACCTGATTTTTGACAAAGAAACCAAAACTGTACAATGGAAAATTGAAAGCATCTTCAATAAATGGTGCTGGCATAACTGAATATCAATATGTAGAAGATTGCAAATAGATTTATATCTATTGCCATGCATAAAACTCAAGTCCAAGTAGATCAAAGACCTCAATATAAAAACAGCTACACTGAACCTGATAGAAGAGAAAGTATTTCCTACTCTTAACATCACTTTATAATACTCATATTTATAGATCAGCCATTATCTTTAAGTTTTTAAGCATTATTCTACAGAGTTACTTATTTAATGCTGTAAGACCTACAAACATGAGGTTTTCATACTTGATCATTGACAAGAGAAGAGCTGTATAAATTAACATTTGAGAGGGGTATTTAAAACATCTCCAAATATTTGCAGAAGGAACTACATAATATTTTGGCAGATCTACAATATATAAACTGGAATCAAAGGAAAGCCAGGACACCTGTGACCCAGGTAAAGCTTTAACATAAGCTGTTTTCTAGTAGAAGACATATTTTAGCTCACATAAATGCTGGCATAATTCTCCTTCTACCACAATAGTATACTAATAGGACCTTCCATGGGTTCTAAGATGCCTTCCATATTGGGAAGGGAAATTGTTTCCCTCAGCTCCTCATTTCAAATGATAATGTGGTCTATACACACTGTCCAGACACACTCAGAAATGCTTAAACATGTATTTGAGTGTCTCATGGTCCAACCAAGATCACATAATTAAGCACCATTTCATATCATAGAAATGCTGTGACAGTTAAAGTGTTTAATATTGGTGAATCATAAAAAGTTAGATGAATTAAGGTGTGTAGGATTACTCAGCAAGTAAGGACACTTACAGAAAGTCTAACACATTCAATCCTCAGGACTAGCATGTTCAAAGAATATAACCAATTCTCACAAGCTGTCTCCTGACCTCCATATATTAGAGTCTCAAAGAACCAGCTTCAAGACTGCACTCAGGGTTTGCAAAAAATACACGGTGTTGGCAGAAACTATGCTTTTCTTTTTTTTTTTTTTTTTTCGGGTTTTCGAGACAGAGTTTCTCTGTGTAGCTTTGCGCCTTTCCTGAAACTATGCTTTTCTATTGGAGAGGTGTAGGAAAAAGATACATTCATATTTATTCTGTAGGGTTTCTCCATTTTCTTGTGTTGGTTTCTTTCGTTGCTCTCTATCTCAAGTCTCTTTTTTGCTTATGTATGTATATATATATATATACATACATAATATTATTATATTATATTATTAATATGATATAATATAATAATTAATATAATATTAATATATTATATTATGTATGTATATATACACAATATTATTATGTTATGTATATATATATACATAATCAAATATGTATATTCATATATCCCAAAAACTTCTTCAGGCAAATGCAGAATCACACAAACATCACATTCCAATTAAGTAAAATGAGTTATGTAAATGAGTTATGTAAATATTTTGAGCTAACTCCCTGCAATTAGAGGGTAGTTGGTGAGTGCTTAGTTTCCAGGCAAGGAGAACATAAATCCTCTGAAATAAGCTGTTTGTCTTTTAGTATCAGCTCAAGTCTGTACTCTTCAAGATACAACCCACCAGAAAGATGAATATTCTGATTAAGGATAAACCAAGATGCAGGGTGTTCAGCTTACTGCCTTTTGAATAAATTGGCTTTTTCTTGCTGTAGATTTCTTGTGGAGCCATAGCTCTTCCCCTACTATTACAACTTTGGGATTTAACCCAAAGCCTTATCAGGATACTAATCATTTTGGCGATATAATTATTTCTGTGCTAGTATATTGCATAACTTCCCCCAGCATTGTGTGTTTCTGGTGAGAAAGCAATTCACACAATCAAAGCCTTTGTTCTCACAATCAGATTTTTATCCCATTCCCCAATATAAACTTAGAAGTCAGCTCTCGCCGGGCGGTGATGGCACACGCCTTTAATCCCAGCACTCGGGAGGCAGAGCAGGTGGATCTCTGTGAGTTCAAGGCCAGCCTGGGCTACCAAGTGAGCTCCAGGAAAGGCGCAAAGCTACACAGAGAAACCCTGTCTCGAAAAACCAAAAAAAAAAAAAAAAAAAGTCAGCTCTCCTGCATTTGTCTTTATGGCAGACAGGTGATCAGAATTGATTATAGAACTTTTAGTTTATTATCTAGTGATACTCAGGAATGTAGGGTAGCATACGAATTCCCCTCTTCTCTTATTAGATTTCCCTAATGTTTGAATCTCCCGCTCTTTTAATTGACCTTGACCTCTTTTCCCTTTAAAAGTTCATGGAGTCTTTTACTTGTCATTCACACTTTGAGCCATAAGAAAGCTGACTGTTACTGCTTGTGGAAAGCTCTTATCTGTTTTATTACTCTAGAAAAAAATCAAGCCTTTTACCTTACTGTAGGCAGAGAGTTGCTGATTGTAAGTGTATATAAGCTGAAAACTTCGAAGAATGGCAAGAAACATAAAGAGATATGCTAAGAAGAAGACATGTGTGAGTTGATTCATTTGTCCTCAGATATCTTAGGTTTCCCTCACTTGCTGTAACTTCTTGATCTGAAACCTGAAGTGGTCTAAGAATCTGGAACCCAAAGTATATCATAACTAGTCAGAATATATTTTTAACAAATTCAAGTCAGGAATGGGTACAAGGATTAAATCATTTGCCAGCTCGCAATAATTGGGCTTGTTTGCATTTATGACCTAGCCAATTAGCTCACTGTGTCATTGTGAACTAGACTGCTATTTCTGGGACTGTATATCTAAAAATCTGTTACTAAGGCATCTGGTCTTATTTTAAAGTTACTTTAAAGCCTTAAATCAGCTGTCTAGAGTTAGAGAGATACAGCAGTTTTCTTATGTCCGTCTGAGTTGTGAAATAAAATAGCTCTCAGGGACTTATATTTCTGACTTGTTATAGTATTTTTTGTATTCATATTTATTTATGAGAACTCTAGTTATCACTATAGGTATCAAGTGGACTTAATGATGAGTCATCTTTTAGACAGTTAACAGAATAAATGCCCACAAGATTGAGATGTAATCATGACATTACTTGTACACAATACATGAGATTACATATTACAGTACAGGGAGTTAGGAGATTTAACAACTGTTTTTGCACATGTGAAATTAGACAGAAGTAAACAATATTCAGAGTCTGTGACCACATATGACTTGCTTGCAATGAGGTTCCTCCATCAGATAATTTTTCATATGGTGGGTTGACACCTGAACAAAAATTGCCATTTGCTATATTTATGCCATGACTTGTGGCATCTACACATAGCCTATGGCAGGTGCATGCACATGTTCATTTGTACACACACACACACACACACACACACACACATGCATAATATATATAGTGCATGTGTGTGTATGTATATATGTGCAAATATATGTTAATTCATGTTTTATGAAGACTCAAGAGTTCACCAATGCCCATTAAGGAGAGTCTGCTAGTGTTCATTAGACTAAGTGGTGAGTCTTTGTTCTCCTAGCCAATCTCCCCAGCCTCTAGGCTTTTGGCCCAGGGGCATAACCCCATGCACCCAAACCACTACCCATTGCAGCCCCAGTTTCAGGCCAGCAGGCAGGTCTCCTGCAGGTAGACTAGACTATGACCATCCCTCACCAGACCCTGTAACCTACAAGCACCACCAACCCCCAAACCCACCTACCCTCCAAGAACCCAGCTGCTTCCTAAGACACAGAGTCCATGAGCATCTATTGGACTAAAAGCTCCAATTGGATCAAGAGCTCTGATTAGACCAAGAGCTCACATGGGACCAAGAGCTCTGATTGGACCAAGAGAGGCTCCCTCATACCCAGAATCACTTGTACCGAGTAGAGGAAGAAATGGGTGATGCCAGTACAAAAATATAGTCAACAACATAAAGAACAATATGGCACCACCAGAACCTAGTGGTTCTACATCAGCAAGATCTGAACACCCCAATGCAGAAGAAGCAGAAGAAATTGACCTTGAAATGACTTTTAGAAGATGATAGAGTCCTTTAAGGAGGAAATGAAAAATTCTCTTAAAGAAATCAAAGAAAAGACGAACAAAAATGGGAAGAAATCAGTAAATCCCTAAAAGGAAACCAAGAAAAAGCAATCAAAGAGGGAAAGGAAATTGTTTAATATTTGAAAACTGAAATAAAGAAAATAAAGATACAAAATGAGGGAATGCTGGAAATGAAAAATCTGAGCAAATGAACAAGAACTACAGATGCAAGCATAACCAACAGAATGCAAGAGAAGGAAGAGAGAATCTCTGGTGTTGAAGATATGATAGAGGAAATAGATTCCTCAGTCAAAGAATATGTTAAAGCAAAAAAATTAATAACACAAAATGTCCAGGAAATCTGTGACACCATGAAAAGACCAAACCTAAGACTAATGGAGAAAGAAGAAGGTGAATACCAGCTCAAAAGCACAGAAAATATACTCAACAAACTCATAGAGAGAACTTTCTCAACCTAAAGAAGGAAATGCCTATGAAGATACAAGAAACTTACAGAACACCAAATAGACTGGAACCCCCCCCCCAAAAAAAAAGAAGTCCCCCAACATGTAATAATCAAACCACTGAACATACTGAAGTTTCTGTATGGCAAAGCACATGGTAAATAAGATAAAATGACAGCCCATCGAATGGGAAAAGATATGCTCCAACCCCACATTAGACAAAGAGTTGATCACCAAAATATATAAAGAATTCAAGAAATTAGACATCAAAATACCAAACAATCCAATTAAAAAATGGGCTACAGAGCTACACAGAAAATGATCAACAGAAGAATCTCAGATGGCCGAAAGACATCTAAGGAATTGTTCAACGTCCTTAGTCTTTAGGGAAATACAAATCAAAACAACTCTGAGATACCATTTTACACCTGTCAGAATGACTATGACCAAAAACACTGATAACAACTTTTCTTGGGGATGATGTGGAGCAAGGTGAACACTCCTCCATTGTTGGTGGAAGTACAAACTTGTATAGCCACTTTGGAAGTCAGTATGGCAATTTCCCAGAAAATTGGGAATCAATCTTTCTCAAGACTGAGCTATACCACTCTTGGTCATATGCCCAATGAATGCTCAATCATACCACAAAGGACACATGCTCAACTATGTTCATAGCAGCATTATTCATAATATCCAGAACCTGGAAACAACCTAGATGCCCCTCAACTGAAAAATGAATAAAGAAATTGTGGTACAAATACACAATGGAGTTCTTCTCAGCAGAGAAAAACAATGACATCATGAAATTTGCAGGCAAATAGATTGACCTAGAAAATTGACCTAGTTACCACCTGAATGAGGTAACTAAGACTTGGACAAACATGGTATGTATTCACTCATTAATGGATACTAGGTAAAAAGCAAAGGATAACCAGAGTACAACACACAGCTCCAGAGAAAGCTAGCTAACGAGAAAGACCCAAAGAGGCACACATGGATTGTCCTGGAAAGGGGAAATAGATGAGATCTCCATGAGTAAACTGGGGGTGAGGGGTGGCAATGGAGGGTATGGAATGGGATTTTAGAACATAAGGTTATAGGATTGTAAAGCTGGATCAGGGATGGAGTAGGAGAGCAATGAAAGAGAAACCATGATAGAAGGAGACATTGTGGGGATAGGGAGAAACAGGGAATTAGGAAAGTTCCCAGGAATCCACAAGGATGACTCCACCTTAGACTACTAGTAATAGTGGAGATGGTGCCTGAACTAGCCTACCCCAGTAATCGAGTTGGGGAATACCCTAACTGTTATTATAGAGACGTCATCTAGTAACTGATGGAAACAGATACAGAGATCCACAGCCAAGCACCAGGCTGAGCTGCAGGAGTCCAATCAAAGAGAGTGAAGAGGGATCCTTTGAACAAGAAGCATCAAGGTCATGATGGGGAAATGTACAGAGAGAGCCAAACCAAACAAATGGGAACTCATGAACTGTGGACCAATAACTGGTGGAGCCTCCATGGGACTGGAATAGACACTCCATACAGGCAAGACAGTTGTGTAGTTTGATCTACTTAAGGGGACCCCTCATAATGGGGTCAGGATCCATCCCTGGTGTGTAAGTGGGTTTTTTAGAGCCCAGTGCCTATGGTGAGGAACCATACACAAGAATGATCAAACTGATTTTTATAATTGACATTACATATATCCCATCTAAGTTAATTCTTTCATTAAATTGTTCCTTTTTCAAACCATCTAGTGTATTAACAAACAGAGACCAAACTTCTATTGTAATAGTGTTTCCAATTTTTTAATGTGGGAAAAACTCTCTCTGTGAATTTATTTTTAAACTAATACCTGTAGATGTAACCAATCGTCTTATTAAATAAGAAACACAGAAACAATGTAAAAGAGAAAGCCAAGAGGTCAGAGCTCAGAGCTAAAATCTCACCCTTCCTCCTCTGTGTCCCAGCTTCTCAAAAGAGAGAGCTATTTCCTGTGTGTAAGTCGATTTTCCAGTCATTCTGCCTTCTCATTGGTTGTAAACCCAAACACGTGACTGCCTCATCACTTTCTGAATGTACAGCCCCCTATGTCTTAAAGGCATATGTCTCCAATGCTGGCTGTATCCCTGAACACACAGAGATCTATGGGATTAAAGGCATGTGCCACCACTGCCACACTCTGTCTATGGCTCTAATAGCTCTGACCCCCGGGCAACTTTATTTATTAACATACAATCAAAATCACATTTCAGTACAATTAGAATACCACCACAAATACCCCCTTTAAGAAATTTCAATTGACTCACCAAATCTACTGACAATGATAATTCAGATGACCTTGTGGCAGCAGCCCAAGAAGGGGTTCTAGAGACAGCCACAACCCACCAAGAGATGAAAGAAGCAAATTGATTAGCTGTTTGCATGGGGAAATGTGAGAAAGCAGCTAACTCCTGTGACTTTTGGAACTCAAAATCCTATGGAGTTTGCTGTGGGGAGGCTACAACAACAAAAAAATTAGCTGCCAGGGTAGGGATTCCAGCCCAGTTTGGGTGGAGACTCAGACTGTGTGCAGCTCCAGCCTGAGCTGGTGGCTGACTGCAAAGCCACAGGAAGGAGGGATTTTTATGAATTTGTGCCCCAAAAGTTGCATACCAGGTGTTGCTTGAATCCTAAATGAACTTCTAGTAAAAAAAAAAAAAAAAAAAAAAAAAAAAAAAAAAACCTGGAGCCACTAATTAGGGTGAAAGCTGAAAGATCAGAGAAGCAGAGCAAGACACAGCCACCACTTGTTACTTCAGCAATTCACCAGCCTGAAAGAGCCCACGTTCCTTTCTCCTCCCACCTAGCAGTCCTTTCTCTGCCTGGCCATATCAATTCCTGTCTCAACCTTCCTATTGCTGGGATAATAGGTGTGTGATCCCAAGTGCTGGAATTAAAGGTGTGTGCCACCACTGCATGGTTCTATTTCTCTTTTATACTGGATTAACCTCGTGTAGCCAAATGTGGCTTGAACTCACAGAAGTCCAGACAGATCTCTGCCTCTGCCTCTGGAGTGCTATGATTAAAAGTCTGTGTCAACACTGCCTGACCCCTATGGCTAACTCTGTACCTAGCTCTATCCTCTGATTGTCAGGCAAGCTTTATTTTCTAGATTATAAACAACATATCACCACTCATATGTAGTGAAGAGAACATTGAAAGGAGATAAAATCAAACATCAACAAAATGAAGGCAATCTAAATTATTGGCCTAAAGATATAATCTATTCTTTACTTTGCAACTAATATTCACTTATGAGTGAGAACATGCCATGATTGTCTTTCTGGTCTGGGTACCTCACTCAGGATGATTTTTTTCTAGTTCCACATATTAGCATACACATTTTATGACATTTTTTTGCCACTGCATAATAATCCATTGTGTAAATATGTCTAATTTTCTCCATCCATTCTTCAGTTGAGGGGCATCTAGGTTGTTTCCAGGTTCTGGCTATTATGAATAATGCTGGTATGAACATAGTTGAACAATTGTTCTTGTGGTATGACTGAGCATTCCTTGAGGTAGGTTGATTTCCAATTTTCTGAGATACCACCATATTGATTTCCAGAGTAGCTGTAGAATATTGCATTCCCACCAGCAGTGGAGCAATGTTCTCCTTTCTCTACAGCCTCTCCAACATTAGCTGTCATCAGTGTTTTTGATCTTAGCCATTCTGAAAGGTGTAAGATAGTATCTCTGAGTCATTTTGATTTGTATTTCCCTGATGGCTAAAGATTTTGAACACTTCTTTAAATGTCTCTTGGCTATTTGACATTCTTCTATTGAGAATTCTCTGTTAACACCTGCACACCATTTTTTAATGAAACTATTTTATATTTTAATGTCTACTTTCTTGGGTTCTTTATATATTTTGCAGATCAGAATTTTGTCAGATATGGAGTTGATAAAGATTTTTTCCCATTCTGTAGGCTGCCATTTTGGAAGCCAGGTAAAGAGAAGGACCCTAAGTGATACATACATGGATTGCCCCAGGAAGGGGAAAGGGTTAAGATCTCCTAGGTAAACTGGAAAAAGGAACTGGAGGGAATGGGATGGGTGGTCATAACATGGGGGTTCGACGTGGCCAAGTTGGAGGAGAGATGGAGAGGGAAAGCAATGAAAAGAATTATCTTAACAGAGTGAACCATTATGGTAGTAGGGAGAAATCTGGAGCTAGGGAAATCACCAGGAACTCACAAGGAGGTCCTCAAATAGGACTCATAGGTATGGTGGATAGGGTACTTGAACTAGTATTCATCTGTACACAGATTGGTGTCCATCCTAATTACCATCATAGAACCTACATCCAGTGATTGATGGAAGCAATTGTAGAGACCCACAGGCAAGCACTTAGCCAAGCTTCTGGCAGTCAGATGAAGAGAGGCCGAAGGGACTACAGAAGCAAGAGGGGTCAGGATCATGATGGGAAAAAATTTAGAGATAGATGACCTAAGCTAGTGGGTGTTCATGGACACTGGACTGACTGCTGGGGAGCCTGCATGGGACCATACTAGGCCCTCTGAATATGGGTGACAATTATGTGGCTTGATGTGTTTGTGGGTCTCCTGGAAATTGGACTAGAATTTTATCTCATGACACAACTGGCTTTTTAGAGTCCATTCCCTATGAAGTGATGCCTTACTCATCTGTGATGCAGAGGGAAGGGGCTTAGTCTGGCCCCAACTTGGTATGCCGGCCTCTGTTAACTGCCTAAGGGAGGCTTTACTGGCAATGAGGGGATAGAGGTGGGGTTGGGGGAGGAGGCAGAGCAGGAGGGAAGTGAGGGGGAACAACATTGGTAAGTAACATGAAAGATTTTTTTTTTTAATAAAAATAATTTTAAAAATACAATCTAAAAGTAAGGATAGAGATTGGGCAATGGAAACTCTCATTCATTACTCAGGGGCAGAGTCCTATTTAGTTTGTCAGTTTCTCAGTTTTAAGAATTATACCTTTTGGTATTTATACACTTGAAGTAAAAAATTATTTCAAGTAAAAAGATTCATGAAAATGATTTTGTATTATAAACAGTTATCATAAATGATAGAATAAAATCACCATTAATAAAATGAATGTTTTATATCAGCACAATGTTATGTTATTTATTAATTAAAAAGAAGTGAGCTACCAAACCACACAGTATCATAGACATTCTTTAAATGCCCAGCATAATCGCAAGGGGCAAGTGTGAAATGCTGTATTAGGAGGACACTAGCTATGGCAGAGGCAGGAAAAGGGCTGGCAGTTCTCAGCAGTTCAAAACAAGGGTGTGGTGTTGAAAAGATGGAGACAGAGGTGAATAAGGACATCAAGATTGTACAATTTTCAGGATACCTCATGATGGATATAACCACAATTTTATGAATGGGTATAAACAGGCACAAGTCACACTTCTCACACATAACTTGCTCTTCTAGAAAATTTTCTGTGCTCATTTGATTTACTTACTAAAGTTTTGCCTTTTCTAAACACCGATCATGCTAATAATCATTCAGAAAGATCAGATCTTGTGATCTGTTATTTGAAATCTTCTAGAAATTTTCTACATCATTTGCTGTAAATTTAATCAGACACAGAAAAATTATATGACCTGGTTCTTAATTTCATTTTCTCACTGAGTTCTCTTTAATGAGCATACCCTAGCCCAGTAAATAGTTAGAGAAGCTTTAAGTATACCATGGGTTGTTTCACATTAGGCCTTCATGCCTCATCCCCCAACCCTACATCACATCTTCTGATCATTATACCTGTACTGAATCTGCTAATATTTTCCTTCTGTCTTAATACCTTCATGAGATCTTTCTGTTTCCCTAAAAAAAACTATACAAAAGTCATCCAAGAGCTGACTGATATACATTCAATTGGTTATATATTGGTACCTATTTGTATACTGGTGCTACTCATTTTCATTAACATATCTTCTACATAAGAACAATGCATGTTATTTCACAGTAATTTAGTAATTTACCATATGATCATAATATATTGAGAGCAAAATGTTAGATTGAGAATATAAAAGTAAAATTTGAATGCTCTCATCCCACTTTGTCAAATGTATTTGTTTTCTCTTACCTAACATATTTTAAAATTTGTACAATATGGTATTTTTGTGACATAAAACTTAAGAAAAGAATGAAAATAATTTCTTCATTTCAAATATCACTCAACTGCAAATCAATTCTAAATAAAAAACTACAAAGGAATTCTCAGCAACATTTACACATCATGTATGATGCTTGAAAATGTTGGTGTCAGGCAATTCATCAAATCTTATCAATGAAAGCAACTATTCATTGAGACAGTAGCATCTCAAGCAAGTGTGAACTGGCTTTGAAAATGCTTTGTTCGAACAAAGTTAGATTTTACAGTACTGTACTCAAATTTGTCAGCCCTGAAAGAAAACAAATATGATTGTAACTGGCAACAAAGTATGCTAGATAATTATTGTTTACCAAGGTGATGATAAAATCTAAAGTTTATAGATAAGATTTTTTTTTTTTTTTTTTTTTTTTTTTTTTGGTTTTTTGAGACTGGGATTCTCTGTGTAGTTTTGGTGCCTGTCCTGGATCTCACTCTGTAGACCAGGTTGGCCTTGAACTCACAGAGATCCAGCTGGCTCTGCCTCCTGAGTGCTGGCATTAAAGGACTGCTCCACCAACACCTGGCCAATAAGAAACATCTTTAAAGTTCATTTAAGACACAAGTTTTATCAGAGTATTAATTTTGTAAATTTCATTCATTTCCATGGGTATTGATACTGTGCTGAAGTACATCTTCATGAAACATCTGAGCAGAGACCCATGCACTCAAAGATTCTTTGGGAAAAAAAAAACAGAAAAACTGCATTTTACACATACCCTGAATACAGGGGCTCCAGATAACTGTTCCTCTGAAGAAAGGAGTATGTGCTAGGGAGACAAGGTACCTGAACAAAATGCATCTTTCATACATGGCTTATTACAAAAATTAGCATACAGTTTTCATTACTCAGAATTAATATTTCACCCAAATAGTATATATAACTCTAAAATTTGGTATCTAAAATCTAATGTGATGCTAGCAATTAGATGAAAAGTTAAAATAATTACTACTTAATTCTGTGAACATCAATTGTTCTGATATATCTGAAAAAATATTATTATTTCATCTTTATCTCAGTGATTTAAGTTCAACTTCTGGTTTGTGAAGCAGATACTTTAATATTTCTTCTTGTTTAGTAGCATTATGTAATAATAACTACTAATTTTGAATTAATATTTTTGACTTTACTCATGTTTCATTTCCAGAATTCATATTCAGTGAAATATATAAAGTCCTTAAATATTTTGTTAGCATAAAGAGTCTTACTTTAGGCAACAGGCTGCAGGCTTGTCTTTATATTAGAGCAGGCACCAGTGTTTTCATTTTTTGATGTTATTTTTGTGGTTGTTTGTTTTGTTTTGGGTTTTTTTTCTGTGCTTAGTGTCTCTGCAAGGAGACATGAGAGGGTCCTGAGAGAGCTGGGAAAACAAAAGGTTCAACATATCTGATGCACCAGCATCTGATATAAATTATCTATGATAATTTAAAAATTAGAGCCCATATCTCCACTGCTCTGGAGCAGTTCCCAGCAGCAGGCCAACTGGTGAGAGATCTGTGGGCAGAATGCACCACCACTCCCAACACCCACTGGACTTTGAAGCCTCTACAACAAACTCTGCCACTCAAACCTACTGACCCCATCATCCTCCACATGGCCAACCATTTACCATATTATCAGCAGCCCCCTATAGGTACAATACCACTTCCACCAGTTGGAATAACAGCAGCCCCTATACAAGCAACAACTACTCCAGTTGGAAGAACAGCAGCCCCTATAGATACAAGAACCACCTACACAAGTTAGAACAACAGTGGACACTATATGCACAAAGGCCATCCACACATGCTGGACAAACATCAACCCTTATAGGCAGCAGCACCACATACACCAGTTGGAGGAAAAATCTCCATTGACATGGGCATAACACACACCAGTCAGAAAAACAGACTCCATAGGCACAAATAATGCCCATACAATCTAGACGAACTGGAGCATACACTGCATTGAAAGTCCCCAAACCCCTACAAACCTCAGTTGAGACAACCTTACTAGACCTGAGGACCAGCCAACTACCAGAATCCTTGGTCATTCAAGCCACAAGACCATAAAGGAAACAGACAATAAAGTAACAAAAACCCATTCAACAAAGAAATTACAGGGAACAACAACGGTACATAAACTTATCTCAAACCTAAATGGGGAAATGGCAGTGTAGGAATACACGCAATGACATAAAGGGCAAAATGGTACCAGCAGAATCCAGTGGTCTTACAGAAGAAAGAACTTAACATACCAAAACAGATGAAGCCAAAGAAAATGACCTTAAAAATAACGTTATGAAAATGATAGAGACCCTTCAATAGGAAATGAAAAATTCCTTTAAAGAAATCAAGGAAAAGACAAACAAAAAATTGAAAGAAATCATTAAATTCCTTTAAAAAACAAGAAATCCAAGAAAAAAGAATCAAACTGGTGAAGGAAACAGTTCAAGACTTGAAAACTGAAATAGAGGCAATAAATAAAACAAGATCTGAGTGAATTCTGGAAATGTTAAATCTGGGTAAATGAACTGTGTAGATGTAACCAACCATCTTATTAAAATAAGAAAAAAAAAACCAATGTAAAAGAGAAAGCCGAGAGGTCAGAGCTCAGAGGTAAAATCTTACCTCCTGCAGTGCTCCTAGCTTCCCCAAAAGAGAGCTACTTCCTGTATGTCTGTCTTTAAATAGTCTTTCTGTTCTGCCTTCTCATTGGTTGTAAACCCAAACACATGACTGCCTCATCACTTCCTGTAAGTACCGCCCTCCAGGTCTTAAAGGTGTGTGTCTCCAATGCTGGCTGTATCCCTGAACACACAGAAATCTACCTAGCTCTTCTACCAAGAGCTGGGATTAAAGGCGTGCGCTGCTGCTGCCGCCATAGCCACTGCCACCTCCGCAGTCGCCACCACCACCACACTCTTGCTATGTCTCTAATAGCACTGACCCCCAGGCAACTTTATTTATTAACATACAATGAAAATCACATTTCAGTACAAATAAAATACCACCACATTTCCCCTTTTCTATTTTAATAAAAAGAAAAAAGGCAAAAGGTTATAACTAACAAAAAATATATACAAAAGTACAATAACTATATACAATATATACAAGTAACAAATACCTAAATGATTTCTAGTCCATTTGTATTTGACAAATAAGAGAAAATAATTCCCTTATCTATCCTATTTTAGTAAGTCCAAAATGTATCTAATTTACTTTCTATCCTAATTAATCTTCAACTATAACTAACTAATCTTCAACTCCCTCAGAGATCCAAGAAGGAAATAATATTAGCTAACAAAAATAAAAACAGGAAGTGCATGCAAACAACTTCCAAAAATTTTATGAGTTGACAAAAACAGCCAGCTGCCTGGACAGTCACCTGAGGTTTCTCTGCAGTATTGGGGCATCATCTTCAGCCTATAGGCTTAGCATATCTGGCAGACTCATTTGTGAAGTAGGATGTACACAAGATCAACAGTTCAACTTCACATTGGATGAGAGCAGTCCATGTACCAGAAACACCTAAATTCCACTAGTGTCATGTCATGATTCAGGATTTTAAATTCTGGAAATTATTGACGGTTCTTGAATTCAACTGTCCATTCTTCTTGGTTGTGTATATATGGCTTCATCTCAGCATCCCCTTCTTCTCCACATCCTTCTATTAAATGCCAGTCTACTATTGAGAGGCATGAACTTTAAGCTGCTGATCCATTGCACAACAGAAGCCATTGGCCCACTGCTGGTTCAGCTGCCTTCAAAGAAAAGGGCACTGCACCTTTTCCAGATTGTGGAGGCCACTTCAGGGATGGTGCCATATTGTCCTAGCTTCAGAAGATGCCTTTTGGTAAAGCCATAACCACACTTGTTTTGTGTTCTGTCTGTCCATTTTGTCCTGTTGATTCGAGGATACTTTGTTGTCCAGTGGCTAACTTTTGCCACAATGAAAGTTAACTCCATATGCAGTTTCTTCAATGCCCATATTTTCTCTGAAGTAGATTGGTACTGCCAGGAGCCAACATGTCTCAAAAAAGAAAAATTTCTAAGTTATTAAAACATTTTAAATGCCATATTCTGTAGATCTCTGAAGGGTTTGAAGATGACCTGTCTAAAATATATCTGCTCAATTTTTAAAATATATCTAATATGACTGCAATTTCTATGGTAATGTCTAACTACTAACTTTCATGTCTTTATATCCTAATAGGTGGTAATAAGGTAAAGTATTTAAAACTAGTAATTGTCTTTTTCTTTTCTTTTCTTTTCTTTTATTTTAAACAAGAACCTTAAATCTAATCTCCTTTGTTAGCCTTTTTCCTAACCCTTGACAACAACTTGTAACCAACCCCCCTAAACAATGAAAATTATCCCAGACCCAAAACCCATTAGAAGAACAAAAAACCACCCGCCCCACACCACCTCTTTGGGAATGTGGGTGTCGTATTCTTAAAATTGCTTCCTGCTGGGTATGGGCGAAGTTTTCTTTACCCTGAAAGAAAAATTTTAGGTTAATTGTCAAATTCTAGGAAAGGTAACTATATCCTTCATTATCCAGTCTGTGTATAATGCCAAATTTCAGGGTATATCTCAAGTCCTTATTCAAGTAGTCTTTGAGACATGATCATCTCAGCTAGTCATCTCAAAATTTTCTGAGCACCTTGCAGTTCAAAACTGATCTGTAAATGATGTTTGTCAGCTTAGTGATATTATTATTGTCCACATGGAATTGTTGTTGTTGTGGGGCCCCATCTTCTTTCTGGAGACTTCAGTTGATGTTATGCCTGGCCATGATTTCCTACAGAAAATTGATAAAAGACTCAAAGACACAAAGACATATATATGCAGCTAATTGAAGCCTTTTTTCTAGAATTAGTTAGTACTCTATATGACCATTCATATCTTAACAAAGTTTAAAATGTTTATATATCTATATATCTATTAATCTTGTAAAATTTGATATAAAATTTATACTTTAAGAAAAGTTTAAAGAAACAGAATAGAATCAAAGAGTTGAGATTAGTAATAGAAGAGTCCCTTAATTAAATTGGCTTTTGTCCTGTCCCATAGCAGAAGATGGCTCTTTTATTCTGGCATGATACAGAGATTTTGCATTTTCCTTTTAACAACATGCTTGAGTTTAAAAAAAGAGAGAGCCATTCTCCAACTCCAAAGTCAACTTTAAATTTTAATTGAACTGGGACTATTAGAGGACCAATAGTGTTAAATCTTTAGAGAAAAGCAGAAACAATCGTTTAGGAAGACATAAAATTTTTTAGATAATATATACCCATACACCGTTTCACTCTGTTTCCTGGGATAGATGATTTGTCCCTTTTCTTCGGTTGTCTCATTTGTCTTGTGTTCTTCAGATTCCTTAACCTTCATTCTCCTAAAAGACAAAAACAAAAACCTTTCCCCAAGACTAATTTTCGGGATGTTCCTTTTTGGCAAGTTATTATCTGGTTAAATGAAAAGGCATGTGTTACTGGTACAAGTTAGTTTAAAATGGATGTTCATGCTGGTTGATGAACTATCACCTCCTCTAATTAAGAGGTTTCTCTTGTTCAAATCGAACCTTTATCAATATTGATGGTATAGATTTAGGAAATTTTTTACGTATCACTTCCAATGGCTGTTGTACAAAATATTGGCACAGAGTTGGGCTATTCAACTTTCCCTGTGGGAGGACCCTCCATTGAAATCTTTTAACCAGTTGAGAATTATTATAAGTAGGGACCATGAAAGCAAATCTTTCTCTGTCTTTTTCTTGTAAGAGTATAGAAAAGAATCAGTCTTTTAAATTAATAACTATGAGAGGCCATCCTTTTGGTAAAAGAGTAGGCAAAAGAATTCCAGATTGTAGAGAGCCCATTGGCTGAATTACTTTCTTAATCGCTCTAAGGTCTGTTACCATTCTCCATTTACCAGATTTCTTTTTAATAACAAATATAGGAGAATTTCAAGGGCTGGTTGATTGTTCAATATGCTGAGCATTTAACTGTTCTTCTACCAGCTCTTCTAAAGCCTAGAGTTTCTCCGTTGTTAAAGGCCATTGATGAACCCATACAGGCTTTTCTGTTAACCATTTTAAAGGTAGAGCTGTTGGTGTCTTTGGAAGGTCATCAGTAGTTGTGCCCTGTTCTTGTATAATATGGATGGCTGGTGACCACTCAAAATAATGCCTTCTAATATTTCTCTCAGAAACATGTGCTAGTTTATGATTTGTTTCTGAGATTGGAGGGATTTTAATCTGAGTATTCCATTGTTGCAACAAGTCTCGACCCCACAGGTTCATAGCTATGTTAGCCACAAATGGTTTAATTCTCCCCTCTGTCCTTCTGGACCTATACATTCGAGCCATCTTGCACTCTGTTTCACCTGAGATAATGTCCCAATCCCTAACAGTTGAACATTTACCTCCTGAAGAGGCCAAGTTGGATGCCAAAATTCTGGTGCAATTATGGTAACGTCCGCACCTGTTTCTACCAGAACAGACAACAAAACACCATTTATTTTTATCGTTAATTTTGGTCTTTGTTCATTAATAGAAGTTTGCCAAAAAAATTTCTTCATGTTTTCCCTTGAATTTTCTATTCTCTCTGTTTCATCATCCTGACCAGCATGATTTATTCCAATAAGCATTTGGTTATTTAATCGCTCTGAGCAGTGATTTCTTCTACAACTGCAGGAAAGTTTTGAACTGGATATGCTATGGGGGGCCTGCATGAGGCCCCTCTAGGAGTTTCTCAAAAACTGAGGCAAAGGATTACCCTGTCTGTCCTTTGTTGATCTACATTCATTGGTCCAGTGTTTTCCCTTACCACACCTTCTGCATACTCCAGAAGGAAGGCACATTCTGTTGCCATTGTTCCTTGAAGAAACATTGTTTCTAGGAATGACCTGTTTACAGTCCCTTTTCAAATGTCCTTGCTTTCCACATCCAAAACATCTAACACTCCTCAAACCTTTTGAAATTGCTTCTCCTACCCACATATCATCATACTCATGAGCCTCAACATTAATTGTATCTCTAATCCAATCTTCCAATGGTGCAGATCTTGTCTTTAATGACCTGATTATTCTTTTGCATGCTGCATTCGCATTCTCAAAGGCCAAAGATTCAATTATTGCCTTACTAGCTTCTGAATCCAAAACCATTCTCTTTACTGCTGAAGCCAGTCTTTGTAAAAAATCTGTGAAAGATTCTTTTGGGCCTTTCATAACCTTTGTAAATGACTCAGTTTTTTTTTCCTGATTCCTCAGCTCTGTCTCATGCATTCAAGGCTGCCGTTCAACATAAAATTATGGTTTGGACATCATATAAACATTGTGTTTGTACCAAAGCATATTGGCCTTCTCCAATAAGCTGATCCTGGCAAACTTGTATTCCTTTATCCTTCCATTGTTTTTCTATGTTTTTAGATTCATCCTTAAACCAAGTTAAAAATAGCAGCCTCTGGCTGGGTTCAAGAACAGCTTATGCCAGCTCCTGCCAGTCCTGTGGTACAATCCTATTATATATTGATCAAGAGTTTAACATTTGCTTTCCATATGGGGAATGCATGCCATAAGATACTATTGCCTCCTTAAACCTTTTTAAATCCAACATTTCAATTGGAGCCCAAATATTTTGTGTAATCATTTGATCAGGCAACTGCTGTACGGTTACAGGATAAATTAAGGGTGACTTTGTGAAATCAGTCTTTCTTTCTGTAACCTTATGATCCAAACTTGAAACAACTTCACTGTTAATTTCTTCTGTGTGAATTTTTACAGGTTTAACAAGTTTTTCTAAAGCTGTCATACTAGCACTTAAATCGACTATCTTTTTAAATAGTAAAATGAGGATAAGCATAGTTATAAACTGCATAATTCCAATAATACTAATATCATATAATTGTTCCATTGTCAGACTGCCTAAAATTTCAAACAAAACCCATTCTTCCAATGTACACATAAAACCCATTTTTTTAATGTGTAAAAAAATTCTCTTTTAAATATTTTCCTTTGAAATATCTGATATGTTGTGACTTACCAAATCTGTGTAGAACAGTAGAAATCTGAGGGAATTTCAAAACAGCTACCTAGTGTCCTAGTTGTGAATCCAGAGAGAGAGAGAGAGACAGAGAGAGAGAAAGAGAGAGAGACAGAGACAGAGACAGAGACAGACGGGGCGAGAGAGAGAGCAAAATCGAAAGCAAAAGCGTAGCCAGTTAAAGCTTAAATCCAGCTACTTGTTCCCTCTTGAGGCGAGTCAAGACTTGGCTTTACATGCAGGGGCCCTGTTTGGCAGGGCAGGCCTGAGTTGTTTTTAGCACCGGCTTAAAGCAAGCAGTTCTCGGTTAGTCCGGTCAGAGGCCAAGCAGACCTGGGCCAGGGCTAGGGAGCCAACTGCTCGGGCTTGGGGGCAGGTTGCTTGGACTAGGGAGCCAGCCCCAAGTGGTTTTTAATGGATTCATTTCACATTTAGTGGCAGATGTAGATGTAACCAACTGTCTTATTAAATAAGAAACACAGAACCAATGTAAAAGAGAAAGCCGAGAAGTCAGAGCTCAGAGGTAAAATCTTACCTCCCGCAGTGCTCCTAGCTTCCCCAAAAGAGAGCTACTTCCTGTATGTCTGTCTTTAAATAGTCTTTCTGTTTTGCCTTCTCATTTGTTGTAAACCTAAACACATGACTGCCTCGTCACTGCCTGTAAGTAACACCCTCCAGGTCTTAAAGGCGTGTGTCTCCAATGCTGGCTAAATCCCTGAACACACAGAAATCTACCTAGCTCTTCTACCAAGTGCTGGGATTAAAGGTGTGCACCACCACCACCACGCTCTTGCTATGGCTCTAATAGCTCTGACCCCCGGGCAACTTTATTTATTAACATACAATGAAAATCACATTTCAGTACAAATAAAATACCACCATAAAACTGGGTTTACAGATGCAAGCATCACCATCAGAATACCAGAGAAAGAAGAGAGAATCTCAGGTGTTGAAGAAATGATAGAGGAAATAGATGTTACAATGTTACATCCTGAAAATCCTTAAAACCCAAACATTCAGAAAATCTGGGACACCATAATAAGATCAAATATAAGAATAATAGAGATAGAAGAAAGAGAAGAATTCTAGCTCACAGGAACAGAAATATATTCAATAAAATTACAGAAAAAAAAATTCTACCCTAAAGAAAGACATGTCTATAAAAGTACAGGAAGCTTACAGAACACCAAATAGATTGGAAAAAGGTCCCCTTGCCACATAATAATCAAAACACTAAATAAACAGAATAAAGAAAGACTATTAAGAGTGGTAAAAAACAAAGGACAAATAACATATAAAGGCAGACCTATCACAATTACACCTGAATTCAAAATGGAGACTCTCAAAGCCAGAGGGTACTGGACAGATGTTTTGCAGATACTAAGAGACCATGGATGCCATCCCAGGCTACTAATACCAGCAAAATTTTCAATCACCATAGATGAATAAAATGAGGTAGTCAATAACAATTCCAACCTTACAGAAAGTACTAGGAGGAAAACTCCAACCCAAGGAATTTAGCTGTACCTATGAAAACACAGGCAATAGATAATCCCACATTAGCAAAACCCAAAGAAGGGAAACACACATACTATCACATCTACAACCAAAACCAAAAAATAACAGAAAGTAACAATCACTGATTATCAATATTTCTTAATATCAGTGGAATAAATTTGCCTATACAAAGACACAGGCTGACAGAATGGATACAAAAATAGGATCCTTCATTCTGCTGCATATAAAAATCACACCTCAACTTCAAATACAGACATTACCCCACAGTAAAGGGTTGGGGAAATGTTAGGTCCAATCAAATGGACCTAAGAAGCAAGCTGGTTAAGCTATCCAAGTATCTAACTGTAGCTGAAGATTTTCCTGTAGCTGCCTGGTCTGCAGCTGCTCAGACCCAAATAAATACATAGAGGCTTATGATATTTACAAACTATATTGCCTAATGACTCAGGCTTCTTGCTATCTAGCTCTTACATCTTAAATTAACCCATTTCTATAAATCTGTGCTTTGCTACATGGCTTGTGGCTTGCCAGTATTTACATCTTGCTTCTTATGGTGGTAGCAAGCAGGATCTCCCAGCTCTGCCTTTCTCCTTCCTCTCTCTCTATTTGAAGTGTCCTGCCTAACCTTATTCTGCCAAACAGATTTATTTATCAACCAGTCAGAGCAATACATATTCCCAGCATACAGAATGATATCACCCATCATTTCCCCATTTCTTTCTATTCAAAAGGAAGGTTTTAATTTCAACATAATAAAATTACAAGCAAGAATTTTAGGTATAATACCTAGTCTATTTGTACTTGACAAAATTAAAGAAGATATCCTATCTATCCTATATTTGTGAACATAAGGTTTCCTATTTACCTTATCTCTTATCTTAACCAAGGAAAACCATAATTATAACTATCTAGTTTTCAACTACATCAAAGATATAATATTACCTAAGTAAACAGGAAGAGTATTGTAAGCAACTTCCAAAAATCTAGAATGACAGAGACAGCGGGCTGCTTGGACAGTCACTGAAAGTTCCTCTGTAACATTGGGGCATCCATCTTCAGCCTATAGGCATATAGTTTTTCAATCACTTTTCTTGTGTCCTGTAGAATGTCTGGCAGTTTCTTCTGTGAAGCAGGAGCATGAAGGACCATTTTGCCTTACAAAAATCAGTGGTCACCTTCCTATTGGTCCTGCATGTCCAGTTTACACAATATATTATCAACAGTCCAGACAAGAGCAGTTTCTTGTCCAAACTGCTATTCTTGCCAAGAAGAATATAAATTCCATATAGAGTGTTTTGGACACACATCCTCCTTTCTGAAGTAAATCAGTGCTGCCAGGAGCAGACATGTCTTATTGTTCAGAAAGAGTAAGTTTTAAAAACATTTTAAATGTCATATTCTATAGGTCTTTGAATTGTTTGAAGATTACGTATCTATCTGAAATATATCTTTGTATACCTAAAAAACAACTAATATGATTGTTTGGTTATCATAGATGATTAACTATTAATCTATATTTCTTAATTATCCATTACAATTTAAGTGAGTTACATAAACATAATACCTTAAACAAGAGTAGAAATATATATACAGTATAACAAAATTAACTTTCAATATGTAATAAGCTAAAATGTATAGCAATGTAAAACATTTTAAACAAGTTGTTAGTCTTTAAAAGTAGATTCAATAGTCTTGCCTTTTATCCTATCATATCTATATCCCATTTTCATCTTTAGAAAGAGATTACATTTAAAATCAACCACCTTTAAATAACAATGAACATTTATAAACAATATTTTGGGAATTTGGGCATAGCTTCTCGTACTACCTCCTGCTGATAGGGGGCACTGGTAATCTATCCTGAGAAAATTAAGAATTGTGGTCAAGCCTAACTGGAGCAGTCTGTATCACTGTATTCTCTGAGCCAGTTGCCTTGAAGCTGTTTTTAGATGTTGGATCATCTGAGCCTCTCAGGGAGTCTTCCTTGATCAAACTGTATTAGCCTGGAAGCAATGCACAGGTTCTCATCTTCTGTGGAAACAAAAGCAGAACCTCTTTTTAAAAGCAACATATCAGAAAGAAAGAAAGAAAGAAAGAAAGAAAGAAAGAAAGAAAGAAAGAAAGAAAGAAAGACAGAAAGACAGAAAGAGAGAGAGTGCTGGGAGAGATGATGGTGGGCCTAGCCTAACTCAGGCTCTGGGGCCTGGCAGCAGAGACAAGCAGAGGCAGGTAGGCCTGCAGCAGTGGCCTGTAGAGGTAGACAGGCCCGGCGGCAGCTGAGAGGGACATTCAGGCCCAGCTGCAGCCGGCAGAGACATATAGGCACAGCGGCAGCCCACAGAGGTAGACGGGACCAGCGGCGATGGCCGGCAGGGACATACAGGCACTGCTGAAGCCAGCAGAGACATAAAGGCCCGGCGGCAGCTGGCAGAGACATATAAACATGGCAGCGGCCCACAGAGGCAGACAGACCCAGTGGCAGCTGACAGGGACATACAGGCCAGGCAGACCACAGAGGTAGACAGGCCCAGCGACGCAGACAAGCAGACACAGCATGGAACAGAGACACCTCTAACCCCAACACCTGGGGAAGAAGCTATCTCCATGGGTCGGAACCAGAACGGATCTGAACACTCCCTCTGAGGACAACCCAGGGCCCAGCTGCTGATCCTGTGAAACCCAACAACTGGGAGGTGTTGGTGAGACTACCCCACTCAGCTGAAACCCATCTGGGAGAGGATTCAGATGCCTACAGTTGGAAGTCTGAAGAAACAAGATCAGCTGAGGAGTTGACTAATGAACAAAACGTGACATGGGAACACAGAAGAAGGCACTGCCCAGCCACCAAACCAGATCACCAGAATCATAAGCATATACTTCACTGACTGAGATCAGCTGCCCCTGAAGAAATAGCCCAATAGCACCAATTTAATCAAGAACTCCTACTGAACCAAGACTAAAAATTAGAACAAGAGAGGCACTCTCAGACACAGACACCACCTGCACCAAGCAGAGGAAGAGATGAGTAGATGCCAGTGCAAAAATACAGGCAACAACATAAAGACCTATATGGCAACATCAGAACTTAGTGACTCTACACCTGCAAGACCTGAACATACCAAGACAGAAGAAATAGAAGAAATCAACCCTAAAAACGACTTTAAGAAGATGATAGAGGCCCTTAAAGAAGAAATAAAACATTCCCTCAAAGAGGAAATAAAAACTTCCCTTAAAGAGGAAATGAAAAACTCCCTTAAAGAGGAAATAAAAATTTCCCTTAAAGACGAAATGAAAAACTCCATTAAAGAAGAAATAAAAAACTCCCTAAAAGAAATGGAAGAAAAAACGAACAAAAAATGGGAAGAAATAAAAGAAAGCCAAGAAAAAGCAATTAAACAGATGAAAGAAACATTCCAAGATCTGAAAAATGAATTTGAGACATTAAAGAAAACACATACTGAGGGAATGCTGGAAATAGAAATCCTGACTAAACGAACAGGAGCTACAGATACAAGCATAACCAACCGATTGCAAGAGATGGAACAGAGAATCTCTGACACTGAAGAAACAATAGAGAAAATAGATTCGTCAGTGAAGGAAAACATAAAGACAAAAAAGTCGTAACACAAAACGTCCAGGAAATTTGGGACACCATGAAAAGACCAAACCTAAGAATAATAGGGATAGAAGAAGGAGAAGAATACCAATTCAAAGGCACAGAAAATATATTCAACAAAATCATAGAAGAAAACTTTCTTAACCTAAGAAAGAAATACCTATGAAGATACAAGAAGCTTACAGAACACTGAATAGGCTGGATCAAAAAAAAAGTCCTCTCACCACATAATAATCAAAACACTAAACACACAGAACAAAGAAAAAATATTAAGAGCCGCAAAGGAAAAAGACCAAGTACATATAATGGCAAACCCATCAGAATAACACCAGACTTCTCAAAAGAGACTATGAAAGCTAGAAGATCATGGACAAATATTATGCAGACACTAAGAAACCAAGGATGCCAACCCAGACTATACCCAGCAAAACTCTCAATTACCATAGGCAGAGTAAACAAAATATTCCAGGGTAAAACTAGATTTAATCAATACCTGTCCACAAACCCAGCCCTACAGAAAGCACTAGAAGGGAAAATCCAGCCCAAAGAAGCTAAACACGTCCATGAAAAATCAAGCAATAGATAATCCCACACCAACATACACCACAGAAGGACAACACAACACAACCACAAAAAATAACAGGAATTAACAATCACTGTTCATTAATATCTATCAATATCAACAGTCTCGACTCACCTATAGAAAGACACAGGCTAATAGAATGGATAAGAAAACAGGACCCATCCATCTGCTGCATACAAGAAACACAACTTAACTTCAAAGACAGACACTACCTCCAAGTAAAGGGCTGGGAAAAGGCTTTCCAAGCAAATGGAACTAAGAAACAAGCTGGTGTAGCTATCCTAATATCTAATAAAATAGACTTCAAACTAAAATCAATCAAAAGAGATCAGGATGGACATTACATATTTATCACGGAAAAAATCCACCAAGATGAAGTCTCGATTCTAAACGTTTATGCTCCAAATACAAAAGCACCCACATTCATAAAAGAAACACTACTAAAGTTTAAAACGCACATCAAACCCCACACATTAGTAGTGGGAGATTTTAACACACCACTCTCACCAAAAGACAGATCTGCCAGACTGAAATTTAACAAAGAAATAAAGGACCTAACAGATGTTATGACTCAAATGGACCTAATAGATATCTACAGAATATTCCATCCTAACACAAAAGAATATACCTTCTTCTCAGCACCCCATGGAACCTTCTCAAAAATTGACCACATGCTTGGACATAAAACAAATCTCAACAGATACAAAAAAAATTGGAATAACCTCCTGTATCTTATCAGACCACTATGCCTTAAAGTCAGACATCAACAACAACAAAAATTATAGAAAACCCACAAACTCATGGAAACTGAATAATGTCCACCTGAAACATCAATGGGTCAAGGAAGAAAGAAAGAAAGAAATTAAAGATTTCCTAGAATTCAATGAAAATGAAAGTACAACATACCCAAACTTATGGGACACTATGAAAGCAGTGCTAAGAGGAAAATTCATAGCTCTAAATGCACACATAAAGAAGATGGAGCAATCTCATACAAAGGAATTAACAGCACAACTGAAAGCTCTAGAACAAAAAGAAACAAACTCACCCAGGAGAAATTGACGCCAGGAAATAATCAAATTGAGGGCCGAAATCAACAAAATAGAAAACAAGAGAACAATACAAAAAAATCAATGAAACAAAGTTGGTTCTTTGAAAAAATCAACAAGATAGACAAACCCCTAGCCAAATTAACCAAAAGGCAAAGAGAGAGAACCCAAATTAACAAAATCATAAATGAAAAGGGAGTCATAACAACAGACAACGAGGAAATCCAGAGAATCATCAGATCATACTTCAAAAACCTGTACTCCACAAAAATGGAAAACCAGGAAGAAATGGACAATTTTCTGGATAAATACCACATACCAAAATTAAATCAAGACCAAATAAAACATTTAAATAGACCAATAACCCCTAAAGAAATAGAAACAGTCAGCAAAAGTCTCCCAACCAAAAACAGCCCAGGACCAGATGGTTTCAGTGCAGAATTCTACCAGACATTCAAAGAAGAACTAATACCAATACTCTTCAAAGTGTTCCACACAATACAAACAGAAGGAACACTACCAAACTCTTTTTATGAGGCTACAATTACCCTGATACTCAAACCACACAAAGATGCAGCAAAGAAAGAGAACTACAGACCAATCTCCCTCATGAACATTGATGCAAAAATACTCAACAAAATATTGGCAAACCGAATCCAAGAATACATCAAAACAATCATCCATCACGACCAAGTAGGATTCATCCCAGGGATGTAAGGATGGTTCAACATACGAAAATCAGTCAATGTAATACATCATATAAACAAACTGAAAGAAAAACACCACATGATCATCTCCTTAGATGCTGAAAAAGCCTTTGACAAAATCCAATACCCCTTCATGATAAAGGTCTTAGAAAGATCAGGAATACAAGGAACATTTCTAAACATAATAAAAGCAATGTATAGCAAGCCAACAGCAAACATCAAATTAAATGGAGAGAAACTCAAAGCGATACTACTAAATTCAGGAACAAGACAAGACTGTCCACTCTCCCCATATTTATTCAATATAGTACTAGAAGTTCTAGCTAGAGCAATAAGACAACAAAAGGAGATCAAAGGGATACAAATTGGCAAGGAAGAAGTCAAACTTTCACTATTTGCAGATGATATGATAGTATACATAAGTGACCCCAAAAACTCTACCAGGCAACTCCTACAGCTGATAAACTCCTTCAGTAAAGTGTCAGGATACAAGATCAACTCAAAAAAATCAGTAGCCCTCCTATACACAAATGATAAAAGGGCTGAGAAAGAAGTCAGAGAAACATCACCCTTTACAATAGCCACAAATAATATAAAATACCTTGGGATGACACTAAGTAAACAAGTGAAGGACCTTTTTGATAAGAACTTTAAATCTCTAAAGAAAGAAATTGAAGAAGATATCAGAAAATGGAAGGATCTCCCATGCTCATGGATAGGTAGCATTAACATAGTAAAACTGTCAATCTTACCAAAAGCAATCTACAGATTCAATGCAATCCCCATCAAAAAGAATCCAATACAATAAACCAACCCTTGGAGGCATCACCATCCCTGACCTCAAACTCTACTATAGAGCTATAGTAATAAAAACAGGTTGGTACTGGTGTAAAAACCGACATATGGACCAATGGAATCGAATTGAAGACCCTGACATTAATCCATGCACATATGAACACCTGGTTTTTGACAAAGGAGCCAAAACTATACAATGGAAAAAAGAAAGTATCTTCAATAAATGGTGCTGGCGTAACTGGATGTCAATATGTAAAAGATTACAAATAGATCGATATCTGTCACCATGCACAAAACTCAAGTCCAAGTGGATCAAAGACCTAAACATTAATCCAGTTTAGTGTAACTGGAAATAGAAAAGAAAATAGGAAGCATTCTTGAACACATTGGCACCGGAGACCATTTCCTAAATAAAACACCAACAGCACAGACCCTGAGACAACAATTAATAAATGGGACCTCTCGAAACTGAGAAGCTTTTGCAGGGCAAAAGACACAGTCAATAAGACAAAAAGACAGACAACAGAATGGGAAAAGATCTTCACCAACCCCACATCTGACAGAGGATTGATCTCCACAATATATAAAGAACTCAAGAAACTAGACATCAAAGTACTGAACAATCCAATTAAAAAATGAGCCAAAGAGCTAAACAGAATTCACAAAACAAGAACTACAAATGGCTGAAAGACATTTGAAGAAATGCTCAACATCCTTAGTCAGCAGAGAAATGCAAATCAAAACGACTCTGAGATACCACCTTACACCTGTCAGAATGGCTATGATCAAAAACACCAATGACAACCAATGTTGGAGAGGATGTGGAGCAAAGGGAACACTCCTCCACTGTTGGTGGGAATGTAAACTTGTACAACCACTGTGGAAATCAGTATGGCAGTTCCTCAGAAAATTAGGAATCGAACTACCTCAAGACCCAGCCATCCCACTCTTGGGCATATACCCAAGGAATGCTGATTCATACCATAAAGATACATGCTCAGCTATGTTCATAGCAGCACTATTTGTAATAGCCAGAACCTGGAAACAACCTAGATACCCATCAACAGAAGAATGGATGAAAAAAATGTGGTACATATACACAATGGAGTACTACTCAGCAGAGAAAAACAATGAAAGCATGATATTTGCAGGCAAATGGATGGAACTAGAAAAAAATCATCCTGAGTGAGGTAACCCAAACCCAGAAAGACAGTCATGGTATGTACTCACTCATAGGTGGATTCTAGATATAAAATAAAGAACAATCAGACCACAACCGATAGAACCATAGAGGCTATATATATAGCATGGAGGTCCCTAGGACAACTGTGGCTTATAATAAATTTCAGTTTTACTCAATTATTGAAAAACAATAGCCAAATGAATGGAAATACATGAACTATGAACCAAAGGCTGAGGGGCCCCCAGCTGGATCAGGCCCTCTGAATAGGTGAGACAGTTGATTGACTTGATCAGTTTGGGAAGCAACTAGGCAGTGGGACCAAGTCCTGTGCTCATCGCATGGTTGGCTGTTTGAAACCTGGAGCTTATGGAGGGACACTTGGCTGAGTCTGGGAGGAAGGGACTGGACCTGCCTGGACTGAGTCTACCAGGTTGATCACAGTCCTCGGGGGAGGACTTGTCCTGGAGGTGGTGGAAATGGGGTGGTAGGCTGGGGGTAAGTGGAGGGTATGGGAGGGGGAGAATAGGGAAACACATGGCTGATATGTAGAACTGAATGGTATTGTAAAATAAAATATATATATATATATATATAAAAGAGAGAGAGAAAGCCAAGAGGTCAGAGGTCAGAGCTCAGAGCTAAAACCTTACTCTTCCTCCTGCAGTGCTCCTACTTTCATGAAAGAGACCTACTTCCTGTGTGTATGTCTTTACATAGTCTTTCTGTTCTGCCTTCTCATTGATTGTAAACCCAAACACGTGAATGCCTTTTTACTGCCTGTAAGTACCACCCTCCAGGTCTTAAATGCATGTGTCTCCAATGTTGGCTGTATCCCTGAACACAGAGAGAACTACCTAGCTCTTCTACCAAGTGCTGGGATAAAAGGCAGGCATCACCACTGCCACATTCTTGCTATGGCTCTAATAGCTCTGAACCCTGGGGCAACTTATTTATTAACATACAATTGAAATCACATTTCAGTACAAATAAAATACCACCACATTTCCCCTTTTCTATTTTAATAAAAAGAAAAAAAGCAAAAGTTATAAATAACAAAAGAAAAACTATATACAAAAGTAGAATAACTATATACAATATATACAAGTAATAAATACATAAACAATATTTAGTCTATTTGTATTTGACAAATCAGAGAAAATAATCCCATTATCTATCGTATTTTGGTAAGTCCAAAAATGTATCTAATTCACTTTCTATCCTAGTTAATCTTCAACAATAACTAGCTAACCATCAACTATAACTAATCTTCAGCTCCCTCAGAGACCCAAGAAGGAAATAATATTAGCTAACAAAAATAAAAACAGGAAGTGCATGCAAGCAAATTTCAAAAAATTTTTGAGTTAACAGAAACAGCCAGCTGCCTGGACAGACACCTGAGGTTTCTCCGCAGTGTTGGGGCATCATCTTCAGCCTATAGGCTTAGTGTATCTGACAGACTCATTTGTGAAATAGGATGTACACAAGGTCAACAGTTCAACCTCACATTGGGTGAGAGCAGTCCATGTACCAGAAACACCTGAATTCCACTAGTGTCATGTCATGATTCAGGATTTTAAATTCTGGAAATTGTTGATGGTTTTTGAATTCAGCTGTCCATTCTTCTTGGCTGTGTATATATGGCTTCATCTCAGCATCCCCTTCTTCTCCACATCCCTCTATTAAATGCCAGTCTACTATTGAGAGGTGTGAGCTATCAGCTGCTGTTACATTGCACACCAGAATCCATCGGCCCACTGCCGGTTCAGCTGCCTTCAAAGAAAAGGGCACTGTACCTTTTCTGGGTTGCGAAGGCAACATCAGAGATGGTACCATATTGTCCTGGCCTCAGAAGATGCCTTTTGATAAAGCCATAACCACACTTGTTTTGGCAAGACTCAGCAGTCCTTTGTTTCATGTTCTGTCTGTCCATTTTGTCCTGTTGATTCGAGGATACTTTGTTGTCCAGTGGCTAACTTTTGCCACAATGAAAATTGACTCCATATGCAGTTTCTTCAATGCCCATATTTTCTCTGAAGTAGATTGGTACTGCCAGGAGCCGACATGTCTCAAAAAAGAAAAATTTTCTAAGTTATTAAAGCATTTAAAATGCCATATTCTGTAGATCTCTGAAGGGTTTGAAGATGACCTGTCTAAAATATATCTGCTCAATTTTTAAAACATATCTAATATGACTACAAGTTCTATTGTAATGTCTAACTATGAACTTTCATTTCTTTATATCCTAATAGTTGGTAAAAATAACATTCAAGGATCAGAAAATTGCATTACATTGTTAAATGAATGGTATAAATACAATTAGAAATATACATATAGCATTTTCTAAATATCAATTTCAAATTTGTATACAATATAAAACAATCCAATCCAATGTAAAGTATTTAAAACTAGTAATTGTCTTTTTCTTTTCTTTCTTTTCTTTTCTTTTTTTTAAAAACAAGAACCTTAAATCTAATCTCCTTTGTTAGCCTTTTTCCTAACCCTTGACAACAACTTGTAAGCAACCCCCTGTAGCTAGAATTTTCCTGCCTTGCCCACAGTCAGGACAAATCTTTGTCACCCGCCAATCCCACAGCCGCTCAGACCCAACGAAGTAAACACAGAGACTTATATTGCATACAAACTGTATGGCCGTGGCAGACTTCTTGCTAATTGTTCTTATAGCTTAAATTAGTCCATTTCCATACATCTATACCTTGCCACGTGGCTGGTGGCTTACCGGCGGCTTCACATGCTGCTGGTCATGGCGGCGGCTGCAGTGTCTCTCTGCTTCAGCCTTCTGCTTTCCAGCATTCTCCTCTCTCCTTGTCTCACCTACTTCCTGCCTGGCCACTGGCCAACCAGTGTTTTATTTATTGACCAATCACAGCAATTTGACATATAGACCGTCCACAGCAACCCCCCTAAACAACGAAAATTATCCCAGACCCAAAACCCATTAAAAAGACGAAAATACCATCCACCCCGCACCACCTCTTTGGGAATGTGGGTGTCATAATCTTAAAATTGCCTCCTGCTGGGTATGGGCGAAGTTATCTTTATCCTGAAAGAAAATTTTAGGTTAGTTGTCAAATTCTAGGAAAGGTAACTATATCCTTCATTATCCAGTCTGTGTATAATGCCAAATTTCAGGGTATATCTCAAGTTCTTATTCAAGTAGTCTTTGAGACTGGATCATTTCAGATAGTCATCTCAAAATTGCTCTGAGCAGCTTGTAGTTCAAAGCTGATCTGTACATGATGTTTGTCAGCTTAATGATATTATTATTGTCCACGTGGAATTGTTGTTGGTGGGCCCCATCTTCTTCCTGGAGACTTCAGTTGATGTTAGGCCTGGCCGTGATTTCCTGCAGAAAACTGATAAAAGACTAGAACACAAAGAAATATATATGCAGCTAGTTGAAGCCTTTTTTTCTAGAATTAGTTAGTACTCTATATGACCATTCATATCTTAACAAAGATTAAAATGTATATATATATATACATATATATATATATAAATCTTGTAAACTTTGATATGAAATTCATACTTTAAGAAAAGTTTAAAGAATCAGAATAGACTCAAAGAGTTGAGATTAGTAATGAATAGTCCCTTAATTAAATTGGCTTTTGTCCTGTCCCATAGCAGAAGATGGCTCTTTTCTTCTGGCTTGATACAGGGAGTTTGCATTTTCCTTTTAACAACATGCTTGAGATTAAAGAAGGAAAGAGCCATTCTCCAACTCCAAAGGCAGCTTTAAATTTTACTTGAACTGGGAACATTATAAGAACAATAGTGTTAAATCTTTAGAGAAAAGCAGAAACAAACATTTAGGAAGACATAAAATTTTTTAGATAATATATACCCATACACTGTTTCACTCTGTTTCCTGGGATAGATGATTTGTCCTTTTTCTTCAGTTGTTTCATTTGTCCAGTGTTCTTCAGATTCCTCAACCTCCATTCTCCTAAAAGACAAAAACAAAAACCTTTCCCCAAGACTAATTTTCGGGATGTTCCTTTTTGGCAAGTTATTATCTGATTAAATGTAAAGGCATGTGTTACTGGTACAAGTTAGTTTAAATTGGATGTTCATGCTGGTTGATGAACTATCACCTCCTCTAATTAAGAGGTTTCTCTTATTCATATTGAACCTTTACCAATTTTGATGGTACCCACAGCTTATCTTCTCCTGTAGAAACAAAAGCAAAACCTCGTCCCCAACGTAATACATACCCTGGTTTCCATTCTGAGATTAGCACATCCTTAAAGTATATAGGCTGATTTAACTCTGTTTTTTCTTTTTCAATTATCCAATGTCTCTCTGCAGCTGTTGTTCCTTTCTCATTGGCATTCAGAAAATTCAAAGTTAATAGAGCATTATGCAGTCTATGTCTATTTCTCGGGGGGGGGGGGGTTGTTACCACTTTCTGTTTATTTAGCATATCCTTTAGAGTTCTGTTTGATCTTTCTATAACTGCTTGACCTGTAGGATTATGTGGTATGCCTGTAATATGCTTTATATTATAATAAGCAAAAAACTGTTTCATTTTAACAGAGACATATGATGGAGCATTGTCAGTTTTGATTTGTGCAGGTGTACTCATGATGGCCATAACTTCTAGCAAATGAGGGATTACAGAATCAGCTTTTTCAGAACTTAAAGCAGTTAACCATTGAAATCCTGAGTAAGTGTCCATGGTGTTGTATACATATTTAAATTTTCCAAATTCTGCAAAGTGAAACATGTCCATCTGCCAGATTTCATTCCTCTGAGTACCCTTTGGGTTACATCCTGCTGGTAATGGCGTTTGATTCTAGAAGGAACAAGTAGGACATTTCTTTACTATTTCGTTGGCTTGTTGCCAGGTTATGGAAAAATCCTTTTTTAAACATTTACTATTGACATGAAGTTTTTTATGAAATTCTGAGGCCTCCAGCACATTTCCTATCAATAATTTATCAGTCTCATCATTGCCTTGTGATAGAGGGCCTGGCAGACCAGTATGGGATTGGGTGTGAGTTTTATATATAAGGGATGACTCCTTTTCCTCATTGTATCTTGTAATTGAATAAATGGTGAAGTTAATTCTGAAGCATCAGGGATAAGTTCTGCAGTCTCAATATGTAATACTATTGAGTATCTTTCAGCATACTGAGAGTCAGTTCCTATGTTGAGAGGTTCTGAAAAATCCATTAATACCAACAGAATAGCATACAATTCTGATTTTTGAACTGAATTATAAGGACTTTGAACTACTTTACTTAAATTTTCTGATTTGTAACCTGCCTTTCCTTGTTTGTTGGCATCTGTATAAAATGTACAAACTCCAGATATGGGTTTTTCCCATATAATTTGAGGCAAGATTTAATCAGCTCTCTTTATAAGATCAATTCTATTGCTTTTGGGGTATTTGCTGTTAATTTCTCCCAAAAAATTACTGCAAGCTCTTTGCCAAGGTTCACTTTCTGTCCATAATTTTTCAATGTCCTCCTTAGTTAAAGGTATGATAATTTCTGCTGTGTCTATCCCTGCTAATTGATGAAGTCTCAATTTTCCTTTTATGATCAAGTCAGAGATTTTTTCCACATAAGATTTTATTTTTTTTAGTTGGTTTATTTGGTAAAAATATCCATTCCAATATAATATCTTCCTTCTGCATTAATATTCCAGTAGGAGAACGCCTAGAAGGTAAAATAACCAAAATGCAATCCAGCTTTGGATCAATATGATCCACGTGTCCTTCATGTACTTTCTTTTCTACCAAGGCCAATAACTTCTCAGCTCCAGGTGATAATTCTCTTGGACTATTTAAGTCATTGTCACCTTCTAAGGTTTTGCACAAATTATTCAGTTCATCATTTTTTACCCCAACAATAGTTTGTAGATGAGAAATATCTCCAAATAACCTTTGAAAGTCATTAAGAGTCTGTAGTCTATCTCTCCTAATTTGCACCTTTTGGGGTCTAATTTTTTGTAGCTCTATTTTATATCCTAAATAATTAAGAGAATTTCCTTTTTGTACTTTTTCAGGAGCAATTTGTAATCCCCAGCAAGGCAAAATTTTCTTTACTTCTTCAAACATTCTTTCTAAAGTATCTGCATTTGAGTCAGCTAGTAAAATATCATCCATATAATGATAAATTATAGATTTAGGAATTTTTTTCATATCACTTCCAATGGCTGTTGTACAAAATAATGGCACAGAGTTGGGCTATTCATCATTCCCTGTGGGAGGATTCTCCATTGAAATCTTTTAACCAGTTGAGAATTATTATAAGTAGGCACTGTGAAAGCAAATCTTCCTCTGTCTTTTTCTTGTAAGGGTATTGAAAAGAAACAGTCTTTTAAATTAATAACTATGAGAGGCCATCCTTTTGGTAACAGAGTATGCAATGGAATTCCAGATTGTAGAGAGCTCATTGGCTGAATTATCTTGTTTATTGCTCTAAGGTCTATTACCATTCTCCACTTACCAGATTTCTTTTTAATAACAAATACAGGAGAATTCCAAGGGCTGGTTAATTCTTCAATATGCTGAGAATTTAACTGCTCTTTTACCAGCTCTTCTAAAGCCTGGAGTTTCTCTGTTGTTAAGGGCCATTATTGAACCCATACAGGCTTGTCTGTTAACCATTTTAAAGGTAGAGCTGTTGGTGTCTTTGGAAGATCATCAGTAGTTGTGCCCTGTTCTTGTATAATATGGATGGCTGGTGACCATTCATTAAAATAATCTTCTAATATTTCTCTCAGAAACATGTGCTAGTTTATGATTTGTTTCTGAGATTGGAGGGATGTTAATCTGAGTATTCCATTGTTGCAACAAGTCGACCCCACAGGTTCATAGTTATGTTAGCCACATATGGTTGTAATTTTCCTCTCTGTCCTTCTGGACCTATACATTTGAACCATCTTGCACTCTGTTTCACTTTAGATAATGTCCCAATTCCTAACAGTTGAACATTTACCTCCTGAAGAGGCCAAGTTGGATGCCAAAATTCTGGTGCAATTATGGTAACGTCCACACCTGTTTCTACCAGACCAGACAACAAAACACCATTTATTTTTATCGTTAATTTTGGTCTTTGTTCATTAATAGAAGTTTGCCAAAAAATTTTCTTTATGTTTTCTCCTGAATTTTCTATTCTCTCTGTTTCATCATCCTGACCAGCATGATTTATTCCAGTAGGCATTTGGTTATTTAATTGCTCTGAGCAGTGGTTTCCTTTACAACTACAGGAAAGGTTTGAACTGGATTTGCTATGGGGTCCTGCCTGAAGCCCCTCTGCGACTTTCCCAAAGACTGATGCAAAGGATTACCCTGTCTGTCCTTTGTTGATCTCCATTTATTGGTCCAGTGTTTTCCCTTACCATACCTTCTGCATATTCCAGAAGGAAGGGGCATTCTGTTGCCATTGTTCCTTGAAGAAACATTGTTTCTAGGAATGATCTGTTTACAGTCCCTTTTCAAATGTCCTTGCTTTCCACATCCAAAACATCTAACATTCCTCAAACCTTTTGAAATTGCTTCTCCTACCCACATAGCATCATGCTCATGAGCCTCAACATTAATCGTGTCTCCAATCCAATCTTCCAAAGGTGCAGATCTTTGCCTTTAATGTCCTGATTATTCTTTTGCATGCTGCATTCGCATTCTCAAAGGCCAAAAATTCAATTATTATCTTACTAGCTTCTGAATCCGAGACCATTCTATTTACTGCTGAAGCCAGTCTTTGTAGAAAATCTGTGAAAGATTCTTTTGGGTCTTGTATAACCTTTGTAAATGACTCAGTTTTTTTTTTTTTTTTCCTGTTTCCTCAACTCTGTCCCATACATTCAAAACTGCCGTTCGACATAAAATTAGGGTTTGGACATCATATAAACATTGTGTTTGTACTGAAGCATATTGGCCTTCTCCAATAAGCTCATCCTGGCAAACTTGTATTCCTTTATCCATACATTGTCTTTCTATGTTTTTAGCTTCATCGTTGAACCAAGTTAAAAACTGAAGCCTCTGGCTGAGTTCAAGAACAACTTGTGCCAGCTCCCGCCAGTCCTGTGGTACAATCCTATTATATGTTGACCAAGTGTTTAACATTTGCTTTACATATGGGGAATGCATGCCACAAGATACTATTGCCTCCTTAAACCTTTTTAAATCCAACATTTCAATTGGAGCCCAAATATTTTGTGTAGTCATTTGATCAGGCAACTGCTGTACAGTTACAGGATAAATTAAGGGTGACTGTGTGAAAACTGGCTTTCTTTCTGTAACCTTATGATCCAAACTTGAAACAACTTAGCTGTTAATTTCTTCTTTCTGAATTTTTACAGGTTTAACAAGTTTTTCTAAAACTGTTATCCTGGCACTTAAATTGACTATCTTTTTAAAGAGTAAAATGAGGATAAGCATAGTTATAAACTGCATAATTCCAAAAATACTAATCTTCTCATATAGTTGTTCCATTGTCAGACTGCCTAAAATTTCAAATAAAACCCAATTTTCTTCCAATATACACATAAAACCCATTTTTTTTAATGTGGAAAAATTTCTCTTTTAAATAGTTTCTTTTAAAATATCTGATATGTTATGACTTACCAAATCTGCATAGAACAGTAGAAATCCAAGGGAATTTCAAAACAGCCACCTTGTGTCTTAGGTGTGAATCCAGGGGGGGAGAGAGAGAGAGAGAGAGAGAGAGAGAGAGAGAGAGAGAGAGAAAGAGAACATAGCCAGCTAAAGCTTAAATCCAGCCATGTTTTCCCTCTTGAGCCAAGTCAAGGCTTGGCTCTGGCTTCCTTAAGCCTCGACCACATGCCTTGGCTTTACAGGCAGGGGCCCTGTTTGGCGGGGCAGGCCTGAGTTGTTTGTAGCACCAGCTTTAAGCAAGCAGCTCATGGTTAGTCTGGTCCTCGGCCCAGACTAGGGAGCCAACCACCCGGGCTAGGGAGCCAGCTGCCCTTGCTGGAATCCAGACCTGCCGCCAAGCCAAGGGGTTTTTAATGGATTCTTGTCACGTTGGGCACCAGATGTAGATGTAACCAACTGTCTTATTAAATAAGAAACACAGAACCAATGTAAAAGAGAAAGCCAAGAGGTCAGAGCTCAGAGCTAAAATCTTATCATTCCTCCTGTGGTGCTCCTACTTCTCCAAAAGAGACCAACTTCCTGTGTGTATGTCTTTACATAGTCTTTCTGTTCTGCCTTCTCATTGACTGTAAACCCAAACACGTGACTGCCTCATCATTGCCTGTATGTACAGCCCTCCAAGTCTTAAAGGCATGTGTCTCCAATGCAGGCTGTATCCCTGAACACACAGAGATCTACCTAGCTCTGGCATCTACCAAGTTCTGGGATTAAAGGCATATGACACCACTGCCACGCTCTTGCTATGGCTCTAATAGCTCTGACCCCCGGGCAACATTATTTATTAACATACAATTGAAATCACATTTCAATACAAATAAAATACCACCATTGGAGACAAAACCAAAATGAAGAATGCCAGCCATATGCCGGCCCATGGAAACAACACATGTCATCTATACAAATCAAATTCAAATACAAATCAACCAAAGGGATCCAAACCCATCAAAGGACTTTCTGCAGGTACTTACTAATTTGGGGCTCATGAAAAAGGATATCCAAATGGCCAAAAGGCCCATTTACAAAAGGGTATCCAAAGGAAAGTAAACATAGAAAATACAAAAGTAAACACAGACACACACAAAAGTAGAAACAGACACAGAAAACATACCAGCCAGCTTCAGCCTCTACTGGCAGTGGTCCCAGTGGGCTAGGGGGATCTGGAACAAGCCCACAAACGTTATGCCCTGATTGTGGGGACCCCAAAAAGACAACCACACAGACTGAATACTATAGATGAATTTCTAAATGGTCTTATTAAAAACAGGGAGCCAGATATATGGGGTAAAACCTGAGAGAGATAAGAGAAATAGGAACAGTCACAAGCTAACCTTACCTCAGACAGATCTCTGCCTGCTAAGTGACAGGATAAAAGGCATGTGCTACTGTTGCCTGACTTCTTGGTTTATTTGTAATGGCTTGGTTTTTCCTCTGATTTCCAGGCAAGTTTTATTTATTAAATCACAAATAAAATATCACTACAGAATCCCCTAGTAAAAGCAAAGAGCTTTTATTATTTTCAAGCTCTGGGGCTTGATCTCTGTCCTGTGTAATGGAGAGAGCAGAAATCCCTGAGCTCAGGTAGGGTGGTTTTTCTGTTTGTTTGTTTGTTTGTTTTTTGGTTTTGTTTTTTTTTGGGGGGGGGGGCGTTTTATCATAGCAGAGGTTGTGGTGTAGGAATTTCCAGGGTTCAGGACCCTGATTGGTTGGCATTTGTCTAGGAGCATATGTAAACAAAAATAGTGAAAACCAGCTTGTTATTACCCATAAACAATAGCCTCCAGCATTTCCTGAACTATCTGTCCTTGAGCAGGAAGCTTGTAGATAATAGGCACTTTATGGTTATGGATCGCTTACTCTTTAATAGTAATTAAAAAACTTAAAATTTAACTTTGGCTCTTGGAGTTATATTCAAGATACCTCAACAGTATTTTACATGTATGAGAATGCTTAAAGTCTGTAACCACAGATCTAGATAAACAATATATTTCATGTTCTGTTAATGAGAGTTTAAATATATACAAAATATCTAAGACCCTTTCCACCAGGATTCAGGTCCCAAAGTGGATGTATGGAGCCAGCTGGTAGTGGGGAGGAGACTGACATGATCTGAGGGTGAATCAGGAAGGATGCCAGAATGTTTATTGAAAAAAGAATACACTTTTTATACACTGTAGTTGCACATAGGATTAAATGGGGGAGGGAGGCCTGTGAGGTGGGATGTGGTTTGAAATCAGGGTTTGACAAGCTAACCTTGACATGTTAATAGGCACCAATCATATGTTAGTGAAAGGACCACAAGTTCCTCTTACCAGAGATAAGAATTTGTCATTCTTTCTAGTAAGCAGAAACTTCCTTCAAGCCCCTTAGGGAATGGGAGAGTTTATCTAAATGCCTGAGCTTGGGAAAAGGACTTTCTTGGGGGATCAGACATTCCATTATAGAATATTGTAGTTTCCTGTGTGGCTTAGTTTATACAAATATCTAAGCTTAAAGAGAGCTTAGAAAAGCTAGAAACAAGGCTAGAAAAAATATTGCTATGAACCTGAATAGACAATAGGAATTTATAAATCTTGATTATCAAATATGACTTATTTATGAAACACCATGTTACTTATCTAAATATTTTAGCAGCTTGTTGTTAACTTGTATGGAAGTAGGTAGTTATCACAATACATGGTTCCACAGTGGTGGGAATTTTTTCCAAAGAATTATTTTGTTTAAAGATGCTGTCATTGTAAATATTTTTATCATTTGAAGCATGCACAGAATTTCCCAAAGGTAAAGGAATAATAGTGAGAATCATTAAAAATGAAAGTGAAAGGATGCTGGAGAACTGTGATCCAAAAAGTCAAAATGTTGGAACTTTGTCAAGCACCAATGGTCATCATTCAGTATGTGCCATACAACCACTTGACAGAAAAATAGTTGACAGTATTTGATAGATGTGTGCATACATCAAGAACCAGTAACTGTATTATACACATAAACACATGAGTATATTTATTCATTGCACTGTTTCTTCTATTACTTTGCTTCATAATAATGTTAATCCCACTGGTTAAGAATAGGACCACTACCACAATTTAAAGCCAAATTTGTAGAAAGCTTTAGTTAAATACTGGACAGGTTGATGGAAATTCTAGCCAAGCCCATCTGGTTCCCCAGAAAACAATGGCCCCATGTCACAGTTTGCAGCAACTTAAGTTTTTTCCATCAGGTCCAAACAGGGGCAAGCATACATACTAACTTACCTCCAGCCAACAACCAGTCAGGAGCAAGCATGCCTCCTGACTCTGAACTTGCCACTCACATGTGATCAAGCACATCCAGTGCAGATGGATCAAACAAATTTGTTTAGGTGAATAAAAACACTTGGCTTGTTATCCTCTATAAACAATAGCCTCCATCATTTTAGAAACTATCTCTCCTTGGACAAGATGCTTGCAGATCAAAGACATTTTTGTTTCATGGGTCTCCTAGGCATAGTAATTAAAACTTAAAATACAACTTTGGCTCTCACAATAAATATGCACATTTTGAAGGAAATATGTGAAGGAAATATGTAGTTGTGTGTATATCCATTCACCTGAGAAATAATTTAAAAGCTTTAAAACGTAATAACAAGTATCTATAACACATTGAGTTTTATTGTGCCATTAAGAGTCCTTCATAATTTAGCAATTATTCTAGATTTTTACTTTCACGTTCACAAGTGGAAATTCTTAATAAGAAGAAATATCCTGATTTATTTTGGGGTATGCTCTCTTACCACCATTTTGCACTTAATATATTCTCAGAAACAGCACATGATTAGTTTATGAGACAAGTTTACATTTCACTACTCCAAATACAAGAGAAAGAATATAATTAAGTCAAATGATATTTTCCATAAAATTCAAAGGATAATAAGGAAAATCTTATTTCTGAATTTCTTGTGTTTTCTGGCATTCTGATTTTTAAATTCACCTAGTTTTTTAATGTGGCTGACATTCCAGCAGCATAAATTTTTGCCCACCACTTTTCTTAACTTAGGTCTATTCCCTATCCATACCAATTATGCATCAGAATATGCTAAAGATGACCTGAGAACCAGCATAGCAGGCCTACTATCTGTTCTGTGGCATTGAAATAAAAGCATGGATAGCTTAAAGTAGCATTCATCTGAAGAGTCTAATTCAGTGGTTATGAGCACCCTATTTTTACTGTATTCAATTATTTTGCTTGACAGATATTGTACTTCCTATTGTAAAGGTGTGTTGAAACTCAATACTGCTTCCCACAGGTCCACTGTCCCAGGCTTTTAATAGCTCAGGTGATCATTAGCAATGTTTGCCTTTGAAATAATTTTAATTGTTTAAAATTTTGGTATAATACTCAATAAACTCACAGTCATAGACAATGTTTATGTACACTGGATAAGTAAAAATACCATAGGACTTATTCGATTCCAAAAATCACCCTTTTGGGATTATCTGGAGCCAAATTTTCAATATACTGAGTGATGTCCATATTGCCAATAAGTAATATTGTATCTAGTAAGATAACATTTTACTTTTACATTGATTAATATATTTTCAAACTATTTTGTGAAAATTATTGGCATATTATGCAACCACTAAAACAACGTGAGGGAGTATTAAATAATTTTAGCTCACTAATGAATTAAGAGTGTATCAGAAGCTTTTTGCAGTCAATTTTACATTTATTTCACAATAAGTTTTTCATAGTATATAATCATGTATAGTTCAATATCAATAATCTACTCTTTATAAAACTCAATTGCTATACTTTTGGCATTCAATTTGATCTTTCTTCCTGTTGACAGTGATGTGTTGTCTTTTGACATTCTTGAGGAAAAAGGGAAATGAGACACCTGATACAGATTATACTATTTTTTAAAAAACTCTGAAATACTCATGTATCTGCCAAATAACCATTTCTTAATAAATGGAGGGATAGGCAAAAGCCAGAAAAAAAATGATTTAAATTGTACATGGTATTGATTCCAGACCAGTTAATTATTACTGATCCTAATATCTCAAATTATTTCTTTACCAAATTTTATAATGATTTTGCTGTATAGAAACCTATGTAATTATGATAATTGCCAACATTTTTGTGAAGAGGAATCCCACTTGAAAGCCATTCTGGTATGTAGCCTATCTTACCCAATCTAGAAGCTCACCATTCCTACTTGAAGGCAAACTTGCACTTAGGAATGGTTAGATAACATGCTGTTGACAAATATAATTGTAAAATGGGAAGAAGTATTCTCAATAGTAAAATGAACAGGAAGCTTTAGTCAACAATATTTCATGGTATCCACAGTTGTATTAAAACATCAACACACTAAACTCATGAGAGGAAGAATAAGAGTATGTCAGAGAAATTGAACTTGTAATTGGATGAACACCAATATAGTATATCTACATTTTTATTTCTAAGACAGTAGAATTAAGGTTACTGACAAATGAAAAATTCCAAATAGACAACTTTTGACCAAGCTGGTTACTTGATTTATAATTTGTGCTTTTTTCAATAACTCTTCCATTCTATATTACTTTTCAGTTTTCCTTTAACCAAGTTTTATTAATTAATTTGACTGTTTATTGTGTTTATTATTATATGTGTATCACACATATCTGGCGAGCATTCTGTCACTTAGTTATATCCCCAGCACTTCTTTACTTTATTTCAGACAGGCTCTCACTAAAATATCAAGTAGGCCTCAAATTTGTAATTTTATCTCAGTCTTCTGAGTACATCACCTCCTCATTACCCTCTGAAAGAAATATAGTGACAGCCTTATTGCCATAGCTTCAGTTGTAGAAAAATGTGTTAAGCTGAGTACGGGTCTACAATATTTTTTTCTCTGGGCCTCAACTGTTTGTCTACAAAATTTACCCTGAGTTTAAAATCTGGTTATCACAGTATCAAAAGATTAGCCTCTGTCTCATAGAACTTTCTTCAGGTGGAAATGGCCATTATCTGTGCTATCCACTGTAGTAGCAGCATTTGTTATTGAATACTTGAAATGTAATTATTATAACAGAAGAACTAAAATATTAAGATCATTTAAATGGTTTAAATTTGTAAAACTATCCATAGCTATTGGTTACCATATTGGAAACTAAAGCCTACAAATATTAAAATAGAGACCAACCTAAGCCTCACCATGAGTTTGGTGTTCAGTTCCTATTTTTAATGTAGCCATCTGTAAGCTCATGCTTTCCATGAAATTTGTGTGCTCCTTAAATTTAAGTTCCTGATTCACCTACATGTTCAAAAGCCTATGTAGAACTTCTAGGGAAGTTGTTTTAACTTCTATGACTGGTATTTAAGATTCTTCATAACTTACACCATCCTTATCCTGTGAAGGTCCTCTGTATATGCAGCTATTTTATTTTCTTCTTATACTGTTGAATTGTGTATTTATATGTATATAGGACATGCATGTGGACACAAACCAAAAGAAAACTTCATGTGTCACTCTCCAAAACACTATCATTCAATTATTTCAAAATGTGGTCTTCATTTGTAGACAGTTCATCAATTAGGCTATAGTCCCTGGCCAGTGAAGATCCCAGGCATATTCCTGTCTGCTCCATCCTAGAGCAGGGATTTTGGTGTGTGCCAGAATAACTAGCTTTTAATGTTGGTGCTGAAGACCAAATTCTGGTCATAAGCTTAAAAGGCAAAAACTTTACTTACTTAGCTATCTCCTCAGTCCTTCAGTAATCTCTCTTATGAAATGGTCTACTTGCTATTCACTGAATTGTTGGTTTTCTATTCCATTTACTCTAATATTTATTTCCTAATATTTGCTAAAAATATCATTAAATAAAAATCAAAAGCATTACTCATTTTAATATTAAATTCTCAACGCATGAAACATATGTTTTTCTACATATTTAAATTCATTAAGTTATATATTGTTGTTTCCAGAATTAATATTTTCAGATCTTCTTTTAAATTTATAAAAGCTTATTTCTTTAAAATTTATATTTATTGTAAGTGTATATATGTGTGTGATTTACATTTTGTGTGTGTGTGTGTGTGTGTGTGTGTGTGTGTACTCATGAATGCATGATTGTGGTAGTTAGAACACAATTTAAATTTTTCTTCCATCATGTGAATTTCATGGATTGAACTCAGGTGGACAGGATTGTCTGCAAGTGTCTTTTCTTGCTAGCCTGATGCTGTACAAATAGAATTATATTCTTAACTCCTTTTCATTTTTTAATCTTAGTTATAGGAATATGATTGTTAAACATTGCCTTTCTCAGTCCTACAACCATGCTGAGCTAACTGTTTTTAGTAATTGTCAGTGTTTTTCTTCAGTTTTTTTCTGTGAACATGTATTTTCAAATAAGGAAGTTTTACATAGTGATGAAATTAAATTCTATTACTTGCCTTACTGTCTGGGAAAGAAATCAGCACATACTTTAAGTGTTGACAAAGGTATTGTCTGTTTTACTTCTGAACTTAACAGAAAGCATTCATTACTACATGGTTAAGTAATGCCAGCCTGCATTTTGTGTAGATCATTTTTGAAGGTAAGGGATTCTTTCAATTCTCTTTTGAAGAGTTCTTTTTTTAAAAAAATCACAAATCAGTATTAGGTTTTTGCCAAGTGCTATTTCAGTGTATATTTAGATAATTTATTTATCCTTTATACTGTAATGTATATGTTGATGCATTCTTCAGCCCAATATTTTATTTTGGATCATTAACTCTTTGTTTGGTTTTGACATTAGCATTATATTAGCCTCACAGTGAACTTTTCTTTGATAGTATGCCTTATATTTTTGACTAGGTCTCGATATATAGTCTAGATTGGCCTGGAATTTACTATATAGTCTAATGTAGTTTTGAACTTGCAGTAACCCTCCTGCCTTAGTTTCCTCTGTGTTGTGTTTATAGTCTTGAGAATTTTACAGCATGCACTCTAGCCACAGTCTTTGAACAATTTTTATAAATAATCATTTTAAAATATTCTTGAATATTCATCTGAATCCATTAATAAAGCTATCTGATCCTGGGTTTTCCCATATGGAAAGTTTTGTTTAATTATTAATTCAATATCTTTACTTGCTGTTCTTCTCCTCAGACTTGAGTTTGTGTGAATGGTATAGATGTCTTGTAATTGCCTATTTCATCTCTTTAAGGATATATGGTTATTCAGTTATCCATTAGTCCCTTATATTCTCTGTAATGTTAGTAAGGTTGTGACAATTATTCTTCTTCCTGTGTTGTTAGCTTGGTCTTCTCTCATGATTAGTGTAACTGGTGTATCAATTATATTATCTTTCTGAATCACCATTTCCTGCTTATTTTCTCCATTGTCTTCTACTTAGTTTTATCAAGTTTTCATATCTCTTTCTATTTTCATAAATCAGAAAGTCAGATTTTTAGATTTAAATTATTTTTGATTCTTGGAACAGCCACTGTGTGCTCTTGGTTTTGTACAGTTTTGAAATGTTCTGTTTTTAATTTTTATCTCAGTATTTTTCTTGTGATATTCTCCATGTTTATTGTTTATTCACTAATATGCACTTATAATTGTGCCTTTTAAATACTTCAAATATTCTATCATTGGTATTTAACTTCTACCTCAAGAAAATATGCCAATAAAAAGTTCAATCCAGCCGGGCGGTGGTGGCGCACGCCTTTAATCCCAGCACTTGGGAGGTAGAGGCAGGCGGATCTCTGTGAGTTCGAGGCCAGCCTGGGCTACCAAGTGAGTTTCAGGAAAGGTGCAAAGCTACACAGAGAAACCCTGTCTCGAAAAACCAAAAAAAAAAAAAGTTCAATCCAGAAAAAAATTAATTTCAATATAGTATGACCATGGATCTTATTTGTTATATGAGACACAGCAAAAAATGCTCTAAGAGGAAGTTTATAACAAGAAAGCATGTATCAAAAGGAGGTAGAAAATTAGCAGATGTATATTATACAAGAAGTTAGTAATATAAACAAGGACAAATTAAGTATGAAGTATATAAGATAGAAATATTAAAGATCAGAGTAGAAATAAATAAAATAAAGACTAGAAAAATAGACTGGGTAAATTAAACTGAGTAGCTTGCTTGTAAAACCACAAATAAAATCATGCTTTACATAAACACATACACACAAACTCACACTTACACACACACACATTTATTGTACTGGGGTAACCTTACACTAGCTAATTTTTTCTTCAGAAGTTGTAGATTGCAAAGTGTGTGAAGCCTCCTTTATGATGTTGTTCAGTGGAATCACAAAGACATCCAAACAACAATGGTAGTACCATTAAAGTCCCTAGATCCAAATAGTTTTAAGTACTGAAACATTCCACTCTATTTCAGTAATTGATATTACTGCTTGTGGTATTCAAATAACATGACCATAATGAAGGAATTTTTGTTTTATTTTTTAAGTTGGTTGCCTGCACAAGATTTGAAGGTGTAAACGTTTTGTAGATGGTGTCCTGAAAATATAATTATCTTTGAAACTAATGTGGCTATCCTGTCATGTGGAATACTACCTGAGGCTCAGAGTCAGCATGACTTCTTATTTAAAGGTCAGCACAGGATTTGAAGGCCGAGCTCCTCCATTTCCAGCTGCCATGGACAATCTTGATGCCAGCATGCGGTGATGTCTCCTTCAATTTCCTAGCTATTACTGCAAAGTCACAGAGCTTCAAACTCTGCTTCAGCAAACTTCCTCTTCTCAAAATTCTGTACTATCCCTGAATCCGTAAGCATACACACACACACACACACACACACACACACACACACACACACACATTTTAAGCAACAACAAAATATATGTCTTATTGCTTGAGATTAATTGTGTGAACAAACAAAAACACTTACTGTTTGTGAAAGATGGCGTTCCCTCATCTTTCAACCCATCTTCTTCTCTCTGTCTACACAGGACTCGAGCAAAGAATCCTTTATCTGTAGCCAAGAAAGTTTGTGATTATTCTCTAAACACATGAAAAAATGTATTCTTTGTCTAATTAATGAATTATAACATGCCTATAATAAAAGAAAATCTTAGAGTACTAAAATACTGTATTCTGGCCATTGACATTTAGAGATAGAAAGGGTTAAATCAGTAGATATATGTTTGCTAAAATTTCTTTTCATGATTGCAGGAAACCTACTGACACTATAAAATTTTTTAAAGGAAAATAATTAGTACCATTTCTATAGTCTGCTTTATCTAGTATCTATTTATTACAAGTTATTGCATTAATTTATGCAGTTATGAGGTGCTTTAGAGACAAATGAATAAGGCAATAAGAGGGAAATTTTAAAGGATTCATAAATGTCAGCATTTGCAGAAATGAGAAAGCACTTAAATATAAGTGAACTGTGCGAACAGTAGACAGCATGTCAGAATACTCACTCACAGCAGTTTGGAAGAAACAGTATTCCATCCAGACTGGACAAACATCTTTAACTTCTCAAACTATCCTCAGCCATGGTGCAGAAACTAAAGAAATATATTCAAAATTCATTCTCAAATGTTCTGTCTTCATTTTTAATAATCCCACTAGTTTTGAGACAGGCTCATGTAAAACTCACTAGGCTGCCAGGCAGTCCACAAATGCATTGCAATCATTCTGCTTCAAATACCATATATTAGGATTACATGCATGAGTTCTCATACCTCCTTACTTGAAATAAAGAGAAAGAAATAATCCTAATGCTGCAAAAGCTAACACAATGATCTCCATGCAAAATCTAAATGAGTGAAGTCTACAATGCCTAGATAATTAAATGTAGATTGTTTTAATGGAATGATTAATTCATCATATCTTGTTAAAAGACTAGAGTGGAGGCTGATTTTAAAGAAACATTGCATATAGCTTGCCCTAACAGTTCAATCAAATGATCAAACAGCAGGGGTCAAACAGTAAAGAAAGAGAATTCGCATTCACCTTGTGGCAATAACAATTTGAATGGGAAAACTCCAAGATCCTCAGTGACTTCAGCATCCAGTTCTAAGTCCTCAGCAGGCTTTAAGATGCCTAGCTAAAAGGTTAAAGCTCTCACAACCTTATGTTCTCTGAGGATTTAAAAGGCCAGCTGAGAGAAGTCCTTTGTACAGCAAGTCTTCATGTCATATTTGAGACACTGTCACTGGCAGGTCTGGGAGTTCCAGGTCGATACTTTCTGAGGCAGGAATGAATTTCTCTACTTGCATTTACACAGTTTCCTCTGGAAGAGCAGCTCAAAAGAGCTTCCTGCCTCAGGCAGAAGTATCAGATGCAGATGCCTGAAGCCCATCTTCAGAAAGCCATACACCAGGACAGTAGCCTCGGGCACAGGGGGTGGCAAATCCAAATCTGTTAACCATTTTCTTCCTGGATGAACTCATTATCTTCTGTCTCTCAGCACAGAATGAGGAAATTTATGGGTTGTTAGCTGAGTCATGGTTATATTTGTCAAAAAAAGAAAGAAAGAAAGAGAAAGCAAGCTAGAAAGAAAGAAAGAAAGAAAGAAAGAAAGAAAGAAAGAAAGAAAGAAAGAAAGAAAGAAAGAAAGAAAGAAAAAGAAAGAGTGGGAGGGAGGGAGGGAAGGAGGGGAGGAAGGAAGGAAGGAAGGAAGGAAGGAAGGAAGGAAGGAAGGAAGGAAGGAAGGAAAGGAAGGAAGAAAAATGAAAGAAATGTGACCTATAAGGGAAAAGTTGTCAAGAAGTTACTTTTAGATTTATGCCTAAATTGGAGCTAGGGTCCACATATAAGAAAGAACATGTGACATTTGTCTCTCTGAGTCTGGTTTACATCCATTTACTTGAGATTTTCATTTTTCTTTATAACTGAACATTATTCCATTGTGTATACAGAACACATTTTCATTATCCATTCATCAGCTGAAGGACATTTAGGTTGTTTTCATACCACAGCTATTACAAATACAGCAACAATGAACATGACTGAGCAAGTATCTGTGGAGTAGGATATTGAGTCCTTTGACTGTATGCCAAGGACTGGTAGATCTAGGTCAGATGATAGATTTATAATTAGCTTTCTGAGAATTTTTCACAGTAATTTCCATAGTGGCTATACCAGTTTGCAATCCCACTAACAGTAAATCAGAATTGCACTTCCATCATATACTCTCCATCATTTGTTGTTGATGTACTGTTGATATTTGCTGTTCTAACTGAGATAAGATATGATAAAATATCCAAGCAGTTTTAATTTGAATTTTTGTGATTGCTAAGACATATTAAACATTTTAAAAGATAATTCTTAGAAACCTTTGTTTTCTTCTCTTTGTTTAAATCCTTTGCTCATACTTTAATTAAGTGGTTTATTTCTTAATTGTTTTGATTCTTTGTTATTTGTTATTGTACTTATTTGAATATTCAAGATATTAATTAGTCTTATATTAGGTAAATATCTGGCAAATATTTTCTCTGTGTTTGTGGGTTTCTGTTAGATCCTAGTGATTCCCCAAATGTCTGTGCTACTGCAATGTTGTAAGTAATGTACTAGACTCAGCTCAGGCTGGACTCTGACTGGGTAAATAGAAGGATTGATAAACAAAAGCTAAAATCAGCATTTTTCAGCAACCTTGTAAAGCCCGTTTCTACTTGTTAAGAAAAGTCATTACTTCTGTTATTTACCCCTACAGCCTACTATATCCACCAATGGGGCATCTACTTCCCTATTAACTTAAACATGCCTCCCTGTGTTAGCTCCCAGACTGTGATGGCTTGCACTCTTCTTCCTGCAGGTATATTCTATCCTTAAAGTGGCAAGGGCAGTTCTCTGCCCAATAAGCCATTTTTTGCCAAGAAGAAGACAAACTCCATATGGAGTGTCTTCAGTGCCCAACAGTGTCTTGGGAGTAGATAGATGCTGCCAAGAGAAATCATGTCTCCCATCAACAGAATTATAAGTTATTAAAACATTTAAATGCCATATTCTCCAGGTCTATGAATTGTTTGAAGATCACCTATCCATCTGACATGTATTTCTGTATATCTAGGAAACTTAACAAACATGACTATAAGTATGACAAGCATGGGTGACTATTAACCTATTATCAACATAAATAGCCTAAGGACTATTTTATAATAGCTTCACATTATAAAAACAATCTGTAAACAGATGTATAGTATAAGGACAATGACCTCAAAATTGTGACAACACACAAAAATATCTTAATTAGAGGTAGAAATGTATATTGCAATATGACAATATACTTAATATGTATCAACATACAAAATATCCTAAACAGAGGTAGAACATATATATAGTATGACAAATATAATTTTACATTTGTATCAATATACAAAATATGAGTTGGAACATATGTACAATATGAAAAAATATAGTTTTGTATTTGTATCAATATACAAATTATCTTAAAAAAGAATAGAAAAATAATTTTACATTTGTATCAATATACAAGAATCCATAGCAATGCAAATTATCTAAAGCTGATAGCTACTGATTTAGTTTACAAGTAGATACAAAAATTTCCCTTATTATCCTCTCTTATCTATTTCCCTTTTTTCTTTTCAAAAAGATAATCCTGAGTCTAAAATTTACTGTTCCACCCCCAACCCTACTACAACTTATAACCAACCCATGTCAGAAGACAATTATCCATAACCTGAGAAAAGAAAAACTTTTGGGAGAGAGGGGTGTAATTTTCTTAGAATTGCTTCCTGCTGTCTAGGGGTTGAGGGTATCTCTGTGAAATCCTGTAAGAAAACTAAAACAATGGTTAAGTCTCATAAGGATTTACATAACATTTGTAGCCAGTCTTAGAGTAATGGGTAAAGCTTATTTGAAATTCTGGATAGAGGTGCAAAATGATGGATTATCTTAGTTAGCCACCTTGGAACTGTCCTGAACAGTTTGTAGTCCAGAGCTGATCTTATTTAGAGTAGTGTTTATCATTTCAATGGCATCATTATGAACCAGGTAGAATCATTTTTGTGAGTCATCTATCTTTCTTCTGGAGACTTTATACATTACTGTTTGGAAAATTTATTGTTCACCATGGAAAACTTAAAAATTATTAATATCAAAATGGAAAGTCTAAATTTTAGAATAGCACTATATCCAAAGAAAAGTTTCAAAGAGCCAAGAATAAGAATGAGGAGAGATAAAATTAGATAGGATTTTGACAACAATATTCCTAGATTTTAAGTTTTTTTTCTGTCCCACACCAGGTGGCTCTTATGATATGAGACAGAAACTCTTTTTCTTTTAAAAAAATGTTTTGTTTTGTTTTGTTTTTAACAACATGCTTGTATTTAAAGAAGGAGAGAGCCATGTTCCAACTCCAAGGTCAGCTTTGATTATAATTGAGTTAGGACTACAACTTTTCTAAAAACTTAGGTAGTGAAAATTTACTCTGCAGAGAATAGGTCTGATTTTTCTTTGCTTGTAAATTATTTTCTGGATAGCCTTCCTGTTGCTTGAGAGCTTCTCTCCAGGTTCCACCAAGCCCTACAGTCCCACAATCCACATATAAAATAATCACTCAGACACTTATATTACTTATAAGCTGTATGGACGTGGCAGGCTTCATGCTAACTGTTTTTATATCTTAAATTAACCCATTTCTATAAATCTATAACTTGCCACGTGGCTGGTGGCTTACCGGCATCTTTACATGCTGCTTGTCCTGGTGGTGGCTGCAGTCTCTCTCCCTCCTTCTTCCTGTTTCCCCAATTCTCTTCTCTCCTTGTCCCGCCTATACTTTCTGTCTGGTCACTGGCCATCAGTGTTTTATTTATATAGAATGATATCCACAGCACTTCCCCTTTTATTCTTTTTTTAAAAAGGAAGGTTTTAACTTTAACATGGTAAAATTACATATAACAAAACAATTATCAAGCATGAATTACAGTTACAATATTAAAGAAGATGTCCTATCTATCTTATATTTGTGAGTTTAAGGTTTTATATCTAACTTATCTTTTATCATAACTGAGGAAATTACAACTATCTAGTCTTCAATCACATCAAAGACCTGAGAAGGAACATAATGGTACCTGAGAAATGGTAGATGGATACAAGCAACTTTCAGGAATCTTGCAAGAGTAGAGGGTTAGGGTTAGGGTTGCTGTGGATATTGTTCTATATAAATAAAACACTGATGGCCAGTGACCAGGCAGGAAGTATAGGTGGGACAAGGAGGAGAATTGGGGAAACAGGAAGAAGGAGGGAGAGAGACTGCAGCCACTGCCAGGATAAGCAGCATGTAAAGATGCCGGTAAGCCACCAGTCACGTGGCAAGATATAGATTTATAGAAATGGGTTAATTTAAGATATAAGAACAGTTAGCAAGAAGCCTGCCACGGCCATACAGTTTATAAGTAATATAAGTGTCTGAGTGATTATTTTATATGTGGATTGTGGGACTGTGGGGCTTGGTGGAACCTGGAGAGAAGCTCTCAAGCAACACCTCCCCTTCTGCTTTAGACATCTAGATGTCCAAAGTCTTTGGTCTCTTGAAGATGGGTATTTCTATTTTCCTGTAAAGACAAAAACAGAGCCCTGCCCTGACCCTTGTTTGGTGAGCTTTTCTTACAATTTATAGAATTGTCACATCAGTGCATGAGCCATCATTTCTCCTTATCAAGAGCTTTCACCTGTTTGAATCAAATCTTTACTAATTTTGATGGTATACATTGCTTTTCTTCTCCTGTGGAAACAAAAGCAAAACCACTTCCCTAACATAGCACATATCCTGGTTTCCATTCTGAGGTCAACACTTCTTTAAAGTACACAGGTTGATTTAACACAGGAGTTTTTTTTTTTTTTTTTCCATTCTCAAATGTCTCTCTACAGCTATTATTCCTTTCTCATCAGCATTAAGAAATCTCAAGAATAATAAAGCATTATGTAATCTGTCTTTGGTTGTTTTGATTCCACCTTTCCATTTATTAAGCCATTTTTTTTTAATTGTGATTGGAACTTTCTACAACTTGTAGGATAGTGTAGTATACTTCTAATATACTTTATACTACAAAATGCAAAAAAAAAAAAAGATTCATTTTACTGAAGATATATGCTAGAGCATTATCAGTCTTAATTTGTACAGGCATACCCCTTATGGCCTTGACTTCTAATAAGTGTGTAATTACAGAATCAGTCTTTTCAGAAATCAAAGCAGTTGCCCATTGTAATCCTGAAAACATATCTATTGCATGGTGTACATATTTCAATTTTACAAATTCTGCAAAATGAAACACATTCATATGCCAAATTTCATTTCTCTATTTACCTTTAGAGTTATTTTGTGCATGTAATAAAGTTTGGTTATAGAAGGAATAAGTAGGACATTTTTTTCACTATTTCCTGGGTTTGTTGCCAAGTGATGGAAAAATCCTTTTTCAAATCTTTGCTAATGACATGATTTTTTTAATGAAATTCTGAGGCCTCTAGCTCACTTTCTATTAATAATTGGTCAATTGATCAATTTCATCATTATGTTGTGCTAGAAGACCTGGCAGACCTGTATGGAATAATATATATAAAACACCGCGATTTCTGACTATTTTTTACAATTATATAAATAGTGACATTAATTCTGTTGTATCAGGACAAAATTCAGCAGTTTCAATATATAAAACAAGTCTTTCTGAATATTGAGAGTCAGTAACTATATTGAGAAGTTCTGTAAGGTCCTTTAGTACCATAAGAATGGTATACAATTCTGAGTTTTATACAGAACTCCAAGGGCTTTGAACCACCTCACTTAAATCTCCTGATTTATATCCTGCCTTTTCTGATTAGTTTGCATCTGTATAGAATGTAGGAAGTCCAGAAAATGGTTGTTTCCTGTACAATGTGAGGAATAACTCAACTGGTATTTTTTTATAAATTTGATTATCTTGCTTTTGGAATAACATTCCTAATCTCTCAAAAAAACTACTGCAAGCTCTTTGCTATTATTCATTATCTTTCCATAAAGAGGAAATTGCCTCATTAGTTAAAGGTACTATAATTTCTGCTGGGTTCATTCCTATCATTTGACAAAGCCTTAACTTTCCTTTTAAAATCAAATCAGATTTTTTTTACATGATTTTAATTTCTTATTCTGTTTATGTGGTAGAAATATCCATTCTAATATAATATCTTCCCCCTGCAAAAAATTCCTGTGGGAATTGCCTGGACAGTAATATAACCAGAATGCAGTTAAGCTCTGGATTCACATGATCCATATATGCCTCTCATATTTTCTTTTCCAAGAGCCAATTCCATCTCAGTTTCACCTGATAATTCTCTCTGATTATTTAAGCCCTTGTCTCCTTCCAGATTACAGGGCAAATTTATCCGTTCATCACTCTTTACCCCAATCATGGGCTTAGATTGGAAATATCACCAAGCAATCTTTGAAAGTCATTAAGAGTCCACAACTGATCTTTCCTGAATTGTACCTTTTGGGGTCTAAACTTTGTAGACCTATTTTATATTTCAAATACTTAATAGAATCTCCCCTTGTATTGTTTTCAGGAGAAATTGGTAATCCCAAGCAAGGCAAAACTTTATTTACTTCTTCAAACATTTTTTCTAAAGTATCTACATTTCAATCAGCTAATAAAAATATCATCCACATAATGATAAATTATATATTGTGGAAAATGTACGTGAATTATTTTCAAAGGTTTTTACACAAAATATTGGCACAAGTTGCACCTTCCACTGATATCTCTTAACTGGCTGAGAATTATTAGAAGTGGGTACCATGAAGGGAAATTTTACTCTATTGTTTTCTTGTAGAGGTATAGTGAAGAAACAGTCTTTTAAGTCAGTAAGTATAATAGGCCATTCTTTAGGTAACAGAGAAGGCAAATGCATCCCAGGCTGTAGAAAGCCCATTGGCTGAATTACTTTATTTACGGCTCTCAGATCTGTCAGCATTCTCCATTGTCCAGATTTCTTTTTAATAACAAATACAGGAGATTTCCAGGGGTTGATTGATTCTTCAATATTTTGAGTATTTAGTTGCTTCTGGACGAGCTGTTCTAAGGAATATAGTTTTACTGATTTCATAGGCCACTTCCGCATCCAGATAGGTCTGACAGTTTGCCATTTTAAGAACAGAGTCTTTATTACCTCTGAGAGTTCAACAGCTGTTGTGCCCTGTTTTGGTACAGCCTGGATAGTCAGTGACTGGTTTTTATAGTGTCTTACAATATTCTTCCCAGAAACATGAACTGGTTTATGGTCCATTTCTGAGATTGGAGGAATAATAATCTGAGTATTCCATTGCTGCAACAGATCATTACCACATATACTAACAGCTTCATTAGCCATGTATGGCCTCAGATATCCTTTCTGTCCTTCTCATCCTATGCATCCAACCCATCTCATGCTTTCTTTTCCTGAGATAGGGTTCCAATCCCTAGGAACTGAATATCTACCTCCTGAAGAGGCCAATTCAGATTCTCTGTCTCTTGTCTCTATTTTTTAATCTGCAGCCCTTCACTCGGACATGGTGAATGGGTATCAGTAGCGCTGGCATTACCACAAAAAATGGAGGTTCCCACCGAGATCTGAGAAAGAAGGAACAAGCTGACAGACACTCTTGGAAGGCCGGCCGGCATTTTAAAGAAAAAAGGAAAAGGTAAGAGTGAATTGAAATGGGTGCAGCTAGCTCACAGTCAGTTAATTAGACTGTTGAAGCAGGAAGGCACCAAAGTTAAGTAAGGGCAAGACAGCTAAAGATTTTAAATAAAAAAAGGAAGAATTTTTTTTATTCAATAGAGAAGAGGGAAGGAAAGGAAATTTCCCATTAGAAAAGGGAGAAAAAATTTTAATCAAGAAAAAAGAATTTTCCTGGTAAAAAGGGGAAAAATTTTTTGAAACTAGGCCTAAAGATTGGGGCCCTGTAGAGGAAAAATGAAAGAAAGAGAGAAGCCTCTTCCCAGTAGTAATGGAGGATGTAAAGACTTTTTCCAGTTGTAGAGTTTTCAGGATAACTGAAAACTCTTGAGTTTTTTCTTCCTGCCAGTGCAAAGCAGCAGCATCTGAATTACAAAGAATCGACAGGTAGGCCTCATTGCTGCTGGCTGCACTGCAAGCGAGCCCAGAGCTTAAAGTTTTGCTGTTTGCTTAATTTTGGTTTAAATGTTTTTTTTTATTTTTCCCTCAGAGTGGGAATAATTCAATATTTAGGATCCCTTCATGGGAAATGTTTTTCTGCTTTTCCCTTATGGTGGGAATAACACGTTATTAGGTAGTCCCTTCATGGGAGTAGAAAGTTTAAACGTGAGTTTATGTGTGCAGACCTGCGCACAGCAGCGGTGGTGGACAAAGGTGTGCACGAGATAGCCCAGTGGGAGGCAGAGCTGCGATGGAGCGAGGATGGAACGTGTCCCTGGCAGGCACAGGCAATAGACCCCAAGCAGTGGGCGGAGCAAAGCTAAGCTGCAGCCTCAGCTCACACCAAGCGAGCAGAGGCCAGGAAGGGACAGGCGTTAAAAGTTTAAACCGGGCCTAACTTCTGGTGAAAAAATGGTTTCGGTCAGGACATTGAATGCTAAGTCAATGCTGTTTGAATAAAGGATGTTCTGTTCTTTTGATTGTCTTGATAAATGTTTGGATGACTGTTTGGATTTTCATGGTAGATAAACTAAAGGAAGAGAATTCATAATTTTGAACTATATATTAGGTATGCTCTTGTCTGTTGATCATTACTGAAAATTTGGCTCTGCAATTTAAGTTGCTTTCTAGAAATTCTTGGTTTAATTCTATAAAAATATAACACCTGAAATGAATTGGGTTATTAGCTTATTAAATAATGTTGCTAAGATAAACCCATAAATGATAATCTCTTACTGATAAAGAGGTTACAAAATTATTTTTCCAGTAAATAAAATACAGGTAAATTGGTCCACATTGTTAATAACTGGTTATTTGCATTAATGTGTTACTTGAAATCTATAAAAAAGAATCTTCTTTTTAAGATTTTATAAAAATACTCAAGAGTATTACCTAAAGTTTACCTTTTCAAATCCTATAGAGATTGTATTTATTGCTTTTATAATTGGCATATGTAAAAAGGACCATAGAAACAGAAGCTGGTGATAGAATTGCTCAATTATTATTGCTTTCATATTTTAAATTCAAAATGGCACTGATATATAGAACTGGAGGCTTTAGAAGTACAGGGAAAAAGGTGTTTTGACAAACGGTTATCAGTGATAAACAGCCTAAATTAAAAATAAAATTATGTGGGATTGAAATTGGAAGATTATTGGATTCTGGTGCTGGATATATCTATAATTTCACAAGAATCCTGAGATCCCAATTGGCCCCTTAAAAATTCTACCTCTAACCTACAAGGTATCAGCACAGCTCAGATGCCATTACAGAACAGGCTACTTTTAAATTGGAAAGATGAGGAAGGTCATGCAGGAACTTTTCAACCATTTGTGCTACCTGACATTCCAGTGAACTTGTGGGGAAGGGATATTTTAGATGGTATGGGAGCTGTACTTACTACACAGCCTGTACAACAGATGCTGAAGTGTCAGGGCTACTGCCCAGGCAAAGGCTTGGGGAAAATGTTGCAAGGAGACCCGCTCCCTGCGGCAGACAAAAACTGTGTCACTAGAGGTCCTGGAAATACTAGAGGACTAGGGTCTTTTCCATAGGGGTCACTGCACAGCAGCCTTCAATAATACAACTGATAAAAATCACTTGGAAAAGTGATGACCCTGTATGGGTGGAGCAGTGGCCCCTTGCTAAGGAAAAATTGGAGGCTGCATATGCATTAGTTAAGGAACAGTTAGATGCTGGACATATCATTCCTTCCACTTCACCTTGGAACTCACCTATATTTGTTATTAAAAAGAAGTCAGGAAAATGGAGGCTATTACAGGATCTTAGTGCTATACATAAAACCATGCTTCTCATGGGAGCAACACAGCCTGGCTTGCCTGCCCCTGTGGCAATTCCTAAACATTTGCATTTAGTTGTGGTTGACTTGAGGGATTGTTTCTTCACCATTCCTTTGCATCCCGAGGACAGTCCTCACTTTGATTTCAGTGTTCCTTCAGAAAATCTTAAGGAACCTTATCAGAGATATCAGTGGGTGGTGTTGCCTCCAGGAATGGCCAATAGCCCTACTATATGTCAAATTTAGGTGTCTTTGGCCCTAGCTCCAGTTCGAAAAGCCTTTCCAGATGTTTATATAATTCACTACATGGATGATACATTAATATATTTAATGGCTGCTAAAGATAAAAAACTTGTTTTTGATGCCTTTTCTAAATTACAAGAGGTTCTTAGCCTGGCTAATTTATAGATAGCCCCAGAAAATGTACAGATGTCTTTTCCCTATCATTATTTAGGTCATGAATATTTTATTTTTCCCATTCACCTACTGGAGTGTTTTGACAAACTGGTCCTATTCTGTGAGTACATTCCCCAGCTTCTCCAGCAAAAATCATCACTCCTTATCCACAGGCTGTTGCTCAGATTATATTTAAGGGAATCAAGATCAATGTTCAAACTTTTGGTAAGGAGCCAGATATTGTGGTGACCCCATACACCCAGTCTCAACTAGCATGGTTGCAAGCTAATGATAATGATTGTACCATATTGACATGCTCCATGCAGGGTCAGTTTGATACTCACTACCCCTCCAATGATGTCTGTAAATTTTTTAAATTGCATCCTGTTATATTTCCCAAGATAGTACAGATGACTCCTATTCCTCAGGCCCATGTGGTATTTACTGATGGCACTTCACATGGTTTTGCTGTGGTGGTTTCTGGTAACAGAGTAAAGAGAATAAAAGTCCAGGGCACTTCTGCCCAGATGGCAGAGGTACAGGTGCTGTTGCTTGCTTTACAGATGTTTTCTGATGAGAGTGTAAATATTTATACTGATAGTCAATATGTGGCACATGCCATTATGCCTTTGGAGACAACAGCCTACAAACCATCCATTTCTCCCATTCATGAATATTTATTGCAAGTGCAAGGACTTATATGGTCCCGCTCACATAACCTTTATGTGGGCCATATTAGAGCTCATACTCAATTGCCTGGACCTCTAAGTGAAGGTAATCAGAGGGCTGATGCCATTACTCATATGGCTGTCACATTAATTTGTTCTGCCTTTGAAAAGGCTATTCAGTTACATCAACGTTATCATCTTAATGCTGGATCTCTTCGTCATCACACAGGCATAACCCGGGAACAAGCCATCCAGATAGTTAAATCATGTCCTATTTGTGTGGAATTTTTACCTGTTCCTCATTTGGCAGTTAATCCCCGAGGACTTTTACCTAATCATGTGTGGCAGATAGACGTCACACACGTGCCTTCCTTTGGAAAATTACAATATGTCCATGTGTCTAATGATACATATTCTTCTCTAATTTTTGCTTCTGCCCATTCAGGGGAAAAGGTTAAGGATGTAAAGAATCATTGTCTTCATGCTTTTGCTTACATGGGAGTGCTGAACTGCATAAAGACTGATAATGGTCCCGCCTACAGCAGTACGGGATATTCAAAATTCTGCCAAGACTTTTCTATTGTTAATAAGACTGGTATTCCTTATAATCCTCAAGGACAGGCTATAGTAGAACGCTGTCATCGTACCTTAAAAACATATATTGCTAAAGTAAAAAGGGGGGAGCTAGGGGCTCATCTCTCCTCTCCACATTCTATTCTTTCCCTTGTTTTATATATTTTAAATTTTTTATGGGTGGATTCTGCTGGAGTATCTGCTGCAGATAAGCACTGGAGGGCTCCTGTTGCAAATCATCCTCTGGTGCGATAAAAAGATCTTTCTACTGGCACTTGGAGGGGACCCAATCCGGTGTTGGTGTGGGCCTGGGGATCTGTTTGTGTCTTTCTGCAGGACAATGAAGTTCCTCTTTGGGTTCCTGAATGCTGTGTGGGCCCTGTGGCTGCCACTGAATCACAACATGGCAGAGACCTATTGGGTCTTTGTAAAAAACTCTCCCCTTCTGATGCCAATGGGGATTGAGAGCCCAATATGGCCAGCCTTGGCAAACATTATTGTAAGCCTAGGAACTGTAGCCATATGGTTGGATTTTTCAGAAGGTAATGTATGGTAACTTTTTTCAAAAATGTTGAGAATGTATCACACCTTGAAAATTAAGGATAACTCTGAAGGTCAATGAACTTTATTTGCTAACAATACCATGCCAGCTAAGCCTTTTTCGCATTTTGCAGCCCTCCTCAAGCTGGTGTAGTACCTACTTTTCAGGAATGGCTTTGTGCAACATTTATTTGCCTCCTGAAATTCATCTAGCCTTTTTGAAGATACCTTAAAATATGTGAGCCTGAATGTAGCCATTATTGAGACCATTAGTTCTGCTCCTTGTTTGCTGTTTTTTGTTTTTGTTTTTGTTTTTGTTTTTGTTTTTTGTTCTTTATGGTTTTCAGTTGTTCTTTTGCAGACCTGCCAGCCTAAGTAGTGCTAGGATCAAGAAAAATGGGCCTTGGTGGTTCATGTTCCTGGCACCGTGTCCATGCCAGTGGACCATGGCAGTTAGACACAGATGATGCTCACATGCTCCAGAAGAGACTCTGACATCGCTGTTGCCATTGTTGCTGTTATAGCAGTGGTGGCCACTGATGCTATTCCTTCTGGGATTGCTATTTCATAGTTGGTTACTACAGCTAGCACAATGGAGACCCCTGGAAGCAAAAGTAGCAACCAGTTAGTTAATCTTTCATCTTATTGGGCATGATAAATTTAATTCCACTATTATACATTAAAATTGGCTTTGAAAGTTGAAAAAAGTTATTAAAACTCAAGTTCCATTTGCTTATGGAATACCACCTTACAAGGACTCCAATTTGCAGTAAGGCTCTTTTAAGAAGGGATAGGTTCAATTGCCTTTAGCCTCCTGCCACTTTGAGATCTTTGGCAGCAGTTACTCTACAGCTCACGTGGTTGAGTCTGTATAATAATGAGTATTCAGAGACAGGTAATGCTTGGGGGCGGCCATCAACCTAAGACAGAGCACTTGTGTGGCCTGGGAAGGTGTCTCTATGACGGGTAAGGTGACCTGCTGACATCCCATGCAACCTAAGTCAGAAGCTCATTTTTTTTAATAAAAAGGGGAGACCTGTGGGCCCCGGCCCCTGACTGTGAGTGGCTGCCACCTTGCTTGCCGACCTTGACCAGATGTCCTCCCTATTCAGATTCCCTGCCGGTTTCCTTCTCACCTGAGAGATCACCAGAGGTTCTTTGTTCCTGTATCCTGCATTTGGTGTAAACAACTTAGATACAAGTATGTAGAACATTCGGTAGCAGGTAGCAAACTTCTGCCCTCTGGGGATTCTCCATTGTGTTGTAAGCCTGTATTTAAGGTTTCCTCCCTCTATCAATAAACGGCATTTGGCATTTGGCATTCGGCATTCAGCCATGGCGAATGACTCGCTGTCTCTTGTCTCTATTTTTTAATCCACAGCCCTTCGCTCAGACATGGTGAACGGGTATCGGTAACGCGGGAGTTACCGCAACAGATAAACAAGGGGGAAAAAAGGTAATCCTGTGCCTTGGTCCTCAGGAAACTCCCAGAGGGTTCTCAGACAGGCCCCCACAGCAAATTCAGCTCAGACCTTTCCTGCCATCACAGAAGAAACCCCTACTCAGAGCAATTAAATAAGCCAATGCCTATTGGAACAAACCAGGCTGCTCAGGGTGATAAAGCAGCTGAGACAGGGAGAATAGAAAATTCATGAGAAAGCATAAAGCAAATTTTTTGGCAAACTTCTATGAATAAACAAAAACCAAAATTAATAATAAGTAAGAATAACTGATATTTTGTTGTCTGGTCTAGTAGACACAGGTGCTGAGTGACCATAATTGCACCAGAATTTTAGCATCCAACTTGGCCTCTTCAGGAGGTAAACGTTTAGCTGTTAGGGACTAGAACATTATCTAAAGTGAAACAGAGTGCAAGATGGCTCGAATGTATAGGTCCAGAAGGACAGAGAGGAAAGTTAAAACCATATATGGCTAACATCAATATGAATTTAAGGGTTTGAGATCTGTTACAACAATGGAATACTCAGATTAACTCAGATCCCTCTGACCTCAGAAACAAATCATAAACTGGCACATGTTTCTCAGAGAAATATTAGAGGGTATTATTCTAACGAGTGATCACCAGTCATCCAGATTGAACAAGAACAGGGCAAAACAACTGATGATCTTCCAAAGACACCAACAGTTCTAACTTTAAAATGGTTAACAGACAAACCTATATGGGTTCAGCAATGGCCTTTAACAACAGAGAAACTGCAGGCTATAGAAGAGCTGATATAAGAGCAGTTAAAGGCTCAGCATATTGAAGAATCAACCAGTCCTTGCAATTCTCCTGTATTTGTTATTAAAAAGAAATCTGGTAAATGGAGAATGGTAACAGATCTTAGAGAAATTAACAAAGTAATTCAACCAATTGGCTATAATCTGGAATTCCTTTGCCTGTTCTATTACCTAAAGAATGGCCTCTCATAGTTATCAATTTAAAAGACTGTTTCTTTTCAATACCCTTACAAGAAAAAGACAGAGAAAGATTTGCCTTCACTGTGCCTACTTATAATAATTCTCAACTGATTAAGAGATATCAATGGAAGATCTTCCCACAGGGAATGTTGAATAGCCCAACCCTGTGCCAATATTTTGTACAACAGCCATTGGATGTTATACCTAAAAATGTTCTAAATCTGTAATTTATCATTATATGGGTGATATTTTATTACCTGACTCAAATGCAGATACTTTAAAAAGAATGTTTTAAGAAGTAAAGAAAAATTTTTCCTTGCTGGGGTGTAGTGGGTAGGCATTTCAGTTTTGATCTGAAAGTTCCAATCCCCATTGAGGCTTTGGTAACTGTCATGCCTACAAGGCAGGGCCGAGAGAGGACCCTGAAGACCCGAGATCTGGACACGCCAGCTCCTCACCAATACTGGGGATTACAAATTGCTCCTGAAAAGATACAAAGAGAAGATTCTATTAATTATTTAGGATATAAAATAAGTCTACAAAAAATTGACCTTAAAAGGTGCAAATTAGGAGAGATCATTTATAGACTCTTAATGACTTTTAAAGACTACTTGGAGACATTTCTCATCTGCGAACTCTTGTTGGGGTAAAAAATGATAAACTGAGTAATTTGGTCTCAAACTTAGAAGGTGAAAAGGACTTAAATACTCCAAGAGAATTATCACCTGAACCTGAGAAAAAATTGGCCTTGGTAAAAAAGAAAAAGAAAGTACAGGAAGGATAAGTGAATGGTGTCGATCCAAAGCTGGATTGTGTTTTGGTTATTTTACCCTCTAGGCATTCTCCTACAGGAATTATAATGCAGAGGGAAGATATTATATTGGAATGGATATTTTTACCAAATAAACAGAGTAAAAAATTAAAAACTTCTTTGGAAAAAAAAAATCTCTTAATTGATTTGGAAAAGAAATTTGAGACTTCGTCAATTAGCAGGGATAGACCCAGCAAAAATTGTCATACCTTTAACTAAGGAGGACATTGAAAAATTATGGGCAGGAAGTGAACCTTGGCAAACAGCTTGCATTAATTTTTTGGGAGAGATTAACAGCAAATATCCCAAAAGCAATAGAATTGATCTTATGAAGAGATCTGATTGGGTCTTGCCTCGACGTGTGTGGGAAACACCCATATCTGGAGTTTGTACATTTTATACAGATGATTACAAACAAGGAAAGGAAGGTTACAAATCAGAAAATTTAAGTAAAGTGGTTCAAAATCCTTATAATTCAATTTTAAAATCAAAACTATATGCTATTCTGTTTGTATTAATGGATTTTTCAGAACCTCTCAACATAGTAACTGACTCTCAGTATTCTGAAAGAGTGGTATTACATATTGAGACTGCAGAATTTATCCCTAATGAGTCAGAATTAACTTTACTATTTATTCACTTACAAAATATAATCAGGAATAGGAAGTATCCTTTATATATAACTCATATCTGACCCCATACAGGTCTGCCAGGCACTCTAGCACAAGATAATGATGAGATTGATAAATTATTGAAAGGAAATGTGCTGGAGGCCTCAGAATTTCATAAAAACATGTCAAGAGTAAAGGTTTAAAAAAGGATTTTTCCATATCCTGGCAACAAGCTAGGGGAAATGTAAGGAAATGTCCTAATTGTTCCTTTTACAATCAGACTCCATTACCATGGATGTAACCCAAAGGGTACTCAGAGGAATGAAATCTGGCAGATAGATGTGTTTCACTTTGAGGAATTTGGATAATTGAAATATGTACACTTACTATTGATACTTATTCAGGATTTCAATGAGCAACTGCTTTGAGTTCTGTAAAAGCTAATTCTGTAATCACTCATTTGCTAGAAATTATGGCCATCATGAGTATACCTGCACAAATCAAACTGACAATATTCCATCATATGTCTCTGTTAAAATGAAACAGCTTTTTTTGTTTTGTTTTGTTTTTTTGTTTGTTTGTTTGTTTTTTTGCTTATTACAATATAAAGCATATTACAGGTATACCACATAATCCTACAGGCCAAGTAATTATAAAAAGATCAAACAGGATATGCTAAATAAACCTAAAGGGGTAATAAAAACTCCAGAAATAGATTTCATTATGCTCTATTAAATTGGAATTTTCTCAATGCTAATGAGAAAGGAACAACAGCTACAGAAAAACATTGATTAATAGAAAAAAACTACCAAATTAAATCAGCCTATATACTTTAAGGATGTGCTGACTTCAGAATGGAAACCAGGATACGTGTTACATTGGGGACAAGATTTTGCTTTTTTTCCTACAGAAGAAGATAAGCTGTGAATACCATCAAAATTGATAAAGGTTCAATTTGAAAAAGAGAGACCTCTTAATTAGAAGAGGTGATAATTCATCAACGAGCATGACCATGCAATTTAAACTAACTTTTACCATTAACACATGCCTTTTCATTTAATCTGATATAACTTGCCAAAAGGGAACCTCTCCAAAGTTAGTCTTGGGGAAAGTTTTTTTGTTTTTGTCTTTTAGGAGAATGAAGGCTAAGGAATCTGAAGAATACTGGACAAATGAGACAACTGAAGAAAAAGAACGAATCATCTAGAAAAAAAATGTCCAAAGAAAAAGAGTAGAATGGCCTATTAGTATATCATCAATAAAATTTCATAAGTCTTCCTAAAGTTTGCTTCTGCTCTTCTCTAAAAACATTTAATACAAATGGTCTTCTTGTAGTCCCAAATCAATTAAAAATTAAAGCTTTCTTTGTAGTTGGAGAATGGCTCTCTCCTTTTAATACAAGCATGTTGTTAAAAGGAAAATGCAAACTCCCTGTATTGTGGTGGTATTGTGTTCTCCAAAATATTGTGTACTCTAATAAATTTATCTGGGGTCAGAGAACAGACAGCCACTAGATACAAAGGCTAGAAAATGGTGGCACTCACACCTTTAATCCTAGCATTCCAGAGATAGAAATCCCTCTGGATCTCTGTGAGTTCAAGGCCACATTGGAAATAGCCAAGCATGGTGACACACGCCCTTAATCCCAGAAAGCCAGTGGTGGTGGCGCACGCCGGTTGGATTTGCTGAAGGAGACAGAGGCAGGAGAATCCCGAGTTTGAGGCCAGCCTAGGAGGCTTGGGAGAAGCTTTGGCCCGGACTGAGCCACAAACAGTGGTGGGACCATGGAAGCAGTGGCTACTGTTCCACGTTGCCAGCTCCTTCTCATCATGTTGGTGACTGCAGTGATGCTGCTACCTGGGATGAAGGGTTTACTGCTGCTGGTTCAGAGAAGAATTGCCAGGACCATCGTGTTACAAGAAAGCATCAGCAAAGGTCAGTTTGGAAAAGTTTGGCAAGACAAATGGCGGGGAGAAATTGTTGTGAAGATTTTCTGTTCTAGGGAAGAATGTTCATGGTTCCGAGAGCGAGACATTTATCAGACTATGATTGCTCCAAACCACAGAGGAGGCAAAAAAAAAAAAAAGTCTGCAGGAAACCATGACCACGCCTAACAGTGACTTTGAAATCTTCAAAAAGATGACAGGATCCTACAAAGATGATTCCACATGGACTATGATAAAGCCATTAAGCCGATTAACACCATGGAAAAATCGACTTTGGACTACAAACTGGTCAGGACAATTTCGAGAGGATAGTTGAGATGATCCAGCCTGACAGACTACTCGAACAAGGACTTGAAACAAGCCCTGAACTTTCCTATTATGCAGAGACTGGACAAACGATTCAGGACTTGATGATTAACCCCAAAATTTTCTTTTCAAGATTCACTAAAGATATCTTCACCCCTAGAAAGCAAAAAGAAAAAGAGAATATAGATGTGAGATAGATCATCGAATCTACTCTGAGAAAAAAGATAAAGAAATAATAGGATAAATAGGTAGATCACTGAATCTACACTGAAGAAAAAGGGGAAGATATAAAAATGACAAAGGGTAGACTAATGAATCTATTATGAAAAGAAAAAAGAGAAAATATGGATATGATAAGATAAAAAGGGAGATTATGGAATCTACTTTTAAAAAGGAACTACTTGTTTTAAATAAGATAAGTAATGAAAATTTTTTGGTCTGAGTTTATCAGATGTTACTGGACTGGACATTGTTAATATATATAATGGAGTTTTTATCTGAATCTGTCAAATGTTAATGGACTAGACATCATTAATGTAATTTTTGGCTGTATATATTGTATATACTTATTGGATAGTTTTTTCTTGTATTAGTTATAAGCTTTTTTTAATTTTAGACAAAAAGAGAGGAGATGTGGTGGTATTGTGTTCTCCAAAATATTGTGTACTCTAATAAATTTTATCTGGGGTCAGAGAACAGACAGCCACTAGATACAGAGGCTAGAAAATGGTGGCACTCACACCTTTAATCCTAGCATTCCAGAGATAGAAATCCCTCTGGATCTCTGTGAGTTCAAGGCCACATTGGAAATAGCCAAGCATGGTGACACACCTTTAATCCCAGAAAGCCAGCCTTTAATTCCAGGGAGTGGTGGTACAAAGCAAAAAGATATATATATATAAGGCATGAGGACCAGAAACTAGAGGCATTTGGCTGGTTAAGCATGTAGCTGGTTAAGCTTCAGGCTTTTGAGCAGTAGTTCAGCTGAGACCCATTCTGGATGAGGACTCAGAGGCTTCCAGTCTGAGGAAACAAGACCAGCTGAGGATCCGGCGAGGTGAGATAGCTGTGGCTTATTTTGTCTCTCTGACCTTCCATTATTCACCCCAATAACTGGCCTCGGGTTTGATTTTTTTAATAAGAACTTTTAAGATTCATGCTACACTGTATCATGCCAGAAGAAAGAGCCATATTCTGATATGGGAAAGAAAAAAATTAAGGGATTATTCTATTACTACTAATCTCAATTCTTTGATTCTATTCTGATTCTTTAAACTTTAATTAAAGTAGGAATTTTATATCAAAATTTACAAGATTAATATATATATATATGTATACACATACATATATATATTAAACTTTGTTAAGATATTAATGGTCATATAGAGTACTAACTAATTGTAGGGAAAAAGATTCAATTGGCTGCCTATAGATGTCTTTGTGTTTGAGTATCTATCAGTTTTCTGCAGGAAATCACAACCAGGCCTAACATCAAATTTGAAGTCTCCAAGAAGAAGATGGGGCCCCACAAAAACAACAATTGCATGTGGACAATAATAATACCACTAAGCTGACAAACATCATCTACAGATCAGCTTTGAACTACAAACTGCTCAGAACAATTTCGAGCTGGCTAGCTAAGATGATCCTGTTCCACAGACTACTTGATTAAGGACTTAAGATAAGCCCTGAACTTTGGCATTATGCTGAGACTGGACAACAAAGGATATAGCTACTATTCATAGAATTTGACAATTAACCCCAAAATTTTTCTTTTCAGAATAAAGATGCCTTTGCCCATAACCAGCAGTAAGCAATTTCAAGAACATGACACCCACATTCCCAAAGAGGTGGTGTGGGGCAGGTGGTTTTTGGTCTTTTAATGGGTTTGGGACTGGGATAATTATCATTGTTTAGGAGGGTTGGTTACAAGTTGTTGTTAAGGGTTGGAAAAAAGACTTAGCAAAGTATATTAGATTTAAGGTGCTTGTTTAAAAAAAGATATATAGAATTGATAGAATAGAGGGTAGCTTATTGAATCTACTCTGAAAGTAAAGAGAGGATATAGATATGATATAGATAAAAAGATAGATTATTGAATCTACATTTAAAAGACAATTACTAGTTTTAAATACTTTACATTGGATTGGATTTTTCTATATTGTATACAAATTATATATATATATATACATATATATATTGAGATTGATATTGTTAGAAAATGCTATACATATATTTCTAATCTTGTTCAAGATATTGTACTTACACTGTTCATTTAACAATGTAATGCAATTTTCTGATCCTTGAAATTTATTATTACCAACTTTTAGGATTTAAAGAAAAAAAGTTAGTAGTTAGACATTGCAATCGAACTTGTATTCCTATTATGTATGTTTTCAAGATTGAGCTGATGTATTTTAGATAGACAGGTAATCTTCAAACCCTTCAAAGATCTACAGGATATGGCATTTAAAATGTTTTACTAACTTATAAATTTTAGGGTTTTTTTATGTCTATGAGACATGTTGGCTCTTGGCAGCACCAATCTACTTCAGAGAAAATATGGGCATTGAAGAAACTACATATGGAGTTAACTTTCATTGTGGCAAAAGTTAGCCACTGGACAACAAAGTATCCTTGAATCAACTGCTGACAAACAGGACAAAATGGACAGACAGGACACAAAACAAAGGACTACCAACTCTTTCCAAGACAAGTGTGGTTCTGGCTTTAACAACAGGTATCTTCTGAAGCCAGGACAATATGGCACCATCCCTGAAGTGGCCTTTGCAATCCAGAAAAGGTACAGTGCCCCTTTCTTCAAAGCCAGCTGAACAGGCAGTAGACTGATGAATTCTGATGTGCAGTGGAACAGTAGCTGAAACAGTTATTCTTGAAAAAATAACCAAGCTGACAGAGTCTAACCTCTCAGTGGTAGACTGGCATTTAATAAAAGAGATGAAGCCACCCACAAGTTGAGAAGAATGCGATGTGGAGAAGAATTGGATACTGAGATGAAGCCACCCACAATTCAAGAAAAATGGTCAGCTGAATTCCAAAAACACCAACAATTTCTATAATTTAAAATCCTGAATCATGACAGGACACTAGTGGAATTCAGGTGTCTCTGGTACATGGACTAATTTCACCAAATGTGAGTTTGAACTGTAGGCCTGCGTACATCCCACTTCACAAATGAGTCTGTCGGATATGCTAAGGCTATAGGCTGAAGATGATGCCCCAATGTTGCGGAGAAACTTCAGGTGACTGTCCAGGCAGCTGGTTGTTTCTGTCAACTCACAATTTTTGGAAGCCACTTTCATGCACTTCCTGTTTTATTAGGTAATATTATTTGTAGGGCCCTGGCACTCCCATTTTGAGTAAGCTGCTGCCTGCTTGCCGACCTTGACCAGATGTCCTCCCTATGCTGATTCCCTGCTGGTTTCCTTCCTCCTGAATGGTCACTGCAAGTTCTTTGTTTGTGTATCCTGCATTTGGTGTAAACAGTTTAGATGCAAGAATGTAGAACATTGGGTTGTAAACTCCTGCCCTCTGGGGATCCTCCATTGTGCTGTAAGCCTGTATTTAAGGTTTCCTCCCTCCTTCAATAAATGGCATTTGGCATTCTGCTGGGGCGAATGACCAGCTGTTTCTTTTTTTCTTTTTTTTTTTATCAACCACTGATTCCCTTGTTCTTCCCCCCTCCCCCTCTGCCTTCCCCCCAAACCACTCCCCATTCCCATCTCCTCCAGGGCAAAGACTCCCCTGAGGATTGAGTTCAACCTGATAGATTCAGTCCAGGCAGGTCCAGTCCCCTCCTCCCAGGCCAAGCCAAGTGTTCCTGGATTCAAACAGCCAACTCATGCACTGAGCACAGGACCCAGCCCCACTGCCTGGATGCCTCCCAAACAGATCAAGCTAATCAACTGTCTCACCTATTCAGAGGGCCTGATCCAGTTGGGGGCTCCTCAGCCATTGGTTCATAGTTCATGTGTTTCCATTCATTTGGCTATTTGTCCCAGTACTTTATCCAACCTTGGTCTCAACAATTCTCACTCATACAAACCCTCTTCTTTCTCGCCAATTGGACTCTTGGAGCTCCACCTGGGGCCTGGCTGTGGATCTCTGCATCTGGTTCCCTCAGTCATTGGATGGGGTTTCTAGCATGACAATTAGGGTGTTTGGCCATCCTATCACCAGAGTAGGTCAGTTCCGGCTGTCTCTCAACCATTGCCAGTAGTCTATTGTGGGGGTATCTGTTTCTTGTCTCTATTTTTTAATATACAGCCCCTCGCTCAGACATGGTGAGCAGGTAGTGGTAGTAGTGGTAGTGCGGGCACTACCACAATTATTTCCTTCTTGGGTTTCTGACAGAGTTGAAGATTAGATAGTTACAGTTATAGTTAGTTGAAGATTAGATAGTTATAGTTTTCCTTGTTAAGGATTTCAGAAAAGAAACTCACTAAAGACGTGTAAGTGTATAAATTTGAAAGACATTATAAAATAGTATTCTGTAAGTAATATAAGTTAGGATAGAAAGTGAATCAGGTACATTTTGGACTTATCAAAATAGGATAGATAATGAATATTTTCTCTGAGTTTGTCAAATGCATCAAAAAGACATTGCTTATGTATTTATTGCTTGTATATATTGTATATAGTTATTGTATTTATTGTATATAGTTTTTCTTATATTAGTTATATCTTTTTTCTTTTTATTAGAGTATAAGGGGGAAATATGGTGATATTTTATTTGTGCTGAAATGTGATTTCATTTTTATGTTAGTAAATAAAGTTGCCTGGGGATCAGATCTAAAAGCAAGCCATTTAGCAGAAGTCTGGCAGTGGTGTCACATGCCCTTGATCTGATCACATGGCAGGCAGAGTCTCTATGTGTTCAAGGACACAGCCAAGAGGTTACCCTAACCTTTAATGCCAGTATGAACCATAGAGAGTTGGAGGTCTGTATACACAGGCACTGACGATGAAATCATGTGGTTGGGTTTAGAGCCAATGAGAAGGTAGAATGGAAAGGCAATAAAAAGGTCACAAAGGAGAAGGTCTCTCTCTCAGGGGAAGGACAGCAGCGAGTGTTAAGCTAAAGGCTATTTGCTGTGCTCTGATCTCTTGGGCTTTTAACTCTTCATTTGGTTCTGTGTTTCTTATTTAATAAGACTGTTTAGAATTTCATCTACAGTTTACTACAATTAAAACATTTGACACTTTGATATCTCTTTATGCCTTTGGAAATCACCTCTCCTATCCATGCCTTATCACTATACTTAAGAGACTCAATATTGATTGTGGGTTGGATCCATTCTTCTATGTGTGCTAATCTGACCACTGAAGGTGTAATTATCTTTTTGCACTCTAAATTAGCATTTTCAAAAGCCAAAGATTGGATTGGTACTCGTTTAACTTCCTGATGTAATACTGCTGTTTACAGCTCTAGTCAATCTATGCAAAAAGTCAGTAAAGAGTTCTTTGAGCCATGTATGACCTTAGTATATAACTCAGCTGTTTTTTCCTGGTTCTGGAACCTTATTCCGTGAATTTAAGGTTGCCATACAGCATATGGACAAGGTATGCTCATCAAAGGTTGCTTGTTTATTTATATCTCAAAACCTTTAATCTTACCCTGCTGTTCAAGGGCCTTAGCTTTTTCTCTAACTACCTGGGACATATTCATGTTTAGCTATATTTACTATTACCCTGGCAATTCATATAACATCTTTTAAAAAAATGGTTTCCTAACAGTGCCAAGAATGAGAGAGTTATTGAAATGATGCTGACTTTGCAAAGTGGTAATGAGAAATCAGTCCAAAAGGTTCATTCCATTAAAAACTGATGACTATAATCTAATACTGTTAAAATTAATTGATTCCAGTTGTTTGAAATTATTTTATTTCTTGAGGACTATATATTTAACATCTGTCTCACATATGGTGAATGCATACCGTAGGTAGCTATTGCTTCCTTAATGTCTTCTAAATCTCTTATATGTATAGACTCCCATTCACAAACTGCATATCCTTCAGGATAATTGACATTTGCTGGCTTTTCACAAACAGTAACAGCAAGTGAATTCACAACTTTAGACAAGTCATCTCTAACTCTGTAAGGTACTGGATAGGATAATTCCCTTTTAACCTTTTTCATTTGTGCCTTAATATTCGTTTTTATCAATTTTAACAACATCTACTGTAGCAGGGTCCTTGCTGTTGTTCTCTTTGGGGGCAGGGGCCAAGTAGGCACAGAGTCAAATCACACAGCCTCCAGGAGAATGTCGAAACAACAAGCTCAGTTTATTCAGGAAGAGGCAAGCCTTATATACCCTGCACCACACCGTTGGGGGAGGTCTGATGAATATGCATCTGCTGGTGTGACATGGCTGTCTCTCATTGATCCAGGTCATCTCCAGATCATATTTCAGCTGCTGTTGCTAAGACCTTCAGGCAGACCCAGGCTGGCTCTCAGAAAGTATCTTTTTTACTTGTTTGGGCCTTCTGGCCCTCAAGCCAGTTAGGGATGAGTTATCCCACAATCCACTAAGGCTTGAAATCGATTTAACACTGCTTTTTGTAGGGTCTAAACCTCCTGAAGAGTAAATTATTCCAACAATTTCATTAGATCAATCACTTCCTTTTTATCATCACATATGATTCTAAAGATTTCATTTTATCCATCAGTGCTATTTTGTCATCCTTAGAGATTATCTGTATGGCACGCAAATTGCCTTCCAAACACATGGTTCTATCAGCAAATTTTTCATTTCCATGTTCCATGGAATGAATTTTATCTGGCAATTTATCATTATCATTTTTAATGGAATGAACATTTTGGGCTGATTTCTCATTACCACTTTGCAAAGTCCGCATCATTTCAATAACTTTCTCATTCTTGGTACTGTTATGAAACCATTTTTAAATGATATGAATTGCCAGGGTAACAGTAAATATAGCTAAACATGAATATGTCCCAGGTAGTTTGTCTATCTCACCTAAAATTCCATCCATAGCAGAAATCAAAAGATTTTTAAATTCCTGAATGGTCATATTATTTGCCATTGATATGGAAGAAGTTTATACACTGTAAAAAAATTTATTTATAAAGTATGAAGTTATCAAGTAATTTTCAGGAGATCATCCTTGGTGTCCTATGTGTCCTCAGCTCTTAATTAATTAGGGAGATATGGGTGGATGTTTTGCCTGGTGATTTTTGGATGTACTGATGGTGTTTGGCTAGCAGATGCCACAGGTGTAGAGTCAAAGCAGGTCTTGGAATGCTGCTCTGATTTGGCACTCTAACTTGGTGAGGTTGGCTAAACTATGAGTTCTGAGCAAAAGTTAAACAATATACTGAACAGATTTGGTTAGAGAGAGAGAGAGAGACTGAGAGGGGAGAGACAGCTAAGAGCTGAATGGATGAGTCTTCTGGGAACGATGCCACATGCAGGAGCTGGGAGCTCCAGCAAGGCTGATCTGAGGCTGGAAGCATGGAGCTAACTTTATTGAATCCAGTGCTCAACCCACCTACTGTGCATGTTTCTGGCAGCAGCTGCAGGTCCCAGAGAACATGCAAAGGGAAAATAGTTGGTGGGGAGTGCACCACTCAGCAGGCAGCCAGATGTGACTTTCAAAACCCTGGGTTTTGGAATTGCAGGTAGAAAACTCCTGCTAGGAGTGGGCTAGGTAGAATGTACACATGGACTGGCTTTAGAATACATGCACACAAGGTACTGGAAGCTCGGGAGCTCTTAGATGCCTAGGACGGGATGCCTACAGGCAGCTTCGAGAAGAGTGGAATTGTGCTTCACCATTGATGAAGTGCTGGCACAAGTAGGGCTGGTTGTGCACAAAATGGTGGTAGTGGCGGCTGGGGCCAGGCAAAATATGCTTGGACCAGGGCAGGATCTGCTGGGAGCTCAGCTGGATTCACAGCTAAATGCACTGAGTGTTCAAGACTCTGGGACTAGTCTAAAGGTGCCTGCTGTGAGTTATTTCTGCCTGCTGATTGAGGTATGAAGCAACTCAGCAACTGTGGAAAATAGGCACCACAAGCTGCTATGAGTGGGGTGGAGTGGATCCAAGCTGGGCTTCACTTGAGCAGACATGTGGGCTGGGGCAGATAGTGGCACACAGCACAACTGTGTGCGTGCCTAGGGAGAACAGGGACACCCAACTGTCTGCTAGGAAGCCTTTCACATCCAAGAGAGGGCTCCAGATCTCCTCCCCCTTTCCTTTTAAGAGGTCATGTAGTCAGACAAGAATCATCTATCAACCAAGATAGCCCAAAGTCATGGGTGTAGTTAATCCCCACTACACCACAAAGATATCACTACTAAGTTCTGCTCCCAGCTTGGGAATGGAGTCTGGTTCCTTTGCCTCAGAACGTATTAGCCTCTGTGTGCTGACCATTGAGAAACACTTTGCTGGGAAGTTTCTTTCCGGGGACAGGGAGCTATTTCTGAAGTATACTGAGGTTAGGTTATTTCCTTCTAATTGTATTGTGTTTTCATAAGTTGGAGTATTTGCTGTGTTGTATATCCTTGAGGCTCCTTTCCTCTTGGCCCAGTACAGAGCAGAATGGTCTTAGCTGCAACATTTAACTTTTCTCAGTTCTTTTTCTGGACAAAATGCATAGTTTTTATGTTTTTTTTACCCACTTATCACTATTGTTTGACTGTAGAACTAGATAAGAGTAGTAAATAATAACCCTGTCACAGCCTGAATGCTATCCTTCTGTGGTAGTTTAGATGAGAATGACCCTCATAGACTCATGTGTTTTCATACTTGGTCCTCAGTTGGCAGAATCATTTGAGAAGAATTAGGATGTATAGTCCTATTGAAGAGGTGTGTCACAGGGGTTGGACTTGAAGCATTAAGAACCATAGGCCATGCCCATTTTACTTTCTACCTACTGCTTGTGGTTAGAGATATGAGTTCTCAGTTGTTACACTTTCGATAATAGACGATGGTTTTGTGTGCCAACTTGACTTAAGCTACCATCATCAGAGGAAGGAATCTCAGTTGATAAAATGCCTCAATGAGATCCCAGCTATAAGACATTTTCTCATTTAGTGATCAATGTGGGAGGGACCAGCCCATGGTGAGTGGTGCCATCCCTGGGCTGCTAGTCCTGGGTTCTATAAAAAGATGGGCTGAGCAAGCCAGGGGAAGCAAGTTATTAAGCAGCTCTCTTCCATGGCTTCAGCATCAAGTCCAGCCTTGAGGATCCTACATTGTTTGAGTTCCTGCCCTGACTTCACTCAGAGATGAATGCAGAAATGTAAGCCAAATAAACTCTTTCCTCCCTAACCTGTTTTTTTTTTTTTTTTTTGGTCATGTGTTTTTGTCACATCAATAAAAGCCCTAACTAAGACAAGTTGGTAGCAGGTGTGGAGTATTGTTGTGACAGACCTGGCCATGTTTGTAGAAGGATTGTGGAAGGGTTTTGGAACTTTGGGCTAGGGTTCTGCTTATCTGGGGCTGAAGAATCAGGTATTATTAACAAGATACCAAAACTACTACAGCAAAACTTTATTTTGCTGGGATACTTGATGCTGGTTTGCTGGAGCTAAGAAATTAGTGGTGATTGAGAACAGACCAGCATCACTGAAGGAAACACTTCAAGGAAATGTTTACTGAGAGCAAAGAAAAGCTACATTATAGAGGCAACAAGGTTGTATCTCATGCTGGTAGTTGGAGATGGTAATGTATAAGACTTACTGAAGTGATACTGGTTATGAAGGCATGAAGGGGTCATGGAAAGCAGCTGAGGCTTGACACTATGAAAAGCCAGGAGAGGCCTCTGGTGAAGGTGAAGCCTCAATAGCAGTTAAAGGCTCAGGATTGAAGGGGTCATGAAAAGAATTTGTGGCCTGGCATAATGAAGAAAGCCTATGAGAGGCTATTGGTGAAAGTGCAGCCCTGTTGCAACAGAAGACTGCAGTATTTTTGCATATGCCAGTGCCATGGGGTAACCACCCAGAAGAGCAGCAGCACTGGAGTGGAGCCTAGAAGACAAGCTGTGTGTGATAGAGAGGGCAGAGCCAGATAAATAACTCAAGCCCTTTGGAGGAACAGAACATTGTGAGTGAATCCCAGATAACTGGATATTACTTTATTTATACTGTTGGAGTTTGATTTTGCTTGGTTCAGACTGTGATGGTACCCTGGTTCTTCCCTCTTGAAGATATTTAATTTTGATTTTTAAGGGAACACACAGGTGAAAGCCTTGAACTGTTAAAAAAAGATTGGATATTTTAAAGAGATTGAAATTCTAAAGTGTTTGAATTTGTGGACGGTGGGACTTTTAAAATTATTTATGATTTTAATGTGAGATGAATAGTAAAGGAAGGGATGTGGCTTAATAATGATGTGTTTGTGTTTCAAGTTAACAGTTGTACTGGCTATTTTTAGGTGTCAACTTGACACAAACTATAGTCAACAGAGGAAGGAGCCTCAGTTAAGGATATGCCTTCATGGGATCCTGCTGTATGGCATTTTCTCACTTAGTGTTCAACGAGGAGGGCTCAGCCCATTATGGGTGCTGCCATCCCCGGTCTGCTGGTCCTGGGTTCTATAAGAAGTTGGGCTGAGCAAGCCATGGGAAGCAAGCCATTAAGCAGCACCCCTCCGTGGCTTCTGCATCAGGTCCTGCCTCCAGAATCCTGTCCTGGTTAAGTTCCTATGCAGATTTCCTTCAGTGATGAATAGTAATGCAGATGTATAAACCAAATAAACCCTTTTCTCCCCAATCTGCTGTTTGGTCATGGTGTTTTTGTCATAGTAATAGAAACCCTAAGACACATGGCCTTCACTCCACCATCATAGTCACTAACCCACTGAAATTGAAAACCAAATGAAATGCTTCTTTTTTTAAACTTTTTATTATTTCTTTGTGGATTTCATATCATAAACCCTGATCTTATTCGTCTCCCCATCACTTTGTATCCACCTCGGCCATTGCAACCTCCCACCAAAAATAAAATGAAAGAAAAATTAAAAGCAAAAAAATCTCATTGTAGAAGCTGTAGATTGTTATAGTGAGTCAAACAGTTTGCCCTTTAGTCCACACTTCTTTATTGGCAAGTGTTCAATACATTGAGTCCTAGGTCTGGTTCGAAGCCTCTAGCTTCTGCTACATATACTGGGCCCTCAGTGGAACTCTGTTTTAATATCCTGTTTTTGCCCCATGTTATGAAGATCCTAAGGTGGAGGGCATTTAAGCACCAACCCCACTTTCCCCCAGAATTTTCCTGAGTTCAAGCAGCAGGAGATATTAGATAGAAGGATTTAGCCGGGCGGTGGTGGCCCACGCCTTTAATCCCAGCACTCAGGAGGCAGAGGCAGGCAGATCTCTGTGAGTTCGAGGCCAGCCTGGACTACCAAGTGAGTTCCAGGAAAAGGCACAAAGCTACACAGAGAAACCCTGTCTCGAAAAAAAAAAGAAAAAAAAAAAAAAGAGAGAGATAGAAGGATTTAGATTGTGGAGATAAGCAGAAAATAAAGAATAGCCCTGAGAGTGCCTGGAACCTATTCCAATGAGTCCCAAGTGTCTCTGCCCTAAAGAATTTATATAAATGCCAAGAGGGTAGAGCAAAAGACAACCCCACCAGACCATCTCAGACACCTGCACTCAGGCCTGTGGTCCAATCATCCTCTCTATGAGGAACTGCAGAGTAAAGCCACAGGGAACCTAAAAACAGGCTCCCACGGGTATATATATATATATATATATATATATATATATATATATACCCTCATTATTATCTCCATAGCTGTCACACCTCCCAGTATGGGAGTAGAGGATGATAAAGATGGCATTTAATTGGTGAAATTATTAAGGCCACTCCATGTAGTTAAAAGGGAGGTTTATTTCGTGGGGTAACTTACAAATGAAGGGATAGATTACAGGGATCTGGAAAAGGTATAGCACAGTCCAGCGGTGTTCTCTGGAGAACTCTGCTCAGTCTACCTCCAGCGTCCAGTGTCCAGGAACCAAGACAGCCGGCACATCCAGATCTCGGGTCTTTAGGGTCCTCTCTTGGCCCTGCCTGGTAGGCATCACAGTTACCAAAGCCTCAGTGGGGGGTTGGAACTTCCAGATCAAAGCTGGAATGGCTACCCACTACAACATTTCTCTTTTGGATTAGGTCTAAGGTGACTACAGCAGTCTTAGCTGTCTTAAGCCCTTTCTAACCCAAAAACTCTTAATGTAATTGCAAATTTAAAGAATCCCCTTGTTTCCTCATTACCATCAACAGGTTAACATAAATATTGCTATACATAGTCACAGTTCTCCCAGTCTTAAAACGCAAAGCAAACTCTTAACAGAACCATTTGAATTAACATAAATGGTGCTATACATAGTTAACAATTTTCTCAGTCATACAGCTTTAACTCTTAAAAGAATCATTTGAATTTTCTTGCTAATCGAACATAGGAAAAACTTCTGATGTTTACATAAACTTAAATGTTTCCTTAACTCCACAAAACCAGGGTGCATTAATATCAATAGGTTAAATAATTTCTGCAAATATACATTCAACCTTAATTCACTCATAATTCTTCCTTTTATTTATAATTTTTTAAAACAAAATCTCAAACCTAGTTAGAAGAACCCAAAGTTACACAATTTCTATAAACCCATATTGAAAAGCAACATTCTCAATCTAGCCATTAACACTTTGAAAACTTTTAGCAAAACATCCAAAAGCAGTTTCATAATAAAACTTTTTACACTTTAAAGTAATCTCTTAGTATATCCATTTGCATTTCTTACTAACAAAAAATGTGACATTAATCCACTCAAACAAAAGAAAATATTTTTTAACTAAATAGACTAAGGAATATTAACTCTCCCTTTTCTTTATAATTTTTAAAACAAAATCTCAAGCCTAGTTAGAAAACCCAAACTTTTCCATTTAAACAGTACCATTTGAAAGACAAAACCAGTTCCATAAGTAATTCCATTTTTACATAACTAGTTCCATAAAAACAGTTCCATTTTTAACACAAAACAGTTCATAAATCACAAGTTAATAAAGCATATATGCATACACAAAACTACATCTTGAATCTAGGTAGAAAAAATAAATTCCTTCATTTAAACAGTTCTATTTTTAACACAAATAATTCCAGAAAACAGTTTGAGGTCATTAATATAAGTAAACTCAAAATTGTCTCATTGCAATGAAATCACCATTGTTCAGTTCATTTCCTACATCTCAACATTCAAATAATAAATTCTGGTACGAGCCTTCCAAATATGAAGAAATCCATAACAAAAATCTTTTTTTAGTTTTATATCTTTTTTTTAGTTCAAAAAGTTCAAAAAAGTAAAATCTGGTATCAGACTTTTACTTCCAAATATGAAGATATGTTTGACAACCAGAACTTTTTGCAGTTAACAATTTTAGTTCAAACAAGCATCTCTGCAACTTTCACTCTCAAGCTAGAGAGACCTTCTTAGTTACAGTAACATTTTAAACCGCATCATTTTTTTTTTTATGTTAGCTCAGATTTTTCTGTGTTACATTGATTTTCCATGCATCTCAGCTGTGGATGCCTTGTGCTGGTTCTGGTGTCTGTCATTTTTAGCATTTAAAGTGGCTTCTGGAGCTTTTGAAAACCGCTCAGACTGCCTTCTTTGCAGTCTACTATCACACTATCTTCTGTGTCTCAGGTTTTTTCACCATATACATTAAGACTAGACTAACACTTAACATTTACACTTTTTTAGAAACTCATGTAGCATATCTTGCAAAGCATTTAGACTCACATTCAACATTTACACTTTTTTACAAACTCTCATAAAACATTAACATGTATTTATTTATTTATTTACACCTTAAGGAAACTATAAAACTACTTTAGCAAATATATTTCTTATTTATTTCTTATATTCATTCTATCTATTCTCATTTAAACTTATTTACTTCTAGCATCTTTACTTCTTACAAGCTTATTACTACATGTCTTAAGACTACCTTAGGTACTTCTTGCAAACTTATATCCTTAAAGAAATTCTATAGATCTATTTTACAAACTGATATAGGGCTACAATTAGCATATATATATAACTTAGCAAACACCTAAAGATTTCTTAATTATTATCACTATCTATTAGAAAGATTCTCTTAACTAGACAGGAAGTATGCAAATCATTTCTAAAGTTCAGAGCTTACAGACAGCTTTGATATTCTGAAAGTTCTTGATAGATTGAAATGAGTGTAATTCTCTAATAGCTCTCTCTTAGCTCTGGGACTTAGTGACTTCTGTTGCTATGCATTTCAGATGTTTTATAACAATTCTATTAAGAGCTATGTCAGTTTACAGCAAAATCAAAAGAAAGAAAAGAACCTTAAAAGGAATATTCTGTTTTTGAATTGCGTAGCAGTCATTCTGTAACAGTCAATTTCCCAACAGGAGAAGATAGTGCTCTAAATTGGAGTCAGGTTCCAGAACTGCAGCTTTCAGCAGGTATGAAAACATTGCTGAAACATCTTCACAATTGTCTCAAACTCTTCAGCAGTCTGGAAGACTCTTTATACTCCTACTATCCCCAGACTGCAGGTTGGAACCTTAACATCAAAAAAAAAAAAAATGATTTAGCTGCTTTGATACAATTTTCCCCCTTCTTAATTTTTTTAAAGTTGTATTTGCCATGAGTTCTTTAACAATGCTGATGTTTCTGATAGACTTTCATTAGCCCAATATTTTCATCAAAACTGCTACTATTAAAAAGAGTCAAGAACATAGATGTTCTTTTCATGAAACATGTCTTTCATTAGCTTACTTTGAGAAAAGACATTCTTACTATTTCACTTCATTAGCTTTAACCCTGATGTTATTGTTAGCAGTTGTGATATGTAGCATTAATTTTTTATAAGGAACTTTCAGGTGAAGCAACTCTATTTCATAAGACAGCTAGATTTTCTGAAGTTTGTTCCCATCTATAAAGCAGTCATTTCTTTTTGAATGTCTGTTTCCTTATCCCTTTATTAAATTTGCAAAGTAATCATTCATTGCAGGCTGTTTGTTCAAAAGGTGAAGAACTTTATTTTCCCATAAGTGTCTTCATATCTAAAGCAATGTTCAGTGTATAAACTGCTTTCCCTTGTTGTAAGGATTTTAAAGTGTCTTGTTTGCTCTTATAGATAGCTTTTTGTCTGATCTGAGTTCAAGAGGTAAGATTAAGCTTTCTAGCATTGCTTTGAGAAGAAACTTCATTCTGAGCTGAAAAAAACAAAACAAACCAGTTTTTAGACAGTATCGCCATCTTTAGCTGAAAAACATTTCCCAGAATACATTTCTCTTCATCAGCTCACTGTTACAAGCTAGCTTATGGACTCCATTTCCCATAGTTCTTTTAGGGTCCAAAAGTCAACTTCTGGTTCTGTTTTTTAAAAAGTTTTTGCTTTTGCCATGGGAGATTTGAACCAAGTGTTTTATTTTTTTTCAATTGCAGGACATTGGGAAATTTCTGTTCTGAGCTGGCTTCAACAGGTGTCTCTCTTTCATTTGACACTGGTCCTGGATCAGAACCACAACTGCCTCCTTAGAGTACATTGAGATGGGCATACCTTTTACCAACTTTCCTCTGCCTTGTGTTTGCCTTAGCCAGTCAGTGAAAAACAAAAGCATTTACAACAGAGCTTTTCATAGCTCCTTCAGAGAGATTTTCTCCCCTAAATCTTTATCTCATTTTGTTTGTTCCCCCCCAACCCCCCAACCCCACCAGATGCAGAGCTTCAGATATTCCAGGCTCTATTCCTCTGCTATCTGCCTTTGGAGGTAGGGGCTTTCTCCCCACCCCTCCCCCCACCCCGAATCTGCCTCAAATTCTAGCAGCTTTTTCAGGTTATGCATTTTCTGGGCAGGAATCTGTCCCTTCTCCATTTCTTCAGAGAATCTTTCTCCCAGACAGTTCCCAGTTTGATCTCAGTTTCTCCTCTCTGACCCAGAAATACAGTGGCAGCTTTCCCTGCTGCTACTGAAAGTAGGGGCTTTTTGTCTGTTTGTTTTTGGGGTCTATGATGTTTTGTGTTCATAAATTAAGCTTCTGCTTTTTTTAATGAGAGGTTTTTGTTCCCCCAAGCTCACATTTAGGACAGGTGTTTTGCCTCATCAGGCCTTCACCTGACCCAGTCCCCTAGTGGATTTCATTTGTTTGTCTGCCTGCTCAAGGACAGAGCTTATTCCAGAGGCAATCACCCCTCAGGGCTACACTCCCTAGTCTCATCGGGAGTCAGTTGAAACAAAGCTTTTCTCAAGGATGCTTTCTCTGATAGAGAGGAAGTTTTCTCCAGGGTAGTTCTCCCAGACAGCTTCTGACTCAGCAGACTGCCTGCAGATGCAGTTCAGCTTTCCTGCTTTCCCAGGAAGGTCCCTTCTCTGACTGGAAAGGTCTTCTCTGGTCTTTTTGCAGCTGTGGACATTGTGTTGTCTCACCTAACAACCCAGGACTTGCAGAAGAGTGGACAACTAACTGTGCTGTTCCTGCTGGCTTAGCTTTGTTCATTAGGAGTTTTCCCCTGGGTCCTGCACCTTGCTGCTTCAGCTGTGCACTCCAGGAAGTTTACAACTGCAGGAATCCTAGTATCCCTGAGATGCATTCCACTCAGGGATGCTGGCCAGTCACCTCTGGGTTGTTGGTCAGAAGAGAGGATACAATGCTAACAGAGTTTGCATCATTTCAGGGGATCTTTGGGTTAGAGCAATTAGGAACACCCTTTCATAGACACTCACTCAGAAACAAAACCCTTGATGCTGTAACTGAAAGCTTAGCCTTTTTGCTTTTCCCAGGTAAACAGTTTCCTGCCCCTTTGGGCTCTTTGGGGATCTTTACTTGCACTCTCCCAAGCTTTTCCCTCAGAGGATTTTGACCTACTATCTTTTACTAGCTTGAAGAGACAGAGCTTAGAAGAGAGGCTTTTAGGAACTCCATCCCTGCTTCCAGTATTGCAGGGAGGATTTTTAAAGCTTGAAAGATAGACCTTAGAGAGGTTTTGCTGTCTTAGGAGGTTTGTTGTTTTCCCTTAGAGGTAGTCACAGGTGATTCCTATATTAATATCTTCAGGTAATTCTAATTTTTGTTTTTCTGAGAGAAAGTTAAAAGCTTTAGTTTTTTAAGTTTATTTTTTTTAAAGCTTTTAGTTAGAGAAAGATTGAGGCTTTTAAGAGAGGTTTCCCCCAAAAATTTTCCAAGAAAAGCTTTTTAGTTTAAGAGAAAGATTTTTTTTTTTCCAAAAAAGAAAGACCAACTTTTCCCAAAATTTCTGAACTTTAAACTTTTTGGCTTCCTACACCCCCATTTTTGCCTCAGGGAGAAACTGTTGGACCCCAAAGTTTAGGGTCTCAAGTGGGCACCCCAAGAACCAGTCTTGCTGATGCAACAGCATGAGGATCTTATTGAAGCATCTGTACAGATGGGCAAACTCTTGTCCTGAGAGCAAGAGTTGCATCTTACTGCAGCTACATAGGTGCTTATAAAGGAAAAACCCACAAAACCCACAAGATTCCAATTTCTGCATAATGTCATTTCGATTGATTTATGTCTAGAAGCTAATTTCATAAAATCATTGTCTGGTTACAGAGTGATCACAGAGGGGGGATACAGTTATGTCAGTGTGCACATTTTTCTTGAAACCTCAAGGGGGGTATCAGGGCAGGAGTGGAGTTTACATACAGGTCACGGTGGTCCTTCCTGGTTTCCCAGTCACAGTTGAGCACATCTCTTAATAGAAATCTTTTTACATTGTTACATTGTGGCAGGGGTGGTTGAACAATGGCTGAGTCAGCTTGCCCTTGGAACTAGATTTTTAGTTTTTCATTTTCTGGGGCCTGGCGGGGGTGGGGTGGGGTGGGGTGGGTGGGTGTAAGGCTAAAGGGTTAGGGTCTTTCAAAATCACTTTCTCCTGTCTCTTGGACTTAGTATTTTACCTGTCCCTAGGCCAAAAGCTTCCATAGGAAACTTTTTTTCTGCTGGATAAGCTCAAAGAAGAGCTTTTTTACTACCTATAAAGCTCAAAGAAAGATTTTTTTCCCCAGTTTGCATTCATAGCCCCCAAAGTTAGAGGATTAAAGAGTTTTTCTGTCCAGTTGCCTTACTTATCTTAATTTTTTTTTCTACACAATCTTACACTTCTAAGTTTTTCCTACACTGTTACTACACTGTACCTTATACTTATTTTTCACAGATAGAAATTGAGAAAGGGATAGAAGATAGAAAATTTTGACAGAAGAAAACTTTGTGCTGCAGGATGAAACATCCTTCCAGTCTGTTTTTCCTTTTCTCTTAAAGATAAAACCCCCTGCTCCTTATTAATATATATATTCCATAACACCAGACATGTCCCTTTCCCCTGGCAGGGACTCTTTAGCCAAAAACTCTCTAATAAGACTATTATTTTCCTTTGTCTTTAGTCCCTATTACTTTGTCTTTAGTCCCTGTTCATTTGTCTTTAGTCCTCCCCCCTTTTTTCTTCTTTTTCTTTCTTTCTTCTTTTTTTTTCTTTAGTCCCTGTTCATGGTGCCATTCTGCGATGTTTACCCACCAACTCCACAGCTCCCCAGAGTTTTCTTCAGTGCAAGCAGCAGGAAATATTAGATAGAAGGATTTAGATTGTGGAGATAAACAGATAGAAAATAAAGGATAGCCTTGATAGGGCCTGGAACCTATTCCAATGAGCCCTGGCTGTCTCTGCCCTAAGGCATTTATAGAAATGCTAAAAGGGTAGAGCAAAAGACCTCCTTCCCCAGCACAGCCAAGTGCAGACCATGTCAGACACCTGAACTCAGGCCTGTGGCCCAATCATCCTCTCTATGAGGAACTGCTGAGTAAAGCAACAAGGAACCTGAAAACAGGCTCCCACACTAAGGATTTGGATCTGCAATACCAGCTCCTTCACATGCTCCAGAAGTTCATTGATGGGGTAGATGTTGTTGTGAGCCAAACCATAGGCCTGGTCCTGGGTCTGGGTAGTTGCTGGGGTGGTCAGTATGTTAGCTGTCCCTCATCTTCACCTCCATGGCAAGCTCTCCAGCACTGCCTGGCTAGCTTATCCAGTGCTACAGCAGAAAGTTGTGGGGCCAGGTCTCCTGCCATCATGCATCAGGGTCAACTCACCTGCACCCACGCCACTATGGCTGGTTCTGCTCTAACGCCTAGGCAAGGTACAGGACCTACTCTCCCAAGTGCTGCTGCCTGTGAGAGACAGGACCAGCTCTCTTACTTACAAAAGGAGGCTAGAGATGGAGGGGGTAGGCCATCATTCCCTTTCCCATGCCACTGCATGGCAGATGAAGGTGGAACCAGCTCTCACACTCTAGGTCTGGCTTACATTCATGCCATGCCAACACAGTCAGCTCTACTTTGCTGCCCAGGCAAGATTCAGGGCCCATTCTCCTGAGTGCTGCAACCAATGAGGGGCAAAGCCAGCTCTCCTGTTCATTACTCTGAGACCAGCTTTCCTACCTGTCACAGGTGAGAGGGAAGAGGAGCAAGAGACAAGGAGGGCATCTCTCTACCCATATCACTACTTTACAGATGAGTAGTGGTACCAGCTTACCCATACACTTGTCAAAATGGTAAGCTCTACTGCGCTGCCCAGTTGAGGTGCAGGGACTATTCTCCAAGTGCTGCAGCTGGCAAGAGGCAAGGCAAGCTCTCCCACCTGCCACAGGTGGCAAGGAGGTCATCTCTCTCTTCTCTACACCACCACATGTCAATGAGGAGTAGAGCCAGCTCTGATTTTATTTTTTAAAAGTTGTTGTTGCTTGATTTTTCTCTTTTGGGGACCCACCACCCAGCTCCCAAATAATTCACAGAGACAGTATTATTCTTAATTATAAATGCCTGGCCCTAGCTTGTCTTGTTTCTTGCCAGCTATTCTTAACTAATTATCCCATCTACCTTTTGCCTCTGGGCTTTTACCTTTCTCTTACTTCTGTATATCTTACTTTCACTCTTATTCAATGGCTGGCTGTGTGGCTGGGTGGCTGGCCTCTAGTGTCCTCCACTCCTTGTTCTCTTGTGCTGTCTCCTCTCTTTTTTCCTCCTATATTTCTCCTTCTATTTATTCTCTCTACCTGACAGCCACACTTATCCTTTCTCATGCCTCATTACTGGCTGTTCACTCTTTATTAGACAATCAGGTGTTTTAGGCAGGCAAAGTAGCACAGCTTCATGGAGTCTAACAAATGCAACATAAAAGGGTGCAGTACATCTTTGCATCATTAAAAAAAATGTTCCAAAGCATAAACCAATGTAACACATCTTAACATAATATTCTACAGCATTTCTCCCACTTTGTCTAAGCAAAAACAAAGGTTTTATCTTTAACATAGTAAAACTATATACAGCAAAAATAGTTATCAGGTAAGAATTACCTGTCCATTTACAATAGTCTGTTCATTTGTAATTAGCATATTCAGAGAAAATAATGAATTACCTATCCTATCTTAGTGAATCCAAAGTTTTACACATAATTAACTTTCTATCATAACTAAGGAAAACTGCAACTACAACTATCTATTCTTCCACTCCACTAAAGACCCAAAGGGATGTAATGTTATCTAATAAGAGAAACATTTGGCTGCCTGGACAGTCACCCAAAGTTCTTCTGCAGTGTTGGGGCATCTGTCTTCAGCCTACAGGCCTAGAGTATCTAGCAGACTTTTCAGTGAAGCAGGAAATTTGAAGGACTGCCTGGCCTTGTATTGGCAAAGTTTGTCAGTCACTTTCCTCTGTGTCCTGCAGAATATCCGGCAGTTTCTTCTGTGAAGCAGGAACCCTAAAGAACCATCATCTCACTTTGTTTTGGCAAAGTTCAGAAGTCACTTTCCTGTGGCTCCAGCATTTCCAGTCCTCATAGCATGTTGTCAACAGTCAAAGGCAAAATCAGTTTCTTTGCCCAGTGGCTGACCTTGCAACAGTGGAAGCAAACTCCATAAGAACTTTCTTCAACACCCATCATCTCTGAAGAAAATTGGTTCTTCCAGGAGCAGTTGTTTCTGATTGTCATGAAAATGCTAAGTTAATGAGGCATTTTAAATGCCATATTCTGTAGATTTTAAAGTGCTTGAAGACCACTTATCTGTCCAAATATATCTCTATATAATCGTGAAAACGTACCTAACATATCTACAAATTTGATTGCTATAAATAACTGCTAACCTATGTTTCTTGATTATCCTATATAGTTTATAATAATAGCCTTCAAACACTAGAATTTTATCTTATATTTTTAAATGAACTGCATAGGTATAATGCCTTAAACAAGAGTAGAAACATAAATACAGTGTAATGAAAATAACTTTAAATTTGCACCAATATGCTATATTCCCCTAAGTGATAACAAACATCCATAATCCACCAAATAACCAAAAATCACCCACACTCCCCAACTCTTGGGAATTTGGGCATAGTTTTCTCCATATTCCTTCCTGCTGACTGTGTGTAAAGCATCTTTAGGGTTCCAGAGAGAAAATTTGAGATGATGGCTAGGTCCTGGAAAGACCAGCTATATAACCTTTGTTGATAGATATCACTTGTCAAGTTTCAGTAGGTATCCCTTGATCCAACCAGACCCATAGTAACCTGAAACGATTACACAGCCTCTTGTTTCCTGTGGAAACAAAAGCAAAACCTCTCTGCCAAAATAACACATTTTTAAATTTCTTTTATAAAGTTAAGGCAGTCCTAAAGTACCTAGGCTGGTTTATTTCATCAGTCCCTCTTTCAATTCTATGTCTCTTAGCAGCTGGTGTTTGGTTATGAACATTCAAAAAATTCAAAACAATGTAAAAAACATACAGGATCCAGACTCCTTGTGTATTTCCCATCTTTACATGGATTTTTTTCTTTTATATTACTCTTATTCTTTAAAGACTTTATTTTTTTAACTGTTTCTTGCTGGCACTGTGTATGACCCATTTTCTTTTCTTTCTTAAGCTTATGTACATTTTAAAATACACTACAACCTGTTTGAGGTTTTTCTATCTAGACCTCCTTTACTTTGTATCTTTTAGCCTTTTATACCCACATGAGCAAACTTTAGACTGTTAAGCTACAACCGGATCCCCTATGCATGGCTCTCAGCTGGCTCTGCCTGGTTCTGGGCTAGTGAAAGTGAAGTCTAAAGCTCAAGGCCTTGCTGGAGGTGTGTGGCCAAGAACTACATTCAACCTCTAGCACTCTAGAATGCTGATGCTTGCACTGTGGCAGGCGTTTTTACTTAGTTTTTTGTTTCGACTTAATGTACTGGCTGCTCAATGGCTTACCAGCAGGCAGAAACTGTTAAAGGAGCTGTATTCTGTTTTTTCCCCTCAATTTTCTCAGGCTTTATGAAAATATAAGCCTCACATTGGTATGCCACATTGCTCAGCTCTCTAAGGGCCCATGTTGGAATACTAAAATGTTGTTGGTTGTTTTTCTACTCTTTTGGGTGGTCTGCCACCCGGCTCCCAAATAATTACTTAATGGAGATTTATTTTTACTTATAAATGTACAGCCTTAGCTTGTCTTTTTTTCTTGCCAGATATTCTTACTAATTATCCTATCTACCTTTTGCCTCTGGGCTTTTACCTTTCTCTTACTTCTGTATATCTTACTTTCACTCTTACTCAACAGCTGGCTGTGTGGCTGGGTGGCTGGCCTCTAGTGTCCTCCTCTCCTTGTCCTCTTGTGCTGTCTCCTCTCTTTTTTCCTCCTATATTTCTCCTTCTATTCATTTTCTCTACCTGACAGCCACAGTTATCCTTTCTTGTGCCTCATTATTGGTTGATCAGCTCTTTATTTGACCATCAGGTGTTTTAGACAAGCAAAGTAACACAGCTTCTTCTTGGAGTTAAACAAATGTAACATAAAAGAATGCAACATATCTTTGCATCATTAAACAAATGTTCCACAGCATAAATAAATGTAACACGTCTTAAAATAATATTCTACAACAAGTTGCCTTGGTTTGAGTATTTTATTATACCAATAGAAAGTAACTAAATACATCTGCCTTGAAATGTCACCTTACAAACACATTAATTAATTACTTTTAAATGGAGTTGTTGGGATATGAGCAAAATGGAGCTGAATTGTTTGCCAGAATATTATGTAAATGATTCCCAGCACAGTTTTTGGTAAAGTTCCTGTTGCCTCTGAAACTTTGATGAGCTATTCTTTACACACTGAATTTCTTTCAGCCCTCTACACTTTCAAACTTAAATTAGAATACCCTATGAACGCCTGCTTACACCCATTCTTGACTCCATCCCATTCTTATCATGCCATATACTTTCTACCAGTCTCTTTCCAAGAGTCATGTCTTTTGGTTTTGTTACATGGCCAATTTAATTTTAGTAGAGCTGTTATAGTCTTTGGATTGGGATTATCCATCATTCACAACTGAAGTCAAAAGTTCTCCCTCTCTCTGAGTCTATCACTAAAAATAGTTCAGTAGTAAAGGATGGGATCTCTGAATCCTTTATCAAGCCATGACTGGAAGTAGAGATGGCATATTTTTTATTAGACTCAGTGATAATACCTGCAGTTGCAGTGATTTTGTGATTATAATAGTTGTCTTTTCTCAAATAGTTCAGAACCCTTCTCCTTATTTTCCGGCTTTTAACTGTATTGATCCCCATTTCTAAAATTTTCCCAGATCATAAAAGGGATACTATATATGTCCCTTTTTAGGGATGGCACTCAACTGTCACTAATTCTTAGTATATTATGCAGTGACAAATCCCTGGATCACTGCACTTCACTAGAAAGAGGTTTCTCTGATTAAGGCTGAAAATGACCATTGGTCTTTGTGCATATTCATAAATATTTTGAGGACAGTTTGTCGCCAATTTAGCTAAAATCAAACCAACCAAACAAGCAAAAAAAAAGTATTAAATTTTACACTGTGGCCTATGAACTCTGCCACCATATTTTTGATGGGATTTTTAGTATTAGTCATGAGTTACCTCTTGTGGAATGGGGGCTCAAATCCAATCAAAGAGTTGCTGATTACTCCCTCAACTGTGATGCTAATATTGTACAAATGAACACATCCTATATGGCAGGTTGATATCATACTTTTGAGGATTCATCAACAGATAGGACCACTGATGTCTTTTCTCCTCAAGAAACCTGTAAAATACCTTCTGGGAATAGGAAAACTAGCTGACAGTGAGGAGGCATCAAAATAAGTTTATTTAATTTGTCTGTATCATGAAGTCAAGGTTCCTATTTTCACCAGTTGTGTCTTATTATCTCTTCTGATGAGAAATAATGAGTAATAAAAAGCACCTACATTGATTGAGGGACCCCTGGAACCTCAAACCATTAGGAACCAACACCTCCAACAACAAAGAAGTATTTCATACACTGCACTGGGTTTTGTTATTTAAAAAACTGGGAACAGCTTTTTTCACCTATGCAGGGTTATCTTACTTCAAATTTTAAAAATTGATTTTTTAGATTGTTTTGTAAGATATTAGGTGTTCATATGACTTTTCATACCTACTTTGTTTCAGTTGACACACCCATGTTTTCTCATTACCTCTATTCCACTGTCCATTCTCTGATTGAACCTGACCATACCTAAGTTCTCCTTCTCTGCTTTCATATTTCCTACTATTTATCACTTTCCTTAAGAAATCTCCTTTCAATAGCCTCTTTCTAATTTCTGGCTTCTTACAGAAACTTCAGATTGAATACAAAAAATTAGAGTTTTGAAACAAACTATGACTTACATGTAATGGAGAACATGTGGCATTCAATTTTTTATGAGCCTGGATTATCTCCCTCTACAATTTTTCCAGTCCATTCCTTTACTCAAAGATTTTTATAGATAGATAAAAAATCTCATTTTATATATGTAGCATATATGTCCATTCATTAATTGATAGATATCCAGGATATTTCCACTTCCTAGTCACTGAAATTAGCTAGTGGACAGCATTACAATGAATATGAATGAGCAAGTATCTCTGTAATAGAATATAAAGACATTTGTGTATAAGCCTTGGAGTGGAATAGCTAGGTCATGTATGTGGTAGACTCTTCCTAGATTTATGATGACTTTTATATTGATTTCACGGTGGCTGTATATGTAATCAGAAATTTCTTTCTTACTTGCCAGTTCCCAAATAACCACTCAGAGGCTTAATATTAATTATTAATGTTTGGCCAATGGCTCATGCTTTTACTAGTTAGCTCTTACATTTAAAGTAACCCACTTCTAATAATGTAAATATTGCCACCTGGCTGTGGCATTACCAGTCTGCTAGCATGCTGCTTCTTTTGTGGCTGGATGGCATCTGCCAGATTCCACCTTCTTCTCCTGTAGATCTGTGCTTGGATTTTCTGCATGGCTTATCTTGCCTTGCCATAGGCCAATTTATTTATCAACCAATGTGAGCAATACATATTCACAGTGTGCAGAAAAACATCCCACATCATGTGTCATTTCTTTCCATACCTATATGTTTAGTATGTTGCTTCTGTTCTATTCTAGCAGTTTCAGAGTTTGAGAGGTTTGCATTGAGGCCTTTCATCCATGTACTTTTGAGTCCTGTCCATTTGGATAATAGTTATGTTAGAAGTAATTTTGCTCATTTATTTTATAAAGTTTATTTACAATATAGATAATATTCCTCATAACAGAAGCTTACTCTGTTTCCTTTCATTTTTATCTATAATACTGATGTAAACATTTTTCATGTTTGAAATATCAGTGAAGCATCTTACATGAAGCTGAAAGTTCAGGATATAGGTTACATTAAGATGCAGCTCTCAAACTCCTTGACTCTATCTCTCAATCTGTACATTCTGTGACAACCAATAGTCTTTACATAATTTTTTCTTAACCATGTGACAGCAATGAACTTTAAATACACACAGTTAAATATAATTTTGAATGGGTCCTAATTCTTCTGAATTCAACCTGAGTTTCCAATGTGTGCTATTCATATACTGAACTTACCTTATTCCTACACTATATTTTATTTGAAACAAAAACTCATAATGAGCATAGATAGCACCAGTCCTGGGATATCTATAGTAATCATTTTTCCACTGAGTATACATTAGCTTCCTAATTAAGCTGATTTTTAAAGAAAAAAATAGCAGAAAATTCTAACAATGTTCCATTTATTGGTCACCTCTACCCAAATTCAGACCTCAAAACTTGGCCAATCACCAGAGACATGCATTTTATTCTACACTGTAATTTGCCTGAAATTCAGTTTGTAAAGAGAGCTGTCTATTGTCTACTATTATCCCAAGGTAAAACTGCCTATCTAGCCTCTGCCTCATGTCACCCAGCTCCATGTATGATGTGGCTCTTCAAATGAGAGGCACAAGAAAGATATGAACATGTTTTTGAGAAAAGGGACTATATTTTTCTGTCTTCTCAGAGTGTCTTACAGCCTGGCTAAAACCCTTTGCTTTTCTCTAGTAGGGGAAATTAGAAAATGGTAGAGTCAAAGGAAACCTTTATTTTCTTTGGTATACCTGCCTGTCAAAGAGAATCTTTGATCTGTGCAAGCCTTTGCCAGAAGAGAAACCTCATGTGCAGCAGATATTTCACCCTTTTCTCAAAATATTAAGTATAATATTATTCATCAAAATTCTGTTAACAATGTGTTGTGATTTTTAATACTTCATGGATTTTTAATGCTTTGTGATTATTTGGAATAAATAAAATCACTAAGGAAAAAATTATGCTGTGTGACTGTACACAAGCTAAAGTATGCAAAGCAAAAATGCAAAAAAAACAAGCAAAAGCCATGAGAAACACACAGATGTTTACATGTACTTTGATCTTGAGCATGGTGTGCTTGGGCACACTAAAGAATTCAAGGCTGAGGGTCTACATATATTTGAAAAATATTAGAAATATTTATCATGTTGCAATGTAACTTTTGAAAACTAAAAACAACATTGAAAATATATTTGAGGATATAACTCAGTGGTAGAGTACTTGTTTTATGTGAGCGAGGCCATACCTTTGATTTCCAGTAGTCAAAACACATATGTAGAGAAGGATATTAGTAAATACTTTAAAGAATAATATATATAGCAAAACTATTCCATGTACTTGAACTATAAGTTCATGAATAATGATAACTGGATTTCCAAATTGCTCTTAGATGTGACATGCAGTTTAAATCCTCATGTAAATATGACAGTTTCAGGTTAAATGAAAATATTGTTCTGGTATTTTGATAGCTATATATGTTTAATGAACCAAACATTAGTAACTATGTGGCATCCAAATAAGTACATTATAAATACACCAAAAATCTAGAAGAGTGATCACATACTCTATCTATTCTTAACTTCAGCAAAGTGACAAAATAAAAGATGAGTATTGTTAGAAGCCTGAGCCTTGTAGGTTTTTTATGATTATCACTTGCATTTGTCATTGCTCTGTCTCTAAGAAACACAGCAGCTTGATTTAAGGTTTAGGTATGTTTCACATAGTTGGATTTTGAAAGCCAATCAAATATCAAGTTCTGGAATGTGTTGTTTTATTTTTGAAAACTTAAAGTAACTATAAATTATTTTAGATTTGAAAAAGGTCACATTGCACGCAGCTTAGGATATAGTAAATACTGCCCTTTAAAACAATTTACTAAAAATCATTTGGGATCTTGAAAAAGGATCAATAATTCATTTAAAAATCAAGTTTAGAGTGCGGAAGGAGCAACAAAGGTGGAGAACCCCGCCCCTGCCAAGGTGGACACGAAGTGGAAGAAGGCCGCGGAAAGGGATAAATCATCATACAAAAAAGTACAAACAAAAGGGAAGAGGGGAGCAAAGGGCAAACAGGCTGAGGTGGCTGAGCAGCAAACTACAGATGTGCCTGCAGAAAATGGAGAGGCTGAGAACCAGAGTCCAGCCTCTGAAGTCGAAGAGAAAGAAGCCAAATCTGACTAACCATCCATCGTGTCTGTCAGTGTCCCCTCCTCCCTTCTTGTACAATCCAGAGGAATATTTTTATCAACTATTTTGTAAATGCGAGTTTTTTAGTAGCTCTAGAAACATTTTTAAAAGGTGGGAGGAAGTACCACCTCATCCCATTTTTTAAGTGTAAATGATTTTTAAGAGGTTAAATCACTTGCTGGTTGTTTATTTTTTGGTACAACCAGAAAATAGCAGGATACTGAATTAGGAGATGCTGTGACTCTCTTGGTGGTCACCCTAATATTCCATAGTTTTATATCCTACAACACAAGGCATACTAAATGGTAATTTGGAGTCTTGGTCGTGCATTTGTGTCTGGAATATTTTCAGTTATTTCTGGTCTCGTGTTTCTAGTAGAACTGTAGAACCTAAAAACCCACTCCTTAGTCCTTGCCCTGTCAGAACTGTCTCTGGTCATGGCAGTCCATTTTCCTAACCATTGTGATAAGGTACTGTGAAAGATTGAAATTTTGAATATATACTGTATGTGGCATAAAATTGTGAGTCAGTGGAATTAAGGATTGTGAGCATGTGATTGTAATCTGAGGTCTTAGGGAAAATTTACCAAGCTTAGGATGGAACATCACTGGAATAAGTTCAAAGAGAAACAACACATGGCTCTTTTGGGTACATGAACACAATGTATGACTCTTAGAATTTGGGCCCATGTTTTAAGAATTGAAATATCTGTGTACTCAACCAATAAAGTCTCAGTTGTGAAAGAGTAAAAAAAAAAATAAATAAAATCAAGTTTAGAAAAAAAATTAAAAATCAGAAGGAAATATTTCACCCAACTCTAAAAAATTTTACCAAATGCTAAAAACATGAAGTTTTTATTCATTAACAACACTCAAACCATGGGAATACTTAAATTAAAACCTATACAGCATTTTAAGCAATAACTCCATAGTCAGAATATTTGCCTAGTTTTAAAATATATTTTGTGAGTGGAAATTAGTAGCGCTAACTCCCTGAGAGTATATTTTGGGAGAACATTATCTAAAATGTTTAGGATAAATTGTTTTCCTTTTATAGTTTTAAATATACATTTTATAATTGGATTTTCATTGTTTGGGTTTTTTTTTAATGTATGGGCATGTCTTGCCTGCACATATATCTGTGCAGCATGTGAAAATAGGTCATCAAATTCTCTAGAACTGGAGTTATAGATGGTTTTTTGCTATCAAGTGGATGCTGGTAACTAATCCTGGGTTCTCTGGAAGAGCATTCTGTGATCTTAAACACAGATCTTTAGCCCCCTTAAATTTTTGAAGTTAAAATATAATCAAATCACTTTCCCTTTACTTTTGCTCCCTCCAAATCTTCCCATGTACACCACCCTCACAAATTCATGGCCTCTATTTGTTGTAACATATATAGTATATGTATATGTATATGAAAATATATGTGAATTCATAAACATATAAATATATCCTGTTAAGTCTATATAATGTTACTTGTATGTTTAAGATTTCAGGACTGATTGCTGGTAGTGAATAGTCAATTTGTGTCTCCGGGGAAGAATATTTTTCTCACTCTCAAAATCACTTAGTTGCCTGTAGTCCTTTGTCTAGGGCTAAGGGCCAATGAGATTTCCACATCCCATGTTACCATGTCTGTTGGTATGAAACTTCTTCAGGTATTGTTGGTCAGACTTCATGAGTGTAGCTTCTCTGTCATTTCTAGGAGAAGCGAAAGATAAAGACCATTAATTACATTGTTTAATTGATGAGTGGTGAGGCCTATGCTTATCTTCTTTTGATATAAAGATAACAATTTAGAATGTAGTTGGGAATTATGCTGGTTTAGTGAAGTGGCCATTTGGGGTTCTCCTCTGAAATCAAGTTTCTTTTGGTCTGTTCTCTACTCCCTATCTATCCATGGTCCAATTTTACATTTCTGGGTTTCTGTAGTTTATCCAAGTTATATGTGTGTGTGTGTATGTGTATATATATAATGACTTGCAGCTAGGAACAACAGATGACAACATGCAATGTTTGGGATTCAAGATTCTTTAAGAAAAACAGCCCACAACTGCACCAAACCTCATATGTGCTCACACATTGATGTGTTATGTGCAAGAAAATTTTCAAATACTAAGAGAACATTATCTAATTTACTTAAAACTCCATTCTAACTGTAAATACACCTGTTGTCATAAAATTTTATTTGATATATTAAAACATAATACTTGAACTATAAGAATCCCATAGCAATACCTCTTATAAAAGTAAAAATAATTAAATTTTTATAATAAATTCAGATTGCTTCTGAATTTCAGACTTGGTTATATTTAAGGGTTGTTATCTCACAAATGACTATATGGAAAAGTCATATACCAGGGTCTAAAGCCTCCCACACTGAACTTGAAATTTGTTGTCTACACCAGCTGGACAAAGGTACTGGTGAGATGTCTCAGTGGATAAAGATATTTGCCACCAAGATGGATGACCTAAATTCTGCCCCTGAGACCCATATGTTAGAAGAAAAGAGCCAATACCTATAAGTAGTCATCTAACTTCTACATATATGTCATGTACCCACCCCAAGCCCATCCATACATGAATACACAAAATAAATAAAAATGTAATTTTGAAAATATTGAATGTATAGGTAAATTTACACAATAAGCCTTTTTAGGGGTGTAGTAAGAGAAAAGCAGAAGCCACACTGAGCTCTGCCACAAGAAATCAAGAAATGCCAAAGGGTATGGCTTAAACTTTATCCTTCCAAAATCTCTACTCTCCACAATTGAGTCTTTTTACTAGCTATGTCATTTTTGTCAATATGACACAAACCTAGATATTCCTATGAAGAATTGTCTCAATATATTGGGTGGTGGATGTGTCTGTGAGTCATTTTCTCTATTGCTCTGGGATACAGGAGGACCTACCCCATTATGGTGTTACCATTCCTGAGAAAGTAGGGCTGATCTATACAGGAAAAAAAGCTGAGTAACCCAGGAAAAGTAAGCTAGTAAGCAGTGTTCTTTCTGCTTCAAACTCCTGTCTTGATGTCTCTCAATGATGAACTATAACTTACAAGACAAATAAACCCTCTCTACTCAAAGTTACTTTTGTAAGTGTTTTATCTCAGAAATAGAAAGAAACCCAGACCATTTTAGAAATTCATTATGATACTGGAGCAGAGCAACATAACTTACATGACAAAATATCTTTTGGAGCTGTGAAAGATGACGATGTCTTTGGATAGGACAAGCATAGAAATGTAGAAATAGCATTTTGATACTTTTCTTAGCACAGGAGTCAGACTACAAAATGGTTATCATTTAAGTAATGTAAATTAACACTTAGGCAAGGTCCATGGGGTAAGAATATTGAAGTTGGATGAGTAGGCAGCAAAGACTACTCAGACCTTAAATGTCAAGTAAAGTAGTTGAATAGTTTCTACACAAGTTACTATAGTCACTACAGTAGCAATACAAAGGACAAACTGGTAAGATTTAGGACTGAAACCAGAGAAATCAGCAAGGAAACCATCACACTACTAAGTAAAAGATAGACTGAGAATTCAGAAGCTACTTGGCCAGTAGAAGTGTTGAAAATGAGAAAAGTTCTGAGAGTGATCTATTAATCCATTTTATACAAAGTATATGAATGATGTAATATTTTTTCTAAAGAATAAATTTCCAAATAATAGCCACATGTGGAGAAATCAAATATTTAATTGTAGACATTTTCAGGAATTATGACAATAAAATAGTTTTCAAAATAAAGAATCTTAGTCGAACAATACTGAGTGACTTTCAAAACCATTATAATCTCTTGGCTGTGGTTGGGTTATATTGTACCCAAATTGCAAATAATAATACTACATCTCCTATTATCCCAGATGGTATTTAGAAATAAATAGCCACAAATGTAATTTAGGTAAAGTGAGGTAAATAGGGTGGCTGCTTATCCAAATACAATTGATGCCCTTATAAGAAGAGATGGGATGCTGATACACATGGAAGGAAGACCTTCCTTTTATAGTTTTAAATATACATTTTATAATTGGATTTTTAAAGGAAGACCATGAACAGACATATAAAATGTGCAAGCCATAACCTGCAGGACCAAGCTGGTCATAGCAAGACCTCAGACTCACAGATAAAGATGGTGAGAAAATAAATTTCTGCCATGCTTTGCCATATATTATATCAGTTTTAGCAAGTTAATGCAAGCACCATTAGGGCTAAGCTCATACTTTCAAATTAATTTTTTGTTCCTCATATTGTACCTATAGATCATTATCTGTTTCTCCTTAGAGAGTGTTCCTCCAAATTTTTCTGATCATCATAATTTTGAACACTGGCAATTAGTGGCAAAAATATTCATTTCCAAGACAACTTTTGAGTTCAAAATAGACTAAACTGGATTTTTCAAGAACCATAAAAGTGGTGATTTATGTAATATAGTTATTAAAGTCTTGTTGTTTTAGAGATTGTCAGGTAGACCAAAGGGAAATGAAAAGGTTGAATAATCCTGGGTTTCTGTTCTTAAATTTCTTCAATCTGATAGCAGAGTGAATGTATTTGAAAATAATGACTATAAAAGTTTAATTTTGTGTGTCATAAGAGCACATATATCATACGTAATGATGTTGAATTCAAGGAAATAGAACTTTAGGAAAATGAGATATGAGTTGTGTTTCTATAGAACAAGCCACTTAAATTGTACACGAATGTGGTTTGAAAATGAAATTCTGTCCCTCCACCTGATTTGTGACCTGAATACTTGATCTCAGCAACATTTCAGGGAGAGAGTTAGAAGCTTTATGAGTCATAGCTTATCTGGAGAAAGTAGGTCATGGAGACAGGGCATTTGAAACGTATTGTTCATTGCTACATCTTCTCTTGCTCTCTGCAGCTGGGTCAACATGATATGAACTACACTGCTTGGCTACCCTACCCCAGCTACTGGTCATGGTAAACTAATAACTTTAAAGTAAATAACCAAAGTAATTTCTCCTTAAGTTTTCTTTTGTCAGAAATGTTGGGTTCAATAACAAGAAAAGAAAAAATTAATTCAATTGCTACTTGAATTAATGGTAATTCAGACATGGCTATGCTTGTTGCATAAGAGAGGAACTTTCAGAACTGGAAAAACATGACTGAAGCTAGGAAAGGAGGTAAACAGTGGATATTTCATTTTGAACAATACATAAATTATTCATTCCCAAGATATTTGGAAATTAGATAAAAAGATGATAAGAAAAAATCATGCTTTTTAAAAAGTACTTCTCAGAGAAAGAAAAGGTGAGTATCTGGGTGGTAAGGAAGATGGATGGATCTGTAAGGAGGTGGGGAAGGGGAAACTGTAATGTATAGTATGGATGAAAATCTGCTTTTAATTTTAAAAACTAGTCTTCAGTTTTCTCTGGGGATGAGCCTCCTGATAGGGTATTCAATCTTAAATGGTCACCTCTAAACACATGTACATGCAAGCAACACTAAATGAAATGAATATTAATCTAATTACATGTACTGGCTATTTGTCACTATGGCAAAGCCTGAGATAATGAACATAAACACAAATATATTCATGTTAGTTCATGATTTTATATGGTTCAGTCTATGGTGAGCTCTGTTGCTTTGGGTCTTATATTGGCAGAATATTAGGACAAAAGTGCAGGGCAGTGAGAATTCACTTATAACAACCATGAAGCAAAACAGAAAAAGAGACAATGTCCAACTATCCCTTTCTACTGCAGACTACCACTGATCTAATAGTGCCTGATGTACCATGTATTTAACACATGAGTGTATGGGGACATTTAAGACATAAAGTATAACATCACAATTTACTAAAAAAATCACAAGTCCAGGTGAATTGTTTTCTGGCATATTTTACAGAGTTTTTGTAAGTACAAAACACTAAGTGATCTGTTTTGTTTCTGAGACTCATTCACTTTTGTCACCAAAAAGGTTTGCTACATTCCTGTGACTTGTTTTGACATATTGTTTTGTTCCAAATGCTCAGTAGCAACTCTCTCAATTGAGTTGTCCTCTGTGTCCCTCCTGGTGACTGTTCAGAAGAAACATACCTCTCTGCTTATGATGTCCTTTTAATTTTGTAAATTATCCTCGCCACTGGTAGATGAATAGAGTTAAAATTGGTCACAACTAAAGAAGTTTTAAATTCTTCTGAGATAAAAATTATATTTCTAATAAGGATACTCTTTTGACAAAACTTTGTAAAAAGAGAAAAAAACAGCTGAGTATAAAGGGCATGAAACATGATTGGAAAATAAATCAATCCATCTCAGTGACAAACACTACAATGTGTGCTTATTACTGAAGCACAAATTGATAAAACTGGTCTAAGTCAAAGCTTAATCTAGGTTATACTTTTAGATATAATACAAGAGTTACAAAGTTATTTTCCCACTGATAAATTTGTTAATATTCAAGTGTCTGTAGCTGCACTAAAAACTGTAATGAGAAAACTAAGAGGTTTGTATGAATCCACTAATACTGCCAAAAATCTTCTGTATGCTAAATTCACAAGAGAGACTGGAAAAGAAGGCAATATTGTAAGTGTCTAAATTTGAGTGTTTAACCAAAAGCATGTATGACTACATTGGAAAGTTTCCCATACTTGTTCAGAGTGCTAACAAACTGTCTACAAAATTTATGAGACTTTGGCCTGTTCATCTACACAGATATAACTACAAAATGCCACTGCTTGTGTAGGACAAAACTTGACCTTCCCGTGTGTCAAAACAGTGAAGACAATTCTCTTTAGAGAAAATGATGAGTCAAAAATAAACTGGGGACTCCAGTTTTAGCTCTAATTTTAACAAGCTTGTCAGTCATTACTCCTTACACCCATAAAAACTGCATAAACTGAAAATCAACAGCTTTTCTTGGAAAAATTGGGTCATAGTACCAACCACACTGCTAAAATATGAGAAGACAGTTGCATAAAAAAGCCACAGTAGTTAAAAATCTGCTAATTTGGAGTACATTTATTAAGAATTAGAACCATATAGGTTGATGGGAGCACTGTCATGGTCAATTTTATGTGTCAACTTGTGAGAAGATTATTTAAAAAAATGAATAATTTAGACTGGACAAAACAATGATATTTGTAATGTCAACAGGCCTTGCCTAATCAGTTGGAGTGAAATATATTAGTAATAATAATAATAATAATAATAATAATAATAATAATAATCGACTTCTGGAACAAGAAGGAATTCTATTCTAGACAGTTTTAGGGTCCTGTGAGATTCCCTTGGGTGAGGGGGGAAGTAGGCACAGAGTCAATGACACAGACCCTGGGAGTCAGGTTGAAAACAACCTCAGTTTATTCAGCAACAGCAAACCTTAAATATCCTTCACACCACCCTAGGGGAAGGTCTGATAAATATGCATCTGCTGATGTGATGTGGTTGCCTCTCATTGGTCTAGGTCAACTCAGATCATGGCTTAGCTGCTGTTGCCAAGGCCCTTATACAGAGCCAGGTTGGCTCTCAAGAAGTATCTTATGTGCATACTCTCAATACTAGTTTGGGCCTGCTGCCCCCCAGGCCTGTTAGGGCTTAGTCATTCCACATATCCACCTCTTTTTATTATTTTATGGTACATGCTCAGTAGGAGCTAGGGTGCATTGCCCTAAACTTTTTGAACCCACCTCAGGAGAGCTCAGCATAATGAATTGTGCCTGTCTTTGGTTGGTCTGCAAAACAAGCTCTTAACTGTCACTGACTTCTAACCCTCAAAGAACGTCAATCCTGGAGAGCTGTCCAGGTGGTGAGCTTTAGGCAGTAGCCTTCTGTATCTCAATAAGCCATGTGTGCATTACCTCTCTAGGAGGACTTTGTTCTGGGTATCAGAGAGCCAATAAACCCTGTAGGGTTGCCTTTGTGGCTGCCCTCTGTTGGTGAACCTGTTATAGAAGACATTTGAACAGGAGAAGGATTAAAGGAATCATTCCACCATACAAGGTATATGTGAGGATCTGGGTGGGATCAAAGTTTCATTTAATATTGTCCAAACATTAGTAAAAAAAAACCATTCTCCAAGGAAATGGGTAGGACCTTAGTCATATTTAGTAATTAAGGAACTTCTCTGACCAGGATCCCTTTATTGCACCAATTGAAGTCTTTCTGATGGTGCATTAGCAACGTTGTAGGAGGGTGAGGCAAATTGCTTGCTATCTAGGGTTGCATGCCAATAATGACATGACCCTTACTAATGCTGCAGTAGCAGGGCAAATAACAATATAAAGGATTAAAATAGCATACATTACCCCCTCTGAAGCTTCTTTTTTGGCCAAAGTCTCTTGGTCCATTGCCAGACACACATCTCTGGAGGGTATACATATCGGCATTGTTGCATTTTAGGGAAAATGCAAGCATACCCTCACCCATGGGTTAATAGCAGAGCAGGGGGTTGTCATTGAAAGGTGCCGGGGTCCCTCCAATGCACCAGGGTCAATGGTGTCTCTCGAGACAGGTAAACCCAATGTTTATAAGCAGAGCTTGATCCTTTGTCATAGAGATGGAGAAAATTAATATGAAATAGAACCCCCACCAGGGCCTGTTTGGGATCTCTCTTGGATTCTGAGGAAATCATTTTTGTCAAGTGCTCTTTGAGGGTTCTATTAGTTCTCTCTACAATGGCCTGCCCCTGTGCATTGTATGGAATTTCTATGGTATGGGACATTTTTCATGAACTCACAAATTCATTAAACTGCTGTGACAAATAAACAGTGCCATTGTCTTAATGGCCCCAGACAATCCCATGGCTAGCATTGCTGACTTGAGTGCCTTGATAATATTAGCAGCCTTTTCTCCAGGCAAGGTCAGGGCATACACAAAGCCAGAGCAGGTATCTACTATTACATGCACATATCTTAATGTGTCAAAGGGTACATAATGAGTAACAACCATTTGCCATATAGCACTGAGCAATGAGCTGTGGGGATTTACCCCTGCTCTTTGGAGGCACCCTAAAGGGGCAAGTAGTATACAAGTAGTTGCGTGCCCTAGATATATGTTTACATTGAAAAATTAGCAATTCAGGGAGCAATTTTTGCAGGCTATGTGGTGGGAACAAATGAAATTGCTGGTATAGTGCTCTAGCTTGTTTTAATAAATTTACAACCACTGTTAAAGTGACGGTATCAGTTATCACATTCCCCTTGGCCAAAATTCCTAGTAGTTTGAAAACTGACCAAATATGTGATAAATACCAGGGCTTAATTATTCGATTCAATATATCTTATACTAAGAGCATTGATTGGCTATTGGATTTAGAGCATCTTTAACCCTTGAGAATGCCAACACTCTTGTTGCTTGTAGGGCATATTGACCATTAGAAAAGATGTTAACATGCTCGTTTTAAAACTCCACTAGAGCCGGGCGTTGGTGGCGCACGCCTTTAATCCCAGCACTCGGGAGGCAGAGCCAGGCGGATCTCTGTGAGTTCGAGGCCAGCCTGGGCTACCAAGTGAGCTCCAGGAAAGGTGCAAAGCTACACAGAGAAACCCTGTCTCGAAAAACCAAAAAAAAAAAAAAAAAAAAAAAAAAACTCCACTAGGATTTTGAAAAGTACCAGTAATTCTCCAAGCTATACAGAGATGGAATTTGGAATAGCATATGTTTTGTCTTCTTCTTCCTTTCACTGAATCAATATTCCATATTTAGTCTTGTTGGCATCTGAGAAGTGTATGATTGCATGGGGAATGGACTTAGGCGATGATATCTGAGGGAATGGGTATCTCTATTGTGAGCATTGGAAGCTCTGCTAGTACTCAATATTTTGGAAAATGGTTGTCAATTGTTCTGGTAAACTCAGTAACCATCTCTTAACAGGAAATGGAATCTGACAAGAGAGCCAGTGTGTTTTTTAAGGAAAATGAGAAGGTTCTTTTCCATAAGTTCTTTGAGGTAGCATTCATGCCTTTAGTTCCATTTTAAATGTCTGATGTAGCATGAATCTTAAAAGGTCTTATTAATAAAACCAAACCTGGAGCCAGGTATTGTGGTGAATCCTGAAAGATCAGAGAAGCAGAACAAGCCACAGCTACCTCACCTCGCCAGTTCCTCAGCTGATTCTGTTTCCTCAGACTGGAAACCTCTGAGTCCTCAATATCTTAATGGATCTCAGCTGAACTACTGCTAGAAGCCTAAAAGCTTAACCAGCCAAATGCTTCTAGTTTCTGGTCTTCACACCTTATATACCTTTCTACTTTCTACCATTACTCCCTGGGATTAAAGGCTCACTTTCTGAGACTAAAGGCGTGTTCACCATGCTTGGCTGTATCCTCAAACACACAGAGATCCAGGTAGATCTCTGCCTCTAGAAAGCTAGGATTAAAGGTGTGTGCTACCACTGCCTAACCTCTATGTTTAATATTGTGGCTGTTCTGTCTCTGACCTTAGATAAGTTTATTAGCATGCACAATATTTCGGGGAACACAATACCACCACAGTCTGATCAAACTTAGAGGTAACTTTATGTAAGTGTGCTTAATTAATTTGCATCAATGGACCAGCCTGCCAGAGTGCCCTTGGGAATCCTCCAGATGTCCATACAATTATAGTCAAAAAGGCAACTCAGGCTCATGTTGCTGCAGGTTGGTGAAGGATAGTATAGTAAGAGCCTTTTCTGGAACATCTTTTACCCCAGTAGTGAGCTTGACATTCTATGAGGGGCATGTAGAGCCCACTAAAAGTGGGAACAGTTTCTTCATTTAATATTCTGGAATTTGTAGGAAGGGTTTAAGCCAATTTGTTGTCCCACATAATTGTTGTAGTACCAAAGGGAGTATTTGTCTTTTATATCTAACTTGAAGACAATGAGTGAATATCCTTAGCAATAATAAAGCCCAAGAATGAAAAAGAAGGTACTATTTAGATCTCATCTGGTGCCATAATTAACTTTAAGGAAGTCAAGTCTTATATCATTGATTTAACAATTTGTTGTAAATAAGCAAAATCAGGGTGTTCCAATAGCAACTCATCCATATAATGTACTAGCACAACATCCTTATAAATGTTAACTAGAGCCTGAGCAACATATAATTGACATACTGAGAGGCTGTTTTTCATTCCCTGTGGGAGAACTACCCAATGATATCTCTTTGTGGGCTTATGCGTGTTTGGCTCCCAGACTGTAAAAGCAAAGTGACCCCTATCTTGTTGAGCTAGGGGAATTTGGAAAAAAACAGTCCTTGATATCTAACATTGTGATATAAAGGGAAGGAGGAATTTCCAATTGATTGGAATAGGATCTGGTTGTTTAGTAGTGCTGGACTTTGGGGACCAGTGGCCATTAGAATTGGGGGTGCTGCTCCAGGTCTCAGCCTCTAAGGCCCATTTTTTTTTCATGGACAACAATATCATCAAAGAAGGCACTATCATCTGTTGTAAGGACAGTCCCCATGTCCACTAAGATATCCCTGCCCCACAAGTTTCTAGGTACAGAAGAGATCATAGGGTAAATGACTCCGCATTTGCCGTCAAGGTCCTTCCAATGGACCAGGCAGGTGGTTATCTTGAGAGACTTTTTTTTTTTTTTTTGGTTTTTCGAGACAGGGTTTCTCTTCGTAGCTTTGCACCTTTCCTGGAGCTCACTTGGTAGCCCAGGCTGGACTCGAACTCACAGAGATCCGCCTGGCTCTGCCTCCCGAGTGCTGGGATTAAAGGCCTGCGCCACCACCGCCCAGCAATCTTGGGAATCTTATTGACCCCCAACTCTGCTAATTGGGGGACCAGGTTTAAATTTCCACTGTGGGAAGTGGAGTGCTTCTGCCTCAGTTAAAATGGTGGCATCTGCTCCAGTATCCACCAATCCTTTAACAGGCTGCCCATCGAGGAAGATGACCATCATAGGAGAATGAAGGAAGATGGGCAGCATCAAAAAGATCGTTGGGTATGCAGAGCCTCCTGTTACTTGTGGGGCTGAGGAGATCCTCATCTGGAGCTTAAGGGAACCTTGGCCTCTTCCAATTGGGAGTGGCAGTACTTGGCCCAATGGAACCCTTTATCACATTTTGGGCATCTATTCTTAGACTTTATTAAATTTTGAGCAACTAGTCTTACACTGTGGGCAGTCCCTCCTAAGATGACTGGGTCTGCCACATCCCCAGCATGTTCTATCAGTGGGTGAAGCTTGAGTCTCTTCCCTATTTTGTTGATCAACAAAGAGGGTATCAAGGGAGACTGTGATAGCATCAATTGGGCCACTGTTGGGATCAAGATCTCTAGTAGCTATTACCCATCTATGAATATCTTCATTGTGGATGGCAGCTACTGCATTGTGAGTGGGGGAATTAAACCCTTCCCATGTCAATTATTCAATCAGCATCTCCTGAGTAGGGCTAGGATCCACCCTCCACTCTAGAACTTCATTAACCCTCTTGAGGAAGTCAGTAAACAACTTTCCTGGCTGCTGGATGAGGTTGTGAAAGTATATAGATGGCACAGATGGGTTGTGAGGAGTTCAAGACTTTAGTGCCCTGAAGACCAATTCTGAGACCTGTTAAAAATAAGCATGTTGTCCAATTTGGGCTTGTATGACAAGGTTACAGAGTAGGGAGATAACCCATGTTGGAAGAAGGTGTGAGAGACAACAGAGAAAGTAAAAGTGTGTGTTGGACCCAAGAGTCTTTGAACAAGGGTCAATTGTTGGGAGTTAAACCTCCATTTCTCTCCCCCCTCTACATTTAGTCCTCCCATTCATGTGCTTCCATACACATCCATAAGTATATCTTCTATTTTGCCTTTCTAGGGAGATCCATTCCTAGCACTTGCCCCTTACTCTAAAATTAACTTCTATGGTTATATGGATTATGACATTCTTATTGAACTTAACAGCTAACATCCACATATACATGTAGACATACCATATTTGTTTTTCTGGGTCTGGGATACCTCACTCAGAGTCTTTTTTTTCTAATTGCATCTATTTACCTACAAATTCCATGATTTCATTTTTTAACATTTGAGTAATATTTCACTGGGTAAATGTACCACATTTTGTCTAACTATTTATCTGCTCATGGACATCTTGGCTGTTTCCAAATTCTGACTATTATTAATAGAGCAGCAATAGATACAATTGAGCAAGTCTCTCTGTAATAAGATGTATAGTTCTTTGGGTATATGCCCAAGAGTGGTATAGATAGACATTGAAATATATATATATTTCTTGCTTCCTAAGTAACTGCTATACTTTTTTCCATGGTGACTATGCAAGTTTGCAATCACACCAACAATAGATGAGTGTTCCCCTCACTCCATGTCATCACTTCCACAAATTGTTATTTGTTGTGCTGAACTTGGCCATTCTGACTGGTGTAAGGTAAGCTATCAAAGTATTTTTGGTTTGTGTTTCCATGATGACTAAAGATGTTGAACATGTCTTTAGGTGATTCTCAGCCACCTATGCTTCATCTATTCAGTACTGTCTTTTTAATTCTGCACCCCATTTTTAAAAATTTGGTTACATGTTTTCATGATGTCCTGTTTTATGAGTTCTTTATATATTTTTGGATATTAATCCCTCTATCAGATTGTAGTTGGTGAAAATCTTTTTCTATTCTGAAGGCTACCCCTTTGTCTCAATGATAGTATCCTTTACCATAAGAAGCTTTTCAGTTTCATGAAGTCTCCTTTATTAATTGCTGCTCTTAATGCCTGGGCTAATGTTACTCTGTTCAGAAAGTTTTTCTGGTGCCAATGAGTTCAAAACTATTCTCCTTTTCTTTTTTGTCAGATTCAGTGTATATGGCATTATGGCTTTGTAGCATGAATCCTAAAGAGTCTTATTAATAAAATCAAACCCAGAGCCAAGTATTGGGGTGAACTGGAAGATCAGAGAGACAGAACAAGCCACAGCTACCTCACCTTGCCAGATCCTCTGCTGGTCTTGTTTCCTCAGACTGGAGGCCTCTGAGTCCTCATCTAGAATGGGTCTCAGCTGAATTGCTGCTCAAAAGCCTGAATGCTTAACCAGCCAAAACGCTTCTAGTTTCTGGTCCTCATGCCTTATATACCTTTCTGCTTTCTACCACCACTCCCTGTGATTAAAGGCTTGCTTTCTGGGATTAAAGGCATGATGAGTCACCATGCCTGGCTGTATCCTTGAACACATGGATTTCTACCTCTAAAATGCTAGGATTAAAGTCATGCACTACCACTGCCTATCCTCTATGTTTAATATTGTGGCTGTTCTGTTTCTGACCCCAGATAAGTTTATTAGGGTGCACAATATTTCAGGAAACACAATACCACCTCATGGCTTTGATATATTTTGAGTTGAGTTTCACGCAAGGTAATAGGTATATACCTATTTAGATTCATCTATGTGTGGTCATACAGATTGACTAGCAAGATTTGGTAAAAATGCTGGGTTTTTTTTTTCCAGTGTGCATTTCTGATTGCTTTATTAAAAATCATGTGTTCAGAGGTATGTGGACTTACGTATGGGTATCAGTCCAATCCAATTGATCAAAGTGTCTATTTTGTGTTCTTATACCATGCTCTTTTTATTACTATAGTTCTATAGGAGAGTTGTAAATGGGCTATGGCAACACCTAGAGCAATTATGTTATCATTAAAGAGTATTTTATCTTGGGTCTTTTGTGTTTCCATGTGAATCTGAAAACTGTCTTTTCAAGTTCTATGATAAATTGTATTGAATTTTTGATGAACATTGCATTGAACCTGTAGATTGCTTTCAGTAGGATGGCCCTTTCTACTATATTAATCAAACCAATCCATGATCATAGGAGATCTTTCTATCTTCTGACCATCTTTAATTTGTGTCTTCTATGTCTTAAAGTTTTTATTATACAAATCTTTAACTTGCTTGGTTAGAGTTACCCTCAAGACAGTTTTTATATTTTGAGGCTATAATTAAAGGTATTATTTCCCTGGTTCCTTTCTTGGCCCATTTGTTATTTTTATATGAGAAGGCCACTTATTTTTGTGTATTAATTTTGAACCCTCTTACTTCACTGAAAGTGTTTATCAGCATTAGGAGTTTCCTGGTAGAATCTCCCAGGTCAGTTATGTATACAATCATGTCATCTGCAAATAAAGATATTTTGACTTCTTCCTTTCCTATTTGTATACTCTTGATCTCCTTCATTTATCTTAATTGCTGTAACTAAGACTATAAATACTAAAATGAGTAGGTATGGAGAGGCTGGACAACTTTGTTTTGTTCCTGACTTTACTGAAAATGCTTGGAGTTTCTCTCCATTTAGGTTGCTGTTGACTGTTGGCTTCATGTAGGTATCCTTTATTATGGTGAGATATGTTCCTTGCATTCCTAAACTCTCCAGGACTTTTATCATGAAGGGGAGTTATATTTTGTCACACCTTTTCTGTATCTAATGAAATGATCATGTGGGTTTTGTCTTCAGTATGGTTATATGGTGGATTACATTTATTGATTTGCATGTGTGAAACCATTGCTTCATCTGGGATCAAACTTACTTGATCATGATGAATAATCTTTTTTATGTATTCTTGGATTCCATTTAGGAGTATTTTATTGAAAAAATTCGCATCTATGTTCATAGGGGACACTGTCCTATAATATTCTTGTTTTTTGTGTGTCTTAATGTGCTTTATGTATCATTGTAATACACCCTCATAAAAATAATTGGTTATATTCTTTTTGTTTGTATTTTGTGGAGTAATTTGAGGAGAACTGCCATTGATTCTTCTTTGAATGTCTGGTAGAATTCTGCACTAAAATCATTTAGTGAGATTTTTAATTACTGTTTCTATTTCACTAGGTGTTATAAGTCTGATTAAATTTCTTATATGATCTTGATTTTTGATTGATCTTGATTTTATCTTAGTACATGGTATATATCAATTCAATTTTCCATTTCCTTTAGATTTTCCAATTTGATGATGATTAGATTTTAAAGTAAGTCCATAAGATTCTCTGGATTTCCTTGGTGTCTATTATGTTTACCCTTCTAATCTTTAATTTTGTTAATTTGATCTTTCTCTACTGTTTAGTTTATTTGATAATTTTATTGATTTTCTAAAAAAAGAAACTGTTTCATTGATTCTTTGTGCTGGTTTTTGTTGGTTTTATACCTGAGGACCTGAATTTGATTATTTTTTTTCCACCTACTATTTTGTATGTTATTTCTTCATTTTGTTGTACGGCTTTCAGATATGCTTTTAAGTTACTCATTTAAGATCTCTCCAAGTTTTTTATGCAGGTATTTAGTGCCATGAACTTGTCTTTTATCATCTTATCACCTTTGTCATGTCCCATTGGTTTGAGTATGTTGTTTATTAAATTTGAAAATGTCTTTAACTTTTTCTTAATTTCTGCCTTGATCCAGTTTTCATTAATTAATGAGTTATTCAGTTTTCATAAGGTTGTAAGCTTTCTGTTGCTTCTGTTGTTGGTATCTAGCTTTGTCCCATGGTGGTCAGATAGTATACAGGATGCAATTTCCACTTTCTTGTATCTATTGAGACTTGCTTTGTGTCCAAGTATGTGATGAGTTTTGAAAAAAGTTCCATGATGTGCTGAAAAGAAGGTACATTCTTTTGTGTTTGAGTAATATGTTCTGACAGTATTTGTTAAGTTCATTTGGTTTATAAAATCAGATAGCTTGAGCATTTCTTTATTTACTTTTGTCTGAATGACCTGCCTATCAGTGAGAGTAGTGTACAGGAGTCATTCACTATCATAGTGTGAAGATCAATATGTGATTTAAGGTGTAGAAATGTTTCTTTTATGAACTTGTTTGCCCTTCTGTTTGGTGCATAGATGTTTAGAATTTCACTACCCCTTGGTGGATTTTTCCTTTGATGAGTATATAGGGCTCCTTATCTCTTCTGATTAGTTGCAGTTTAAAGATGAATTTGTTCAGATATTAAAATGGCCACTACCATCTTGCTTTGGGGGCCTATTTGCTTAGAAGATCTTTTTCCAACCTTTTATATTGCAGTGATGTCTATGTATTAAGGTATGTTTTATGTTTGCAGAAGAAAGTTGATTCTGGTTTTTAATTCACTATATTTGTATCAATGAACAGTGTTCGTTAATTCCATTTTATTTTGGTGTGGTGGTTTGAGTTTTTCTACCTTCTTTTGATTTTCTGGTCTTATATTATTTATGCTTTATGTTTATTTGGGTGTGGCTAACCTCTATGGGTTGGAGTTTTCCTTTTAGTGCCTTCTGTGGAGCTAGATTTGTAGATAAATATTGCTTTTATTTGCTTTTTACCATGTAATGTCTGTTTTATTCGTGAGAAATTTTGATGGGTATAGTAGTCTGGGATGACATCTGTGTCCACTTTGTAGATGATCTATCCAGGTTCTCCTGGCTCTTATATCTTCCGCTGAAAAAAATCAGGTGTTATTCACATAGTTCTGCCTTTATAAGTTACTATATTTTCTCTTGAAACTTTAATATTCTTTCTTTTTTCTGTATGTTTAGTGTTTTGCATATTTAACCATGTTCCAGCTCTTGTAATTGACAAGCTAGGGATTTTACATAAGTTTGCTCTGTTTTGAGGTACAGATTCTCATTATAGATCTGGACAAGCCAATGAGCAGTAACATACTATATCCTGAATATTATTCCATCTTGAAATTTCCTACACCAAACATTTTAATTTACTTCTCCAGCAAAAATCCACATCCCAAGGGTGGTACAACTTTCCCAAACAATACCAATGGAGTGGTCAGTAGTACAAACACATGAGCCCATGGAGTACAGTTGGCATCCAAATTTAGACAAAAGAGAAGAAAATGAAAATTTTATAATGCCCAGGGGCTGGCCATGCCTGAAAATGGCCATTTACCTTCATTACCTATTCATCTCTTCTCAGCCTAGGCATATTTGCAACAAAGAGCTGTCCAAGAAATGTTCTAAGCTTATTTCTGCTTGTCTCTTCTGTTATTTAATCTAGTTGCTTTGGAAATCCAGTCAACTGATGTTATAACTTCTTAACACATTCAAATAACTGGGCACCTGCTACCTAACATTCAGTTTTGCCTGAACCTATAATCTCTTTCCACATATGTGGCCTGGCCACATCTCACACAAGCCTTTGAGCTCCATACTTGAGAATATTTTCCATACTTGGTCAGACAGTCAGACCCTTTAAACAAACTAATAGGTCTAGCACTAATTTTTCTTGATCCAATACAAGAAAGCAGATTTTTTTAAAATATACAAGCTATGCATCTGATATTGTTGCAATGCCACAATAAAATTAACCCAGATAATAGGAAATTCATAATGGATCTCTCTCCTGTGGTTGCAGCTGCCTCATCTGTGTTAAAACCCATGTCTACTGGCATGAGCATGCATGGCTGGAGTCTGATTCTGTCCTCTTTCCCTGTGACCCCAGTGTGCATGCAGACTACTGTAGCTGTAAAGAAAAAAGCACTATTCTTTTTATTAAAATGAAGTGTGATTTAATTGCAATTTTGATCTTTCTGAACTTAAAGTAAGAAAATCTGGTGGCACTGGGAGACGAGGTTCCTACACACCTGGGCATTTGGAATGTCCATTTTAGGATTGAGTTAGAAATTCTGAAACATTATCTTTCAATGAGTCACCAATCATAGGACTTGATAACAAGACAGTGGCTATTTGTCATTTTCATGTCAAAGTGCACATGAGAATTTCAGACTGTCTCCAGTCCCTCTGCTTCTACCACAAACCAGGCCTGTATCCCAGTAGAAACCTTCTTCACATTCTCCATTTGAAAAAAGTGGTTTGTTCCACATTAAAAGATATGCCAAGAGAAATGCTAAAGTGAATAGAGAACTGCTGCAGGAAGAAACAACCAGTAGAAATGGCAGACTATGGAATATAGCCTGGAATAAAAAGATGTTCTTACTGAGCTCTCTTGAGGTGATTTGGACTCTTTTTACCTAACATTTTGATGAAGAACAGAGACATGCAGTTGATAACTTTTTTCTAAAGTGAACAGAATTTGGAAGAAGATTATAGAAGATGATAAAGGAACATTCTGATCTACAGTAGAAAAAATGCAGAGTTCTTGAAAACAATAAGTTGTTGTCACTACAGGCTTCAACCTGAATTATTCTATGGGAAGACCTGCAGTAACTTCTGTTCAAAAGTCATCTGCCCAGGATTCTCCCAAAATAGATACACCAAGTTTTCCAGTGAGCAAGAACAGAAAAACCAGTGAGCATGATCACAAAGGCTCTACTTACAGTTGGTGTAGTGAATTCCACTAGACACTGAACAACAAAGAAATCCTCAAATCCTGTATTTGCTGTAATTTCCTTGCAAAGCATGCCCATTTAGAGGACACAAATGGGAAAACTGTGAATTTGAGTATTGTAAAAGTGATATGTGATTATCATAACACCAAAGACTGTGGGAATTGCAAACTCCTAGAAGTCACCTGCAAAACGGCCCTTTTTTGAAACTAAAATGAACAAAATTAATTTATAAAGACTGTGGCCTTTTATTAAAACAATTGTAGGCCGGGCGGTGGTGGCGCACGCCTTTAATCCCAGCACTCGGGAGGCAGAGCCAGGCGGATCTCTGTGAGTTCGAGTCCAGCCTGGGCTACCAAGTGAGCTCCAGGAAAGGCGCAAAGCTACACAGAGAAACCCTGTCTCGAAAAACAAAAAAAAACAAAAAACAAAAAAAAAAAAAATTGTAGATAATCTTGAAGTCTACTTTTAAAAATTTTTGGTGTTAACTTAAGAAAGTAAAAATAGTTGTATGACACTTACAATTTTTGTTATCAGAGGTTCTTTACCCTCAGTCAATTGAGGGGGAATATAACCTCTTAAAATAACTACAACTTAACCTTTAAAGAAAAACTAAAACTGTCCATTCAAATGAAAGATGCTGATATTTTAAGAAAAGGAGAAAACGATATCTATTTGTGGTTAGAAGGTAAAATAAAATTGATTGCATTTTTTTATTCCTCCACCTACCCACATTTCTTATTTCTTTCTGTTTTTCTTAAATGATTTTATTAATTGGATGTTATGATAAGCGTAGGCCATGTAATTATGCTTCAGTCTTAAAAATAGATGTAGTTCACAGCATCTGAGACATGTTTTATTAAATTTGTATTGAACTGATATCAACTTAAAGAGTCTATTTGTTCAAATGTTAATCTTTGTCACCATGAGACTATTTTTCAGTGTTTCCTAAAGAAGTATCCTTGATAAAGTCTTGTTTTCTTTATTTCAAAAATCTGTTTTAATGTTTTTATATCTGTAAATGTTTACATTTATATGTGCCAAAATAAATAGGCATATAAATTAATTTTTGTTTTGTTTCAAATACAATTGTTACAAGCTTAAGAAAAAGGAAATTATAATGGCACAGAAAAAAAAAACAGAAGAATTAAATAAGCAAGACTCTCTAGTTGATCTCCTTAGAGAAATGGGTTAATTCATAATGTCAGAGGATGTAGCTCAAAGGTAGCCCATTTGTAAAGCATGCCTTAGATCTCAGAATCAATCTATAGAACCACGAGGAATTTAAAAAAAAAAAAAAAAGGATAGTGGAGCTGAGAAAGGGCAACTAATACAGATTAGCGTGTTTTTAAAATCTGCAAAGACTAGATAATCATCAATATCCAGATCAATTTAGATTGATAAGCTGCTAATGTATTCTATCTGTGTGTTTACATACACAAAGTAAATTCTTGGAATCAGAGTGTACTACCAGGGCTGTATCTTAATATACAAACAAATCAATGTCTCTAGCCCATCCCTGAAAACTCCTTCTAGTTCCATGAAGTCTCTTCCCTATGACAAGGTGAAAAGGAAACAGTTTCTAAAACTGGAGCATCTCAGAGTCCTAGTTAACCTACACACTATAAATTTAAGTTCATCTTTGAAATTATATTTATCCTTGGGTTCAGATTTGGGAACGGATCTCAATTGTGAGGAGCCCCGGGCAAAAGAAGGGCATTGACATGCAGTATACTGACTGTGACTATAGCTACAGTGAGCCTAGATTTACTTAGGGTGTGAATGCTAGTGGGGCTTCTTCAGTAGCTCATTAGGCATCTGCATTAGGACTAGGCATGCTCACATGCAAAGGGGCAGATAAGGTATGGAGTTCACAAAGTGTTCTGGAGTACAATACACTTTAGTGCTTAAGACAGTCTGGAGTGGTAGATGATCATATTGCTCTGAACAATTAAAAAAATTGTCTAGACAACTAGTAAGTGCAACATCCTATGATGGCAGACCCTGGGTTCCCATGCTACTGGATTGGTCTCTAGTCACAAGTTGTTTCACAATATGAAGAAGTATGCATACCTCACATTTGCATTAATGCCTAAGGAGCAAATCATTTGTTCCCAGGCCTTGAAAGAAACCACATTTCCATTCCTGAATAAAGCATCTCTATTGACATTTCTAATACAAGCGAATTCCTCTTATTGATTAATTCTCAATTTTTAGAGAAAATCAAGGTAGGAACTAGAACAATTGGGAAAATATCAAGTGAAAAAAAGTACAAAGGAGTATATGGATTCTGTTATTACCAACAATTTTATTAGAATTATTAGTTCATGGAAAATTTCATAGAATATATTTTAATGATATTCATCTCTGCTCTACACTCTTGACAAATTCACCCCATTTCTTTCCCAACCAATTTGGTGTACACTTTTTCCCCCACATGAAGTAGAGTTGGTGTTACCCATTACTCCTGGAGATATGCCTTTCCTCTGGAACATGAGCAATTCTTACCCTTAAAGAAAACTGACCTTCAATCTTTCAGAAGCTGTCATATAGCTCTGGTAGGGGTGGGACTTTGTGCCAACTTACCTTTTCCATGCTGGAATTTGGTTTAGTTTAAGTTAACAGGTTTTGCATGCTTTCTCAACTACCCCTGAATTCCTACATGCATCATCTCTGATGTACCCCCCCCATAAGCAAATAAATAGATAAACCTGTCTTTTTGCATTCATCCACTGTGTCTGGTTCTTACAATCATTCTGTCCCCTCTTCTGCAGTGATACCTGAGCCTTGGTATGAGGTATTGTTCCATTTAGGGCTCAACATTTCAGTCATTTAGTATCTGCACCTGGACCAGTGGTAGATCTCTCTGTTCACTGACATTGACTGCAAAAAGAAGCTTCTATAATGAGAGTTAAAAACAACTTTTTAGAAAATGGGAAACATAGAGGAATATGTTTAAGAAACTTCTTTGACTGTATCTTAAAAAATGGATATAAAAAGAATACAGAGTACCTATCCAAAAAAAAAAAATGCACATTCTACATAAATGAGACACACACTCACACTCAGAATCTTCCAGCCTGATTGATGAAGAAGAACTCCACAAACCTCATCCACCAAGATCCAGATGTGTTAGAGATGTGACCTTAGATAGAAAGGGTGGAGTTTTCAGTGTCTTTGTGGTATTTGCTCCCCAAAGCTTTCCATTCTCTGATTCAACTCCTGTTCATAATGAAGCTGCCTTTCTATGTGGTTGTTATTTTGATATTGTTCTATAACTTTGAAGAATGTTGGATATTTTTCTTAATTTTAGTTATTTCAATAAGAAAATGTTACTTGGGGAAGAAAACAAATCCTCTTTCTGAGAGCTGTGATAGTTATTTGAATTTCTACTCCAAAATTGCTGAAATCCTGAGAGAACTCTGTTTTTGCCAAAAGCATCAAGTTCCTATCATCCTTGCCAATGATGAATTTATCTTAATGCCTATTTGTGCAGAAGATAAAGTGCTGAAAATCTGATCTTCATGGATTTTTTAAATCAACAAATATTCATTATCCCTTAGGAATCTGGAATGTACAAAGCAATGTAATTATCACTTGGGTGATCATTTGAAGAAGCTATAAGTAGAATTAGGAGTTCCAGTCAAATGTCAGATGAGACACTAGCCCAGCATTTTCATCTGATTCATGTAGTTTATCTAAATAAGAAAGATGAGATGAAACATAGGGTATTCTATGCAATGTGTATTTGGCATTATTTTAGACCTCATAGTCTGTCTTTTATAATGAAGTGTTCATTTCACTTTATTCAGTGAAAGAACAATTACAAATTAAATACTGCATATTATACAGAAGCCATGTGGGAAAATGGCTTACTGTATTGTGTATTTACAGATACAACTGAATTAAGAATAAGGACTCTATATGTGACAGGAGTTTTGTTGCTGAATGTTTCTGTGGTCCTGCCCAGCCCCACGGACCCTGCAGCTGCTTACAAAATAATCACTCAGAAGCTTATATTAATTAAAACTGCTCAGTCACTAGTTCAAGCCTACCACTGACTAGCTGTTACATTTAAACTCAGCACATTTCTGTTAATATATATGTTGCCACATGTTCTGTGGCTTTACCTGTGTGTCATTACATGCTGTTCCCTGGACGGTGGGCTGGTGTCTCCTGACTCAACCTTCCTCTTCCCAGAATTCTCCTTGTCTGTTCATCCCACCTATACTTCCTGCTTCACAACTGGCCAATCAGCTTTTTATTTATCAACTAATCAGAGCAAAACATTCTCAGCATACAGAACATCCCACAGCACCTCTCCTTTTCTGTCTAATCAAAAAGGAAGGGTTTAACTTTAACATAGTAAAATTACATATAACAAAACAGTTATTAAGAAAGAATTACAGTTACATTATCCAGTCTATTTATATTTGGCAATTTCAAAGGAAATATTCTATTTATCCTTTATTTGTGAGTCTAAGTTTTTATATATAACTTATATTTTATCATAACTAAGGAAAATTGTAACTGTCTAGTCTTCAACTACATCAAAGACCTCAGAAGGATATAATATTACCTAAGTAAACAGGTAGAGCATTGTAAGCAACTTCCAAAACTCTGGAAATGACAGAGACAACTGGCTGCCTGGGTAGTCATCCAAAGTTCCTCTGCAGTGTTGGGGCATCCATCTTCAGCCCACAGACCTAATCTCTCAGTCATTTTTCTCTGTGTCCTGTAGAATGTCTGGCAATTTCTTCTGTGAAGGAGGAACCTGAAGGACCATCTCACCTTGCAAAGTTCAGTGGTCACCTTCCTATGGGTCCTGCATGTCCAGTGGATACATTTTTTCAAGCAGTCCAAGCAAGAACAGTTTCTTACCCAAATGGCTATTTTTGCCAAGAAAAAGATAAATTCCATATGGAGTGTATTTGATGCCCATCTTTCTCTTTGAATTAAATGGTTGCTGCCAGGAACAGACATATCTTTCTGTCCAGAAAAGTCTAAGTTTTTTAAAAATTTCAAATGCCATATTCTGTAAGTATTTGAAGTGTTTGAAGATTACCTACCTAGCTGAATTATATCTATGTATACCTAGAAAACTTAACATGACTATAAGTTTGACTATAATAGACTAGTTATTAATCTGTATTTCTTAATTATCCACTACAATTTCAAATAAGCTGCACAAACATAATACGTTAAACAAGAGTAAAAATATATATACAGTATAACAAAATTAACTTTAAATTTGTATCAATAAACTAAAATCTATACCAATGTAGAACATTTTAAACAAGTTGGTGTTCTTTAGAAGTAGATTCAATAATCTATCCTTTCATCCTATCATACCTATATCCTATATTTCTATATCAGTGTTTGGTAAGAAACCAGATGCAAAATAGCTGAGGTACTTTAGATGATAAAATGAAATCAAAAGTCTTAGATTGAATTGATGTCATGCTTTTTAGCACTCAACTAAAAGTTGAAAAAATCCAAAGGCAAATAACTACTTTGAGAAATAGAAATACAAGTTCTATCTGTATACAACTAAAATGTGTTTCTAAAATTGTGTTTATAGATTTGATTTACTTAACAATACATTTGTGTCTCAAGTTTCCAAGTTCTTTCCATATTTTATTAAAATGAATCCCTAAAAAGCCATTATGACTTCAAAGTTGTTCTGTTTGAATGTGCCTTTGATAGTTTAATAGAAAAATTACCTTCCCAGATCTCTTATGAGCTTTAAAACAATTTCCAAACCAGATATTGTCCTGGTTTGATCTCTGTTGCTGTAATAAAACACCAAGACCCAAAGAAACTTGGGAAGGAAAGGACTTATTTGGCTTACAGATTACAGTCTGTCATAGCAGGATAGGAATTCAACTAAAGGAAACAACCTGATGATGAGAACTGAAGCAAAGACGGTAGAGAATTGATACTTGCTGGCTTTCTTTTCATGGCTTGCTCAGACGGCTTTCTTATAAAACCAAGAATCATGGAATTATTATGTAATTCAGAGACTTCATTTCTAGTTATTTAGTTTTAAAGACATTAAAATTTGGGATGAAACAAAGATCTCTACCACCATGATCATGTTGCACGATTCACTGTAGCCAAGACAAGGAAAGAACTTGAATGGCAATGCTACATTGTATGCTTACAGGTATAAGAAAGGAAAATCCATTTTAGGTAGTACATACTAGTGGACTAACCAGCAGAAGTGTTTTCTGGCTGTAATAGCAGGTTGTAGTTAATCATTTCATACAAACTGTTGTGTGAGCTGAAAACACACTGAAGCAAACTGGGAAGAAACCCACTTAGATAGGAAGCTAAGGGAAGTTCTGGTATACTGTGAAGTGCATTCTTTGAAGATGGAAAGAGGTCTTTTGGGTTTTTTGTTCGTTTGATTGTTTTTTTTTTTTTTTAAGTCTGAAGGAGTCGGTTTAAGGAAATTGCAAAACAGACATTGTTACTGAGTCATCTTTCTTTATCTTGTTCTCTAGTCTGGGCAGAGGAAAACAAAAGAACATCCCATGTGTTCTCAGCCATCATTCTGAGTTTATTTCATCTGTTAAAAGACAAAGTAATAGGATTCAGTTTCAATCAATTCACTAAGGTGAAACTATGTATGACCGGCTTCCATTTGGTTTCTATTCTCTGTAGATAAGCAGGGAATGGCTCCCTTGATAGAGCATGATATTTTCCTTTGAAAATGGCTTTCTTCATCTCTTTCTCTTTGTACTGAACTGAAATCGTTGAACTATTTTTCTTCCTGGTACCCAATTAAAATTTCTCCAGAATTTGTAATTTTTTTAATTTAATTTATTTGCGCACTATAGTTTATTGGTATATAAAATCAATCAGAGTGAAAATCATAATTGAAAGAGCTTTGTTTTTGTTCTTAACTAGTGCCCAGAGTGTTTTCCAGTCATTTATAACGATGGGTTTCTTTGAGCAAGGTCAGATGTTGAAGGGTCCAGGAATATACAAATATAAAATTATAAGCTTAAGAGATAAAAACTGACAATCATCAGCTCTAAAGGTTAATTGCTAACAATGGCTGTCTGATTTATAGCCAGATCCTCTATCAACAGCCAGGGGTTAACTTTTAACCCCCTTGCCCCTTATAGACAACAACTACCTGGACCAAAGTTAACTTTTAATAGTTTTTCTACGTGACTTCTAACATGCGTCCCATACTGATGGCCCTACGTGAATCCTAGCATGTACCCCATGCCTGATACTCTAAAAGGGGGCCAGTAACCACCTCCATTGCCACAACCCCAGAATTCCAACACTGGCTGTGGTCTCAGCTAGCTAATAAGCTTTTGTGCTCTGCAGTGTTTTATTTTAATTTTTATTTTTCTGAAATAAAGTTTGCTTCTGGTTTAATAGACTTTGGTGGTCTATCCTTCATTATTGCATGACATTGGGCCCAACAATGTATATTTTATATGATGTGGAGGTAAAATCAAGTTAAGAAGTTTATCACAAGACAAAACAAAACAAAACAGAGTTAAAGACAAAGAAGAAGAGTGTTATAAGGATCGCTACTTTTGTAAAATGGCCCACAAGAGGCCTTGGTGGTTTTGAGCCAAGGAGCCCCATGGCAATGAAAGAGACATGCCATATACATGGTGGACAATGGGGCATGGCAGACAGTTACTCACACCATGCAGACATGGCCTCTGGATGGAAAGATTTATTGGGGGAAAGGAGAAGGGAAGGGAAGGAAGAAGAGAAAGAGAAAAGGGAAGAAGGGAAGAGAGGACATGCACACTACCTCATGGCAAGAGAAAAGGGAAGGAAGGAAGAAGAGAAGGGGAAGGGTGTTTTCTTAAAGGGACTTTATGCATTATGACATGGTTAGGGTGCTGGGTGGGTCTCCAAGGGGCGGGTCTGAATACAAACATTCCCAAACATTTATATTCTTATGGAAAGCATGAAACATCACATTGTTGTAATAAAATATAAGATTTATCACATCAAAATCATTATTACTCATAAAAGGGAATTTGAAAAGTAAGTTCAATCTATGAACAAATAGAATAGAATGAGAATAAAGAGAAGCAGAATTCCAGGTAATGACCACATGGAGAAAACACAGAGCAAATTTCATCTCAAGTGGTTTAAACATACTAGATAAGGGAATGTGAGCTTTCTGTTCTAAATAATTCCTGGCATAACTACTCACAAGAAAACAATCCACAAAGCATGCAAGGCAAATCTGCACAAAATTAAATCATCTACAGAGTGTAAAATTACAAGACAAAACAATGTTATCATTACCTTCTTTCACAAACTGATAGATTATAATTTGAACTCAAAGTTCCAAGGTTTGTGTTTGACTAAATAATCTATAAGATTTGCATAAAATTAAATCAAATCTTCACCAGAGTACCAAGGCTGTACACAAGGTGAATTTCAAGGACACCACCCAGATTTTAGAGTTTAGATGAGAATAGAAGTTAAATTAAGAAGAAAACAAGTAAAATGAATCATTTGTAGTGAGACCAAGACAGGAAATGTGGACTGTCATCTGTGCTTCACATATATGGACAGGACAAAGAGATATAGATCCCTTTAAGAACTAGTTACAAAATGAGTGAAGGGCTAGAGAAATGTCCCAATAATTAAGAGTACTTGGCTTCTTCTTCAGATGATCTAGGTCAAATTCAGCAGCTCTACTGCCTATAATACCTGCTTCAAGAGATATGACACCTTCATTTGACCTCTGAAGATACACACATTCATGTACATACATGTGCATATAGACATGTACACATAAAATAAATCTTGAAAATAAAAATGCAAAAGAAATTCAAAATTGAAGAACAAAATGAATGTTTTCTTTCTTTCTCTCTCTCTCTTTCTCTCTCTCTCTCTCTCTCTCTCTCTCTCTCTCTCTCTCTCTCTCTCTCTCTCTCTCTCTCTGGTTTCTCTGTGTAGTTTTGGTGCCTGTCCTGGATGTAGCTTTATAGAACAGGCTGGCCTCGAACTCATAGAGATCCACCTGGCTCTACCTCCAGAGTACTGGGATTAAACGTGTGTGCCACCACTGCCCAGCAAAGAACATTCTTTTATTATTATTGTTGTTGTTGTTGTTGTTGTTTTAATTTGCATTGGTGTTTTTGCCATGGGTGTCTGGTTCCCTGAAACTGGCATTACAGACAGTTGTGAGCTGCCATTTGGGTACTGGGAATTGAACCCAGGTCCTCTGGAAGAGCAATCAGTGCTCTTAACCTCTGAACCATCTCTCCAGCCCTGAAGTGAATGCTTTCAATACTTATATTATTTAAAGATAGCTTTAACTGGGTCTTTATTTCCTGCTCCCACTTTCTACTTACTACACAAGTTATTCCAGGAATACCATAAATAAGCTTTGCATCCTAAGCCTTGAATTAAGACTAGTTGCTTTCTAATCTTGACTCCTGATATAATTTCAGAATGTGTACAATCTTCATTCTTTTTTTTTTTTTTTTTTTTTTTTTTTTGGTTTTTCGAGACAGGGTTTCTCTGTTAGCTTTGCGCCTTTCCTGGGACTCACTTGGTAGTCCAGGCTGGCCTCGAACTCACAGAGATCCACCTGGCTCTGCCTCCCGAGTGCTGGGATTAAAGGCGTGCGCCACCACCGCCCGGCTTTCATTCTTTTATTTAGAGTCACTCGTGCATAATTATTGAACTCATAATTTCAGTTATCCAGCCTTGGCATTCTTCCAACACAGTTCTCCTGTCTTTGTTCTGTGATTCCCACCATACAGCTCTTTCAGATAAGGAGTTGCTGAAACTCTGTGGAATATTAGATTTCCTTTCCTCTGTATGGGCCATCTGGAGATTCAAATTAGATATAATTGTACCTTATTTTAATTCATCACTTTGATTCCTGAACTTTATATCATAATATAAGAATTTTTGTTAAAAGAATTTATATTATCATCTTTAACAGAATGTTTAGAATAGAATGAGCACTCCAATAGCATTTTCCACTGTTTTACTATTGCAGCAAATTCTATTATCATTTTCTGTTTTTTTTTTTAGCACTAAAATAGCACTACTCTATTATTTATGCTTATAAAATGTTACCCACTGTATTAGTGTGTATATGTTTACATATATTTCTGTGTATATATGTTAACACAATAATCTCATTAAATGTATACATTATGCAAGCATTCTCATTAGTTTAAATTGTTGACTTGACATAGCCTAGAGTTATCTGAAAAGAAAGCCTTGATTGAGGAATGCTGATATTAGACTGGTTTATGGGCATGTCTGTGGACATCCTTATCTTTACTATTACATGATGTAGGAGGCACCATCCCACTTTAGGAAGCATCAGTCCAAGCACCAGTGATTATGGGCTATATGAGAATACTAGCTAAACATGAGCATTTCTCAATGGTTTCTGCCATTGAGTTTCTGCCTGAGTTCCTCTCCTGATTTCTGTCAATGATGAACTGTAACCTAGAAATGTGACACTAATTCTTTCCCCTAATTTGCTTCTGATTATAGCAATGGAAAGAAAATTAGAACAAGTAAAAAAAGTGAGACTTGGTGAAATTTCCAAGACTTAAAGAGTCTCATTTTCAGCCGGGCGGTGGTGGCGCACGCCTTTAATCCCAGCACTCGGGAGGCAGAGGCAGGCGGATCTCTGTGAGTTCGAGGCCAGCCTGGGCTACCAAGTGAGTTCCAGGAAAGGCGCAAAGCTACACAAGAGAAACCCTGTCTCGAAAAACCAAAAAAAAAAAAAAAAAAGAGTCTCATTTTCACAAAGACATTGACACATCATCTCCTAGATCTTAGATCCTGAAAAATGATATCTTGCCACAACTTCACTACTGTAATCAAGGAAATGGAGCCCAGAATTGCATTTTGGATTTTATTGGAAAGAGTCATGAAAGACAATGGTACAGTACATGATATCCTTGGAGAATCTATCTTGTATATAGAGATGTGGATTATAATTTCTGTAATTAAACACATGTATATAATGGTGCTTATTCCCATGGAAGAAAAGCTATGCTGGCATACCAGTGTACAAGGTACCATTTCATTTTCATAAAACTCTAAGTTGGTGAGAAGAAGAAACTTTGTGAAAAAGTAACAACATTACGCTGGTGTGAAAATTTTACAAAGGGGTTTCTAAAAAGTTTCCAAAGAATAAGATTAACATTTCTCAACAATTGTTTCTGTCTTTGGAATTTCCTTAACATCAATTACTGCTCTATAGCCCAAGTTCTTCTAAAACTATAACCTCAGTTCCTCAGTCTCCCAAATTCTGGGAATGTTAGAAATTGCCACCATGCTGACTGACATTTCTCAATTTTAAAAGTGTTAAAAGGTCATAAATTAAGCTTTGTTCACAATGAAATACTCATAAATCAAAATTAGTTTAACTGAATAAACTATATTACCTTTCTAACAATCAAAATATTATTTCACATTTTCAAATAAATTTGAGAGGAATCAATTAACACAATGTGATTTAAGAAAAACCCACTACCAAGTATGCCCTGCATGTGTAGCTCCAGAGTAAAGTACAACACAACTGTCATAGCATACACATGTGTGTTCATCTTCATTCTGCTTATGTTAAATATAAATAAGGCAACTGTACTATTTTTAGAAAAGCCTAAGTTGAAAATATGAACCAGATCTATATTCAGCAATGAAAGAAATAAGATATTCCAGAAATACCCTCATCTATATACCCAGAAGTAAGTTTCCATCTTGCTTCTACTTTAGTCAAGTTGACAATGACGATTCATTACCATATATGGGGATCCATCCATCCTCCCTTCCTCCCTTCCTCCCTTCCTCCCTTCCTCCCTTCCTCCCTTCCTCCCTTCCTCCCTTCCTCCCTTCCTCTCTTCCTCCCTTCCTCCCTTTCTTGTTTCTTTCTTATTTCCATCCTCTTCTTTTTTTTTGGTTTGAGACAGAGTCTCACTGTAGCCCTGGGTAGCCCAGAACTCCCAGAGATCCCTGAGGTCTACCCACCTCTGCCTCCTTGAGTGCTGGGGTTAAAGGTGCCACCACACTCAGCTTCTCTCTCTCACACTCTCAAATTTTGGAGAGCCTTAAACGTTAGTATGGTTAGAAGCATTAGTTGGCTTTATTTAGTTAATACTTTGGAGGTAAACAGCACCATCCCATTGCTGGGATCCCTGACTGAATGAAGAGAAAAAGCATTGAGCCCAATTTAACTGAGTTCCATTGTCTATTTTTTTTCCTATATTTTGTATATTTTAATTTTACCCATGCAAAGCACAATGTTTTTTTTGTTTGTTTGTTTGGTTGGTTGGTTGGTTGGTTTTTCGAAACAGGATTTCTCTGTGTAGTTTTAGTTCCTGTTCTGGATCTCACTTTGTAGACAAGGCTGGCCTTGAACTCAAAGAAATCTTCCTGGCTCTGCCTCCCGAGTGCTGGTATTAAAGGAGTGCACAATGTTTCTATTGTGTAGTTCAAAAAATTAGCTCTTGAAGTGTGTGTTAACTGCCCATAATTTTTATCCCCTTTTGCTGTGAATGAACCTAAAACTCCTCTAAAATTAAATTAATATTTTAGTTTTGGAGTAGAGGAGAGAGAACTCAGAAAGTGTTTGTCTTAAAAGCTTGAGAACCTTAGTTCATTCTCCAGTACCAACATAAAAGGAAACAGATCCCACAGCTTGCTGGCCAGTCAGCCTAGCCTACTGTGTCTGAAGAATCACAACTACTGCCTGCTTTTATTAGTCAGATTTTGTTGATTCACAGATGAGTCCTTTGCTTATATGCTTCTTACAATGTCTTCTCTGCAAAATGGAACAGATTAGTAGTTGCAGCAGAAGCTAAACCATATGTTCATAGGGAAATCACAAGCTTGTAAGGCAGTGATAAGAAAGGGACAGATGAAGTTTGCACAATGTTTAATGTCTAGGGACAGGTTAACTCTTAGTATAGCTCCAATTGGAGTGGTGGGCCCGGGTTACATTTTCTTTCCATAGATAGATGGGTTGGAGGTATGTCCAAGCCTGATTGAGATTGTTGATTCCATCAGCTGAGAATAAGAACACTACCACATTTTTAAGCTATATTTGAAGCAAGTTTTACTAAATACTGGACAGAACAGTGGAAACTAGGTCCATATCTGAAATTCCCAGAGAATGGCCACAAATTACATCAGTCTGGTACTTATAAAGGCAAAACTTTCAAGGCTATATACTTTCTGCCTTCATCCAATCAGGAGCAAACATACATGATGATATACTTCCTGCATACATATTTCTCACCTATGTTTTTATTTATCAAATACATCCTGTACAGTTGGGGCAACCAATCTGCACAACCAAACAGAAATGAAAACATGTAGTTTGTTATCTTACATAAACAACAGGCCCCAGCATTCCCAGAAGTTATCTGTCCTTGGGCATGAGGGGCTTGTAGGTTAGAGGCATTTTTGTTTCTTAAATCTCTTACATAAAGTAGTTAAACTTAAAACTTAATATTTGCTCACACAAGATGTCATCACCACATGTTAATGCATTAAGCATTAACAGTTTGTTTTTGTGGCTTAGTTTAAAATATTATTTCAAATATAAGAGCAAGTGATTATTATCTTTTTATCAGAAGAAAAATTAATAAAACTCAGTAAGTTCTATTTTCACTGATATTCTTTGGCATACCTGTTAATTCAATGCTTATCATCCATATGATTCTGAAAGAATTAGCAGAACACCCTTAAGTATCAGCATATGTATATACAGTCACTCACATAAAATGTGTTATGTTCCATATAAAATCAAGATAGCTATCAAAGGTAATAGTGATAGAGCTTTCTTTCCACTGTTAATGCTTTTGTCTTAGTTATGGTTCTGCTGTCCATGTGACATTAACTTATGCCTCTCTCTCTTAGTTACTTTTCTATAACTGTGAGGAGATACCATGACCAAGACAACTTATAAAAGGGAGCATTTAACTAGGGCCTTGCTTACAATTTAGCTTCCAGTCTATAAGTCTGTGGTGAACATTCAAACCACTACACCCTCCCTTGTTATAATTGAAGACCTAACCCCTGGTATAAAAGTATTTATTTACTTGTTTGTTACCTAGCTTCAATGCCTAAAACATGGAGATAGGTAAAAGATTATTTTTTATGTTTACTGAAAAGTAATGAAGTATTCTCTCATTTCAAATATATACTTATGGCAGTGTTGTAGTGTGATGTCATAACTTCTGTAATTTAATATATATTAACCTTAATAAATGACAGATAGCATTTATTCTCAGAACTTTTAAGGTCACTGAAAATGTCAGATAGCATTCAATTTTGCAAATATTCTGTATGAACAAAAGAAAAGAATGTCCTAGAAGGCTATCATAGGCAGTAAACAAGACTGGATACACTGATCTGAATGTGTATACTAGGACTTAAACCTGTTTATCTCAAATGAAGACATCATGTGAATAGGGAGAAACAGAGTGCTAAGGAAGTACCCAGGAATCCACAAGGATGACCTACTGACAATAGTCATGAGGGTTCCTGAACTGGCCTACTCTGGTGATCAGATGGCTGAATCATCATAGAGCCCTCAGCCAGTGACTGATGGAGGCAGATGCAGAGATCCATGGCCTGGTGCCAGGCCAAGCTCCAGGAGTCCAATAGATGAGAGAGAGGAGGGATTCTATGAGCAAGGGATATCGAGATTATGATGGGAAAATGTACAGAAATGACCAGCCACACTAATGGAAATGCATGAACTGTGGACCAATAGATGAGGATCCCCCATGGTACTAGACTAAGTCCCCTGGATAGGTGAGACGGTCATTTAGCTTGAACTGTTGAGGGGGCCCCCAGGCAGTGGGATCGGGATCCCTGGTGCATGAGCCAGCTTTTTGGAGCCTAGTACCTTTGGTGGTACACTTTGAACAACCTTGGTGCAGGGAGGAAGGCCCTGGACTGCCTCAACTGAGTGTGCCAGGCTCCACTGACTCCCCATGAGAGACCTTGCCTTGGAGGAGGTGGGAATGTGGGATGGGTTGGAGGGAAAGGCTGGGGGATGAAAGGAAGTAGGAGAGGGAAATCTGTGCTTGGTATGTAAAATGAATAGAAAATCTTTTAATAGTAAAGAAATGAAAAACAAACAAACAAAAAAAGAGTGCATTGAGAAAAGGAAAAATGATGTGTTTTGGAAGAATATGAACATACACAGTAAATTGTTGAATGGTCCATCATTTTAAAAATAAATAAATAAAACTGTTTATCTTTAAACCAGATTGTCAAATTCCTCAACCCTAAAGTATGTAACTACCTTTTCCCCATAAGTTGGGAACATACAGAGAATCTTTCTGTCTATTCTTACAGAGAAACTCCAGCTGACACAACTCCCCAAAAAACATGTGATTAGTCCTTTGACCCATGGAGAGATAACCAAGAGTGCTTCTCTGAAATTTCCTAGTATATCCTATGAAGGCCTAGACTTAACTTTACAGGCTCAGGAATATTCCATGATAACTCAAACAGACACAGAGCAGTATCCTGCAGACATCCTGTTTATACAGGAAAGGAAGCTTATGGCCCTTGGAGATATCTAGATAATCCTGCTGAGCAGTCCAGATAATTCTATTCAGCAGATTGTGGTTTCGCGCCCAAAGTGTAAAACAATAGTTTCAAAAAAATCACCTTGCACCTTCTACCCAATCCCAAGTTGCCAATTCCTGGCTTGTGGTTTTTCCCTATAAAAATCCTGTACAGCTGGGCTCATGGCCATGGCCACATTTCCTTCCATTTGCCATGTGGCAGCCCACGTTGAACCTGAATAAAAGGACCTTTATATGGTTGCATTAGAAACTGGCTCCTTGGTGGTCTCTTGGGGTTTCACGAAATGGGTACAACAATCCAAAGTACTTATTGTAAATAAATTGTCTTTATGAGATTGTGGAAGATGGATGTTGGAAGAATGTAAACTGGTGATGTAATTTCTTTACTGTTGCATGGCTATTCAAAAACTAAGAGGCCCAAAACTTGGCAACAAGAGAGTTGGCGAGTCTTACTCTGGCTTTGAACCAGATGTGCTGCAAGAGACTTTGCCTTGGACAGTGGTGCTGTCTAGTGCTGACTAAGAGCTAGAATCTGTGTGACAATCCAACCTTTCATAATTACTACAGGGAGTATGCCTATAAAGTTTGAAGCACAGCCTAAATTAGTTTTAATGAAATTTGTTTAACGCTTTCCTCACCAAACTTTCCATTTATAAATTAACATTAATTTATTAATATTTAATTCCTTCTGTTGCACATTGTCAAATATTAGTAGTGTATCTTAATAAAGTTTTGTAAATTATCTTTTGCAATCTAGGTTGGGTTAATGCATTCATGGATGCAACCAATGACTAAATAAACCTGGGAAAATGGCTTGGATGCATTGTTTTTCTGGATGTGTTAGTTTGCTAGAGTGGCTGTAACTAATGACCATAGACTGGGTATAGCTTAAATGAAGAGACAGATTTTTTTTTCTTCCACTTCTGATAGTTAGAACTCCCAGACAGAAACCGTTTCTGATGAAACCCCATTTCCCAGATCATAGTTATATACCTCATCCTGTTTCCTAATGTGGTCCACCTGTGTTTATGAATCTAGTTTAGCATTTTTTTTCTTCTCCTGTTTTTTTTTTAATTTTATTTATTTTATTTTACATAACCATTCAGTTCTACATATCAGCCACGGGTTCCCCTATTCTCCGCCCTCCCACCCCCTCTCCTTACCCCCAGCACACTCCCCATTCCCACCTCCTCCAGGGCAAATCCTCCCCCGAGGACTGAGATGGAACTGGTAGACTCAGTCCAGGGAGGTCCAGTCCCTTCCTCCCAGACTGAGCCAAGTATCCCTGCATAAGCTCCAGGTTTCAAGCAGCCAACTCATGCAATGAGCACAACATTTGGACTCAATGCCAAGTTGCCTCCCAAACTGATCAAGCCAATCAACTGTCTCACCTATTCAGAGAGCCTGATCCAGCTGGGGGCCCCTCAGCCTTTGGTTCATAGTTCATGTGTTTCCATTCATTTGGCTATTTTTTTCAATAATTGAGTAAAACCGAAATTTATTATAAGCCACAGTCGTCCTAGGGACCTCCATGCTATATATATAGCCTCCATGGTTCTATGGGTTATGGTCTGATTGTTCCTTATTTTATATCTAGAATCCACCTATGAGTGAGTACATACCATAACTGTCTTTCTGGGTTTGGGTTACCTCACTCAGGATGATTTTTTCTAGTTCCATCCATTTGCCTGCAAATTTCATGCTTTCATTGTTTTTCTCTGCTGAGTAGTACTCCATTGTGTATATGTACCACATTTTTTTCATCCATTCTTCCGTTGACGGGCATGTAAGTTGTTTCCAGGTTCTGGCTATTACAAATAGTGCTGCTATGAACATAGCTGAGCATGTATCTTTATGGTATGAATCAGCATTCCTTGGGTATATGCCCAAGAGTGGGATGGCTGGGTCTTGAGGTAGTTCAATTCCTAATTTTCTGAGGAACCGCCATACTGATTTCCACAGTGGTTGTACAAGTTTACATTCCCACAAACAGTGGAGGAGTGTTCCCTTTGCTCCACATCCTCTCCAACATTGGTGTCATTGGTGTTTTTGATCATAGCCATTCTGACAGGTGTAAGGTGGTATCTCAGAGTCGTATTGATTTGCATTTCTCTGATGATTAAGGATGTTGAGCATTTCTTTAAATGTCTTTCAGCCATTTGTGATTCTTGTTTTGTGAATTCTCTGTTTAGCTCTTTAGCCCATTTTTAATTGGACTGTTCAGTATTTTAATGTCTAGTTTCTTGAGTTCTTTATATACTGTGGAGATCAATCCTCTGTCAGATGTGGGGTTGGTGAAGATCTTTTCCCATTCTATTGGCTGTCTTTTTGTCTTATTGACTGTGTCTTTTGCTCTGCAAAAGCTTCTCAGTTTCGAGAGGTCCCATTTATTAATTGTTGTACTCAAGGTCTGTGCTGTTGGTGTTTTATTTAAGAAATGGTCTCCGGTGCCAATGCGTTCAAGAGTGCTTCCTACTTTCTTTTCTATTAAGTTTACTGTAACTGGATTTATGTTCAGGTCTTTGATCCACTTGGACTTGAGTGTTGTGCATGGTGACAGATATGGATCTATTTGTAATCTTTTACATATTGAGATCCAGTTATGCCAGCACCCTTTGTTGAAGATAATTTCTTTTTTCCATTGTATAGTTTTGGCTCCTTTGTCAAAAACCAGGTGTTCATATGTGCATGGATTAATGTCAGGTTCTTCATTTTGATTCCATTGGTCCATATGTCGGTTTTTATATCAGTACCAGGCTGTTTTTATTACTATAGCTCTATAGTAGAGTTTGAGGTCAGAGATGGTGATGCCTTCAAAGGTTGCTTTATCGTATAGGATTCTTTTAGCTATCCTGGGTCTTTTGTTTTTCCATATGAAGTTGAGTATTTTTCTTTCCAAGTCTGTGAAGAATTGTGTTGGGATTTTGATGGGGATTGCATTGAATTTGTAGATTGCTTTTGGTAAGACTGCCATTTTTACTATGTAAATCCTACCCATCCACAAGCATGGGAGATCCTTCCATTTTCTGATATCTTCTTCAATTTCTTTCTTTAGAGATTTAAAGTTCTTGTCAAAAAGGACCTTCACTTGTTTAGTTAGTGTTATCCCAAGGTATTTTATATTATTTGTGGCTATTGTAAAGGGTGATGTTTCTCTGACTTCTTTCTCAGCCCTTTTATCATTTGTGTATAGGAGGGCTACTGATTTTTTTGAGTTGATCTTGTATCCTGACACTTTACTAAAGGAGTTTATCAGCTGTAGGAGTTCCCTGGTAGAGTTTTTGGGGTCACTTATTTATACTATCATATCATCTGCAAATAGTGAAAGTTTGACTTCTTCCTTGCCAATTTGTATCCCTTTGATCTCCTTTTGTTGTCTTATTGCTCTAGCTAGAACTTCTAGTACTATATTGAATAAATATGGGGAGAGTGGACAACCTTGTCTTGTTCCTGGATTTAGTGGTATCACTTTGAGTTTCTCTCCATTTAATTTGATGTTTGCTGTTGGCTTGCTATAAATTGCTTTTATTATGCTTAGAAATGTTCCTTGTATTCCTGATCTTTCTAAGACTTTATCAGGAAGGGGTGTTGGATTTTGTCAAAGGCTTTTTCAGCATCTAAAGAGATGATCATGTGTTTTTTTTTTTCAGTTTGTTTATATGGTGTATTACATTGACTGATTTTCATATGTTGAACCATCCTTGCATCCTTGGGATGAATCCTACTTGGTTGTAATGTATAATTGTTTTGATTGTTTGGATTCGGTTTGCCAAGATTTTGTTGAGTATTTTTGCATCAATGTTCATGAGGGAGATTGATCTGTAGTTCTCTCTCTTTGTTGCATCTTTGTGTGGTTTGGATATCAGGGTAATTGTAGCCTCATAAAAAGAGTTTGGTAGTGTTCCTTCTGTTTCTGTTGTGTGGAACACTTTGAAGAGTATTGGTATTAGTTCTTCTTTGAAAGTCTAGTAGAATTCTGCACTGAAAACATCTCGTCCTGGGGTTTTTTTGGTTGGGAGACTTTTGATGACTTTCTATTTCTTTAGGGGTTATTGGTCTATTTAAATGGTTTATCAGGTCTTGATTTAATTTTGGCATGTGGTATTTATTCAGAAAATTGTCCATTTCTTCCTGGTTTTCCATTTTGTGTTTTTGAAGTATGATCTGATGATTCTCTGGATTTCCTCGTTGTCTGTTGTTATGACTCCCTTTTCATTTATGATTTTGTTAATTTGGGTGCTCTCTCTTTGCCTTTTGCTTAACTTGGCTAGGGGTTTGTCTATCTTGTTGATTTTTTCAAAGAACCAACTCTTTGTTTCATTGATTTTTTTGTATTGTTCTCTTGTTTTCTATTTCGTTGATTTCAGCCCTCAATTTGATTACTTTCTGGCATCTATTTCTCCTGGGTGAGTTTGTTTCCTTTTGTTCTAGAGCTTTCAGTGGTACTGTTAATTCATTGGTATGGGATTGCTCCATCTTCTTTATGTGTGCATTTAAAGCTATGAATTTTCCTCATAGTACTGCTTTCATAGTGTCCCATAAGTTTGGGTATGTTGTACTTTCATTTTCATTGAATTCTAGGAAATCTTTAATTTCTTTCTTTATTTCTTCCTTGACCCATTGATGTATCAGGTGGACATTATTCAGTTTCCATGAGTTTGTGGGTTTTCTATAATTTTTGTTGTTGTTGAGGTCTAGCTTTAAGGCATGGTGGTCTGATAAGATACAGGAGGTTATTCCAATTTTTTGTACCTCTTGAGATTTGTTTTGTGTCCAAGCATGTGGTCAATTTTTGAGAACGTTCCATGGGGTGCTGAGAAGAAAGTATATTCTTTTGTGTTAGGATGGAATGTTCTGTAGATATCTATTAAGTCCATTTGAGTCATAACATCTGTTAGGTCCTTTATTTCTTTGTTAAGTTTCAGTCTGGTAGATCTGTCTTTTGGTGAGAGTGGTGTGTTAAAATCTCCCACTACTAATGTGTGGGGTTTGGTGTGCGTTTTAAACTTTAGTAGTGTTTCTTTTATGAATGTCGGTGCTTTTGTTTTTGGAGCATAAATGTTTAGAATCAAGATTTCGTCTTGGTGAATTTTTCCCATGATAAATATGTAATGTCCATCCTGATCTCTTTTGATTGATTTTAGTTTGAAGTCTATTTTATTGGATATTAGGATAGCTACACCAGGTTGTTTCTTAGTTCCATTTGCTTGGAAAGCCTTTTCCCAGCCCCTTACTCGGAGGTAGTGTCTGTCTTTGAAGTTAAGGTGTGTTTCTTGTATGCAGCAGATGGATGGGTCCTGTTTTCTTATCCATTCTGTTAGTTAGCCTGTGTCTTTTTATAGGAGAGTTGAGACCATTGATATTGATGGATATTATTGACCAGTGATTGTTAATTCCTGTTATTTTTTGTGGTTGTGTTGTATTGTCCTTCTTTGGTGTATGTTGGTGTGGAATTATCTATTGCTTGATTTTTCATGGATGTGTTTAACTTCTTTGGGTTGGATTTTCCCTTCTAGTGCTTTCTGTAGGGCTGGGTTTGTGGACAGGTATTGATTAAATCTGGTTTTATCCTGGAATATTTTGTTTACTCTGCCTATGGTGATTGAGAGTTTTGCTGGGTATAATAGTCTGGGTTGGCATCCGTGGTCTCTTAGTGTCTGCATGAGATTTGTCCATGATCTTCTAGCTTTCATAGTCTCTTTTGAGAAGTCTGGTGTTATTCTGATGGGTTTGCCTTTATATGTTACTTGGTCTTTTTCCTTTGTGGCTCTTAATATTTTTTCTTTGATCTGTGTGTTTAGTGTTTTGATTATCATGTGGCAAGGGGATTTTTTTTTTTTTTGGATCCAGCCTACTCCGTGTTCTGTAAGCTTCTTGTATCTTCATAGGTATTCCTTTCTTTAGGTTAGGAAAGTTTTTTTTGTTTTTTTTTTTTCCAGTGTTTTTGAAAAGCAGTTTTTTTCTTTAATTCCTTTTTTTTATTATTATTATTTTACAACACCATTCAGTTCAACATAATAGCCACAGATTCCCCTGTTCTCCCCCTCTCGCCCACCCCTCCCCCCAGCCCACCCCCCATTCCCACCTCCTCCAGATCAAGGTCTCCCCCGAGGACCGGGGTCGACCTGGTAGACTCAGTCCAGGCAGGTCCATTCCCCTCCTCCCAGACTGAGCCAAGTGTCCCTGCATAAGTCCCAGGATTCAAACAGCCAACTCATGCAACGAGCCCAGGACCCGGCACCAATGCACAGCTGCCTCCCAAACAGATCAAGCCAAATGACTGTCTCACGCATTCAGAGGGCCTGATCCAGTTGGGGGCCCCCAGCCTTTGGTTCATAGATCCTGTGCTTCCATTCATTTGGTTATTTGTCCCAGTGCTTTATCCAATCTTGGCTTCAACAATTCTCGCTCATATAAACCCTCTTCTTTCTCACTAATTACACTCCCAGTGCTCCACCAGGGGCCCAGCTGTGGATGTCTGCATTCAGATTCCTCAGTCCTTGGATGGGGCTTATGGCACCACTATCTGGGTGTCTGGCCATCCCATCACCAGAGTAGGTCAGTTCCTGCCGTCTCGCGACCATTGCCAGCAGTCTTTTGCAGGGGTATCTTTGTGGATCTCCGTGGGCCTCCCTAGCTCTCTGCTTCCTCCCCTTCTCACCTTCTCATGTGGTCTTCATTCACCATGGTCTCCTATTCCTTGTTCTCCCTCTCTTTTCTTGATCCAGCTAGGATCTCCCTCTGTCTTTCCCTGGACCGTCGCCCTTCATTGTTCCTACTCATGACCAGGCTGTTCATGTAGATCTCATCCATTTCTCCGTGTCTTTTTTTGGGGTCCCGTTTTCCAGGTAGCCTCACTGGTGATGTGAATAGCAGTCCAGTCGTCCTTGTTCCACATCTAGCATCTTCCTATGAGTGAGTACATACCATATTTGTCTTTCTGAGTCTGGGTTACCTCACTCAAGATGATTTTTTCTAGATCCATCCATTTGCCTGCAAACCTCATGATGTCATTGTTTTTCTCTGCTGAGTAGTATTCCATTGTGTATATGTGCCACAATTTATTTATCCATTCTTCAGTTGAAGGGCATCTAGGTTGTTTCCAGGTTTTGGCTATTACAAACAATGCTGATATGAACATAGCTGAGCAAGTGCCCTTGTGGTATGATTGAGCATTTCTTGGGTATATGCCCAGGAGTGGTATAGCTGGATCTTGGGGAGATTGATTCCCAATTTTCTAAGAAAGCGCCATATTGATTTCCAAAGTAGTTGTACAAGCTTGCATTCCCACCAGCAGTGGAGGAGAGTTCCCCTAGTTCCACATCCTCTCCAGCATAAAGTGTCTTCAGTGTTTTTGATCTTAGCCACTCTGACAGGCATAAGGTGGTATCTCAGAGTTGTCTTGATTTGCATTTCCCTGATGATTAGGGAAGTTGAGCAATTCCTTAAATGTCTTTCAGCCATTTGGGTTTCCTCTGTTGAGAATTCTCTGTTTAGTTCTAAAGCCCATTTCTCAATTGGACTGTTGGTCCTTTTGATGTCTAATTTCTTGAGTTCCTTATATATTCTGGATATCAGTCCTCTGTCAGATGTGGGGTTGGTGAAGATCTTTTCCCATTCTGTAGGGTGTCGCTTTGCCTTGTTGACCGTATCCTTTGTTCTACAAAAGCTTCTCAGTTTCAAGAGTTCCCATTGATTGATTGTTTGTCTCAGTGTCTGCGCTACTGGTGTTATATTTAGGAAGTGATCTCCTATGCCAATGCATTCAAGACTACTTCTTACTTTCTCTTCTAGCAGGTTTAGAGTAGCTCGATTTATGGTGAGGTCTTTGATCCACTTGGACTTAAGTTTTGTGCATGGTGACAGATATGGATCTATGTGCAGCCTTCTACACGTTGATATCCAGTTATGCCAGCATCATTTGTTGAAGATGCTTTCTTTTTTCCATTGTACACTTTTGGCTTCTTTGTCAAAATTTATATGTCCATAGGTGTGTGGGTTAATGTCAGGGTCTTCAATTCGATTCCATTGGTCCACATGTAGGGTTTTATGCCAATACCAGGCTGTTTTTATTACTGTAGCTCTATAGTAGAGCTTGAAGTCAGGGATTGTGATGCCTCCAGAAGTTGTTTTATTGTACAGGTTTCTTTTAGCTATCCTGGGTTTTTTGTTTTTCCATATGAAGTTGAGTATTGTTCTTTCCAGGTCTGTGAAGAATTGTGTTGGTATTTTGATGGGGATTGCATTGAATCTGTAAATTGCTTTTGGTAAGATTGCCATTTTTACTATGTTAACCCTGCCTATCCATGAGCATGGGAGATCTTTCCATTTTCTGACATCTTCTTCAATTTCTTTTTTCAGGGACTTAAAGTTCTTGTCATATAGGTCCTTCACTTGCTTGGTTAGTGTTACCCCAAGGTATTTTATGTCATTTTTGGCTATTGTAAAGGGTGATGTATCTCTAATTGCCTTCTCAGCTTCTTTGTCCATTGTATATAGGAGGGCTACTGATTTTTTGAGTTGATCTTGTATCCTGCTATGTTGCTGAAGGTGTTTATAAGCTTTATCAATTCCTGGGTGGAATCTTTGGGGTCACTCAAGTATACTATCATGTCATCTGCAAATAGGGAAAGCTTGACTTCTTCCTTTCCAATTTGAATCCCCTTAATCTCCTTATGTTGTCTTATTGCTCTGGCTAGAACTTCAAGTACTATATTGAATAAGTATGGGGAGAGTGGACAGCCTTGTCTCGTTCCTGATTTTAGTGGAATTGCTTTGAGTTTCTCTCCATTTAATTTGATGTTGGCTGTTGGTTTGCTATATATTGCCTTTATTATGTTTAGGTATGTTCCCCATATTCCTGATCGCTCCAAGACTTTTATCATGAAGGGGTGTTGGATTTTGTCAAATGCCTTTTCTGCATCTAGTGAGATGATCATGTGGTTTTTTTTCTTTGAGTTTGTTTATATGGTGTTTTACATTGATGAACTTTCGTATGTTGAACCACCCTTGCATCCCTGGGATGAAGCCTACTTGATCATGGTGGATAATTGTTCTGATGTGTTCTTGGAGTCTGTTTGCCAGTATTTTATTGAGTATTTTTGCATCAATGTTCATGAGGGAGATCGGTCTGTAGTTCTCTTTCTTTGTTGCATCCTTGTTTGGTTTAGGAATCAGGGTAATTGTAGCCTCATAGAAGGAGTTTGGTAATGTTCCTTCTGTTTCTATTATGTGGAACAATTTAGAGAGTATTGGTATTAACTCTTCTTTGAAGATCTGGTAGAATTCTGGGCTGAAACCATCTGGTCCAGGGCTTTTTTTGGTTGGGAGAACTTTAATGACTGTTTCTATTTCCTTAGGGTTATTGGACTATTTAAATAGTTTATCTGGTCTTGATTTAACTTAGGTATGTGGTATCTACCCAGAAAAATGTCCATTTCTTTTAGATTTTCCAGTTTTTTCAAGTAGAGTTTTTTGAAATATGACCTTATAATTCTCTGGATTTCCTCAATGTCTGTTGTTATGTCCCCCTTTTCATTTCTGATTTTGTTGATTTGGATTCTCTCTCTCTGTCTTTTGGTTAGTTTGGATAAGGGCTTGTCTATCTTGTTGATTTTCTCAAAGAACCAACTCTTTGTTTCATTAATTTTTTTGTATTATTCTCTTAGTTTCTAATTTATTAATTTCACCTCTCACTTTGATAATTTCCTGGCGTCTATTCTTCCTGGGAGACTATGCTTCTTCTTGTTCTAGAGCTTTCAGATGTGCTGTTAATTCACTAGTGTGGGATTTCTCCAACTTCTTTATGTGGGCATTTAGTGCTATGAATTTCCCTCTTAACACTGCTTTCATAGTGTCCCATAAGTTTGGGTATGTGGCGTCTTCATTTTCATTGATCTCTAGGAAGTCTTTAATTTCTTTCTTTATTTCTTCCTTAACCCATTGGTGATTCAGTTCAGCATTATTCAGTTTCCATGAGATTGTAGGTTTTCTGTAGTTTTTGTTGTTGAAATCTAGCTTTAAACCATGGTGGTCTGATAGAACACAGGAGGTTATTCTGATTGTTTTGTATCTGTTGAGATTTGCTTTGTGGCCAAGTATGTGGTCGATTTTAGAGAAAGTTCCATGGGGTGCTGAGAAGAAAGTATATTCTTTCTTGTTAGGATGGAATGTTCTGTAGATATCTATTAGGTCCAATTGGGTCATGACATCAGTTAAGTCCTTTATTTCTCTGTTAAGTTTCGATTTGGGAGATCTGTCTAGTGGTGAAAGTGGGGTGTTGAGATCTCCCACTATTAATGTGTGGGGTTTTATATGTGGTTTAAGCTTTAGTAATGTTTCTTTTACATATGTGGGTGCCCTTGTGTTTGTGGCGTATATGTTCAGAATTGAAACTTCATCTTGGTCGATCTTTCCTGTGACGAGGATGTAATGTCCTTCTTGATCTCTTTTGATTGATTTTAGTTTGAAGTCTCTTTTGTTGGATATCAGGATGGCTACCCCTGCTTGTTTCTTAAGACCATTTGATTGGAAAGTCTTTTCCCAGCCTTTTATTCTTAGGTAGTGTCTGTCTTTGAATTTGAGATGTGTTTCTTGTATGCAGCAGAAAGACGGGTCCTGCTTTCGTATCCATTCTGTAAGTCTATGTCTTTTTATAGGTGAATTAAGTCCATTGATATTAAGGGATATTAATGACCAGTGATTCTTCATTCCTGTTATTTTTGGTGGTAGTGTGTGTACTTCTCTTCATTGGGGTTTACTGTTGTGGCTTTATCTATTGCCTGTGTTTTCAAGTGTGTATCTGACTTCCCTCGGTTGGAATTTTCCTTCTAGTGCTTTCTGTAAGGCTGGGTTTGTGGATAGGTATTGTTTAAATCTGGCTTTGTCTTCGAATGTCTTGTTCCTTCCGTCTATGATGATTGAAAGTTTTGCTGGGTATATTAGTCTGGGCTGACATCCATGGTCTCTTAGTGTTTGCATTACATCTGTCCAGGTCCTTCTGGCTTTCAAAGTCTCCATTGAGAAATTGGGTGTTATTCTGATGGGTTTACCTTTATAGGTCACTTGGACTTTTTCCTTGGCTGCTCTTAATATTCTTTCTTTATTCTGTACATTTAGTTGTTTAATTATTATGTGTCGAGGGGACTTTTTTTGGGGGTCTAGTCTGTTTGGTGTTCTATAGGCTTCTTGTATCTTCATAGGCATTTCCTTCTTTAAGTTGGGAAAGTTTTCTTCTATAATTTTGTTGAATATATTTTCTGTGCCTTTGAGTTGGTATTCTTCACCTTTTTCTATCCCTATAATTCGTAGGTTTGGTCTTTTCATGGTGTCCCAAATTTCTTGGACATTTTGGTTCATGACTTTGTTGGCTTTAGTGTTTCCTTCGACTGATGTAACTATTTCTTCTACAGTATCATCAATGCCAGAAATCCTCTCTTCCATCTCTTGCATTCTGTTGGTTATACTTGCATCTGAAGTTCCCGATCTTTTACTCAGGTTTTCTATTTCCAGCATTCCCTCTGTTTGTGTCTTCTTTATTTTTTCAATTTCCCTTTTCAGTTCTTGGACTGTTTCCTTTGTTTGTTTCATTGCTTTTTCATGATTTTCTTTCAGTGCTTTATTGTTTTCTTCCAGGACTTTATTGTTTTCTTGCAGGACTTTATTGTTTTCTTCCAGGACTTTATTGTTTTCTTGCAGGGCTTTATTGTTTTCTTCTAATTTGTTTGCCCTTTCCTCTAGTTGTTTACAGCATTCTTCCAATTTTCTTGTCTTTTCCTCTACTCAAGCCTCTACCTTCTTCATAAGGCTACTTTCTTCTGCTTCTTCCAATTTTTGGTGTTCAGGTCTAGATGTTGGAAGCGGGCTAGGTTCTGGTGATGCTGCATTGCTCTTCATTTTGTTGTATGTACTTCTGCCTTGACATCTGCCCATCTCCTTGTGGTTCCTTCTTGGTCTTATCAGTGTACTTGTTTCAGAAAGAGCTGACAGATTCAGGAAGACTCTCTCTCTTGTCCAAAAGGGAGTTCTCTTGTCCAACTCTCTGGTCAAGAAGGGAAGTCGAGGGCAGGATGGGAGCTGGGGGCCGGTCTCTAAGTCTCAGGAAGTGGCTGGGGTCTCGGGCAGATGGGCGTGGGGGAAGGGCGCAGAGATTGCAGGGGCTGCCGGGGGGCTTGGAAACGGGGATCCCTCCTGGTGGGGCTAGAAGGGGAGCTGCCCGGTGGCCAGAACCTGGTGCCAAGTTGGGCAGGTCTTCCCGGAGTGGCTAGTGCCCAGGGATGGGGTCCGGGTTGGAGCTGGATACTCACCTCTTGTCCAGAAGGGAAGTCGGGGGCTGATAATGATAACTCTTAACATGGATTTGGGGACTTCTTTTGGTATTCTAGTTGTTTCCAGAGCTATATTTTACTTATGATTCAGTTCTTACAAAATTTATTTCCAGCAGAGTATTCTTTTTTTTCTTGTTGAAGAATATACTGAATTTTCTATTAAGAGTTCTGAGGTTTTTAAGGCAGGCAGGCTGAGTGTAGTGGTGTATACTTGTATTTCCAGCACTTGGGATCTTCAGGCAAGAGGATCAGGAGTCGAAGACCAGTTTCAGCTACATAGCAAACTTGAGGCCAGTCTGGGCTATGTGAGACACTATGCCAACACAAAAAGCAAACCAAATAAAAACAACAAATAAAAAGCATCAAAATAAGACAAAGTTGTCTATACTTTGCCTGGACTAATCTTCCATTTCAGAGGCATCTCCAAACCCTAATTCTCATATGATTCTAGGAGATTGTGTCCATTTATCACTGAAAACAAAGCTGTTTTAGAACAAATTACCAGTTATAAAGTGGGAAAGAGAAAAAGATAATACTGTATTCAGACTACAGATAAAGACACACAATCTGTATTTATGAGCATAAATTATTACTGGCACACATCTGTGTAATGAAGACATTGTGTCTTTCCATTAACAAACCAGAAAACACTATGCACCCTACAGACAGACCAAGTCCATGAGCACAGAAAGCCCATGGCCACCACCCACCCGTGGCCTCAGGGTCTAGATACCTGTAAGACACTGTAACGAGTACCACAGCAAGGCATTGTGTTGGCTGCCTGCAGTGTCTCCTGTAGCTCCTGTCTTTATGGTTGATGCAGTCATGGTGTATCATGGTTCATGGAGAATGCTTAACTCCAATGCTCAAAAGGACCAGAAACATCAACCAGCATGCTTCTAAGCCATCAGGAAACACACGGTAGCAGAGTCCTGACAAGTGTGCACTGACAAGTGTGCACAAAGTACCTGTCCTTCATCTCCATGCCTCTCCCAGGCTCATAAGCCTTGCAGAAACTTGTTTTCACCTTTTGTAGAAGACCAAAAACTCACAGAACTTAATTTTGTGCCAAATACTCTTATTCCAGTTCTAGGATCACAAGAATCCAATGTTCAGTTAAATGTGTGTAAAGTAATTGTCCCATGCTGTGGAATGTCCGTCTGTATGCTCTGAATATGTGTTGTTCCCATTGTTGAATAATAAGCTGCTTTGATGTATGGCAAGGCAGCTTAGAAGCAGGTGGTAAATCCAAGAAGAGAGAGAGGAAAGAGACAGGTGGGAAGAAGAGCTGCCAGCTCACTGCCCAAGGAGCAACACGATGCCAGCAGACAGCCACATGGCAACATATAGACTAATAGAAATGGTTTGATTTAAGATGAAAGAGATAGCTATCAAGAAGCCTGAGCCATAGGCCATACAGTTTGTAATTAATATAAGCATCTGTGTTTACTTGGGACTGATTAGCTGTGACACTGGGAGGACACAGGAAAACTTCTGACTACAGTCCCACATTAGAATCTTAACAGATTATTCAAATAATTATTAAACAAGTTGTCTTGCACAATATTGCAGATGCTCTGTCTCTCTCTTGATCATTTCTTGCCATTCACACTTGTCATTTCTTGATCCTGCATGAGCTCTATGATGTAGGCACACTCCTTCGTGGATGATAAATAAGAGAAAGAATTCGACTCCATTAGGCATAACTGTCAGCCAAAGTCTTGCAGACATGCTACCTATCATTTAGCTAGGCTTTACCTAACAACAGCTTTCAGTAACCTTATGCCAGAATATTTCCTTCCAAGCAGAAAATTCACTTTAGTGGTTTATAAATGTCCTGAATATGTCATTCCCTCTGTACTCAATTTAAGAATCTGGACAAATTAGATTTTAAGATTAATAAAATGTGTTGACTTAGTACAAGAGCAGAGCACTCCTAAGTGCATGAAGGCTGATGCTTGAGGCATGAAACTAAGGTGCAAATATGTATGCTATTTTAAAACATGAGTTTAAAATACAGTACAAGATATGGTACATGCCTGTGATCCCTGCACTCAGGAATACTGAAGCAGTATGATCTTGCATTAAAGGCCAGCCTGCCCTGGGCTATATAGCAAGATCCTGTCACATACACACACACAGGAAAAAACATTTTCAAGTCATTTTATATAATTACAGGAGTGATAACTGTATTTCTAATTCTGAAACAAAATGCCTGAGAAAATCAAACTATACAAAGACAAGATTGCAGGATGTGGTGGCAAAAGCCTATCAACATTACATGAGGCAGAGGCAAGCAGATCTCTAGAAGTTCAAGGCCAGTCAAAGTTACATAGATAGATCTTGTCTTAAAAAATTAAATATTTTTTTCAAAGAAGGCACTGTTGACTTTGGCTTTTGGTTTCAGAGGTTCAGTCTGTGGTTTTATGGTACCCACTTTCAGCCTATGATGGCATAGTACATCATGGCTTGAACATATGGCAGAGGAGTTTGTGGTGGCAGCAACCTACTTCTTCCTACTAAGTTCCACCCACTAAAGTCTCCACCATCTACTGACAGTTCCATCAGTGGTGATCAGCCCTCAACATGTGGACCTGGAGGGGATATTTAATATTCAAACTATAGCAATAATATAGATAAAGCTTCCTGGGTAAAGTGTCAGGGGAGTTTCTTAAATGAGTATTGAAGGAACTCTAGCTAGCCCAAGCACGGCAAACATGGCTCTGGCAGGCCTTGCCCTTCTCCCTCATTCCCTCTGCCTTGCTATAAACCATTAGCTTGCATTCCTAAAGCTATCCACTAAGGTCTGTTCTCTTATTTGGCCACTTCCTCCTCCTGAGGCTGACTACCAAGGTCCAGCTAACGAAGAATTGAAGTACAGAAATCAAAAGCCCCCTTTGGCTCACCTAATTAACATGCCCAATTAAAATTAAACACCTCATCCCAACACAGGGTTTCCCCTTTCACCTTAATAAACCCCCATCTGCCTCTGGGTCACATCTACCTCCTCTCTATGCAGAGGCAACAGACAAATGCCCCTTCTCCCTCTCCCTTGTTCCCTTCACTTTCTCCCTTATCCTCTATCTCATGTCTTTGGCTCTTAGTCTATGCCATTTGACCCTCTGGAGAAAATAAATCTCTTGTGCTGAGAACTTGATTTTGGGGGTCTTGAGCCAATACTGGTCCTACAAGTATAGTTTAGTTGGAATTGACCTGGAATTTGACTTCAATTTCTTTTGCTAATAGATGAGTTCCTAAGTGAGCAATTGGTGCTCAGAACTGTCTGGCTCAGAACTGCACACCTCCAACACCAAGAAGTAAAGTGCTTTACTATAAACTCTGTAAAGTATGCACAGCCAGTAACTCCTGGAAATTGCAGAAAATCTTTTTAGGTTTCCAGTAACAACACTTAATGCCTTTTCTAATAGAAAGTGAAGTGCTTGTCCTGAGGCAGTGAACTGAAAATGGAAGTTGAATAACTTACCCTGGCAATGTGTTGTTCTTAGCTTCCTAGAGTGTTCAAAACAAGCTATTAAATCTATATGGAGTCAGTATCCAAAAACACAACACAGGATATTTTGGACTGCCCACATATTACACTAAGACACGCAGAAATAGCCCTAGTATCCTAGAAATGAGATAAGTACAAGAAAAACTAACAAAAATCTCCTAGAGAAATGTGATACATATCCGGATTTCAGTGAAAATAGTCTATGAGGCAGGAAGAAATTGCATAGGTTGTAAGAATTCCTAGTCAAATTGGTTTGATTAGCAGAGAATCCTGTCTGTAAAATAACTTGTTTTAGGGAGGCTACAAACAGTGTCTTGGGAAGGCAGAGGTAACATAGAATAGAAACTTTGTAACTGAACAGTGTGCAAGTTATGCACCTTAGGTAATTTAGACATTAGATTATTTTTATTTTTTTTTTAATTTAGTTAAGAGTATTGTGTGTGTGCCACTTATCTGTATGTGCACCTTGTACATGCAGGAGCCTATGGAAGCCAAAAGAAGGCAGCAGATTTTGAGTAACTGGAGTCGTGGGCAGTTGATGGGCTGTCCAACAGGAGTGCTGGGAAACAAACCTCAGTTCCCTGCAAGAACAGCAAGAGCTCCTTAGTCTGACCATCTCCAGCCTGAGGCTGGATACTTTAGATCTCAAAGTAGTGACATGGCACTCCATCTCTCCTGGAAGATAGATGAATTGTGTTTAAATATTTTCTTTCTTTTGATACATTAATTTGGAAAACATGTAAAATAGCAGTCACTTGTTAATAAAATCAATGATGATATAATACAAGTGCTTAGAACTCTCTACTCAACAGCTCTTGGCTTAATAAACTGTGAGGCCCTGTGAGACCAAATCTTTTTTTCTATTTTCTTCTTTTCCAAGACAGGGTTTCTCTGTATATCCCTGGCTGTCCTAGAACTCACTCTGTAGAACAGGCTGGCCTCAAGTGAATTGTGTTGAAATAATTATTTCTTTTAATACATTAGTTTGGAAAACATGTAAATTAATAATCCTGTAATTTCTGCCATCACTTCAGCATTTATTAATTTGTGGAAATTTCATGTGAAACTACACAAGAACCAAACTGCACATGTTACCAATCAAAATGTAATTGTGTCTTCTTGAGAAATCATACGTTTTATTGTTTCTATAAATTCATAACCAGATCAGGATAATACATTCAGACTATAATCCATTTGTACATCACATATGCTTGGTTCACAACTGTTCTAAAGACTTTATAAAAGCCATTGTAGTAGTAAAATAACCCAGGGGCCTTCCAACTGTGGGAAACATTAAGTAGAAAACAGGATAGGTAGGCAGTGTGGTTGATGTGCCCATCTTAACAGCACCCTCCATCTTTTTATATATTGGAGTCCCTCCTAATTGCATCAATATTATATGAGAACAAATTGCATCTAATAATAAAAGATAAAGGCACATTCAATAAACAGTATCTAAAACAACAGAAAAGATAAAATGATTTATTTAGTCCCTCTGTAGCAGGAAGGCTTATATTACAATTAAAAATTAAATAGCATTTATCTTTTCTTATTGAAATAATGTGTTTCCACAGTGCAGTGTAGAGATGATCACAAAACCACAAAGGATCAACCTAAGCACTTTTTAAACATTGATTGCTATACCCTCCTAAGGAGGTTGAATGTAAATGTCCCCCATACACTCATAGGAAGTGGTACTATTAGAAGGTGTGGAATTGTTGAAGGAAGTGTATCCCTGTGGGGGTGGGCATTGGGGTCTCCCATGTACAAGTTATGCCCAGTGTGGACACAGCCTCATTCTGCTGCCTATGGATAAAGATGTAAAACCCTCAGCTCCTTCTCCAGCACCATGTCTACCTGCATGCCAACATACCCTGCCATGATAATAATGGACTAAACCTCTGAAACTGTAAGTCACCCCAATTAAATGTTTTCCTTTATAAGAGTTGCTGTGGCCATGCTGTCTCTTCACAGCAATAGAACCCTTAACCAAGACACTTCCTCTCAGGCAAACTGTGCCAAATGAAAACTATCTGGAGCATTGGTGAAGCTGAACATTTTAGATGGGGCCAGCTGCTTCTAGCACTGTGCTTCATGCTTCCTTCAAATACAGTATCTACTGGCTAGTAATATAATGCTAGTCATTAATAGCAACTGAAGGACTTGATTAACATATAACCAGCATAGCTCATTCCAGAGTGGTTGAGAACATATGTGTCAAAGCACAACTCAAAGGAAGAAACGAGGATGATACTATTATTTGACTAATAGAGTATTAATAATAAATGTGTGAAAATTGGCTAATGGTTTTAAAGATTGCTAATAATTTTAAGGACCAGGAAATTTCACTCTTCTGGAGTCAAGGATGGAATGAATTATTCTCATCCAGAATGTGAAGTAAAGAAGGGAGGCAAAGCAAACTCTCCAAGGTTCTTTATGAGCAGTGGTGGCACAATGCAGAGCCCACCAGCTCACGGTCCTACCCTCTATGAACAGGTTTTAGAGTTCAGAATCAGTCATTCCACCCCAGGCAATAAATGAAGAAAGCAGGAACAAAAACATCATAGACAACAAAGAAAACCTTAGAGTGGGACTCCTTTCCTGGTGCTCCCCCCATCCTACAGTGACAGAAGTGTTCTTCATGAGGAGTTCATACAGCTGTCTCGGTAGCATTTGCCCCTTCTTCTGTTGTTCCTCATAGCTGTTCATAGCTATTCTTGAAACTAAGTATACTGCACTCAGGGATGAGTTAGCCTCCTTGGAAGAGATCTCCTTCTCATTATTGATCACAACAAAGAGTGTCCCAGGCTGTGGTCCTGAGGGTGAAGGTCTCTGTGTCTTGTGCTTCTCCCAAGTCAAGGGGACTCCAATATCCTCCTCCTTTGGATACAGAACTGAGGCTCCTACTTCTGTCTGAGATACACACACCACTATCATGTTTCCTCTTTCCTTCTCTTTTTATTCTGTTTCTCTGGAAATGGTGTCATATGCCTGTCATTTTTAGGGTGGCCACATTTAACACAAACCTATGTTCTCATGCTATACAGCAAACTCCAGGAACCTAATAGTCACAGGGCAGTATTATGAGAATTACTCAGGCTTTCTCCTTCCTACTGGACTCAGTATTTGTCTTCATATCATTCATATGGTAATGCCTTAGCTCAAAGATTTGTGTGAAAGGAATCTTCTTACTTTTGAGAACTCTGGAGCTCCGAGCTCCTACAGGTGTGCACAGAGAAGCCAGAGGGGCTTTGGGTTTCTCCTTCACCCTACACCCATCCCCCATGAGAAAGAAAAATGAAGTCCCAAGTGGCTGAATGGATGTCTCAGGATCCTGAAAGATACAATCTAGACATGGGGAAAATTACCATTTATAATTATAAAACTATTGAAAACAATTATGTCTGTGACCAAGTAAATCAGAAGTGTTCATGCATCATGTAGCCAAGTCAGAAGGATTTCCTGCTTTCTATAGCCACAGATGCTTCCTGAGACACAATGTGAGTGTGACCAAAGCAATAGCAGAGCAGGAAACTATGACAACAGAATGTGTATAGTGTTCTGAGTACCCACCTGAGAACACCTCATGTGTGCTCCTAACCTGCCTCGTGTGAACTTACAGTAAGAAAAATACCTTAGAAGAGTCATACTAAACACTACTATTCTGATGCTTTATAACAAAATGCCTTTTAGGAATGAAAGACACTTGTCATACTTTGTAACCTTCTAAGTTACATTTATTTATACCAGACTTTACATTTGAACTTTCCATGGCCAAGCATTTTCACCTCCTGGCTTTATTAGTTACAGTAAGATTGTTAGGAATGCCAGAAGCTAACATTTAAGGAGTCACTGGCAAGTGGCAAGCATTATTTTAAGGACAATGACATGAAAAGACTGAAGTTGTAGGGTGTGTTGGCCAAAGACATAACTAAAATGTGGTAACAGGGGGTCTGAAGAGATGATTCAGGATTTAAGAACACTTAGGGAGAACCTGGGCTTAATTCCCAGTACTAGTATCAAGTGGGCCACAACTACCTCTAATTTCTGCTCCAAGACATTCAATACTCTCTACTGGCCTCTGAGTACATCAGTGCATGGCTTTTCACCCACACAAGCACATGCATATACATGATGAGGAAAGAATAATCTCTTTTTTTAAGTTGTGAAAGAGAAGCCAGCACAGCAGTGTGGCTTTGAGTTCCAGGACGCTACCTGCTGATCTCTGCTCAGATTCCTGAATCTGAAATACATTTCATATCTGTCAAGATTCTCCATCCACCACAGTGAGGCACCAGCATGTCATGCTGTTGTGTAACAAAACTTTTCCTAGGGAGACACAACACACAGGTCTACTCAACCCTGATAGGAGGTCCATGACAAACCAAAGCACAGATACCACCAAAGTCTGACTTGATGAGCCAATGGGTTTTATTGGAGTTCCATAGAGGAAAATACTTAAGGGGCTATTTGCAGAAACAAAGAACTCAAAGACAGTTGCATCATGAATGCCTACTGAAGGGGTTAAACTCTCCCATTTCTACATCTGAATTTATGTTTTAGTTTTCTGAGAAGGGCAAACAGGTGTCTCTCCCAAAAAGGGCTAAGGGAGAGAACATGAGCAAGGTCTGAATTCAGCCCCACAGTGTCTCTAGTTCAAATCCTACAGCCCCCCTTCTGGGTCACATCTGGACTTGCCCAAACTTGTGCAAATATGCTCAAAGATAAAACCTCAGCCAACTAAAAATATACTAATGTAACTGATGCTTAATTAACTAATTACATCTGAGATAACCTCCCTGAAACTCCCCTTAGCTGTATTTAAAAAAAACCTACATGTTCCTCTCAGGGTCGTTGCCTTTTTAGACAGGTGAAAGACAACACATACATGCTGGTATAATAAAGGCTCTTTGCTCTTACATACTATTTGAGTCTGGGGTGTTCCTTAGCATACATTTGGTGCATTGGCCAGGAACACTGAGGATCCCCCAACTCATTAGTGAAGTATTCTAGGAGAACACATTTTCTTCTCCACTTATGGGTGAGTCTGGGTGTGTTTTGTGTCTTTGTTTTGTCTTTGTTCTAGTTTGGTGACTGGACAAAGGGAAAAAAAAAAAAACTGGTGCTAGTCTGGTAACCAGACACAAACTGAAGACCTACTAAGGAAGGGCAGATGTGTCATTAATTTCCTGATGATTGTGGAATCTGAGGATGCTCAGAATTCCTTACTGGTGTAAATGGAAGGTTCCCATCTATTGGAGTTAGGAAACTCCAATCTGGTTATGGTAGCCAGTGACAGGAAGATTCCCATCACCTGGGTGGATTCTAAGCATGAAAGGGCCACCATCTGCATCTTTTCAGTTTCGTTTTGAAACACCAGTTGGTTTGTTTCTATGTATATCTTTATGTTCTGTTCATCCTCTTTTATGTTCTTGAAAAATAGTATCATGGGGCAGGCAATGAGCTCCACTCCACTGGATCTAGTCCTCAAATGCCAAGCAGGGAGTCTGGGGTTAATTGATCAGAAAGCTAAAGATCTTTTGCAGGAACACTGACTGCCAGGCACTCTGTGCCCAACAGCTGCTGCAGGGCCTGCCCCCCTCCCTTCCTCAGCCGAATTCTTCACTGTTGACATAGTTTACAGCCTTGGGATAACACCTCCCTCCACCAAAGTCCTTGCCATTGACTACTTTCCCACCTTAACCCTTTCCTGTCCTGACACTAAGAAACTTATACTTTAAGATGTCTTGGCTGTAGAATATATATATATATAATATTTGGGGAAAATATAATTTTGTTTCCACAGGGGAAAAAATACATGGTTTCCTTCCAAATTAATAAAGATCAGACTTGACTGGGGAAGAACTACTAAGGATCTTGGCTACAGACATGAGGGAGGAAGGCAGGAAAGACCACAAGACAGGTGGTGTGTTCTGATCCCTCTGCAGGGAACAGCTCTGAGACTGAATGACAAATGTTACTACTAGTTTTCTCAGGACTTGGCCATTATCTCAAATTTTCTGAAGATAGATGGTTTTCAGTCATTCAGATTCTGTACATGTAAATAGTTGTCATCATTTAGGGGAGTTGGTTTAAATTTCTTTTTGTTATACTATATATATTTTTACAATTGTCTAAGGTATCATAACTATACCATATTCTAGACTATTGAAAAAAAACCACAAGAAGGACATTGGTAAACAATTTCATATTGTCTGGAAATCGAGAGAAAAGGCAGGAGACTGGAATAGTAAAATAAAAAGAAGGAAAAGAGGAATTTGTCTAAAATAAAAATATCCAGCTGAACCAGAGGAGTAGAGATAAGAAAAGTCTGACCTGCCTGGGCTCGTTGCATGAGTTGGCTGTTTGAATCCTGGGACTTATGCAGGGACACTTGGCTCGGTCTGGGAGGGGGGAATGGACCTGCCTGGACTGAGTCTACCAGGTCGATCCCGGTCCTCGGGGGAGACCCTGATCTGGAGGAGGTGGGAATGGGGGGTGGCCTGGGGGGGGGGGGGGCGAGAGGGGGAGAACAGGGGAATCTGTGGCTATTATGTTGAACTGAATGGTGTTGTAAAATAATAATAATAATAATAAAAAAAAAAGAAAAGTCTGACCTGAAATTATGTAGATAATCGTAGAAGACCAGAGAGGATAGAAACTGTATTTGCTTTGGGTTCTCATACCTGAAGGTACTGTATTTAAAAAGAAACAATAAAATATTAGAAATTTGATCATATTAGGTTAATTCTGGTTGATTTTCTTCATTTAAAAAAAGCTGGTAATTCTTCACTACAAAATGTTTATATTAAAAATGATGCCATGCTCTTTAAAGGAAAAAGAAGGACTGAGGTCCTAAGTCAGACTTATTTAAAAATATAATATATAATTAAAATTTAAAATATAATATATAATTAAAAATACAGGTTAATAATTAGTCATCATGCCATAGCCCTCCAGGTTACAGGGTTCTGTATGACTGGCCTTCTATAAAATGACAGAATTAAAGCTCTTAGCTATTTAGAGTTTTATAAAATAGTTCAAATCTGTTTCTTAAAAACTATCAACATATCTATAGTCTATAAATAAAAAATGCAGTCTAACTGCTCTCATAATGTCTAAGGATATACTTATGTCTATGGACATATAATACTTATAAGGTAAAAGCAAAACAGGGCCTGAGAGGCCCTTTTAACTATTATATCTACAGGGTAACAAGATGGCCTGGTTGTTGTTACCAAACTTAGATATATTTTCAAGGTTAAGCCTATGTTTGTTTAGCTCAGATATATTTAGTAGACAATGGTCTTCAAACTTGTCAAAGATCTGATGAATATGACATTTAAATTATTTAATAAAAAGCTTACTATAACACAGAGACTCCCAGCTCCTAGCAATGACTCCCAAATTCTCAAAAAAAAAAAAAAAAAAAAAAAAATATGGAACAATACAACAACTACCCAGATTGTGGATAACACTGACCACTGGGCAAGATGCTCCAATGCAACACCTTCTGCCAAGACCCAGCCCAAACTGTGGACAAGCAGGACACTGACAAAATAAGATCAGTCTTCCCAGGTTCCTCCTCCACAGGAAAAACTCTCACCTCATGGATCTGGCAGCCAAAGACTGATGCTGTCCTGATACCTCTGTCTCCAACATTATGGAGACCACAGGAGCCTGGGATGGCTATCTAGATAATGGACTAGTCTCTGTCATTTTTAATAGATTCAGAAGCTGCTTGGTCTGCACTTCTGCTTACTCGGGTATAATTTATCCTTCTCAGATCTCTGATGATATTGACAGTTAGGCTAACTATAACTTTGTCAGCTTAGCAGCATCAGACAACAGGATTCTTCCACAAGGCTGTAGCCAACTTGTTATCTCATTTTATATATAAAGAGTAGGCCTTGCTTTTTCTAAAGCTACTTGGTCTCCTACAAAAAAATAAACAGGTTTCAGATGTAGCTTTCCACCAAAGGAACATGATTTAAAATGATTGTTCTCAATAATAACTGCTTATGTCTCTGGTAAATGATTAGATAAAAAAATAAAAGTCCATACAATTTTTGAGTATCTAAAAAGATATTCTAAATATAAAAGTTTAAATAAGTCATAAATGTTTAAATAAATAATTTATGGGTCTGAAAAAATAATATAAGATATAAAGTTCATATAAGGTCTGAAATAAAAAATTTTAAATATATAATACAGGTTATAAAAGTCTGAGGACAGGAGAATCTATATAAATTCTAAGAGTATGAGATATATAAAAGTCTGAGGATATAAGAGCTTAAATAAATTCTGAGGCTAGGTCTCAAAAAATAATTTAAGATGTAAATATAAATTGCAAAAATATAAATGAATGATTTAAGATATAAAAAATATTTCAGATTTCTTTCCCCTTCTATGGTATTATTATACTAGGATTACAAAAATTCAAATTTTACCATTAATAAATTTCTGATAAGCTGACAGAGAAATGACTACTTGCTGTTTAAGTCACAAGCTCAAGATTTTAGATTTCTTTTGTTTATCTTCTAAATTTAGACTTAAAGATGCTTCTCATCAAGCCAAGGACATTTCTGTCCAGTCTATACTTGGTCCTTTGGACAGAAGAAAAATGTACATTTTAAACCGGATCTATAGTTTTTGCTAGGTCTCAAATGTATGAGTCTACTCCTGCTGTTTTATTGATACCTGTTACTTCTTTTTCTACACTATGTATTTCAATACAGATTGATAATACTAATGTATCTAAAACTTTTATGTCTCTTTTGGAAAATAAAAATTCAAATAAACTTCAGAGAATTGAGAGAGAAATAAAACCTGGATTCTCTTCTAACAGGTCAAAAGATCTTCAGATAAATATAGCCTAAGTTTCCCTACCTATCTATTCCTGAGAATTCTCTCTCTCTCTCTCTCTCTCTCTCTCTCTCTCTCTCTCTCTCTCTCTCTCTCTCTCTCGATCATTGGACTCCTCCCCCTCCTCAATTACTAAGACTATGGGTCTAAAAGTTAAAAATAAGTTCATAAATTTTAACTTCTATTACTAGTGTATATTTGTCTCAACAGTTGACTTGACTGACAGACACATCCAAGCATCAATTGATGACTAAGACCTGTTCCAAATGACTGCAAGCCCTGAACTTGCTGAAAGCTGATATGGACCAATCCAGCCATCTAAATGCTGTCTCTTCAGCTGGTCAATGAACCAGATGCTTCTAAATTACCTCCTTGCTTTTGACTAACATTCAAGCCTTCCAGGGCCCTGACAACAATGTCCTAGTTTTAGCAGGAAATAATTACAAAAGAGAATACCTCACCTCTTGTCCTCCAACAAAATAAAATGTTAGATCAAAAGGGAACTTCTTGTCATAGGGGACCTGAGATAAAATAAATAACTGGTTCCCATTCTCATTTCCAGGTTCCTTCTAGATAGAAACTCTGTCAATCATCAGGGCCTTTGGCCCTTCTGCTTCAGATAATTGCTGTTGGCTCTTAGGTCAATTGATGCCTTAACTAAATAATTCTCATCTGGATACCATTAAACTGATGATCCTAAAATCCCAATATCAGCCCCCTGTACCCTCAGCCAGCGGGGTCTTCAACGGGGACCTAAAAGGAGGGCTGACGAATGAAAGGGACAAGAGACACAAAGAATAAGAGCAAGACAGGACATCTGATCAAGCTCCAAAGTTTTATTTTACTCTCAAGACATATGTAGGTAGGCAAAGGGGGTAAAGAGCAGGAAGGGACTTAATTATGGGGGTTGCAAGCAGGAAGGGACTTAATTATGGGCTGTTCGGCCAGCAGGAAATGTTACTCTGAAGGTTATCTATCTACCCTTGTCTAACTGCCTAATTGCTTAACTGCAGCTCATTCACTTGATATCTGAGAAGAGGTTCTGGTATCTGTGGGAAGAGGTTTCTGGTGCTATGGAGACTTAAGCAAGGCCTAGATCTAAGAAAAGAGGAGAGGAACCCAAATATGGCAGTATGTGTGTCAAGGGTTACTTAGGCTAATGGCTCCTATCATCTCCTCCCTTTTAATTATTTATGAAAGTCCAAGGTGGCAGTACAAATTCGCACGGTGGCAATGGGCATTAACTAAGGAGGGGGAACATTGCCCTGATCCTCCTGGTTTATTATAGGTGTCTTTTGCTGGATGTATTTACATCCTTAGATATCAACCCCTATGCAATCAGGGATATTCCTCGGGGGACTCAGAGGCAGAAAGCTTGGTCCTCCCCCTGCAGTGCTATTGGCCTCACACCTTCCTTGGTACCCAAGCTCTTCCCAAGTGGGGCAAGCTTGCATGTTTCTGGGTTTTCATGCAGTTCCCGAAGGACAATCATCGCCCAAAGGCTCTGCGTGGCCTTGATTGGCAAGATCAAGCTGATGATAATGGACCTGTATAGGTTTAGATGCCAGGAAGTCTATTTGTTTTTTGATGAATCGGGTTAGCCTGCCAATTACAAAAGGACCCAAAGTTACGAATAACAAGATGCTGACTAATGGTCCTATGAGAGGAATCAAAAGGGAGAACATGGATGATCTCCACCAGTCATCTGCTGTGGCAGAGAATAGCTGCTTATGTAGCTCTAGGCTAAGTTTATGTAGCTTATTTATCTGGGTTTCTACCACTCCAGACTCATTAATATAATAACAACATTCTTCCCTCAGAAAAAGGCATGTCCCACCCTTTTCTGCTGTCAGCAGGTCCAAGGCCTGTCAGTTTTGTAGGGCAACCTGTGTGAGAGAGGTTAGTTGCTTCTGGAGGGAGGACAAGGATGCTGCAGAAGCCTCAATTGCTACCTGAAGTTGTTGGGATAGGTGAGCCACTGTTAAGAGGGAGTGACCCAGGGCTCCTCCCACCAGGCCTTCAGAGACCAGGGAGGTGGCCAGGGAAATTCTGGCCACAAGGGGCAAGAAAACAGCTCTTTTTGGCTTGGGCCAGTCCATTCTCTCCCAATTACCTCTCCCTTAGCAGGAGAAATGGCATCATGAATTTTGCAGTAAGAATAGGGGCATCCTACGCTTTGCTCCTTCCAATAAATTTTGCAATTGTGGGCAGTCTGACCCCACCTCCAGAGAAGAAAAAGAAAATTTGTAAGTGGGAGATATAAACTGTAGTCAGGTTGTATTCTTCCCAGTCCTTCTTGGCTTGTGGGCGTTGGCAAATGTTGATCTCGCACCACCACCACCACCGCCGGTGTGATCTCCTGAAGCTTATAAGAACCTTCTTAATAGACAAAATCTTAGACATGTTAGCAATATAACAGTGGTGAACTTTATCAGAGCAAAATTATGAATCCTTGGAGCCTCAACAAAACATCAGGATAGCCAGAGAATGAAATCTGAAATGTGTCATTTATATATCTCTCAAGTCTTTTGACAAAAATTAATAAAATACATTTAGAACAGAATTATTAGCTCTAATCATATTTCTGTAAGTTTTGATATCATTGATGAACAGTTCTTCAAGAGGGTCTGGAATTGTATCAATTTATTCATATTCAAGGCTCAATATTTAAGAATCTAAAGGTAAGTATCAGCCTGTATTTAGACTGGCAGTTTTAGAGTGCCTTTGTCCTGCAGCTGCCAATATATGGTGTGACCAGGCAATCCAGGATTCATAAAGGTGGGTCAATGTCCTGTGAAGACATGTATCCTCCTCCTGATGTTATGGAAACATCAGGACCTTTTTAAATATCAGTGAGGAGATCATAGAGGCTTAGGTGTAACTTCTTGACTTGGCCTGGTGGTGATGAGGAATACCTGTAGTGGGGGATATGAAAAATTAAGCACCAATTCATAAGAGCTCTTGAAGTATATGTAAGGCTGTTGTCTATATATGAGCTCAAGGCATTCCTAAAATTAAAAAGCAGTGAAAGATATTGTATATTATTTTTTATTTCATAACCATAAATCATAAGGACGTAAACCCATGGGTGAGCTTCCATAGGGAATTTGTAATTGTTGGACAGACATAAGAAAATGTGTCAGTATATCCTGTAGAGTTATTTGCCATTCTATAGACTCATAAGTTTTATAGTTTGATATAAATATATCATCTGTACAATAAATATATTGTAAGATATATGTATATACATATATACATACATATAGGTTGGGGGGCTGTGAGGATGCTATAATTGACAGTTAGTTCTGATAGTTAATCTGTATATATAAAAGGAGAAACTCTGCTCAATGAATGAGTCCTGGATAAACAGAACTTCTATTTCCTGCTCTGTATGTTAGATTTGGCCTCCATCATGGCAGGCTGAGTAGGGAAGCTAAAAGTGAAATGCTGACAACCTTTAGAGTGAAAAGGTATGGCAAAGAAGCAATCTTGTAAAATTTACAACAATGGTTGAGGACCTCTTTTTTTCCCCCCCTGGAGCTGAGGACCGAACCCAAGGCCTTGTGCTTGCTAGGCAAGCGCTCTACCACTGAGCTAAATCCCCAACCAAAATTAATAACAATTGTTATCTTGATTTCTAGGGATGACATGAGAGATGGCAAGCCAGGCTTTAATAAATTTTATTTAATTTCTTAAAATGTTGTAACAGTGTATAAGCCTGATTTTTCTAAATAAAAAAGATATTGGGGTGATTTAAGGGCTGGTGGGAGGCCCTTTCCAGCCTGGGCGGCCAGCTCACTATTCTGAGCGGCCCACCAGCTTCCTAGTCCTGGCTCAGGTCTGCTTGGCTTCAGGCCAGACTAACCTTGATCTGCTTGCTTAAAGCCGGTGCTACAAACAACTCAGGCCTGCCCTCCCAAACAGGGCCCCACCTGTAAAGCCAACATACCTGGTTGGAGCTTACGGAAGCCAGAGCCAAGCCTTGACTCGGCTCAAGAGGGAACACGTGGCAGGATTTAAGCTTTAGCAGGCTATGCTTTTTTGCGTGCTCTCTCTCTCCCTCTCTCTCTCTCTCTCTCTTTCTCTCTCTCTCTGGATTTACACCTCGGACACTAGGTGGCTGTTTTGAAATTTCCTCGGATTTCTACTGTTCTATGCAGATTTGGTAAGTCATAACATATCAGATAATTTAAAGGAAACTGTTTAAAAGAGATTTTTTTTCCACATTAAAAAAAATGGGTTTTATGTGTACATTGGAAGAAAATCAGGTTTTGGTTGAAATTTTAGGCAGTCTGACAATGGAACAACTATATGAGAAGATTAGTATTGTTGGAATTATGCAGTTTATCACTATGCTAATCCTCATTTTAAATTTAAAAAGACAGTCAATTTAAGTGCCAGGATGACAGCTTTAGAAAAACTTGTTAAACCTGTAAAAATTCAGATAGAAGAAATTAACAGTGAAGTTGTTTCAAGTTTGGATCATAAGGTTACAGAAAGAAAGCCTGTTTTCACACAGTCACCCTTAATTTATCCTGTAACCGTATAGCAGATGCCTGATCAAATGGCTACACAAAATATTTGGGCTCCAATTGAAATGTTGGATTTAAAAAGGTTTAAGGAGGCAAAATGTAAAGCAAATGTTAAACTCTTGGTCAACATATAATAGGATTGTACCACAGGACTGGCAGGAGCTGGCACAAGCTGTTCTTGAAACCAGCCAGAGGCTGCAATATTTAACTTGGTTTAAGGATGAAGATAAAAACATAGAAAAACAATGGAGGGATAAAGGAATACAAGTTTGCCAGGATCAGCTTATTGGAGAAGACCAATACGCTTCAGTACAAACACAATGTTTATATGATATCCAAACCCTATTTTTATGTCGAACGGCAGCCTTGAATGCATGGAACAGAGTTGAGGAACCAGGAAAAAAAAAATCTGAGTCATTTACAAAGGTTATGCAAGACCCAAAAGAATCTTTTACAGATTTTTTACAAAGACTGGCTTCAGCAGTAAGAGAATGGTCTCAGATTCAGAAGCTAGTAAGGCAATAATTGAATCTTTGGCCTTTGAGAATGTGAAGGCAGCATGCAAAAGAATAATCAGGCCATTAAAGGCAAGATCTGCACCTTTGGAAGATTGGATTAGAGACACAGTTAATGTTGCAGCTGATAAGCATGATGATATGTGGGTAGGAGAAGCAATTTCAAAAGGTTTGAGGAATGTTAGATGTTTTGGATGTGGAAAGCAAGGACATTTGAAAAGGGACTGTAAACAGGTCATTCTTAGAAACAATGTTTCTTCAAGGAACAATGGCAACAGAATGCCCCTTCCTTCTGGAGTATGCAGAAGGTGTGGTAAGGGAAAACACTGGACCAACGAATGTAGATCAACAAAGAACAGACAGGGTAATCCTTTGCCTCAGTCTTCGGGAAACTCCCAGAGGGGCCTCATGCAGGCCCCCATAGCAAGTCCAGTTCAAACCTTTCCTGCAGCCATAGAGGAAATCCCTGCTCTGAGTGATTAAATAACCAAATGCCTACTGGAATAAATCATGCTGGTCAGGATGATGAAACAGAGAGAATAGAAAATTCAGGAGAAAACATAAAGAAAAATTTTTGGCAAACTTCTATCAATGAACAAAGACCAAAATTAACGATAAAAATAAATGGTGTTTTGTTGTCTGGTCTGGTAGACACAGGTGCGGATGTTACCATAATTGCACCAGAATTTTGGCATCCAACTTGGCCTCTTCAGGAGGTAAACATTCAATTGTTAGGAATTGGAACATTATCTCAGGTGAAACAGAGTGCAAGATGGCTCGAATGTATAGGTCCAGAAGGACAGAGAGGAGAATTAAAACCATTTGTGGCTAACATAGCTATGAACCTGTGGAGTCGAGCATTGTTGCAACAATGGAATACTCAGATTAACATCCCTCCAATCTCAGAAACAAACCATGAACTAGCACATGTTTCTGAGAGAAATATTAGAAGATATTGTTCTAATGAGTGGTCACCATCCATCCATATTATACAAGAACAGGACACAACAACTGATGATCTTCCAAAGACACCAAACAGCTCTACCTTTAAAATGGTTAACAGACAAGCCTGTATGGGTCCAACAATGGCCTTTAACAACAGAGAAACTCCAAGGTTTAGAAGAGCTGGTAGAAGAACAGTTAAATGCTCAGCATATTGAAGAAACAACCAGCCCTTGGAATTCTCCTGTATTTGTTATTAAAAAGAAATCTGGTAAATGGAGAATGGTAACAGACCTTAGAGCAATTAACAAAGTAATTCAGCCAATGGGCTCTCTACAATCTGGGATGCCTTTGCCTACTCTGTTACCAAAAGGATGGCCTCTCATAGTTATTGATTTAAAAGACTGTTTCTTTTCAATACCCTTACAAGAAAAAGACAGAGAAAGATTTGCTTTCACAGTGCCTACTTATAATAATTCTCAACCAGTTAAAAGATTTCAATGGAGGGTCCTCCCACAGGGAATGTTGAATAGCCCAACTCTGTGCCAATATTTTGTACAACAGCCATTGGAAGTGATACGTAAAAAATTTCCTAAATCTATAATTTATCATTATATGGACGATATTTTACTAGCTGACTCAAATGCAGATACTTTAGAAAGAATGTTTGAAGAAGTAAAGAAAATTTTGCCTTGCTGGGGATTACTAATTGCTCCTGAAAAAATACAAAGAGGAGATTCTCTTAATTATTTAGGATATCAAATAGAGCTACAAAAAATTAGACCCCAAAAGGTGCAAATTAGGAGAGATAGACTACAGAGTCTTAATGACTTTCAAAGATTATTTGGAGATATTTCTCATCTACGAACTATTGTTGGGGTAAAAAATGATGAACTGACTAATTTGTTCAAAACCTTAGAAGATGACAAGGACTTAAATAGTCCAAGAGAATTATCACCTGAAGCTGAGAAAGAATTGGCCTTGGTAGAAAAGAAAGTGCATGAAGGACACGTGGATCATATTGATCTAAAGCTGGATTGCATTTTGGTGATTTTACCTTCTAGGCATTCTCCTACTGGAATATTAATGCAGAGGGAAGATATTATATTGGAATGGATATTTTTACCAAATAAAAAATTAAAAACTTATGTGGAAAAAATCTCTGACTTGATTTACAAAGGAAAATTGAGACTTCGTCAATTAGCAGGCATAGACCCAGCAGAAATTGTCATACCTTTAACTAAGGAGGACATTGAAAAATTATGGACAGAAAGTAAACCTTGGCAAAGAGCTTGCAGTAATTTTTTGGGAGAAATTATCAGCAAATATCCCAAAAGCGATAGAATTGATCTTATAAAGAGAGCTGATTGGGTCTTGCCTCGAATTGTACGGCAAAATCCCATATCTGGATTTCGTACATTTTATACAGATGCCAACAAAGAAGGAAAGGCAGGTTACAAATCAGAAAATTTAAGTAAAATGGTTCAAAGTCCATATAATTCAGTTCAAAAATCAGAATTGAATGCTATTCTGTTGGTACTAATGGATTTTTTAGAACCTCTCAACATAGTAACTGACTCTCAGTATGCTGAAAGAGTGTTGTTACATATTGAGACTACAGAATTTATCCCTGATGCTTCAGAATTAACTTCACTATTTATTCAATTACAAGATACAATCTGGAAAAGGAATCATCCTTTATATATAACTCACATTTGATCCCACACTGGTCTGCCAGGCCCCCTAGCACAAGGCAATGATGAGATTGATAAATTATTGATAGGAAATGTGCTGGAGGCCTCAGAATTTCTTAAAAAACATCATGTCAATAGGAAAGGTTTAAAAAAGGAGGTTTAAAAAAGGATTTATCCATAACCTGGCAACAAGCCAAAGAAATAGTAAAGTAGTGTGCTACTTGTGCCTTCTACAGTCAAACGCCATTACCAGCAGGATGTAACCCAAAGGGTACTCAGAAGAATGAAATCTGGCAGATGGACGTGTTTCACTTTGCAGAATTTGGAAAATTGAAATATGTACACCACACCATTGATACTTATTCAGGATTTCAATGGGCAACTGCTTTGAGTTTTGAAAAAGCTGATTCTGTAATCACTCATTTGCTAGAAGTTATGGCCATCATGGGTATACCTGCACAAATCAAAACTGACAATGCTCCATCATATGTCTCTGTTAAAATGAAAATTCCAGTTTTTTGCTTATTACAATATAAAGCATATTACAGGCATACCACATAATCCTACAGGTCAAGCAGTTATAGAAAGATCAAACAGAATTCTACAGGATATGCTAAATAAACAGAAAGGGGTAACAAAACCCCCAAAAATAGACTGCATAATGCTCTTCTAACTTTGAATTTTCTCAATGCCAATGAGAAAGGAGGAACAGCTGCAGAGAGACATTGGATAATAGAAAAAAACTACAGAATTAAATCAGCCTATATACTTTAAGGATGTGCTGACCTCAGAATGGAAACCAGGGTATGTATTACATTGGGGACGAGGTTTTGCTTTTGTTTCTACAGGAGAAGATAAGCTGTGGGTACCATCAAAACTGATAAAGGTTCGATTTGAACAAGAAAAACCTCTTAATTAGAGGAGGTGATAGTTCATCAACCAGCATGAACATCCATTTTAAACTAACTTGTATCAATAACACATGCCTTTTCATTTAATCAGATAATAACTTGCCAAAAAGGAACATCCCCAAAACTAGTCTTGGGGAAAGGTTTTTGTTTTTGTCTTTTAGGAGAATGAAGGTTAAGGAATCTGAAGAACACAAGACAAATGAGACAACTGAAGAAAAGGAACAAATCGTCTATCCCAGGATACAGAGTGAAACGGTGTATGGGTATATATTATCTAAAAAATTTTATGTCTTCCTAAATGTTTGTTTCTTCTTTTCTCTAAAGATTTAACACTATTGGTCTTCTAATAGTCCCAGTTCAATTAAAATTTAAAGCTGACTTTGGAGTTTGAGAATGGCTCTTTCCTTCTTTAAACTCAAGCATGTTGTTAAAAGGAAAATGCAAACTCCCTGTATCATGCCTGAATAAAAGAGCCATCTTCTGCTATGGGACAAGACAAAAGCCAAATTAATTAAGGGACTATTCTATTACTAATCTCAACTCTTTGATTCTATTCTGATTCTTAAACTTTTCTTAAAGTATGAATTTTGTATCAAAATTTACAAGATTAACATATATAGATATATAGATATATATACATTTTAAACTTTGTTAAGATATGAATGGTCATATAGAGTACTAACTAATTCTAGAAAAAAAGGCTTCAATTAACTGCATATATATGTCTTTGTGTTGAAGTCTCTTATCAGTTTTCTGCAGGAAATCACGGCCAGGCCTAAATCAACTGAAGTCTCCAGAAAGAAGATGGGGCCCCACAACAACAACAATTCCACATGGACAATAATAATATCATTAAGCTGACAAACATCATCCACAGCTCAGCTTTGAACTACAAGGTGCTCAGAGCAATTTTGAGATGAATAGTTGCGATGATTCAGTCTCAAAGACTACTTGAATAAGGACTTGAGATAAACCCTGAACTTTGGCATTATACACAGACTGGATAATGAAGGATATAGTTACCTTTCCTAGAATTTGACAATTAATCTAAAATTTTTCTTTCAGGGTAAAGAAAACTTTGCCCATACCCAGCAGGAAGCAATTTTAAGAATACAACGCCCACATTCCCAAAGAGGTGATGTGGGGCAGGTGGTTTTTTTGTTTTTAATGGGCTTTGGGTCTGGGATAATTTTCAATGTTTAGGGGGGTTGGTTACAACTTGTTGTCAAGGGTTAGAAAAACGGCTAAGCAAAGGAGATTTCGTTGTTTTCTATTTCGTTGAAATTAGCCCTCAATTTGATTATTTCCTGGCATCTATTTCGCCTGGGTGAGTTTGTTTCTTTTTGTTCTAGAGCTTTCAGTTGTGCTGTTAATTCATTGGTATGGGATTGCTCCATCTTCTTTATGTGTGCATTTAGAGCTATGAATTTTCCTCATAGCACTGCTTTCATAGTGTCCCATAAGTTTGGGTATGTTGTACTTTCATTTTCATTGAATTCTAGGAAATCTTTAATTTCTTTCTTTATTTCTTCCTTGACCCATTGATGTATCAGGTGGACATTATTCAGTTTCCATGAGTTTGTGGGTTTTCTATAATTTTTGTTGTTGTTGAGGTCTAGCTTTAAGGCATGGTGGTCTGATAAGATACAGGAGGTTATTCCAATTTTTTTGTATCTCTTGAGATTTGTTTTGTGTCCAAGCATGTGGTCAATTTTTGAGAAGGTTCCATGGGGTGCTGTGAAGAAGGCATATTCTTTTGTGTTAGGATGGAATGTTCTGTAGATATCTATTAAGTCCATTTGATTTATAACATCTATTAGGTCCTTTATTTTTTGTTAAGTTTCAATCTGGTAGATCTGTCTTTTGGTGAGAGTGGTGTGTTAAAATCTCCCACTACTAATGTGTGGGGTTTGGTGTGCGTTTTAAACTTTAGTAGTGTTTCTTTTATGAATGTGGGTGCTTTTGTGTTTGGAGCATAAATGTTTAGAATCGAGATTTCATCTTGGTGGATTTTTCCCGTGATAAATATGTAATGTCCATCCTGATCTCTTTTGATTGATTTTAATTTGAAGTCTATTTTATTAGATATAAGATAGCTACACCAGCTTGTTTCTTAGGTCCATATGATTGGAAAGCCTTTTCCCAGCCCTTTACTCGGAGGTAGTTTCTGTCTTTGATGTTAAGGTGTGTTTCTTCTATGCAACAGATGGATGGGTCCTGTTTTCTTATCCATTCTGTTAGCCTGTGTCTTTTTATAGGTGAGTTGAGATTATTGATATTGATGGATATTAATGACCAGTGATTGTTAATTCCTGTTATTTTTTGTGGTTGTGTTGTGTTGTCCTTCTTTGGTGTATGTTGGTGTGTGATTATCTATTGCTTGATTTTTCATGAATGTGTTTAGATTCTTTGGGTTGGATTTTTCCCTTCTAGTGCTTTCTGTAGGGCTGGGTTTGTGGACAGTTATTGAGTAAATCTGGTTTTGTCCTGGAATATTTTGTTTACTCAGCCTATGGTAATTGAGCGTTTTGCTGGGTATAATAGTCTGGGTTGGCATCTGTGGTCTCTTAGTGTCTGCATGAGATTTGTCCATGATCTTCTAGCTTTCATAGTCTCTATTGAGAAGTCTGGTGTTATTCTGATGAGTTTGCCTTTATATGTTACTTGGTCTTTTTCCTTTGCGACTCTTAATATTTTTTCTTTGTTCTGTGTGTTTAGTGTTTTGATTATTATGTGGCGAGGGTAATTTTTTTTTTTGATCCAGCCTATTCCATGTTCTGTAAGCTTCTTGTATCTTCATAGGTATTTCTTTCTTTAGGTTAGGAAAGTTTTCTCCTATGATTTTGTTGAATATATTTTCTATGCCTTTGAGCTGGTATTCTTCTCCTTCTTCTATCCCTATTATTCTTAGGTTTGGTCTTTTCATGGTGTCCCAAATTTCCTGCACGTTTTGTGTTACAACTTTTTTGTCTTTAGTGTTTTCTTTGACTGACAAATCTATTTTCTCTATTGTGTCTTCAGTGTCAGAGATTCTCTGTTCCATCTCTTGCAATTGGTTGGTTATGCTTGTTTCTGTAGCTCCTGTTTTTTAGTCAGGATTTCTATTTCCAGCCTCCCCTCAGCATGTGTTTTCTTTATTGTCTCAAATTCATTTTTCAGATCTTGGAATGTTTCTTTCATCTGTTTAATTGCTTTTTCTTGGCTTTCTTTGATTTCTTCCCATTTTTTGTTCATTTTTTCTTCCATTTCTTTAAGGGAGTTTTTTATTTCCTCTTTAATGGAGTTTTTCATTTCCTCTTTAAGGGAATTTTTTATTTCCTCTTTAAGGGACTGTTTTATTTCTTCTTTAAGGGCCTCTATCATCTTCTTAAAGTCATTTTTAGGGTTGATTTCTTCTGTCTTGGTATGTTCAGGTCTTGCAGGTGTAGAATCACTAGGTTCTGATGTTGCCATATAGGTCTTTATGTTGTTGCTTGTATTTTTGCACTGGCGTCTACTCATCTCTTCCTCTGCTTGGTGCAGGTGGTGTCTGTGTCTGAGAGTGCCTCTCTTGTTCTAATTTTTAGTATTGGTTCAGTAGGAGTTCTTAGTTAAATTGGTGCTATTGGGCTGTTTCTTCAGGGGCAGCTGATCTCAGTCGGTGAGGTATATACTTATGATTCTGGTGATCTGGTTTGGTGGCTGGGCAGCGCCTTCTTCTGTATTCCCAGGTCATGTTTTGTTCATTTGTCAACTCCTCAGCTGATCTTGTTTCTTCAGACTTCAAACTGTAGGGATCTGAATCCTCTCCCGGATGGATTTCAGTTGAGTGGGGTAGTCTCACCAACACCTCCGAGTTGTTGTGTTTCGCAGGATCAGCAGCTGGTCCCTGGGTTGGCGTCAGATGGAATGTTCAGCTTCGTTCTGGTTCCGTCCCACGGAGATAGCTTCTTTGCTGGGTGTTGCGGTTAGAGTCATCTCTGTTCCAAGCTTTTGATTAAGAATTTGTTTTCACTAGTTCTTCAGTGGGTAATAGCTCTGTTTCTGGTCTTTATTTCGACTGTGTTTTGGCCACCACCTGCTGTGCCTGCCTGCCTCCACTCTGGGCCTGCCTGCCTCTGCCGGGCCAGTCTACTTCTGCTGTCCGCCACTGCCGCCACCGCTGGCACTGCTGCCGGCGGCCTCCCTGCCTCTGCTTGTTGCAGTTACCATGCCTGTCTACTTCTGGGGGCTGCCGCTGGGCCTGCCAGAGGCTGGGTCTGTATCGATTTTCAATTTTTATTACAATTTTTGACTAACTTATCAAGTATGAAATTTAAATGTACTTTTTATTTGCATGTCCCTGATGTGTGTGTGTGTGTGTGTGTGTGTGTGTGTATATATATATATATATATATATATATATATATATATATATGTATATATATATACATATATATATGTATATATATATTCATTTAAAAACGTGTTTTTTTCAATCACTTGCTCATTTTTTGATTATATTATTTCATTTCTCTTTATTGATTGCTTCATTTTAGTTTTTTATATGTTTAGGAATTAATCCCTGGTCACATGAATTGTTGACAAAATTTTTTCGTTTGTTTTTAAATTCTGTAAACTGCTTTTGAACTCTGGTAATTGTTAGGCATTTAATTCAAAGACGTATCCTTTGTATAGAAAGCTTGCATTGTCTTCTAAATAGGGCATAACTGATGGGAAAGGTTAAGGAGAGGGATGGAAAAATGACTTGTTTGGCTGTGGAAAAACTTATCCAGATGAAAAACATTGCAACTTATTCAGGAAGGAAATGAGGTTCTTTTAGCTGTTCCAGTAGTGCCTTGTTTTTTAATCTAAGCCTTTGAGGTTAGTTTCATTTTTGAAATGGGGCTTTCTATAACTTTGTGATAATGTGCTCAGCTCCCTGGCTGGGAGTCATGTCTTAGCAGAGGAAAATAAGTGGCACTGAAGGAAAGGGCCCAGGACACAGCTGAGCTTTGTCCAAATTCTAACCCACACTATGGTTGGTTGCCCTCTCTTAGGGAGTGAGGGAACTTAAAGCTGAGCCACCTTCTTTTAATTCATTTGCCTCTGTAGTAAGTCAGAGAAACTAACTTCTACAGCAAACTATACCACCATCAGGACCATCAATAAGTCAGGGGTCACTGATTTAGGTGGGCATGTATGCCCCAAGAGGGCTGGAATGGAAGAGCAGGCAGAGCAGGTAAGTGCTGATGGGTGGTACATGAACTGGAAAGGCTAGCAGCTAATGGTCCTACTCTGCCTGGTAGTCATCTTTCCAGAAATGATTCTAGGAGAATAGTGCATTTGGAAAGTCAGTGGTACCAGGCCCTGAGCAGTGAGAGAGAAAAGCTATTGGTCCCTCTCTAGCTGGGAAGCTAGCACACCCCAAAGGAGTTATGCATCAGGACTACTCTGCTATTTGAAAAAGAAAAAAAAAAGAAATGAAACAATTTTGCTTTGCATTTGTGTAGTAAGAAGGGATGATAGATGTCCTGGCTTGATGACTGTGATGTAGATGGTTAAATTAACTAATAATAGAGGAGGGCAAAAATTGAAGAACAGAGACTTTGTAAATTTCCCCTGAGCATCCTGCTGGGGAGGATAAAGACTCAGAAATATGAAAAATTCAAGAGAGAAGTATGAGCAACAGATTCAGCTGTGGAAGTTACTGGGGGAAAGAGTGTGCATTAATTAAGTCAAAAGAAAAAGTGAGAGTTCCCAGAGGGAGCTTCTTCAATAAGAAAAAGATTGTGTAGGATAGATCTCTGGAAAGGCTCACTGTCAAGGGAACATCAAGACAGAAGAAGTACTGATATGGACAGCTGTGGAGGTGATATCCTCGGTAAATCCAAACCTGCCTCCTGCAGCTGTGCAGCATAAGGTCATGGGGGAAAGAGAAAGCAGGTGCAAAAACGGGTTCAATAGCTAAAAAGTGAGAGAAGTGTTAGAAAAGTGGACTCTCCATTTCAAAATGGAGAAGGATGATAAACTCTGGCAGAAGCGAATGTAGCAAAATGCAGTTTTACCTCAGAGAACTCAAATGAGGAAAGTGTTTCTGAGGACCATTGACCTATGGTGACTGTGGGGCATGTACACAGATGCTGAGATAAGAAGATACACCCCTCTCCTAAATCTCTGGGGAACATGAAACAAGGGGGACTGAGAAGCCAATGCCAAAGATAAGTGTCAAACAGCCACGATATATTTTTATGTTGATGTGGTGCTGGGCAAACCCAAGGCTCTCTAAGACTCTGTGATTTAGATCAAGGGTTGCTGTACAGTGAAACAATTCAACTGGACTCAGCCCTACTAGAGCCCTTCCATCCTGGCTACCAGCCCTGCCAGAGAAGACTGTTATATAATGGGCTGTATTTTGGTCCTATGGAAAGCTGTAAGGATGTTGAGAATTAATGTTTGAAATGTTTTACATCAGCTGAATGCAGCTAAGTGAGAATTCTAATTCAGGCTGATGAGACTCTGTGATTCTAGCACAGTGTTGTGGCCCAGAAGGCTTGAGTTTTAAACTTTCCAAAGCTACTATAATAAGGATTTGGTTTGTATCCACCTTAGGGTTGACTCATTAAGAATCTCATGTTGGGGGTTGGAGAGATTGGCTCAGCAGTTAAGAGCACACGTACTCCACTGTTCTTGTAGAGGAATCAAGTTCAGTTCTTGGCATCCAAGTCAGGTGCCTCACAATAGCATATAACTCCAGCTACAGGGCATCTGTTGCCTTTTACCTCTATGGGCACTCATGTACACAGACCCACACATACCAATAATTAAAACTAAAATAACTGAAAACACCTTCCCAATTTTAAATCATTTATTTTCTTTTTTGCCTTATTTTTAAAAATTACATTGTGTGTATGTATGTTTGTTCTTATGTATATGGATGCACATGTGTGTACAGATATTGGCCAACAGGATCTATCTTCCTTGCCTTTTGAGACAGGTTCTCTAACTGATTTGAGATTACATTATTCATATACGCTGTCAGTGAACCATAGGGATCTACCTGTCTCCACTTTATTAAGACTAGAATTACAAGCATGTGCCACCATGCCAATTTTTTATGTAGGTGTTGGGGACTAACTTGGGTCCTATTGTTTGCAAAGCAGGCACCTTCCGACTGAACTATCTCCTCAGTACCTGATCATATTTTTCTTACAATACTTGTGTCTTTGAACACACACACACACACACACACACACACACACACACACACACACAGTGAGGGAAGGAGAGAGAGAGAGGGAGAGGGAGGGAGGGAGAGAGAGAGAGAGAGAGAGAGAGAGAGAGAGAGAGAGAGAGAGTGAAATTACATTAAAAGAATATTTTGCAATCTATTGTTGAGTCCTGATTAACTGATTGTCTATATTATCATGCTAAGAAGAAACATATACAAAGGGGTCATTTTGTTGAAGTGGTCTTTGGCTCTCTCTCACCATGGCTCCAGCTGAGGTTTGGAAGGGTCTCATTCTCATAGTGTAAATGTTCTCTCTGGGAGGTATGGATGACATTCTCCTGGCTGCCTTGGCCAGTCTTTACCACACAGTTGTGAATAAGATCCTGATACCATAGGATGAATCACAGTGAAAGTGCACACCCACATGTGTTGTGTAGCACTTTCCTCTCAGACAAGTCAAGTTGCAAAGATGACTCAGGCCAGAGCAGCTGCCTGGAAAACAGAGACCAGCTAAGCTACCTGGAAGAGGTTTAGACCAACTTGGTGACTTGGAAGGGAAATTTTCAAGCCTGTTGAGCTGCCTGTAGGCTGTGCAAGTGTGTTCTAGGCTCCCATTGTTTTATGAGCTCTCACCCATGCTTGGACAGTGTAGGGTCTGAGAAAATGCTGAAGGAAGACCTCAGACCCCTAGACTCAAATAGTATGTAAGTGCAAAGATCATTTATTATACCAGCATGCATGTGGAGTCTTTCACCTCTCCAAAATGGCAACGACCCTGAGAGGAACATGTAGGCTCTTTTTAAACACAGCTAAGGGGAGTTTCAGGGACAGTGAGGTTATCTCAAATGTAATTGATTAATCAAACATCAGCTACATTAGTATATTGAGTGATTATTTTATACGTGGATTGTGGGACTGCAGGGCTTGGGGAACCTGGAGAGAAGCCCTCCAGCAACAAATGGCACCCAACATGTTGGCAAGAGTTTCCACCTAAAACCTGAGAAAAAAGATTCTAAAACAGAGCTAAAAACAGTTCCTAATTGTCTCTCTCAAATGAGTGGCAGCTGCCGGTTTGAGCTACTGGTGGGCTCCTAGTGTGCGAGCTCGACCTGCAGTATGGAGGGAATGAGGCCTCTGCAAGTGGCACATTAAGCTGCATGGTGGATTTAGCCTTTGCTAGTACAAAACAAAAAAAGAGGTTTCTGGGCTACATGCTGCATTGGTAGAAGCATAGACCCACTATTTCTGAGAATTAATGGCTCCCAGAGCTGGCGGAAAATGTACCACCGCCGTGTTGGGAAGCTGAAGTGGACGGAGTCAGCAGACTTAAAAGGCTGCAGTTTAAAGCAATAGGCTCAAGGTAATATAAAAAATAAGCCATGTAAAGATGGCTACCACACAGAGAATCTAGATTATGTTCTCTTTGATATTCGTAACTGAAGAAAAACATTTGATTGCAAAAGCTGTTAAGTTATGCCAAAATGTGTATTTTAAAGGTACCTTGACTTCAAAATTTGGCTATAAGGATATGTTGCTTTGGTAAAGAGGCTCTGCTTTTGTTTCTACAGAAAGCCAGAGCCTATGGATTTGTTCCAGATTAAGATACATCAGGTTTGACCAGCCAAGACCACCTGAAGGTCTCCGATGACACCATGGCCCAGATGATCCAACATCCAGAATCGTTTCAAGGCAACTGGCTCAGACGATACAGCCTCATGGACTACTCCATGATCCTAAAATTGTCTTTGTGTCCCCATAAGATACAGTGCCCCCTCCAGCAGGAAGTAGTAAGAGAAACTACGCCCAAATTCCCAAATATACCAAGCTGGCTTTGGAGATGTGTAAAAGTTAAAGCCTTCCTTTTTAAAAAAAGAAAAGGGGAAGTGCTGTGGGATGGTCTGTATGTCAAATTGCTCTGATTGGTCAATAAATAAAACACTGATTGGCCAGTGGCCAGGCAGGAAGTAGGTGGGACAAGGAGAGAGGAGAATTCTGGGAAGCGGAAGGCTGAGGCAGGGAGACACTGCCAGCCGCTGCCGCCATAACCAGCAGCATGTGAAGCCGCCGGTAAGCCACCAGCCACATGACAAGGTATTCATTTATGGAAATGGATTAATTTAAGCTATAAAAACAGTTAGCAAGAAGCCTGCCATGGCCATACAGTTTGTAAGCAATATAAGTCTCTGTGTTTACTTGGTTGGGTCTGAGCGGCTGTGGGACTGGCGGGTGACAAAGATTTGTCCTGACTGTGGGCAAGGCCAGAAAACTCTAGCAACAGTATATATTTATTTATTTTATTTATTTATTGGTTTTTTTTTTTTTTTTTTTTTTTTTTTTTTTTTTTTTTGAGACAGGGTTTCTCTGTGTAGTTTTGGTGCCTGTCCTGGATCTCGCTCTGTAGATCAGACTCGTCTTGAACTCACAGAGATGTGCCTGGCTCTGCCTCTCAAGGTGTGTGTCACCACCACCCGGCATTAGTATATTTTCAATTGTCTGAGGTTTTATCTTTGGGCATATTTGTACAGACTTTGGCAAGTCCACATATGACCCAGAAGGAGGGCTATAGGACTTGTCCTTGAGACATTATGGGGCTCACTGCAGGCCTTGTTTGTGTTCTCTCTTTTGGCCCTTTATTGGGAGAGACACCTCTTTGCCCCTCTTAGAAAACTGAAACACTAATCCAGTTGTAAAAGTGGGCAAGTTTAACTCCTTCATTCTTCCCTTGAATTTGGCTTATCTTGAATCCTTGAGATGGGTCTGGTCCGGAGTGATGGGAGCCATAAGCCTAAGCGACCCTTGACACACATGCTGCCATATTTAGGCTTCTTTCCTCTTTTCTTAGATCTAGGCCTTGCTTAAGTCTCCATAGCACCAAAAACCTCTTCCCACAGATACCAGAACCTCTTCTCAGATATCAAGTGAATGAGCTGCAGTTAAGCAATTAGGCAGTTAGACAAGGGTAGATAGATAACCTTCAGAGCAACATTTCCTGCTGACCAAACAGCCCATAATTAAGTCCCTTCCTTCTTGCAACCCCCATTACTAAGTCCCTTTCTGCTTGTAACCCCCATAATTAAGTCCCTTCCTGCTCTCGGCCCCCTTTGCCTACCTACATATGCCTTGAGAGAAAAATAAAATTTTGGAGCTTGATCAGATGTCCTGTCTTGCTCTCATTCTTTGTGTCTCTTATCCCTTTCAATCGCCGGCCCTCCCTTTAGGTCCTCATTGAAGACCCTGCTGGCCAGGGCACCTGGAGCCCAATGTGGGGCTGAAGCTGCGAAGGGCTTGGGGAACATCTTACCCAGGCAAGCTGGCTGACATTGGACTGCTGTGGCACATGGTCATTAGTGAAGGTCCGGAGAGGAGATCGCCTTGGGATCACTCACCCTACGAGACAGATCTGAGGAGAGACATTTGGTGTCGAGGCAAGGTGAGTGAGTCTCCATGGGACAAACATTTAGTAAATAGGACCTGTTTATTTTAGGTTTGAAAGAATCTCTCAAGATGCAAGGAACTAGGGTAAAGAAAAAGGATCTTAAAATTTTTTTTGACTATATTGTGGACATTTTCCTTGGTTTCCTCAAGAGGAAACAATAGATGAAAAAGATGGAAACAAATAGGAGATTGTTTAAGAGATTACTATCAAACTTTTGGCCCTGAGAAGGTGCCTGTCAAGCCTTTTCTTATTGGAACTTGATAAATGATATCCTAAAAGTTTATAAAAACAACAACAAGAAAAAAAAATAAGGAAAGATTTAGGAGACCCCTAAAAGCGGCCAACCTTATAAAGCGGCAGAAAGTCTAACCCCTCCCTTTAGGGAAAAACCTGCCGTTACTTCATTCAGGGTCTTACAAGGAGGTAACACAATATTATCACACTACAAGACCTCCTGAGATCGTAAACCAGAACTAATAAAGTTCACTATGTTCTCCATAGTAGTAGCAGCGTCCTGCTACCACTAGTCTTTTTTGCTAAAACTATTGGAATCTAAGGGCTAACTTGAGCCCTAAATTTGCCCTGCAGCTAACTAGGAGCTCTGCTCCAGCAGCCTTCATTTTTTTTTTTTTTTTTTTTTTTTTTTTTTTTTTTTTTGGTTTTTCCGAGACAGGGTTTCTCTGTGTAGCTTTGCGCCTTTCCTGGAGCTCACTTGGTAGCCCAGGCTGGCCTCGAACTCACAGAGATCCGCCTGCCTCTGCCTCCCGAGTGCTGGGATTAAAGGCGTGCGCCACCAACGCCCGGCGCAGCCTTCATTTAAATTAATACAAGCCTCACACAGCCAGTGCCGATTTAAAAACTAATGGCAACTCCCAGCTCTCCTAAAAAAGTGTCCTATTCTCTCTTTCCTCTTTTTGGGTTGACTTTTAAGTTCTTGGTAATTTACAAAAATCTTGGCCAAGTACAAAAACTTCAGTTAACCCACTGCAAACAAACAAACAAACAAACAAACCAAACCAACTAGGTCCTGGTTAGGGGATGCCCTACTACGACCTGTGTGGACTCATCAGACCCCCGAAGACGTTTGGGGGTTGGAATTCCAAACATCTGCCTTCTTCTCTCTGAACCTAACTATCTGCTATCTGTATCTCAGCTCACTTCCACTCTTCTCCTCACCTTGCCATTCCCGGTGGCTGTCTGGCTTGATACAGACTGGACAAACTGGCTGCAGCTGCTACAACAACAACAAATCCTCCTCTGTTTTAGTTTTTTACTGTGCTTATTTCATGATACACCTTAAAGGATTTATTGAATTTTTACTCTCCTTATATACTATATTTTTGAATAAGAGTTCCTGTTTCTATATTAAAATAACTTCAGTACAAACTTAATATTTTTTAGGCTAAACCTGACAGGCATAAAACCTAAGTTCTAAGTTTACAAAGACAACTAACTTATAAGTTGTTAAATAAGTTTACTTTATTTAAAGATAATTAAGAAGTAAAACTTATTGACTGATTGGCCAACCTAAACTGTAAACTGTTGAGGATAAATTGTACTTAAGCTGTAAGTTATTAGAGATAATTATTAGGATACAAATTAAAGCTTGATTGTTTTATGATCAAATTCTCTAATGTATACAAAATCATATTTATATACATTCTAAGTATGCTAAATTTCATATAATCAATTCATTACTTAGCCCCCTAGCATTTAAAATGTTTAAGCTTTGGACAAAACTGCCATACCCCTTATTGCCAGGGTTTTGTCCAAACTATGCTTTGAGATCATTTAGATTATATCTCCATTTACATTTACATTTACATTATTTAAAAGATAATTTGCCTTGCTATCCAAATTCATAGAAAAGATAGCTCGCCAAACAGATTTCAAAACAATCTTTGACTGCTCCTTTGTTTAAAGGAATTCACCACATTGACTGCTCTCAGTAATCTATCACCTAGATGTAGATGTAACCAACTGTCTTATTAACTAAGAAACACAAAACCAATGTAAAAGAGAAAGCCGAGAGGTCAGAGCTCAGAGCTAAAATCTCACCCTTCCTCCTGCAGTGGTCCTAGCTCTCCGAAAGAGACCTATTTCCTGTGTGTACATCTTTTCATAGTCTTTTATTCTGCCTTCTCGTTGGTTGTAAACCCAAACACGTGACTGCCTCATCACTGTCTGTATGTACAGCCCCCCAGGTCTTAAAGGCATATGTCTCCAATGTTGGCTGTATCCTTGAACACACAGAGATCTACCTAGCTCTTCTACCAAGTGCTGGGATTAAAGGCGTGTGCCACCACTGCCACACTCTTGCTATGGCTCTAATAGCTCTGACCCACAGGCAACTTTATTTATTAACATACAATCAAAATCACATTTCAGTACAATTAGAATACCACCACAAACATATAACCCAGATGCACCACTTCTCAGTACATACCAGAGAGATATTTGCATATCCCATGCTTATTGTGGCACTATGCACAGTAGCCAAGAAGCCAGCTAAATGGCTGTTGACAGATGAACAAATAACAAAATGTGATCTATCTCTCCCTGCACATATATATATATGTATGTGTATATATATACATATATATGTATATATGTGTGTGTGTATGAAATTTCAATATAAATCACAACTTTCTCCATATATTGCATTATATATATATATATATATATCTTGATATATTAAATTTCTATATACATAACATTTCAATACATATGTGTATGTGTATATGTGTATATATATGTGTGTGTGTGTGTATATATATATATATATATCACATTAGAGAGAGAGTCATTCATGCACAAGCACAAACAATAATTATTATTTCCAGGAAAAACATTGGAAATAGATGGAATAATCATGTCAAGTGAAATAAGTCAAGCTAAAACAAATATCATGTTCTATTTCATATGTGGAACCCAGATTTAAAAAACATTAAAAAGACATGAAAATAGAAGGGGGATATTTGAGAAGAGAAAAGAGACAAGTGGTGGGAGGAGAGGTAAGAGAAGGTGATTGGGATTTTATTGCTGACTAAGGCAACTTATAGAAGGGTTTATTTGAGGCTTATGGTTCCAAAGGGATAAGAGTCCATCACTGTCACAGCAGGGAAGTGTAGCAGCAGGTAGGAATAGCAACTGGGTCTAGAAGTTGAGTCCTAAGAGCTCACAATTCCAACCATAAACATGAAGCAGAGAAAATGAACTGAGGATAGTGGAGGCATACCTCCAAAGCTTCCTGGAATGCCATTTCCAGCTGAGGATCAAGTATTCAAATACTCTAGAATATGGGAAACATTTTATTCAAAACACCACAGAGAATAAATATTAACAAAGCACATTATAGACATGTATGAAAATTTCAAAAGAAAATCATTATTTTGTATAATTAATGGATGTTGATTTTAAAAGGAGAGTGAGAAAAAACAGAAAAAATGATTAAATGTTTAGGATTTCATAGTGAATTTTTTCCGGTTCTAAAGACAGAACTCATGTTCTCATGTATGGTGGGCTAGTTCCCTGCTTTGGTACTAAACTCCTAGCTCAACGTAAGTCTTATTTAGAATATATGTGTTTTACCTCTTATTGTTTCTTGAGACAGGGCTTTACTCTGTAGTCTGAGCTGGCCTAGAACTCCTATGTCAACCAAGCTGGCCTCAAACTCATAGCAATCCTCCAGCATTTTCTTCTTAAGTGCCAGGATTATAGGCATGATCCACCATGCCCAGCTCTTACTATAAATAACACACATGTGAAAAATTAGGTTTTTTCTAAATGATAGCACCCTGTTCCAAAATTATTAGCTTTGAACATATAATGACACCTTTATAGGTAGGATCAAACTAAAATTTAGGGATTAAGTTCTGTGTTTAAGACACTGACCAATCAAAGTCACTAAATGTAAGGAGGTTTCTTATTAATGGTTGATGAAATATTTTCTGTATTTATGAAAAAAATTGAAAAATGATTGAAAAGACAGAGAAATTATAATAATGCGATTAAATGTATTTACTAAATTTTTCATCATTTCTAGAACTAAAACATTATTTATATTGTTCCCATGTCATGATAAAATAAATGTGTATTTTAATGTGGCTTAACACAAACTATTGAAGATTGTTTTTCTCATCCTTAGTTCTTTTTTGTTAAATATGTGTATTTTTATGTGTATATATGTGTTTATGTGCATATGTTTTATGGATGCCCACAGAGGCCAGAGGAAAATGTTAGGTCCTCTGGAGCTAGAGTTAAAGGGAGTTGTAAACTGTCTAATGTGAATGATGGAAACTTGTAGTGGTTTGAATGTAATTGGCCCCATAAGCTTATAGGGAGTAACACTATTAGGAGAAGTGACCTTGGTGGAGTAGAGATGGCCTTGTTGGAGGAAGTGTGTCATTATGGGCATGGGCTTTGAGGTCTCATATATGCCTAGTGTCTCAGACCATTTACTGTTGCCTGTGGGTCAAGATGTAAGAATCTCACTCAGCTTCTTCTCCAGAACCATGTCTGCCTGCACACCACCATGTTGCACCATGATGATAATGGATTAAAACTCTGAAAATACAAGCCACCCTAATTTATTGTTTTCTATTATAAGAATAAAAACCAGGCTGCGGTGCCTGGCGGGAGGGGGACAGGAACGCTAGGGGAGGGCCGGGCCGCAGGGGGTCGAGGAGGTGGGGCCTGCTGGCGGCGGGGACCCGGCCCCAGCCTGGAGCTGGAGCTAGGAGGGCCGAGGCTCCCAGCCGGCATCGAACCGGCTGGGTCCAGGTTCACACAGAAATCAGCCTCCCGGGCCATGTCGATGTCAAAGCCTGTTTCTTCTGAGCCCCAGCAGAACGCAAGTGGATCAGTGGATGATTGCTCTTGCCTGAGCAAGAGATGGCATAATACCTGGAGTCTGCCTATTGCAAGCCTCTGAGCTTTAGAAGCCAGCTGGATGAAGAGATGTAATAGACGCCTGGGAGGGACACTGAAGTCAGCAGTGGGGGGGGAGGGGCCTGGGCACACCCTTTCCCCCCAGACTCCTCCCTGACAGGGTCCACCCAGCCATGGACTTTGGACCTGGATAAGTGGAGAGAAGCTGTGCTTTGGTGGATCTGGTTCTCAGTTTTGGAAATGGAGTGTTAAGTGGGGCCTTGATGATCTTCAGGAGAGCAACTGAGAGAAGAAAAGCAAGGTACTTGGCATCTTCCTCGTCTCAGCCCAGAAGAATAAACCCTTAGACTTGGGGAAGTGAGCCAGGCAAGCCGAAGGCAGCCTTGAGCCCTCCCCTTGCCTGCCCTCCCCTGTGGGGGCCAGGATGCTGAAGAAGCAGTCTGCAGGGCTTGTGCTTTGGGGTGCTATCATCTTTGTGGGCTGGAGTGCCCTGCTGCTCCTCTTCTTCTGGACACGCCCAGCACCTGGCAGGGCCCCCTCAGACAGTTCTCTTGATGATGACCCTGCCAGCCTCTACCGAGAGGTGATCCGCCTGGCTGAGGACGCCGAGGTGGAGTTGGAGTGGCAGCAGGGACTGTTGCAGCAGATCGGGGAGCATTATGCTTTATTGAGCCAGAGGTGGAAAGTGTCCACTGTGGACCCTCCAGCCTGGCCCCACATGCCTGTGACCCCCTCACCAGCTGTGATCCCTATCCTGGTCATTGCCTGTGACCGCAGCACTGTCCGGCGCTGCTTGGATAAGTTGTTGCACTATCGACCCTCAGCTGAGCATTTCCCCATCATTGTCAGCCAGGACTGTGGGCACGAGGAGACAGCACAGGTCATTGCTTCCTACGGCAGTGCAATCACACACATCCGGCAGCCAGACCTGAGTAACATTGCTGTGCAGCCAGACCACCACAAGTTCCAGGGTTACTACAAGATCGCCAGGCACTACTGCACAACAAGTTCAAGTTCCCAGCAGTTGTGGTAGTGGAGGATGATCTGGAGGTGGCACCAGACTTCTTTGAGTACTTCCAGGCTACCTACCCACTGCTGAGAACAGACCCCTTTGGTGTGTGTCTGCTTGGAATGACAACGGCAAGGAGCAGATGGTGGACTCAAGCAAACCAGAGCTGCTCTATCGAACAGACTTTTTTCCTGGCCTTGGCTGGCTACTGTTGGCTGAGCTGTGGGCAGAACTGGAGCCCAAGAGGCCCAAGGCATTCTGGGACGACTGGATGTGCAGACCTGAGCAGCGGAAGGGGCGGGCCTGTATTCGTCCAGAAATTTCAAGAACGATGACCTTCGGCCGCAAGGGTGTGAGCCATGGGCAGTTCTTTGACCAGCATCTTAAGTTCATCAAGCTGAACCAGCAATTTGTGTCCTTTACCCAGTTGGACTTGTCATACCTGCAGTGGGAGGCCTATGACCGGGATTTCCTTGCCCGAGTCTATGGTGCCCCCCAGCTACAGGTGGAGAAAGTAAGGACCAATGACCGGAAGGAACTGGGGGAGGTGCGGGTACAGTACACTACTAGAGACAGCTTCAAGGCCTTCGCTAAGGCCCTGGGTGTTATGGATGACCTCAAGTCTGGTGTCCCCAGGGCTGGCTACCGGGGCATTGTCACTTTCCAGTTCCGGTGCCGGCGTGTCCACCTGGCACCTCCACAGACCTGGGATGGCTATGATCCTAGCTGGAATTAGCAGCATCTGCCTTTCCCTGCTGGGTCTCCTTGCCATATCATGAGTTGAGACAGGCATGCAGTCCCTGGGCTATACCATCCTGTCAGTGGTTCCCTCTTGGGTCTATAGATCTTCCTTTTTTCTGCTCCCACCCCCCCCCCAGTGGCATTCTAGTGCACAGATCATAAGATGAGGGTTATACTCCCGTTGTCAAGGGAGTCATATCAGGAGAACTATTGTGTGGTGTATTTGGGGGTATTGAACAAGAAACCACTGTGTGGTATGGGGACACTTGGGCTTGTTGGGGCCAGGATGTCCTGAGTTCTCCCGAAGGGCATCTGCAGAGAGCTTGGCAACTCCAGCTCTCTCCACCAGGCCTGTCAGTCCTGAGCTGGCTCCTGTCTGTGAGCCCACCTTATGTACCTACCCTTTCTCCACCTTCCCCCAGTGTGGGGCTGGGCTATGGAAGAAGGAATGGGTTTGTGGCCAAATGAGACTAACCAAAGAGGTTTCACTGTCAGGGTCAGATTGGAGTTGTTGGGGTGCCAGGGGTCCCTGCCTCCTGGCTTCTCTTATTGCTGACTCTCAGTGCTCTTTCCTGTTGCATAGCAGTTTGTGCTTGGGAGATGGGAGTGGAAAAGGAGAGCAGGCCTTCTCCTGGGTTAGAGCCAGCTGTCAAGAAAGGTGTCCGGAGGAAAGCCTGTACTTGGGCACCCCTCTTCTTGCCCATGGCCCCCTCTTTTCTGAAAATCAGTTCCCTCCATGTTGTTTGGGAGGATAAAGTGCCAGCCAGGTGGAAGACAGTGGACTGACTTCTGTGCCTCTTTTCTCCTGAGGTCTGGGATAGAGGCTTCTCCCCGAGGGGTGGCTCTCGGTGGCTGTCTCAGAGCTAAGTACACCAGTAGCTGAGACCAGGACATCTCTGACCCCAAACTAGCTCCTGTCCTGCCTTCCTAAGCATTCCCACATCTTTCCCGGCCAAGATGCAGGTAGCAGGTTGGAGAGAAATTTGTGTGTTTTTGTTTGTTGCCTGATCTTAGTCTCATGGAAGAAAAATGGAATCTACAGAATTATTTTCAAAAATAAAGTAAAGGCTGAATTGTCTGAAAAAAAAAGAATAAAAACCATAACTAAGATAGAAGTTGGTACCTGGGACTGAGGTATTACTATGATAGGCCTGACTATGTTTTTATTTGGAGGAATTGGACTTTGGTACTTTGAGTTAAGAAGGCAGTGGAATGCTTTAAGCACTACTAAATAGGCCATACTAGTATGGAAGACAATGGTGCTGAGAATAATTTGAAATGTGGGGGATTGGATCAGGGAGTTTCAGAGAAGAAAAAATTTTAGTATGTTGCGTAGAGATATTTCTTGTGATATTTTGGTAAAGAAGGCAGCTGCATTTGACCATTATCTGAAGATTCTGCATGAGGCTAAAGTGAAGATATTTGGATTAATTTCATTGGCACTGAAAATCTCAAAACAACCTAGTATAGACTCTGTCCTGAGTCTATACTGAGTCATGCTGAACAATGAATAAATAAATGTGGTACATATACACAATGGAGTACTACTCAGCAGAGAAAAGCAAAGATATGAGGTTTGCAGGCAAATGGATGGAACTAGAAAATATCATCCTGAGTGAGGTAACCCAGACTCAGAAGGACAAACATGTTATGTACTCACTCATAAGTGGATACTAGACATAAAACAAAGGATGACCAGACTGCAACTCACAACTCCAGGGAGGCTACCTAGTAAAGAGGACCCTAAAAAAGACACAGGGATCACCCAGCAACAGAGAAATGGATGAGATCTACATGAGCAAACTGGGGGTAAGGGGGGGTAATGGGGGGCAAGTGTCGGGAGAAAGCAAGCTTAGGGGAGCGGGAGGTCCCAGCTTGATCAGGAACAGAGTGGGAGAACAAGGAAAGAGACACCATGGGAATAGGAAGAAGCAGAGTGCTAGAGAGGTCCCCAGAAATCCACAAAGATACCTCCACTATGGCAATGATCGAGAGAGTGCCTGAGCTGACCTACTCTAGTGATCAGATGGCCGAACACCCTAACTGTCATAATAGAACTCTCATCCAGTGACTGATGGAAGCAGATTCAGAGATACATGGCCAAACCGCAGGTGGAGCTCCAGGAGTCCAATCGGTGAGAGAGAGGAGGGATTATATGAGCAAGAGATATTGAGACCATGATTGGAAAAAGCACAGGGACAAATAGTCAAACTAGTGGAAACACATGAACTGTGAACCAATAGCTGAGGACCTCCCATGAAACTGGACCAGGCCCTCTGGATAAATGAGAAAGTTGATTAGCTTGAACTGTTTAGGAGGCCCCCAGGCAGTGGGACAGGACCTGTCCTTGGTGCATGAGCTGGCTTTTTGGAACCTAGGGCCTATGCTGAGACACTTTGCTCAGCCTTGGTGCAGGGAGAGGGGTGAGGAGTGGACCTGCCTCACTGAATTTACCAGGCTGGGCTGACTCCCCAGGGGAGACCTTGCCTTGGAGGAGGTGGAAATGGAAAGTGGATTGGGAGGGAATGCTGGGGAGTGGGAGGAGGGAGGATGGGAATCTATGGCTGATAAGTAAAATTAAATTAATTATAAAAAATATTTATTAAAAAAAGAAATGGAATAAAAGGAATGATGACATCAGGGCAAGATCCCACTCAGCTAAGTTTCCAGCTTGTAAAAACTAATTAAAGAAAAGCTTAGAACTGAGTATGGTGGTTGTACACCTTTAATCTCAGCACTCAGAAGGCAAAGGCGGGTAGATCTCTGAGTTTGAGGACAGCCTGGTCTACAGAGCTAGTTCAAGGACAGCCAAGCTTAGGCAGTGAAGGTAACCATCAAAAATAGAAAGTTGATAAAGATGTAATTGAACAAGTGAGCCATGTTCCAGCCCCAGAAACCACATAACTTAGAACTTAGCAATTTTGGCTATTTGGATCTGGCTTTAGAGTTAGGGATAGAAGAAAAGTGTTATGGAATTTGACTCTGTGACTAAGGCCTTTGTTGAGGCCAGGCATGTGTCAGGGATGTCCCTGAATAGAGATCTTGAGAAGCCATTGCTAAAGTTGTGAAGGTGAAGCCTGGATTGCCTTGGAGACCCCAAGATGTTAAAGGTGCCAGAGCCATGGGATACCTGCCAAGGAATGCTGCTAACAGGGAGTGGAAACAGCCCAAGAGAAAAAATTGTGTTGTAATCAACAAAGATGAAAGGAGTTGGAGATCTGACGAGCATTTTGACATCAAACATGGAGATGCAGAGTTTGGAGTTTGTCCAGTAGCATTTCCTCATGCTCCCTTCCCTATGTTTTGGAATGAAAATGTATGTTCTATGCCATTATACATGAGAGATTTGTGATCTGCTTTTTCATTTTATAGGGCATTACAGTTAAGAGGTTTCATGAATCTCAGAAGAGACTTTGAACTTTGAACATTAAATAATTGTTGAGACTGTGATAGACTATAGGAATTTTTTAAGTTGGACTAAATGTATTTTTCACTATGGTATTGGTATCGAGACCAGAGAGTAGAATGTGGTAGTTTAAATATAATTGACCCCCATAAATTCACAGGGAATGGCACTATTGAGAAGTGTGGTTTTGTTGGCATTGGTGTGACCATGTTGGAGGAAGTGTGTCACTGTGGAATCAGCCTATGAGGTCTCATATATGCTCAAGCCATGCCCGGTGTTTCAGACCACTTCTTGTTGCCTGTGGGTCAAGATGTAAGAACTCTCGGCTCCTTCCCCAGCACCATGTCTGCCACTATGTCCCATCAACATGAAAATGGACTACACCTCTAAACTGTAAGCTAGCCACCCCAATTAAAAATTTCCTTTATAAGAGTTGCCATGCTGTCTCCATGATGGGTAAGGTGACCTGCTGACGTCCTATGCAACCCAAGTCAGAAGCTCATTTTTTAATAAAAGGGGGACCTGCAGGGCCCTGGCCCCTGTTTTGGGTAACTGTTGCCTTGCTTGCGGACCTTGACCTTGATATCCTCCCAATGCTAATTCCCTTCCAGGTTCCACCCTCCTGAATGCTTAAGGGATGTTCCTTGTCTGTGTATCCTGAATAATGGGCGTTAACAGCTTAGATGCAAAATTGTAAAACATCAGTAGCAAACTTCTGCCCTCCGGGGTCCTCCTATTGTGCTGTAAGCCTGTAATTAAGACCTCCTACCCCCTTCAAGAAATGACATTCGACATTTAAAATTTTATATATATATATATATATATATATATATATATATGTGTGTGTGTGTGTGTGTGTGTGTGTGTGTGTGTGTGTGTAATTGAATGAATACTGCGAATGTAATCTATGAATACCACAAATGTGATTAATATCATGAGTGTAAGTAATGAATATCATGGGTGTAATTTTAAAAATAAATAAATAAATAAATAAATAAAAATTTAAAAAAAAGAATTGCCATGCTCATGATGTCTCTTCACAGAAATAGAAACCCTAACTGGGACAGAATTGATTTCCAGATCTCTACAAGAGTAGCAAGTGTTCTTACTCACCGATTCATCTCTCCAGCCCCCTCAGACTCAGTATGTAATGATTCTGCTCAGACAAGAATATAATCCTATGTCAACAACCTTTAGTGGTCTAGGAGCAGGGAAACAATTTTAACTAGTTTTCCATCTGTGTGCCAGGCTTCACTAAGCCAAGGCTTGGGGCTAATAAGCAACATACAAAGAGGTGTCATTGCACTTGGATATTTTCCCTTTTCAGTATTTTAAAACTTACTTGAAATCTATATTTTGACATCAACATAGTAAGATTATTCACACTGGGCCTAGATATCACAAGACATTGGTCAGATTGTGCTGACTAATCTTTGTAGGATGAACCTCTCGCCTCTACTCAATTACTGTCCTCCATGCTTCCAACCATATCCCATACTCTACACTGCAAGGCCACTGCTTCTACCTTACTCAACTCAATCCATATCCTTTAAATACCAGTCTGGTTCTTGGAGTTATTTAAGTGTACAACTCTTGTGCTGTCAGCATGGTTAGACGACTTCATACTTGTTAAAATGCACTAATTCATTTTGCTTTCAAAATTGCCAGTTGGATGGCTGTTATGAGAACACATGTCTTATAGAGTAGAAAACTGAGAAACCAAGATGTTGGGAATTTCCTCAAGGCAACACCCATGTGGTGTGCCGTGGAACCTGATTCACAGACAGGCATCTAGCTCAAAACCTGGGAACCCTTGCTAAACTCTAATTTTGCACACAGATAAAGGATCCTCCCTGTAAGACCCAGAAGTCCTTTCAGAGTTTTCAGAAGTGTGTGAAATGAATGCAACTCTCTTCTTCAAACACACAAAAAGGCAAGTTTGGGTAGCAGTTGAACCTTAGGTGACATTTTATTGAACTTCATGGTGATTGAGACAAGTGCTCTTTCTCTGAGGTATTGCTGCTCTCTTAAAGAAAACCATTAGTACAAAACCACAAGGGACTGGCAGAAACAGAGCTCTGTTTGCACAGCCATCAATAATGCTGCAAGGAACAGGAATCAATCCTACCCATTTTGATAGTAAGACATACTTTATATTTACATGCATTAAAGTTAGCAAAACACTTTATAACACTGAAAATCTACAGACCATGTATACCATTTTAGGCAACTTGGACTTTTAATTAGCAAGTAATATCCTCCTTTTATGATTACAACTGAAAAGTCTAGTGATTCTACTAAACATTTGTATCTCTAAATTCCAGAGAGAAGGATATTTTGCTTTGACCAAGAGTAAGCTGTAAGCACTGAGGCCAGCTGAAATAAACAGGGCCAGAAGACACCTAACCCAACATGGTCTCTCAGTATTTATTTATTTATTTATTTATTTAATTTTTTATTTGTAGCTTAAAGTTTGCAAATTGTAACAGCAGACTTAACCTTCTAGTTCTTTAATTATCTAACAGACATTTAATTTAAATAACAGTTAAATTATAGAGGGCTAGGCCGGGCGGTGGTGGCGCACGCCTTTAATCCCAGCACTCGGGAGGCAGAGCCAGGCGGATCTCTGTGAGTTCGAGGCCAGCCTGGGTTACCAAGTGAGCTCCAGGAAAGGCGCAAAGCTACACAGAGAAACCCTGTCTCGAAAAATCAAAAAAAAAAAAAAAAAAAAAAAAAATTATAGAGGGCTATTTTTCCTATATTAAAGATGACGAGGTCAATCTGAATTCATTTATTTGGCTCTTGTATTACACTTTATTCTATACCCTTCTAACATCTCCTCCGTGCTGACTAGTCTAACAAGGCTTTTAAGCAACCAGAAGTCTACAAGGCCATTTGTTGGTCTGCTGAGGGCAAACACATCCCATTCCTAGGAGATACAGTTCACATATTGTTAACTGGTACTACATTCTCAAGTTAAATTTATTCTTTCCAAATGGAATAGATGCATGCTGAAATAACTGAGAGGCTTAAGGATTTGGGAACAGAAAATTTAAAGGAATAAATCAAGAAAATATTACAGAAATGTTACTTAGAATGAAAATGAGAGTTTTCTGTGGTAAGTTCTTAAAGGTGCTAGAGAAAACAACTATATCTAGAACAAATATAGTTACATCAAATCACATTTTTGATGCTGACAGAGTCAAATCATGAAGCTATTTTTTGGAGGTGAAAGTCTCTTCCAAGAAGGCAAGGAGAAAGAGAACATCAGCAGCCCTGAATTAGAGGAGTGCCTTGGTGCTGACAGGGAACAATGCTGTACACATAGAAAAGGTCACTAAGTCTGGGTAACTTACAGGGCTGGGTTCTTCTGGGGTACCTGATAAACATGGTTCAATGTCTAATGCAGTGGTTCTCAACCTATGGCTTGTGACATTTTGGGGTGACTGAACACAACCCTCTCAGAGGAGTCTCATATCAGATACCCCACATACCAGATATTTTTATTATGATTCTTAACAGTATCAGAATTACAGTTATGAAGCAGTAACAAAAATAATTTTATGGTTGGAGATCACCACAACATGAAGTATTAAAGGGTCACAGCATGAGGAAGGTTGAGAACCACTAGTCCAGTGCTTGCTGCAGTGGTGCTCATGAATGCAAAGATACCATCAGGGACAAGACAGCACTGGCAAGCACCAGAGGAACAAGAGAAAGCAAGTGGTCCAGTCCAGCACTTTGAGTTTCATTCTTCCATCAAATGCTAGGCAGGAAAGTCATAGCCATGGGTCCATAAGGAAAAGCAACCCTACCAACAGAAGCTCTTATGTTGGCTAGGACTGGGCTGAAACAAGTTTGGGAACAGGGAAGCCACCCTCAGGATAAAGGAACCCTGGGGCCAATGGAGTAGAAGGGAAAGTAGAGTATGGTTCTGTGAACACAGCAGTTCAGCCATCTTCAGGAAGAGAAATGCAAACCAAATTTTCCCAAAGTTGCTTCTGCTATACTTCTGATGCAAGATCCAGCCTCTTAGCCCTTAGCTGTTCTTTTGAAGCTCAATTTATTTTTTATTGAACCCACACAGAAGAGCTTTTCTCCTTTATATGTGGTAACATTACCAAATTCTAAAGAGCAGGTGGTTATAATTAGTTGATCTAGATGCATGTTTCCTCCTTACTACAAACCATGTTGTAAAAAAATGTTTTATTTCTTCTATTCTACTCCAGAAAGCCACACATTTCACCCACTCACATCTGAGTCAAACTGGCAACATGTTTGTTTCTTTCATTATTAATGATCAATAGTTGTCTGTTAAAACACATGAGCTCCATCCTTGCTTGTAGAGGAAAAACCTAACAGCATGTGTGTAAGCCTATGAGCAATGACACTGGCTGACCAGCCTTCAAGCAGTCACCAGTAGGCTACATGGAATCACCAGCATAGTGGTCTCTCTGCAGAAGTGTAAGACAATAGCTGACTCTGAAAAAAATATGACTTATAGTTAAACACTGTTTATTGCAATTTATTTTTAACTTTTAAAAACATGTTTAAAGACTAAAGTTTTCTGTTTATGGCATGTTTAATTATATGTAATATATACATATATAATTTATGGTGTGTTTAATTATATATCTTATACATAAATAATTTTATAAGTTAATATATAATTATATATATAAACACAACATAAATATATATGCAAAGGGAAAAAATGGGATACTGAATTCCATATAAGCAGACTGGAAGACCTACCTAGAGACTGAAGAGCTAATTTTATCAAGTTTTAAACCTTAAGGTTTAAGGCAAATTAAGTACATCCTTTCCTGCAGTGATTTTTTTTCCCCATGCTCTTTATAGTCTATTGTAGGTGAACACTGCCCTCTTTTGGCAAATGTTCATATTGACATGTGTTTTGTTGGGGGTTTTTGTTTGATTTTGGTTTTGTTTGGTTTTTGTTTTGTTTTATTTTGTTTTGTTTTGTCAGCATGACACAAGCTAGGGTCATTTGAGAAGAGGAATCTCGGTTGAGAAAATGCCTCCATCAGATTGCTTGCAGGCAACTCTGTGGGGCATTTTTACGATTTATGATTCACGTGGAAGGGTCCAGCCTATTGTGTGTGGTTCCACCCCTGAGGTGGTCCTGGGTTATATAAGAAAACAGGCTGACAGGACAACCCATTCTCAGGTGCAGGCCACACCAGCCAGAACAGGTAAGCTGCCTACACTCTGACTACCTCCACTCTCTCAGTACCCACCACCACACTATGCTAATTCCCTCCTCATCACTGTGTCACAGCCTCCAACATGGGTGGAGACCTCCTATTCCACCAAAGGCCAAGCCAGCTGCCAAAAGTCCAGGTAGACTGCTTACCAACACACCTCCCCCCACTTTTTTGGTACCCCCCCCCCATTCCCAGTAATTCTTTCCCTCTTTGTTACCTTGTCCCAGCTGCCAAGTTAGGCTGAGACTTCCTGCTCAACTGCCACACCAACTGCCAGAACACCAGTCCCCACCTCAGGCAGAAAATCCCTGCTCAACCACAGGACACACAGTCCAGAAGACCATAAAGGAAACAGAAACCAAAGAACAAAACAACTATCCAACAAAGACAAACTCAGAAATTGACAGTTAGGGCTATATTCACTCAAAACTGAGATGCCTAGACACCAGTGTAAGAATACAATCAAAAAAAGCCAGGGTAATATGTCACCAACAGAGCCCAGTTATCCTACTACAGCAAGCCCTTAATATTCCAACAAGAAAATAACCTTAACATCAACTTTATGAAGATGATAGAGATCCTTAAAGAAAAAGTGAATAAGGGTTGCAGAGATGGCTCATTGGTTAAGAGCACTGGCTGCTCTTCCAGAGGATGTGGGTTCAATTCCAAGCACCCACATGGTAGATTACAGCTGTCTGTCACTCCAGTTCTAGGAGGTCTGACACCCTCATGCAGACGTATATGCAGGCAAAACACAAATGTATGTGAAATAAAATTAGAAAAACAACTTAAAAGAAGTAAGAAATCCCTTAAAGAAACTGTAGAAAAAGACGAACAAAAAATTGAAGGATATGAATAAATCCCATAAAGAAAGCCAAGAAAAAAACAGTGGAAGAAAATGAATAATACAGTTCAAGACCTGAAAATGAAAATAGAAGCAATACAAAAAAAAAAAAAAAACTGGGGGGAATTCTGGAACAGCAAAATCTAGGTAAGCAAACAGGAACTATATAGACAGACAGAATACAAGAGATGGAAGAGAGAATTTCAGGCAATGAAGATACCATAGAAGAAATAGATTGGTCAAAGAAAATGGTAAATCTAAAAAAAAAAATTATTGGCACAAAGCATCCAGGAAATCTGGGACATTATGAAAAGACCAAGCCAAAGAATAATAGGAATAGAAAAAAGAGAAAACTCCCATATCAAAAGTCCAGAAAATATTTTCAACAAGATCATAGAAGAAAATTTTCCTAACCTAAAGAATAGATGCCTATAAAGGTACAAGAAGCATATAGGACACCAAATAGATGAGACTAGAAAAGGAAGTCCCCTCACCACATAATAACCAAAACACTAAACATACAGAATATTTTAAAGAAAAAAAAGAATATTAAAAGCTACAAGGGGAAAACAGCAAATAACACATAGAGGTAGACCTATTAGAACTATACCCTATTTCTCAGTGGAGATTCTAAAAGCCAGAAAGACCCAGGCAGATATCATGAAGACTCTAAGAGACCACAGATATCATTCCAGAATACTATAACCAGCAAAATTTCAATCACCATAGATGGAGAAAACAAAATATTCCATGATAAGTCAAATCCAAATGATATCTATCTACAAATCTAGCCCTACAAAAGATATTAGAAAGAAAACTACAAATGAAAGCATAGGAAATAGATAATCTCACACCACTAAAACCAAAAGAAGGGAAAGATACACACATACACACACACACATGCACACGCACACGCACATGCACACGCGCACATGCACACACACTCTATCACCACCAAAACAAAACAAAATTACCAGAATTAACAATCATTGGTCATTGATATCTCCCAATATGAATGGACTCAATTCTCTAATTAAAAAGACACAGGCTAACAGAATGGATACAAAAACAAGATCTATCCTTCTGCTACAGGCAAGAAATGAATGTCAAAATCAAAGATGGATTATCTCAGAGTAAAGCATTGGAAAAAGATTTTCCAAGCAACTGGACCTAAGGAGCAAACTGGTTTAGACATTCTAATGTCTAAAAAAATAGACTTAAAACCAAAAATAAAGAAAAGGCATGAAAGAAAAAAATCCACCAAGATGATCTTTCAATTCTTAACATCTATGTTTCAAACACAAAGGTACTCATGTTTGTAAAAGAAGCATTTCTAAAGGTTAAATCATATATCAACCCTTATGTATTGATAGTGAGAAACATCAATAACCCACTCTCACCAATAGACAGGTCATCTGGACAAAAACTAAACAGAGATACATTGGAACTAACAAACATTATAAACAAAATGGACCTAACAAGTATCTACAGATTTCACCCAAACACAAAAGAATTTACCTTCTTCTCAGCACTTCACAGAACTTTTTCAAAAACTGACAACATACTCAACCACAAAGCAAGTCACAAGAGATACAATAAAATTGAAATAAACCCCTGTGTCCTATAAAACCATTACAGATTAAAGCTAGATTGCAACAACTGAAACAACAGAAAGCCTACAGTCTTACAGAAACTGAACAACTCTCTCCAAAATGACTACTGGGTGAAGGCAAAATAAAGAAATAAATTAAAGACTTCTTACAATTCAATTAATATGAATTCACAGCATACCCAAGCTTATGGGACACAATTAAAGTAGTGCTAAGAGAAAAGTTCATACCACTAAGTGCCTACATAAAGAAATTGGAAACATCTTATGCTAGCAAATTAACAGCACACTTGAAAGCTCCAGAATAAAAAGAAGCAAACACACCCAAAAAGAGGAGATGGCAGCAAATAAACTGAGGGCTGACATCAATAAAATAGAAGCAAAGAGAACAATACAAAGAATTAATGAGACAGAGTTGGTTCTTTGAGAAAATCAACAATATAGACAAACCCTTATCCAAACTATAGAAAAGATAGAGAAGGAATATCCAAATTAACAAAATCAGAAACAAGGGGGTACATAACAAAAAACAAAAACAAAAACAAAAACAAAAAAAAAAAAAAAAAAAACTGGCACTGAGGGAATCCAAAGAATCATTAGCTCATACTTTAAAGACCTGTACTCCACAAAATTAGAAAATCTAAATGAAATGGATAGTTCTCTAGATATCACTCACCAAAGTTAAATCAGGTCAGATAAACAATTTAAATAGACCTGTAATCCTCAAGAAAGTAGAAGCAGTCATTAAAAGTCTCCCAACCACCCCCCTCCCCCCAAAAAAGCCCAGGGACAGACAGTTTTACCACAGAATTCTACCAAACTTTCAAAGAAGAGCTAATACCAATACTCCTCAAATTATTCCACAAAATAGAAACAGAAGGAACATTTTCAAATTCATTTTATGAGGCCACAGTCACCCTGGTACCCAAATCACACAAAAATTCAACAAAGAAAAATAATTTACAGATGAATTTCCTTCATGAACATATATGCAAAAATACTCAATAAAATAATCACACCAAATCCAAGGATTTATCAAAAAAGAGCATCCACTATGATCAGGTAGGCTTTATCCCAGAGATGCAGGGATGGTTCAAGATATGAAAATCAGTCTATGAAATACAAACAAACTGAAAGAAAAAAGCCACATCTCATCTAATCAGATGCTGCAAAAGCTTTTGACAAAATACAATGCCCTTCATAATAAAAGTCTTGGAGATATTAGGGATAAAGGGACATACCTAGAGCTCACATCAAGTTAAACGGAGAGAAACTCAAAGCAATTCCAATAAAATCAGAAACAAGACAAGGCTGTCCACTCTCTCCATAGCTATTCAATATAGTACTTGAAGTTCTAGCTAGAGCAATAAGACAACTGAAGAACATCAAGGGGATACAAATTGGAAGTCAAAGTATCATTTGCAGATGATATGTATATAATGTATGCAGATAGTATTCATAAGCAATTTCAAAAATTCTACCAGAGAACTCCCACAGCTGATTCCCACAGCTAATAAACAACTTCAGTGAAGTGGCTGTACACAAGATTAACTGAAAAAAAATTAGTCTTTCTATATACAAATGACAAATGAGCTGATAAAGACATCAGGGAAACAACATCCTTCACAATAGCCACAAATAATATAAAATATGTTGTTGTAACTCTAACCAAGCAAGTGAAAGACTTGTATGACAAAAAAATTCAAATCTTTGAAGAAAGAAAATGATATCAGCAGATGGAAAGATTTCCCATGCTCAGAGATTGGTATGATTAACATAGTAAAAAAAAATGCCCATCTTACCAAAAACAATCTACAGATTCAACACAATCCCCCTTAAAATTCTAACACAATTCTTTACAGACTCTAAAAGGACAATACTCAGCTTCATATGGAAAACAGAAAACAAAATAGGTAGTTAAAAGAATCCTGTACAGGGCTGGAGAGGTGGCTCAGCAGTTAAGAGCACCAATTGCTCTTCCAGAGGACCTGAGTTCAATTCCCAGCAACCACATGATGGCCCACAACCATCTATAATGAGATCTGGTGCCCTCTTCTGGCCTATAAGCATATGTGCAGATAAAACACTGTATACATAATAAATAAATGTTTTTTTTTAAAAAAAAAAAAAAAAAAAAAAAGAATCCTGTACAATAAAAAAAAACAAAAACAAAAACAAAACCTATTGGAGGTATCACTATTCTTGATTTCAGCTGGTCCTACAGAGCTATATATAGCGGCAATTAACAAGGCAATTCCACATAGTTTATCTGGTAGTTAAAAGAGGTTTATTTCAGGGTAACTTACAACCAACAAAGGGGTCAGTTATAGGATCCAGGAGAGGTGGGTACAGTCCAGCATGGTTCTCTGGAGAACTCTTACTTGGTCTGCAATCCAGCATCTAGAATCATGAAGAGTCACAAAGCCTTCGACCTACAATTTGTCCTGCTTGCATGATGTGCTAGGGTAATGGTGCCTTAGAACTTGTGGGAGTGGCCAACCAATGCCTGGTCCAACTTGAGGCCACACTATGAGAGGGAGCCTATACCTGACACTACCTGCATGGTCAGGAACAAGAGACTGGACAGTCCAGAGACCCAGGATAGAACCAAACAAACATGTCTAGGGAAAAAAATTCAATGAAATGACTACTGATAATATTTCTCTATACTCATAGATCAGTGCCTAGCTCAATCATCATGAGAGATGCTTCATCCAGCAACTAATGGGAACAAATACAGAAACCCACAGCCAAACATTAGGCAGCACTCAAGGCACCCCACAGAAGAAGGGGAGGAAGAATCATAGGAGCCAGAAGTATTGAGGACACCAGGAGAAAACTGCCCACAGAGTCAACTAAGTGGGGCTCATAGGGGCTCACAGACACTGAAGCAACAATCATGAAGCCTCTATGGGTCTGAGCTATGTCCTCTGCATATATGTTATGGTTGTGTAGCTTGATGTTCTTATGGAAGTCCTAACAGTAGGAATAGGGAGTGTCTCTGACTTTTGCCTGCTGTTGGAACCTTTTTACTTCCTACTGGGTTGCCTTGTTCAGCTTTGATATGAGGGTTTTATGGTGATATTTTATTTGTACTGAAATGTGATTTTATTTGTATGTTAATAAATAAAGTTGCCTAGAGATCAGAGATCAAAGCCAGCCATTAGCAGAGTCAGGCGATGGTAGCACAAGCCCTTAATCCAATCACATGGCAGGCAGAGTCTCTGGGTGGTCAAGGACACAGCCAAGCATAATGACACAAACCTTTAATCTCAGTACCAACCATAGAGACCTGGAGGTCTGTATAGACAGGCAGTGACGAGGAAGTCATGTGGTTGGGTGTAGAGCCAATGAGAAGGCAGAACAGAAAGGCAATAAAAAGACAAGTCAGACAGGAAGAAGCTCTCTCTCTCTGGGGAAGCTACTTCTGGTGGTAAACTAAAGTTAGTCATGGTTATTACTCTGATCTCTTTGGATATATTCTCTGTATTTGGCTCTGTGTTTCTTATTTACTAAGACTGTTTAGAAATTTGTCTACAGGGTTTCTGCCTAGTCTTACTGTAACTTGTTATGCCCTGTTCAGTGGATGTCCCTGGGAGGCCTGCTATTTTCTGAAGGGAAATGAAGGAAGAATGGATCTTGAGGAGAGGGGAAGGGGTGTGTGTGAGAAGAGTAGAGGGAGGGGGAACTGTGTTCACAATGTAGTGTATAAGAGAAGAATAAACAAAATAATTTTTTAAAAAGAAGATTCTCTTCCAGAGCACACTTAGAAACCTTTAGACTGTTTAAGTTCATCTGGGCATGTCAATTTTATCACTAAGTTCATCCCTATCCTTTGTAAATTTGTCAGAGATGCTAAGCATAAGTGACCAGCATCATCATTTTCCTTATTTTCCCAAAACTGTCAAAAGTTTAATATAAAGAGTAAACAAATCTGTTGCTGCCCACATCTGGTAGATCAGTTCACTTATCTCTTTAAGTTTGTAAAATAGTTCACACCATGAGTTTTTAGTGTTTCTGAGCTCCTGGGAGAGGCTTCAGTAACTGTAGAGACTTTGATAATTATAGGTGTTGACAAATTGAAAAGCCTATTCCAGATACTTAAAAGATTCATCTGTATACTTCTCTTGCTCTAGAACCTCTTCTTGTACCAAAATCTGCATTAGTTACTTTCTCTAGAATAGAACTTGTAGAATGAATATATATATATTAGAATGACTTACAGGCTGCAGTCTAGCTAATCCAATGATAGCTGGCTGTGAATAGAAAGTGCAAGAATGCAGTAGTTGCTTAGTCAATGAGGCTGGGTGTCTCAGCTGGTCTTCAATATTTTCTGAAATCCGGAAGGAGTTAGAAAGAGCAAGGCAAGAGCAAGAGGAGGTGGGCTTTTCCAACTCAAATGATCTGTATTTAGGGTGTGTCTTCCCTTCTTGAGATCCAGATTAAAGGCCACAAGATATACTGGTAAATACTGGCACAAATATTACAGGAGTAACCAAATAGTTTCTGAATCAATGTAAGGCTCACTCCATCAGATAAAACCCATACCTGACACTGTTAATGAGGGAAGAACCAGAGACTATAAAGGTCATGGGCCTAGAGGAAAACCTATTACTATTATTCTGGAAAGGAATGTAGTAATACAATGACTACTAATGACATACTACTATACCCATAGATCAGTACCTCATACAGCACACATCAGAGGAGCTTCTTCTTGCAATAGATAGCAATTAACATAGAAATCCACAACTGGACAATGTCCCAAGAGTGTGAGAATTTGGAGCACACAGTCCTAAATGAGATGACTTCATCAAACCCCTCTTCTCAAGTCTCCAGGGTCTATATAAAAGAGGAAGCAGAAAAATTATAAGAGCCAGATGATGGATGATTCCAAGGAAATGGTGTCTTCTGGACACAATAGCGGATGTACATAATGAACTCACCATGACTGTGGCAGTGAGCAGAATACCTGCACATGTTCAAACCAGGCAAATCCCAGCAAAGAGAAGGAGAGGTGGACACAAAGTCTCCTCCCTAACCAAGAAGCTATTTGCAATTATTACCCACTAGCAAAGGGAAATCCATTTTCTCCAATGGAATGTCACTGGTTATATCAACCCCACTCCAGAGCAGGACCCATACCAACACAAAACAAAATCCATGATTTTTGGAGGGATTTTCTGTTTCATTTTTACTTGTTGTTTGGGTCTTATTTGTTCTTTTCTTGATTATTTTGAATTGTGAAGGATTTATTTGATTTTTATTTTGTTTTTCAGAGATAACATTAAGTTCATGGGTAGGAAGGTAGGAGAACTTGGAAGGAGTTAGGGGATGGGAAGGAACATGTTCAAAATATAGTCTATAGAAAAAAATTTAAACTAGATGTTTTAAAACAATATTGTCTAATTATGGTTTCCCTTCCTCCAACTCTTTCCAAATCCTTCTCAATTCACCCTCACTCAAATTCACACTTTTCTTTTTCTCTCTTATTAGAATACAAATTAGCATCTAAAAGATAATAAAATATGGTAAGATAAAAAGAAACAAACTGGAATAGGATGAAGCAAACAAACTACTAGGAGAAAGGAAGGAAGGAAGGAGGGAAGGAGGGAAGGAAGGAAGGAAGGAAGGAAGGAAGGAAGGAAGGAAGGGAGGGAGGGAGGGAGGGAGGGAGGGAGGAAGGAAGGAAGGAAGGAAGGAAAAAATAATGTCCATACAAATCATTAAGAGACAAGCAGCTTTCAAAAGTGCCATTGAATTCATTTTATACTGGTCACCTACTGCTGAGTATGGCCTCTGTCCTTAGGAGTGTTTTGTAAGAGAGGGACCTGGGGCAGAAGGGGACCCAAACCAGGCTTGTGTTCGGTGTCTTGGCGGGCCTGGGGTTCTGATGTGGTCCCCGGGGGCAAGAGGCCCAGGCCCCAACTGGGGGGAGACCTGGCAGGCCTTCTGCCGCCCGAGTGGGAGGAGGATGAGGAGCGCATGTCTTTCCTGTTCTCCGCCTTCAAGAGGAGTCGCGAGGTGAACAGCACCTACTGGGACAGCAAGATGGGCTTCTGGGCGCCATGCTGAGCCATAGACACTGCCAAGGGATAGTGGGCCTGAGTCTGCGGGACTTGCAGAAGGCCTTCCACCGCAAGGGCAGTGTCCCTCTGGGGCTGGCCACGGTGCTGCAGGACCGGCTGTCGAGGCGAGCTGCAGCAAGAATCAGACTTCATGGCCAGTGTGGACAACAGCTGGATCTCCTGGGTGGTTGTTGGAGTCTTCCAGCTGAAGCCCCTCAAGTAGACTCTTTTTAATATGCTGGGGGGTAACAAAGTTCCAGCTGAGGAGGTGCTCGTGACTGTGGAGCTGCTTAAGAAAAAGGCTGAGGAGTTTTGTCGCTTGTACCAGAACTCGCCCCTGTCCTCCCACCCTGGGGTGGCCCTGTCAGAGCTGAGTACTCAGTGTGTCACTCCTGCCCAGACGAGAGGACCTTCTACCCGGTGCTGCGGCAGCTGCAGAAGAAGAGTCACGGTCTTGGAACAGAATGGAGAGAAGATTGTGAAGTTTGCCAGGGGACCACATGCCAAAGTGTCTCCTGTCAACGATGTGGATATTGGGGTCTACCAGCTGATGCAGAGCAAGCAGCTTCTCTCTCGAAAGGTTGAGTCTTTATCCCAAGAATCTGAGAGGTGCAAAGAGGAAGCCTGCCCACCATGCCGAGCTGGAAAGAAGCAGTTGGCACTGAGGTCTCTCAAAGCCAAGCAGAGGACAGAGAAACGCATTGAGGACCCACACGCCAAGCTGGACATTGTTCAAGGCATCCTGGATCGCATCTATGCTTCCCAGAAAGACCAACTGGTTTTTAATGCTTACCAAGCTGGTGTAGGAGCCTTGAAAATCTCCATGAGGGATGTCACAGTGGAGAAGGCAGAGAGCCTTATGGATCAGATCCAGGAACTGTGTGATATGCAGGATGAAGTTTCTCAGACTGGCTGACAGGGTAACCAATGGTTTAGATTTTGCCAGTGAGGAACTGGAAAAGGAGTTGGACATCATCCTTCAGGACACCACGAAAGAACCTTTGGAACTTCTCAACAACCCCTATAAGACACTTTATACCAATAGTGTGCCTAAGCCTAAGATCTTCGATGCTGAACTTAAGGCTGAACTTGAGAAACTGTCCTTATCAGAAGAAGGTTTGCAGGTCCTAAGCAGTAAATCTCCAAAAAGGCAATTGGAGCCGACTTTCTAAAGCTATTGCAGGAATTCAAGGGAAGGACCCTCGTGTAAAAGAGGGACAGCCTTGTGTGTGTACATAGTTATTTAATGAGACCCACTGAGAAGTTGTTAAGGGGTGGAAAGAACCACTCGGATGGATCTGGATGCTGCCACTCCTGACAGGACCGATACAGCTCCTGGAAGTCATGCTGTGAAGGTGTGCTCCCAGCTGCTGTCATGGACCTCCCTTCTCGTCTTTATAGTGCCACAATTTATACAATTCTGTGTTTGACCGTCGTCTCTGATAACCTGCAATTCTCGCCATTGGCTCCGTTAGGTTTGTCTTCACCCACCAGCTTCGTTCCAGCCAGTGAAGGTGAAAGGTTCGCAGCTTTGCCCATCAGAGCCAGCCCTGTCTTCCACTCCTGAGGTTTTGAAAACCAAATTTTGTTATCTGCAATGCCATTTAAACTTTTCCCTGTCCTCTGCTTTGTTGGAATTAAGAATGAGAGTCAAACAAGTTTTACTCAGAGACCTAACAGCTGAATGTCTGGAGAAACCTTGTCCACAAAATGTTTCTCTACATGCTTTGTCAAATTCTCTAGGTGTTCGTGCTCTGAATGGTTCAGGGTCATGGCAGTTGCGAGGATGGCTTGTGTCGTTGGGGGTCATAACCTCTTCCATCCTAGGCAGAAGCAGATCTGCTGATGGGGGTGGGGAAAGGGTTAATCTGTCTTTTGAACCTGAGCAGGAGAAACCCAAGTCAACCCCATGGTGTAAAAGAAGCTAAGTTTTTGCTTTGGCCCCATCATAACTTATGTGTGTTTTCTGGAACAAGCCACATGGTGCCACATTCCCTGTTTCTTGAGCCTGACACTCACTGCAGGCTCCCTATTAGGGTCTGGAAAGCATTTTACCTATATCCAGCACTCAAGGCAGGGGGCCTGAGCCAGGATGTGCAATAGGAGGAGGTGACCCTGACCTGTGTGCTGCCAAGGGCCCTGCTCTGCCCTGCACCTGCCTCCTGCAGGCTCATCTTCTTTCTGTGAAATGCAGGGCAGGCAGGAAAGGGTAGGTCCGAATGCTCAGATGGCAGCATGGAGAGGAAAAATGACAGCCACACTGCCAGTTTGCTGTCCAGGATGATGACTGCCTGGATCTCTTTGCACTGCCCCTCTTGCCTTGAGGTAGCACAGAGCAGAGGGGGAGACTTTGCTTCCAGCCAGGAGCATGAATCACTGTTCAAGGAGTCTCTCCCACTCAGCTTTGGCGGACGAAAATATTGGGGCTGAAGAAAAACAATCACTATTTTTTTTTTTTAAATCTGGTAAATCATTAAAAGAGAAAAACACTAAAAAAAAAAAAAAGGTGTTTTGTATATGCAATGAGACTCCATTTAAGAAAACTAATATTTGCTTTGTGAGTGGTTATCAATTAAAGATAGATTCTGAGTAAGAGATAGGGCCTTGTGTCTACTTCCCCTCTCAATTCTGGGATCCTATCTGGCTTAGACTCATGCAGGGACTGTGCATGTTGCCACAAGGCTCTGTGAGTTCATATGTGCATTTGTCCTGCTGTGTTTGGAAGGCCCTGTCTCTTTGTGTTCTCCATTCCCACTGGCTCACATAGGCTTTCTGCCTCCACTTCCACAAACTTCCCTGAGCCCCAAGTGGAGACAACCTTGATGTAGACAACCCATTTAGGACTGAGTGTGCCAGGTGTTTCACTCTCTGAACATGTCCACCTGTGGGTCTCTATATTTTTCCCATCTACTGTAGGAGGAAACTTCTCTGATGCTGGCTGACCAAGACACTGATCTATGAGTGATACAGAATGTCATTAGGAGTCATTTTATTGCTACATTCCTTTAGCAGAACAGTAGTATTCAGATTTCCCTTAGGTCCATTGATGTTCTAATCTTAGGTCGTTGATTACCCGATCAGTATCAGGTATGGTTTTATCTCATGAACTGGGCCTTAGATCCAACTGGATAATGGTTAGTTACTCCCACAGGCTTTGCACAATTATCAAATGTTGTTTCACACCAAATTCTAGACCAATAGTTTAAAAAAAAATCACCTTGCCACCTATCCCTTCTACCCAATCTCTAAAACCACCAAGGCATGTAATTCTCTGCTTGTGGTTTTTTCCTTTAAAACCCTCCAACCCCTGAGTCCTGGACTGCAGCATTTCCCTCCATCAGCTGCATCAGAGCATAAGTTGGCTGCCCAGGTTCAAACCTGACAATAAAGAGATCCTTGTGTGCTTGCATCAGAATCTGACTTCTTGGTAGTCTTATGACATGGGTACAACATGTGGACTCATGTCTGGGGCTTCCATGTCTGGGACTTCAATTTAATTCCATTTCTTAATGTATCTATTTTTATGCAAAAAGCCTACTGTTTTTTACTATTACAGCTTCTCACAGATCAAGGATGGCTTTATTATGATTATGATTATGATTATTATTCATGATTGTTTTTGTCATCATGGGTTTTTGTTTGTTCAATGTGTGTGTGTGTGTGTGTGTGTGTGTGTGTGTGTGTGTTTCCATATGAAGCTGAAAATTGTTCTGTAGATAAATTTCTTTTTTTCTTTTTTCTTTTTTTTTTGGTTTTTTGAGACAGGGTTTCTCTGTGTAGCTTTGCGCCTTTCCTGGAACTTGCTTTGGAGACCAGACTGGCCTCAAACTTACAGAGATCCGCCTGGCTCTGCCTCCCGAGTGCTGGGATTAAAGGCGTGCGCCACCAATGTCCGGCGTAGATGAATTTCTAAATGGTCTTATTAAATAAAACACATGGAGCCAAATATAGGGGTGAAAGCCTTTGATCAGGGAAATAGAAAAAGCTTCCAGCCAACCTTACCTTACCAACTCTGCAGCTTCCGAATGTGCATTACTTCCTGTCTACCTATGCCTTTATTGCCTTGCTGTTCTGCCCTCTCATTGGCTATTTTAACCCAGTTAACTCACTTCCGCTTCCTACACAGCTCTGTCACTTTCTGTCTGTCTCTACAAACTTCCAGGCCTGGTTGGTATTGGGATTAAAGGCATGTGCCACCACACTTGGCTCTATTCCCTAGTATGGCCTCAAACACACAGAAATCCTGCCTGCTAAGAGATTAAAGGTGTGTGCTGCCTGACCTCTCTGTTTACTTAAAATGGCTGGCCTTTTCCCCCTGATCTCCAGGCAAGCTTTATTTATTAATACCCAAATGAAATATCTCCACATTTCAGCACAAATATAATATCATCACATTGTTCTTTCAATTTTTGTGAAGACTGTTAGAATTTTGATGAGGATAACATTGAATCTGTGGATTGCTTTTGATGGCATGGCCATTTTTATTATATTAGCCCTATGAATCCATGAGCGTGGGAGATCTTTTCATCTTCTGATTTCTTTCTTCATTGTCTTAATGTTTTTTTTACCATAAAGTGTTTCAGGTTTTTTTTTTTTTTTTTGAGGTTATTGTGAAAGGCTTTGCTGATTTCTTCCTCAGCCATTTGTCATTAGTGTGGGTCCCTAGATGTGAGTCCCCCAGCCACCTCTGAATGGCCTTTGCACACTGGAGATCCCTGGATGTGGAGGAACTGGGAAAACATGGTCTTGAGCAGAATTAGGCACAGTTGTAGATGTAACTCTAAACAGTCTTATTAAATAAGAAACACAGAGCCAAATAAAGAGTTAAAAGCCCAAGAGGTCAGGGCACTAGCGAATAGCCTTTAGCTTACCAGCCACTGCCGTCCTTCCCCTGAGAAAAAAGACCTACTTCCTGTGTGTCTGTATTTTTATTGACTTTCTGTTCTGCCTTTTCATTCATTCTAAACCCAACCACATGACTTCTTCATCACTGCCTGTCTATACAGACCTCCAGGTCTCTATGGTTGGTACTTGGATTAAAGACGTGTGTCACCAAGCTGGCTATGTCCTTGAACACACAGACTCTGCTTGCCATGTGATCCAATTAACGGTGTGTGCTACCACTGCCAGACTTCTGCTAAATGGCTTGCTATTAGCTCTGACCTCCCAGGCAACTTTATTTATTAACATATAAATAAAATCACATCTCAGCACAAATAAAATATCACCATATACAGTGGGCAGAAATGACCTGGAGACTGTGTTGGAGAACAGAGACTGTGTTGGAGGACAGTTCCTTGAGCGTGGGCGGTATGATGACGACAAACAACATAACAAAACATAAACAAAAGAATGAAGAAATACACCTAATTTGCATATACAGACTGGATTGCAGGGAGGCAAATGTCAATGACACTCCAAATGAACAAGAGGGGAGTGCAGGAAGGAAATACTGCATGGATAGCAGAAGTCAGATGGCAAACTCCTGGTCACATGACTTCTGAGGAGCCAGTTTTCAGGTGGGGAGAGGGACGCTTAACTGACTTTAACATGATATGGCCTTTGTTTCTATGGTGTTGAGTGGGACTAGGCCTGATTTGGGTTGGGAGCAGTCCTACTCTTGCCACACTGAGAGCATCTGGGGTATGGTCAATGCTCTAGCATCTCTCATCTGAGCTAGGGGCCCACATTTAGTTTATAAAATGGCTACTGATGAGTATTGATTTTGTATCCAGCTGCTTTGCTAAAAGGGTATATCAGCTGTAGAAGTTTTCTGGTAGAATTTTTAAGGTTGTTTATGTATACAATCATATAATCTACAAATAAAGATCCAATTTGTATACACTTGATTTCCTTCAACTTTCTTATTTCCCTAGCTAAGACTTCAAGTACTACATTGGATAGGTATGAAGAGAGTGGACAATGATGTCTTGTTCCTGATTTTAGTGTAAAGGCTTTGGGTTTTTCTCCATTTAGGTGGACGTTGGCTGTGGGCTTACTTTAAATCATCTTTAATATGTTGAAGGGAGATTCTTGTATTCCTAGTCTAAGACTTTTATCATAAAGAGCTGTTGAATTTGCCAAGGGCCTTTTTGCATCTGATGAGATGATCATGTAATCTGGACTTTCACTCTGTTTATGTGGTAAGATCATATTTATTGATTTAAATATGTTGAACCATCCCTACATCTCTGGGATGAAGCCTACTTGATCATGCTGTATGATCTTTTTTATGAGTTTTTAGATTCCATTTGAAAGTATTTTATTGAGAATTTTGCATCTATGTTCATAAGGGATATTAGTCTATAACTTTCTTTGTTGTGTCTATATGATTTAAGTATCACAGTAATTGTGGTCTCATAAGAAGAAATGGGCAATATTCTTTCTGTTAATATTTTTTGGAATAATTTGAAAAATATTCACATTAATTCTTCTTTGAAAGTCTGGTGCAATTCCACAGTAAAACCATCTGGCCCTGGGGCTTTTATAGGTAGAATTTTAATTACTGCTTCTATTTCACTAAGGGTTATAGGTCTGTTTAAAAAGCTTATCTGATCTTGATTTAACTTTGGTGAGTGGTACCTATTGGGAAAATTATTCATTTCTTTTAAATTTTATAATTTGTGGAGTGTACGTTTTTAAAGTATGTCTTTATGATTTTCTGTATTTGCTTGGTGTTTGTTGCTCTGTCCCCCTTTTCATCTCTAAATTTGTTCATTTGGATCTTTTCTCTCTACCTTTTGGGTAATTTGGATAATGGTTTGTCAATCTTATTGATTTTCTCAAAGAACCAATCTTTGTTTCATTGATTCTTTTCTTTTTATATTTGCTTGTTTCTATTTATGGATTTCAGCTCTGAGTTTGGTTACTCCTTTTGGGTGGTTTTTTTTTTTTTTTTTTTTTTTTTTTTGGTTGTTGTTCTAGAGCTTTCAGGTGTTCTGTTAAGTTATTAGAATGAAGTCTCTCCAATTTCTTCATGCAAGCACTTAGTGCTATGAGCTTGCCTTTTAGAACTGCCTTTATAGTTTCCTATAACTTTTGGGTATGTTGTGTTTTCATTTTCATTCAATTCTAAAGGTTTTAAATTTCTTTCCTAATTTCTGTCTTGGCCCATTTTTCATTCAGAGTTGAGTTTGTTCAGTTTCCTTGAGTTTGTAAGCTTTCTGTTGTTGATATCCAGCTTTAATCCATAGTGGCCAGATAGGATGCATGGTGGCATTTTAATTTTTGGCATAAAATTTGCTTTGTGTCCACATATGTGGTCAATTTTGGAGAAATTTTCATGAGCTGCTGAGGAGGTATGATCTTTTGTGTTTAGGTGCAATGTTCTGTAAATATCTATTAGGTTCATGTGGTTTATGATTTCAGTTCCAGAACCTTGCTATTTAGTTTTTATCTGTAGGATTTCTCTATTGTCAAAAGTGGGGTATTGAAACCACCCACGATCACCATGTGAGGGTCAATATGTAATTTCAGTTGTAGTAGTGCTTTGTTTATGAAGTTGGGTACCTTTGTGTTTGGTGCATAGATGTTCAGAATTATAATATCTTTTGGTGAACTATTCCTTTTAATCAGTATGTAGTGTCCTTCCCTATCTCTTCTGATTAGTTTTGTTGTAAAGTCTGTTTTGTCAGATATTAAAGTGGCTTACACCAGCTTATTCCTTAGGTCCATTTGTTTGGAATCTCTATCCTTTTACCCAAAAGTGATATCTATCCTTGATGTTAAGTTTTGTTTCTTGGATGCAGCAGGATGGACCTTGTTTTCATATCCATTCTCTTAATCTGTGTCTTTTTATTTGGGAATTGAGGCAACTGATGTTGAGAGTTATTAGTGAGCAGTGTTTGGTGACTCCTGTTATTTTGTTGTGGTGGTGTAGGTTTTTTCCTCCTTTGATTTTCCAGTCTGAGGTTATTTAGTTCTTATTTTCTTGGGTGTAATTAACATTTTCATATTGAATTTTTCTGCTAGTGCCTTCTCTAGAGCTATATTTCTAAAGAGAACTGCTTAAATTTAGTCTTATTGTAGAATGTCTTTCTCCATCTATTGTGATTAAAAGTTTATCCAGAGCCGGGAGGTGGTGTTACACGCCTTTAACACCAGCATTTGGGAGGCAGAGTCAGGTGGATCTCTGTGAGTTCGAGGCCAGCCTGGGCTACCAAGTGAGTTCATTCCAGGAAAGGCACAAAGCTACACAGAGAAACCCTGTCTCAAAAAAAAAAAATTTATCCAGGCATAGTCCTCTGGGCTGGTATCTGTGATTCTTTAGAGTTTATAGAGCATCCCTTCTGGCTTTCACAGTCTCCACTAAGAATTCAGGTATTGTTCTTATAGGTCTTCCTTTATATGCTACTTGCTCTTTTCCTCTTGCAGCTTTTAGTATTCTTTCTTCTGTATTTTAGAGTTTGGGTTATTATGTGTCATAGCGAGTTCCTTTACTAGTCCAATCTATTTAGTATCCTGTATACTTCTTGTTGAGGTATCTCCTTCTTTAGGTTAGAGAAGTTTTCTTCTATAATTTTGTTGAAAATATTTTCTGTGCCTTTGACCTGGGTGTCCTTCCTCTATTCCTATTATTCATAGTGTTGTGCCCAGATCGTGACCCCCAGAGAGACCACCAAAGACGAGCATGCCGGAATGCAAAAGCAAGGTTTAATTCTGGATATCCAAAAGCAATACAAGCCTAGGCAGGGACTTCGTCCAATACATCCAACGCAGTGGAGGCTGGAGGAAGCGCCCACCTGTCTGCAAGCTCAGTTTTTAAAGGGAAAAGTCACAAGGTTACATCATTTAGGGGTGCTAGTACGGGTACAATTCTGATTGGCTTGTGTCTAGGAATTCCAGAAATCACAATTCAGTTTTCCTTCTAAGGAAGTAGTTGCCCACCACCATTTTTCATTGGCTGCCCCCAGATGGGGGCATCTGGTGATTACCCAGTTACTATGGAAACTAGGGTTGGGACATTCTATGGTCAAGCAGTTGCCTAGGGGGCCAGGGAGAGGACATTCCATAGTCTGGCAGGCATTACCTCGTGACTATCTTGTGACTCTGTACTTTTACACTTCCTGGTTTCTGGAATCTGAACTGACTGGTCTCAGTAACTTCTGGCCTGTTCTCAAAAGGAGAAATCTTAGGCCTTAATTTTAGGGTGAAAGCATTTTGGTCTTATCTAAGATGGCTCATTTTGGTCTCACAATAGATTGGTCTTTTCATAGTATCCTAGATTTCCTGGATGGTTTGTGCACGATTTTTTTTTTTTTTTGATTTAGCATTTTCTTTGGCTGAGGTATCCATTTCTCCTATCTTGTCTTCAATGCCTCTCTTCCATCTATTGGTGAAGCTTGCCTCTGTAGTTCCTGTTCTAGTTCCTACATTTTTCATTTCTAGATTTCTCTTAGTTGGGGCATTATTTAGTAAATCTATTTTCACTTTCATGTCTTGAATTCTTTTATTTTCTTCCACTGTTTTTGAATTTGTTAGTGGATTTGTTCATTTCTTCTTTAAGGTCCTTGAACATATTCATAGTATCTATTTTGAAGTCCTTGTCTGAAAGACCCTAGCCCTTCAGGCTTACATCCCCCAAGCCTCAGAAGAATGAGGAACTAAAAAGCTAGTTCCAACGGCAGACTGACTCAGCCATTACTCAACCACCCTTACTGCAATGTATGGAGATTTCTGTTAAGATATGTTGATCAACTGTGCCTAGGATAACTGCAAGTGCTCCAGGAAAGACCACTGTAACCTTTGTGTAACCTTCACTCCTGCCCTAATACCCCGTCCTGAGATTCTGGGAAAAATGTGCATATGGATGTGATTATACCTACCCTGTGATTAGGCCATGATCTTGTGAAATTAGCCACTAGACATGAACCAATCGAAATGAAATTGCATGGGAATTATAATCTTATGGCTTTGTGAGTTTTTTTTTTTTCCTTTAAAAGTACCTATGCAGCTGCAGTAGGGCATGGCTCTTGCTCTTGGGAGGAGAGGAGCCCGACTGTACATCCGCATCAATAAACCTCTTGCTGTTTGCATCAACTGGACTGGAGTCTGGGTTCTTGGGGCGCCCACCCAAGAAGGTAGTACCCTGGGTCTGGGGTCTATTAGTCTTGTGCTTCAGCTATATTGAATTTCTCAGGGCATTCTGTAATAGGTTTGTTAGGTTCTATTAGAGGCATTATTGTCTTAGCTGTCATTAACTGTGCTTTTGTGCTGTTTTCTGTCTATGCATTCTATGTGTTGATATCTGTTCTTCTCTTTTGGGGTGGATGTTCTGTTCCTTGGTTTCTGTTGTTCTCTCTGGATCTCAGGAACATGTGGTGGCTGTGGGTTGCCTGGGTACCTGACACCTGTGGCCACTGAAGGTCCCAGGGAGAATGTATTTCTAGGTGACACAAAAGAATGGGGATGAGTTAGAAGTGGGTGGAACTAAAAGGCTCCACAAGAAGCAGGTAAGCTAGGTCTGCCACAAAGTTTGGTGGAGTCAAAGAGGAAGGACAGGTCTCCACAAATGGTCTGCTACAGGGCTGGGGATAAAACTGGGGAATTGGAATTTGAGGACAGGAAGAAGATTGAAGATGGACTCCCTGATTCCCAGGCCAGCAGGGCTCCAGGTAGAGACTGCCTTGGGGTACTGGTCCCTGAGACAAATGTGTTAGGGAGGAAGAGCATATACACAAAGAATTTGGATAAGGTCATATCAATGAGGCTTTTTGCCTCCAGGCTCCCTGCTCCTTTTATAGCATTTGAATTGGATATCTGCCTTCTGCAAACATACCCTTTAGCTAACATCCAAAGACAGGGCCAGCTCCAAACAAAGCATCCAAGGACAAGCCATGAACAGAATAGCTGGCCAGACCACCTGCTAGGTCCCTGCAGCCCCTTAATTATGGTAAAATATCCTTTTGAAGATAGCCTGGCTCCTAGGTGCATAGCTTTGCCTCTTATGCAAATCAAGCTCAGAACTCCCCTCCTCTTACAGCCCAAGAGCAAAGCTGTGATGCAAATTGACTAGCTATCAATTTGCTAGTACTCCCCACCACACCCTGTCAGAAAAACTGCAGCATAGGAAAATAGAGGCAGTTTTATTTTAGTGATTTATAGATTTCTTTACCCAACCACCTATAAGATTATAGTTTGAGCACATTTATGATAGACTCGTGTTTTCACCTCACTTATAAGAATATATTTCTAGCACATAAATTTTTTCTATTTATTCCATCCCTTGTCTGATTCAAATTCTATTCACTCCCCCTTTGGGTTGCAAATGAAGTCGACCAGGAAGCTTCTGGTGGGGACCTTGCAAGTCTTGTATTGTAAACATCAGTGTTGCTATTTTGGGGAGATACAAACTGGTTCCTGAGAGGACAGGCAGAATTATGGTGGCAGATGAATAAACCAGTTGGACCAAACAGCTCCATGTATTTAGATTCTTTTCCCATAAATCATTCATGCCATTAGTAGTGTCTCTTCGGGGCCCCTGGGAAGGAAATTAAAAGAGGCTGGACCTCAAAATGTCTGAAAGCTGCTTAGCTGTATTGTCCTGTTTATCTCATCACTGTGACTCCAAGGTCTTCCATAGTCCTCCCACCCCAACTCTGCTTCAGGATGGTTATGGTCATGTCAAGTTCAGCAGACATTGCTTATAGTTTTAGGCCAGCCTGGCCTACATAGCAAGCTCCAGGACAGCCAGGGATACACACAGTAAGACGCTGACTCAAAAACAACAGAATTCTGCTCTTAGTGGTATCCCTCAGAAAAACAGCCAGGAGGCATGCACAACAGAATTTCATGAACTATCTTCATGAAAAAGAACTGTCTTGTAAAATAAATGGTGAACTCTGAACTTAATGATATACAGCATATCTCAGAAAGGTAATGTGTACGGTATGATTCCAGCACATGTGAAGGAAAAATTATATATAAGTATACTAAAAAAAGTACATGGTAAAAGAACACCAGAGGGAAGGCTGTATAAGCAGAGCCATCCCAGAGAAGGAAAAAAACTGAAAGGTCGGTAAAACTTACAGCAGGACAGAACTGATCATACATACATGTACTTACACATACACTGAATTCAATTTCTCATAATTTGCTTACTTTATTTATTTATTTATTCATTTATTCATTTATTTATTTATGAGATGGGCTTTCTCTGTATAGCTTTGGAGCAAGTCCTGGAATTCCCTCTGTAGACCAGGCTGGCCTTGAACTCAGAGAGATTCACCTGCCTCTGCCTCCCGAGTGCTGGGGCCACCACTGCCCGGCCACTTTCTTTCTTTTTTTTTTTTAAAGATTTACTATGTATACAGTGTTCTACCTGTATACCAGGAAAGGGCATCAGATCTCATTATAGATGGTTGTGAGCCACCAAGTAGTTGCTGAGAATTGAACTAGGAACCTCTGGAAGAATAGCCAGTCCTCTTAACCTCTGAGCCATCTCTCCAGCCCTGCTTACACTTTATATTCTAGTATTTTACACTTAACAAAATTCTATAGCTTCAAGGATAGCAAGAGTCAAAGGAAGTTAAATGTCCAAAGATGGATACCCACCCACATTTTTTCAATACATGTGAGTCACTTAGAAGTTACTTTGCAGCAGGCTACATGGCTCAGTGGGTAGGTACTTGCTGCAGATACCTGACAACCTGACTTCAAGCCCAGCATACACACATAATTTTAAATGTCTCCTTTTGCTGAAAAGTCTTGCCTCTTTACTTGGCCCCACAAGCCCCCTTGGAATAGCAGAACAATGAAAGTTTGAGAGGCATCAGTTCCAGAGGGGAGCAATCACTGGTGAGGACAAGTCCACAACTGGAGAAATAATTTAACCTTTAAATGACTTCTTTGGGCCACCTTCCAGGACTGCTCACTTATGCCTACCCATGCTCCTTGTTTGAATTCTTCTCAACCCAAAGCTCATGTTGATATATTAGAGACAGGACAGGTTTGGGGTCACTAGATTACTGTGTTGTCACCTATGTAGCTACACTGAATAAATCCCTTTCTGCTTTCCTCAATGCCCACTTCTCTAACTGGGGTGTTTAGACAGGAACTGAATGTTGCCAATGAGGTCAGTAGTCAGGACTTCTGCCCTGAAAACTGTGGCTAAATATCTGTATGCACTGTAATTGTTTGAACTCAAAAATAAGAGAAAAAGAAAAGGCAGGCCACTGCATAATGCTGTGTAATGATGTGATTTGTTTATTTAAAATGATATCCCAATTTGTCCAACAATTTATCACACTTTTACTTTCACCTCAACAAAAACACTTTTATATTTTATTTTAATCATGTATGCTATTTATTAATATCAGAGTCCAGGATGTTGACCAGTGAGTAGTACATAGTTCAATTAGACCCTTGGTAGCTATGGTGTCCTTGCTGGATTCTTGGGATTTTGGTGATGGTGGCTGCTCCTTAAAGTCCTGTATCCAACCTGCTGCAAGAATTTAGCAACACACACCTCCACTCAAGGCCTCTTTGTTGTCTTCAAAAGATAAATATAAATGTATTTTTGTCTGTATGTAAGTCCATGAGACTATTTCCCATCATTTTCATATACTCTGTTTTGTTTTTGCTCTTTGAAGAAAAAACTTATTCTTCCTCTGTAACCCCTGACAGCCTCAAGTCTGAGGTATTCCTCTTGCCTTGGCCTCAAGTTCTAGGTGTGAGCCATTCACATATGGCTTACTTTTACTCACATTTTTGTTTCTTTCTTTTTACCTTTTTCTTCTTTATTTTCTTTCATTTACTTTTATTTCATCTGTAATTGCTACTTCTTTACTTTCCACACTCAAATAAACATGATTTCATTAAAAATAAGCACAAACCCAAATATTCTTAATCTAATGGATGAGTCAATAGATAAGTCTGCTTTCCTTAAATTTTCATGTATTCCTACCTTTAAAAGCCAACCATAAAGTCACACCTGAAAAATAAATGAATTTAAAAGAATAAAATATACATTTCAAAAAAAAACACAATGATCAAGACAATCTATTGTACAATTTACAAAGTCAACAGAAGAGAGCATAAAAACAGCCATCTTCAAATATATCCTTAACATCACTCTCCTAAATAATATCATTGAAGATCATGGATTTTCAGATATCTGTATATCAGCTCCAAGAAAAAAAATAAAGAGATGTGGGTGACAGGATGGGAAGATTAAAAACTTGTCCCACATAAAACTACATGTGTATTAGAAATTCAAGATTAAACTTCTAGAACAAATTTTTAAACATAAAAGTTTGTTGGTTTGGGGATAAATCTCAGTCACAGAGTGCTTGCCTAGCATGTCTTAGGTCCTAGTCCTGGGTTTAATTCACAGTACCACTTGGGGGGGGGGATATGTCTTTTTCCTTTTTTTTTTTTTGATAGAAATAAGAGAGAATATTACTTAGTAATAATTGGACATACCCATTCCGCCAAGAGCCAAATGAATTTTTTCCATAACACCGTCTCTCACATTACTAAAACAGTATCAATTATTTGGATCAATTTCAAGTTTGAAATATTTTAACTGATTTGTGTATGCAGAATTATTGGAGCTGAGTTATTTAACTATTTGAAACATGATGATTGTGTTTCCTTTGGCAAATCTGAGTGGCTGCTCTGACAGTGATATGGTGAGAATAAGTGAGACACTTGAAATCTTCCCTTTAAAAACACATAATCTGTATAATATTAAGTAGTAAGTAGGTCACATCTCACGTCTTCTTAACAAGGAAGAACTGGGTGCAAACCTTATGAGGAAAGAACTAGTAACAATATGCACTGCCTGTTTTAGCACTGGTACCCTACATATGTTAAGAATGTAACAGTAAGCAAAAAATAAAAACCATTATCATTTTACCAAAGAAACAAAACATAGAAGGGAGGAAATGAGCTTGGTGTGGGTCAGAGATCCCACTAAGATTCTGAACCAAATTTTAAACACATAGGCATCTACATACAACTTCCATGACTACTTATACTAGAAAGATTCAAAACAGAAAAGGTGATGCATGGCCTACCTTGTTAAAGACAAATATTCACATAACTAAAAGTCCCATAAAGTGCTTCAGCAGACTACATCATTGCCCTGTTACTGAAGGTACCTAATAAGTGAGTCACTTAATGTGACTTACTGCCTGCATTCAGAGGCAAATGAGACAATGGAAATCTTTTCAAATCTAATACTTTATAATTACAAAAAAGCAATCCTAAATATACTACCTTTTAGAATTCTAGAATATCTGTAAATACTGAGAACACAAGGAGCCCACACAAACTAGCTGTGTTAAGTAGTCATTTCCTACTTTAATATTCACTTGCTGTGCTCTTAAAATCTCTATGAGAGAAGCAGGAATTTTCCCTGTATCTTTTGGCAATAGATTCAAAAAGCAAATGTTTCAGGCCTGTAAAATTTCATGAAGTCTGAAGTCTTTAAAGCTAAATTATTGAATATCTTGAATTATTATTGCACTGAGATGTTGCCCGGAATATGTCTACAACAAAAGTAAGGTAAGCGGATCTACAAGCATTTGCTTTCCTTATTAGATAAGCGAACTTACAAAAGAAATGCAAAATGCAATTTAAATAAGCTTATATATGTGTGACAATCTATCAATCTCTTATAGAGTGAAATCCAATGCCCAACACTAAAAATCTGTGAAAAACCACAAGGGCATTACTGTCACAAAGTCCTGACTACTGATGCATTTCATTTTGAGATCATTGAGCTAAAACAGCATTTCCTCAAGATTTAAGAAAAATAGATTAGGAAACAGACTCTTTTAAATCACTGAATACATCATTTCTGTCATTAAGAGAAATAACTTGAGCGTTTTTTCTGCAATAATTCATTCTAATGAAATAATTCTCTAACTCCTAATAAACACTACATTTAAAAGAGTAAGGGAATTATCAGTAGGCATTCTTCCTTGTTTTAAGTTATTTGTCTCTAAAATATGTCAAGTAAGCTTTTAAAGACTCAGGGAGCGGCAGCTTCATGATCTTTTCCCTCAGTAAGTTCTGAGGTGGCTCCTCATGCTTCATGGTTTCACTATGATCTTTCTCTTCTTCTTCTTCTTTGCTGTCTTCTTCCATTTTTTCATCCTCTTCACTGTCTAGGGGCTGAGGAATAAGCTGATTACCTACAAATACATAAGTGTTAATTCTTTGTTTAACTCTCTTTCTTTTCCTCTTGGGTGGAGCCCTTTGCGGAATTCCCTTGGCCTGCATCTCATCATTTATGAAGTTTCTAAGTGTACGTCGAATATAAATACGAGCCAAGTCTTGGAGATTCCTGACAGCACATGGGGCTAAAAACAAACAGAAAAAAAGAAAACATTATTCACTGTTGTGAAACTTATAAAAAACCTCAAACTATAAAAAAAAATATGGTGAGAACACTTAATACACAATGACTTAATGCACACTGAGCAGGGCAGGCAGTGCAAAAAATGAGGTGAATATCCATGTTGCTATCTATATGCATGCAGAATGTCAAGAATAATAATAGTGATAATTTAGAAACAGAGTAAGGACAAAATGGTAAGTACATTAGAGATTTTACCCTGCATATTATTTTATGCTGGTTTTTTGATTGTTTGTTAGATAGAGGGGAGTTCATCACAACCCCATTCATAACTCCAATTCCAAAGGATCTGACACCCTCTTCTGGCCTCTGAGAGACCAGGCATGCACATGTTGCACATGTATACATGCAGGCAAAATACTCATACAAATAAATTAAACATAAATGTATTTTTTTACTTAAGAAGATGAATGAATCATAGAGACAAATACTTAACTGGAAAAAGTCAAGACAACATTTCAATAGTTGCCTAAACTCTGAAAGCTGTAGGGGGTGCTCACATAATGTGTGTATGGTGGGAGAGAGTAACAGGTAGAGGGAGGCAGAGAGAAAGAAAGCAAGCGTGGACATTGGACCATCAGGTAGGAGTTGTGAATACACAGATCCCCACTGTAAGAGGCACTGCTTTAAGACACTAATGTTTACAAATGTATCACAAAGTGGAGGAAGAAGGACCATACATTCAACTGTACAAAATACCAAGTGTGCCTTCGATGCAAAATTGTTCAACAAATTACTTAACAAACTACTTGTTAAACAATAGGCCAGTCACATAAGAACTCTTTTAGATACATGACTGGCTTAAACTAGAAAAGTTCCTGAATACAAGTAGAATACATTTGTGGAAGAGATAGGTTAAAAAGATGGAGAAGGGATGAAAAGTGTAAAAAAAAAAAAAAAAAAAAAAGAGAGAGAGAGAGAGAAACAGAATTTGAAGAAAACAAAACAGCAATCATGTAACAGGTAGTTCTTGCCTAGATGTACAATAGCTTTCTACTAGCTAGGGGCAAAGGCCTCCCTGAGGAGACTGTCAGCCAGAGTCTAAGGGAGCTGAATCACTTAGCAGCCATGAAAATAATCTGGGGCAGAGAGAACAGCAAAGTCCTAATAGGTGAATGGGCTTCATGGGCTCAAGGATCATTTACTGTGTAGGTTGTGATGTGTGGAATAGCAGGTCAGTTGAACTCTTTATCAGAGCTATGGCCACAATGACAGGAAGGGGCAAGACAGAAGATGAGAGACAAACAAAATATTGATATATAAGAGGGCACAGAAACAAATTGGCTATGGTGATTAAAAGCAAAAGTATAGACCAAAGGACCCAGTGTCTAGCCTAGCTTTGTGGGCAGGAGCCAGTATCAGATACAAACAGGGTAGACACAGAGGAGAACATGACAAGCGGAAACTCAAGTGTTTGCCTGTACTGAATCTGAGATAGCTATCACTATCAAAGGTCATTTCAGGAGCAGTATCAGCAAGGACAGGACACAGGAGGGTTGCTGGGACTTCCTCTGGCCTCTGCATGTTTGCATAGGCATATGCATCCCCACACACGTGTACTGCATAACATACATGAAAAACAAGCATTTTCTTGTATATTATTAAAAGCCTTAATAATATACTTCCCAGTGGCTCAGAAGAAAAACTACAAACAGCGAGAACTATTTTCAGGAAATGAATCTAAGTACACCATGCTTTTTGTCCGTCTACTTTATTCCTCTGGGATAAAATCCTACCTACACACCTACAGTTCTGTTGTCTTGCCTAGCTCCTTTCTTGCCTGATTTCTTCTATATTCATCTACTGTTCCCTCTAAGTTCTGTCTTAATTCTCTTGTCTTAATTCTGCCTCATCTAGGTCCTTCTCATCTCGTTCTTACCCTGCTAGTACTTCCCCACCTGGCTCTTCCTCATCTTCCATCTCATATACATGTTCTCTCTGGTCAAAATCCTCCTTATCCCTCTCCATTCTCCGTCCTCAAGTTCTCCACTCCTTTTTTCCTCTTCATCTTCTTATACCTCTAAATCCTCTCAAGTCTCTGAGGTGTTCAGTTACAAACCCAAGCCATAGCAATCCTCCCCCTCCAGCCAGGTCACCTGGATTGAATTCCTACAGGGTCATAAAGGCAGGTAAGAATGTTCCTCAGGCAGTGACAGTCAGGCTTTCTTTTACAACTTGAAAATGGAGTGGTTAAAGGAGGAGGTCAATTAAGAGCTAATGATCAGTTAGTATATCAAGAAGGGGATCTATGTGCTCAGTCTACTTTCCGAGAAGTAGTTAGGTAAGAAATTAGGCGTCTATTAGTAAGGCTGTAAGGAAGGAGGGTCTCACCCTAAATTAAACAAGAAATCCTCCTGACCTAGGAGACAGGTGTTGCTTCTTTTGGCCTTTGATGATTGATAGGTATTTTAGATAAATACACTATTAGGAGTTCTTGGAAGCACGCATAGCATTACAAGAAAATCACTGTAGCAATCAGCTAATATATATACAAAAGCTAAATTATCACCAAGACTTCTTAAGCCATGGCTTGACCTTTGGAGAAGTCCCTGACTTTTCCAAGTAGTAGCATTTGTGACAATAGTTTAGTTCCATTACATTCTCATGTGGCTTACAGCAACATTTCTTTTTTTAAAAAAATAATCTATTTCTTTACAGTCAGACCTAGAGAGTGACACCCTGTCTCATAAAAATAAACAATTAAAACAGCAAAAAGTGAAAGATTGAGAAAATTGATTTATTTAGGTTGAACCATACAAAAACATTTTGGTTTCCCTAAACAAACAAACAAACAAACAAAACCCTAACTTCAAATATTAAATAAAAATATTTTTAAAATATTAATTCCATAGAAACCAATGTGATAAAATTTTATAATTTATTATGTAGTCTCTGCTCCTGCCTGAACTTAATTATACCCTTCTTTTTGAAATTTTAAATCATATTTCTATGGTTTTATATGCATATAAACAACATACACATAAAACCATGGAAAGAAATATGATTTTAAGTCAAATAAAAATGTGATAAATCAAAGGAAAAATTATAACTTCATTTTAATAAGCTACTGAGTATGAGCAGTTTTACTGTTAAAAGAGCCATTTGGCACAGGGTTTACACACATATTGCTTTTAGGGGGTTTGGGGACCAGTGTTCTAGTCTATTTTAATTCTCTGTAATTATCAGGATAATATTCTATGAACAAAGAGATACTGTGATTTATTTTAGTAGAAACGGAAACTTGCACTTATTCTCCATTCTTTCAAGGAATTTTAGCAAATAGCAATTTTTTTTTTTTTTTTTTTTGGTTTTTTCGAGACAGGGTTTCTCTGTGTAGCCTTGCGCCTCTCCTGGAGCTCACTTGGTAGCCCAGGCTGGCCTCGAACTCACAGAGATCTGCCTGGCTCTGCCTCCCGAGTGCTGGGATTAAAGGCGTGCGCCACCAACGCCCGGCTGCAAATAGCAATTTTTAAAACTTTTTTATCGTTGATTATTATACAAAGTTTTGTTTAGGGGTAGCAACTCTCAACCTGCTTTGGAGACTGCTGTTTATATATGGAAATAATTAATACCAAAAAAAGTGCCCTGGGCCTAAGATTAACATTTATCTTTTCATGCCAATCCAATTCCATAAACCCTGCCCCTTTTCCCACGAAAATTATTTCTATTGAAAATGTGTTTCAGGAGGAAGATAGATTGTTTTAACTTGGGCCTCTACATTCCAACTGATCCTATTTCACTAAGTGTTTATCTGTCTGTCTTCTAGTATGCAGAATGATAATGTGTGTGTGTGTGTGTGTGTGTGTGTGTGTGTGTGTGTGTGTGTTTGCATCTGGACACACACATGCCACAGCATATGTATGGAGATCAGAGAATAGCTTTCAGGAGTTGGTTTTCACCTCCTCTGTGGGTTCCTGGGATGATATTCAGGTCATATTTAGCCTTGTTCTGCAAATACCTGTAGCCATTGAGCCTTTGCTGGCTCCTGCTGAGTTTATTTCTAGTTTCTATTCATATATACTCAAGCAAATATTCAATAGCCAACAGTCTTATTTGCTGTGTCTATTTCTTGTGTAGGGGAATGGAAACAGATACCTTGCACACTGTCCATGCCAATCATCAGTTACATTAGCATGTAATCATTATTTACAGCTAAAACTCATAAAAGCTAACTTAAAGGAAGTGTCAGATAAAAAAGAAAATAGCTATTGCTACAACTGCGAAGCTTTCAAGAATAAAGCACTTCCACTGGCTACTGCACAAACCTGCAGAGCCTAATAGAAAGAAATGTGCTTACACACATGCTGCGCATGCATAAGGACACTACCACAGGCACCATGTACCACAGAGGTTTCTATTACTTTCCATTGGGATATGATAAACTAAAGTGTCAAAAATAAAACAGTTTTATGTTGTTATTCTTCTGTTAGCTAGTAATTTAAGTAAGTTCAGTTAGTACACAATGGCATGTGTATGCAGACTTCATCAAACAACCATAAAACAGGTACAAGGAATCCACACTCATTTGATTGTGGTGCTGGAAAACCAGCACATATTCTTGCTTTAAGTAGTCTGGAAGGATGTGAATGAATTTCTAACAGAATGAGTCTCCTTTTTTCTTTAACCATTCTTATTTTTAGTTTTCCTGTTGTATGTGGATATTTTTAATATGCTTTGTCTCTTGTACTTTGTTATTACCAGAAGTATACAGTCAATAAACAGATTGTTTGAAAGTTGGTTAAGAACAGTTTCTAAATTATGAAAATTTCAAAAATTTTCAGAACTGAGAGCTTAATCTCTTTCTAAAGGAGATGAAAATAAAAACATAGGAGTCGCTGGGCGGTGGTGGCGCATGCCTTTAATCCCAGAGCCAGGCGGATCTCTGTGAGTTCAAGGCCAGCCTGGGCTACCAAGTGAGTTCCAGGAAAGGCGCAAAGCTACACAGAGAAACCCAGTCTCAAAAAACCAAAACCAAACCAAACAAAAACAAAAACAAAAAAACATAGGAGTCAAAATGGATGGACTTTATAAATCCTTAAAAGTAGTCACCATGTCTCCCTAGCACTCTCCAGGGTCCAGGTAAAGAAACCTTCAAGGTCTCTGTATCTTCTCTCTCAAATTTCCCAGGCAGAGAAGAGTTTGAGGTTTGACTGTGTTAAACAACAACAACAACAATAAAAAACTGCTGGCCACCTATGTCTCTGACGCTGCCACAAAATGCTTACACAACAGCTAGTCTCTGCTCACCCATGTGCATGCCTCCTGTAACTGGGTGGATGTCTAACAGAACTATGCAAATCTAAGCTTCTCTTTCTCAATGACCCTGCTTGGTAATCAGTCTGACACAGCAACCATTAAGCTATCTGACCTCAGAAGTCTATCACTCAAATGATAAGACTTAATGAATTTCCCAAGATTCCCAACACTGTTTTTTACTAACCATTATTACAGGCTACACCCTAAGTCAAGCACTTTAGAAATATACTCCATAATTTTTAAAACCATTTCAAGAAGTTCAAATATCAGATGGCTAATCAAATAAATACTGACAATAAAATGAACTTTCTGTATAAAGCCACACTTCTATGAAATAAAAGCAAATTAAATCAGAGGTCCATCTGTAATGAAGAATCCTACTTAAGGGTTTAACAAAGCCATGACATTCAAGCTTGTTAGCAACAGTCTCCCTCTTTCTATTTCAAGGCCTTCTGTGTCCAGGTCAGATGCTCACCACACTCTCCTTGAGACTATTTTCTTGGTATCCAACATCCCATACACTTAGATTCCTTCTTAACCACTGAGTCTTCATGTTTTATCTCTAAATTGGTGGGCCACAGGTCCAACTCAAACCCATCTATTTCCACTCTCCTTCGGTGATTTAATCTATTTCTTCAAATAAATCTATCCACACCACCTTGACATTAACTAGTCTACTTCCCCATTTCCTGGTGATAATCCATCCTCCACAGCCCTCAAATATGCTCCTGATATTGAACCTCTCAGGCTCTTCATTCCTAACACCTTTATAGTCACTATCTCTGAAAAATGCTGTCACTCAGTGTAGTGAACTTGCCTACAGTTCCAGCACTCTATCCTTGATTTTACAGTAAACAGGAGAACCTGACTCAAAAAACAAGCAAAATGAAGAAAAGATGCTGCAACAAAATTTTGATTAAGTAGGTTCCTAGATTACATTCAAATCATCATTTTGCCCCAGCAGACACGCCTTCCTTCCTACCACCCTTAGATGGTACATCACAAACTAGTAAGTTCACAGTTGGTATGATCCATTTCTTATTTCCAGAAAGGAGGTCACAGTGTCTCATACAATATAAAAACTTTTTTTTAATCTGAAGAATCAATCCACTCACTGCATTACTGCTGTATTTAACTCATTATAGTTATATGACCCACTAAATCCAAAACATGAGTGAGATACTATCAGAGACAATTCATTCCTTGCATTCAAGGATCTACTTACGGAGTCCCACAGAATCCGGTGTGCCATTATCATTCTTACTAGGTTGTACAAGTGGTGCAAAGGAAACAGCAAGGATATTTTTACTTTCCCAAGTGTTTTGTCCAGTCCGCATAATCTGTGTCAACTATTTGGAATAAAACAAGAAAGAAGCAATGCCATTACCTTAATGTCAAACATTCAGAATGATTGCCAATGAGAAGATAACATTATATGCCATGAAGTTAGTTCCATTTAAATATGTATTATAATACAAGGAATCTGCTACCCACTCCACAGGAAATGCATGCCTGGTACTTTTAGTCTGAACTTACTACTATTATTTAACTAAATGGACATAGTATTGAACTGTCCATCATGAGTCACTTATGATAATGGAACAGTCCTTATCAGAGACTCACACACAATTTATCAAACTCCAAAGAATAAGTGTCTGTAGAGTACTCAGACATAAATGGGACATTTATATCACACTTTCCCACACTCCCATGGCTCAGGGACCATCACAGATAAGAGGGCAGAGGAACTGTAAGACTCAGAGGTCATGGGATATTGCTACAAAATAGTGTTTTCTGGACATGACAGGACCATGGCACCCTTGGATTCATGGCAGTCAGCTGCAGGTCAACATTCTAGCATTGGGGAGAGGCCCTCATGGGGACCCACCCATAGCTGAGGTAACTATTGACAGGTGATGGCTGCTAAAAAAGGGAAACGTCAGTTTTCTTTAGGGATGGAGTTGTTAGGTTGATCATGCTTGAATGGATGGCCCATTGTATATGAGCAACACTAACTGGACTCTTCAATTTTTTTTTTTTTTTAAAGGACATGAAGTTAGGAGGGAGACACAGAAGGAGAATCTAGAAGTTATAGAGGGAGTAGTAGATGGTGAATATGATCAAAATATAGTTTGTATGTTTGAAATTCACAAAGAATAAATTTATGTATATATGACACCTAAGATGAATTTTTAAAAAGGATTTATATATGTGTGGCCTGGGAAGGAAGGGGATTCTGCATGAGCATATGTGCATATGCACACATGTGGAAGCCAAAGGAGAAAGCTGGAGTTACAAGCATTTGAAAGACAACCACCTTGCACTTGAGTGCTAGGATCCTAACTTTGATCCTCGTGATTGCACAATCATTCTTAACAAGCGAGCCATGTCTCTAATCCCAAGGTAGAAACCTGAGTGCAAAAGGAATACCCAAATACAACCAAGTTGAGTCTGTCTGACAGCTTCTACAGGTACCACTAGAGATCTGTACACAACACTGCCTCCCTAAATAAACAACTGAAATAGGTCTAATCATTTGTTTAGAACACTGACTGTTAACAAGAATGTATTTTCATTACTATACCAGTGAACTCACTTTACACTCTTCTCTAACAGTGATAAAACAGATTTTAATTCTAACCTAATTTTATACCACAAACAAATACAGTCAGGGCCAAAGAGATGGTTTGGCTGATAAATATGATTGCTACCAAACCTGACACCTGGGTTTCATCCCAGAGACCCACATGGCAGGAGAAACTAACTCCTACAAGTTGTCCTTTGACCTCCAAACATGTACATAATAAATAATGTTTTTAAGTAATCACAAAAAGGAAATGTATCAATTCAACAAACATCTATAGTCTTAGAATGCCTATAATCCCAGCACGCATGTGCTAAGACAGCAAAGTCCTAAATTACAGGCTATCTTGAGATATAGAACAAAATTCTGACACAGGAAAAACAGACCTTCAAACACATTATTAAAGAAAATCAAACAAGTGAGTAATTTTAAGTGTAAACCTCAGAAGTATTCAAATAAATCAAGGAAATTGTATGTGTGCATGTGTATTAAAAACCGTGCACACTGTACTCTCACTGCCACAACTTCACACTGGGCCAGGTAGGTACATTTTTTTCTTTTACTATAAATGCCACGTGCATGTGTGTGTGTGTGTGTTGCTTGTTGTGTGTGTGTGTATGTGTGTATGTGTGTGTGTGTGTGTGTGTGTGTGTGTGTGTGTGTGTGTGTGTTGCTAGAGGTGGAACTTGCAGCCTCACCTGAGAGGCAAGCTATCTACTGAGCCATCTTTTCAGCCCCTCAATGAAGATTTTTTTTTTTTTTTAAATCTCGTTTTATTTATGAAGCTAAGCACTTGAAGTCAGTCAGTCACAAACCAGACTTCTGAACATGAGACTGAATTCCTTCCAGGTGAGGAACCCAGGGACAGCTACCTGACCACCTGGGTGAGCTGACTGGTCAAATGGGCTCTAGTCTCTCAATCACACTTCCTCTCTAGCTCTGCTTCACTTTGAAATACTGAAGGATCTCTTTCACGCTTCTTTCTATGTACATATGTATATCTATAAAGACTTATTTCTGCTTCAAAAGTTACAATGTGTCTTTCCCTATGACAGAACAGTAATCCCAATCCCACAACTATGTGGGCTCTCTTGTAACAAATGGGGGACAGAGAAGGTACCTGATCCTCTATAGGCATGACCAGAATTCCCCCAACTTTGAGCAAGATCTTCATGTAGTTTTCATGATCTTTCTGGACTCCAGCTCCACAGTAAATTCGATCATACTGATGACTGTCAGAAGCTATCTGAAGGCAATTACCCACCACAAATGCAGGTTCACAGAATTCAAATCTGTGTGAGAAAACAAACATTTTAACTAGTTTAAACAAAAAGTTAGCTCAATGACAAATCACCATAACACTGTCCTTGAACAACAAGGCTACCAAAATTGATTTTAAAGATAAAATTCAATTAGGAAATTTTATAAAAAATATGTGTAGAATTTAACACTGATCAAGTATATTGTTTTGTTATCTGTGATACAACACAAAAAGCATTAACCTATTCTGGGAGATGCTGAAACCTTGATTAGGGCATAGAAATGAATATAATAAAAAGCTCATCAAATGATAATCTTGAGAAGCCCCCATAACGATGTTTGAAGATGAAAGTCAACAATAGGAAAAGGCTTCACTTTCTACACTTTCCAGATATTTGGGGCCAGCAGCAAGCAGGAGAGCTCTTCAAGGACTCCTCTCTGCTTGACACTGTTGCTGACAGAAACAGTAGCACAGCTTTGGCCAAGAGATACCAATCAACTGGCCACTGCCCTTACAACCACTAAGATTAGGGTACCTTTAATAAAAACTGTGGCCGGGCAACTTACAAGACTGGGACAGAATCAAATGAGTAGTGCTTTCTTAACTGTAGCTTTGGCCCCTATGGTTTTCTTAAGCAACACAAGAGGAGTAGTTTCAAGGTTCATCCAACCAAGTACTCATGGTTACAATATGGTAATTTCATATATCAATAAACTACATTACACAGGCTTTAACTTTGCTTCTTAAATTCTGTCAACAAAGTGAAAAATACACTATTACACAACATAAAATTAAAACCTCAATGCAAATGCAATCATTTTTCTCCTTAGACCCTGAACTCACTGTATAGCCCAAGGTGATCTCAAATACCATGAAATCCTGCTTCAGCATCTAAAATGCTTTAACTATAGGTGTGAGTCCCCATTTCCAACCACGTCCAATCTTTTCAAACTTCTTAACCTTTTAAGTTGATAGTAATAAAATCATAAGATTAAGTCCTTGTTTACAAATGAAATAATTTACAGTAGGAACATGGCATACACTAGAAGATGACCAAATGATTTCAATCAGAACTAATTTTAGTTTATAATATAATTAATTGTGAACTTCCTTCATCTTAAATTCTCATTAAAATTTATTACAACAGAGATACATCAATGGACATACATTTAAAGGAGTTCACCAGTCTTGTGCCCTGAAAGTAGGGAGGGGTTGAAAGAGCTGGAAGGTAGGAGTTAAAAACAATACACACTGTACTCTCATCTCCACACCTTCACACTGAGCCAAGCATATCCATTAATTTACTGTAAATACCACCTCAGTGTTTACATTTCCAGAACTCCCTTCCATCATTTTGTCCTCCTGCAGAGAACAAGGGGTTGCTATGAGTGTTTCCCTCAAAGAATCTATATGCTATAAGCTTGACCCAAGTATGGCAATGTTGAGAGGCAGTAAAATCTTTAAGAAGGGATCCCTAGTAGGAGGTATCTAGATCATGAGGAAACAAACCATCTCAAAGGGATTAATTGTCGAGTCACAGGGGTAGGTTAGGACTCATAGCACTAATCAGTTGTTACAAAGCAAGATCACTCCAAACATGTTGTACAATATCCCCAAATAATGCTCAACATGAGATGCTGTCTGCCATGTCTTGATGAACCAGGAGGCCCCACCAAGGCAGCTTGTGTTGTTACAACACAAACAGGTTTCTAGTCCAGCCGCAACCTGTACACACTTTGCTGAATTACTTGCCTCTAATTTCATGTGAGAACCATGATGAAGTATTCCTGTGTCTGTGTGTGCTGTTCCTTTGCTCTACATTCCCCTCACTGGCCATCTTCTATTAATGAATGTCTACTACACTTTCACGTTACACTTAAAATATCAGCTACACAATGAAATCCTAATCTATAAAAGTATTAGCTTACCTATGTCATGGATATTTAGTTTCTCTCAGAGATAAGACTATAGCCCAACCTCTGATTATTCAAGATAGGAACAAAATGTATTTTCTTTTTAGATTTGTTTATTTTATTATTGTATGTGTATAGGTGTTTTGCCTGAATATATGTCTATGTACCACATGCATGCCTGGTGCCTATGAAGGCCAAAGAAGGCATCTGGATTTCCTGGAACTGGAGTTACAGATAGCTGTGACCAGCCATGTGGGTGCTGGGAATCAAGCCTGGGTCCTCTCCAAGAGCAACAAGATCTTAACCAGTGAGCTTCAGTCCCAAAATGTAAGTTTTTGATTTTAAGTAATTATTTTGTGAAACACCTGGGTTTAATTATTTTTATTAAATTTACAATAAGTCCTCTTTTAAAAAAGTTATTCTCAGTAAGTTCTATCTGGAAAAAACATAATTCTTATAAAAACTCATTTTAAATAGTAACTTATATTAATCTTACAATTTATAGATGCACAGAATCTTCAAAAAATCAGAAGATTTTGAATTATTAAACTTCTTTTACAAATCTATTAAATCAACTAAAAACATTAACAATTTTGAAAGGCTCCTACTACCCAAAATACAGGGCAATCTTACAGAACTAATACCTAAGTAAAAACACCACTAGAAGTGAGCAACTTACAATTAAAACCACAGAAAATTATTCAAGAATTTTGTGCCTTATTTTAAAATTGAGTGTGTACCTCTGCACAAGTTCCCCCAAAGAAAGTGGTTCCTGTTCATCTAGTTAAGTAGAATCTAACTTCAGCTCTGGATGCTCACTGCAAACACAAGCGAATGGACAAACACTAAATAATTCCACTCACTGCAGTATAATTTACATTGTGGTAAGTGTGTTAGCATTTAGAAGAGAAGAATATGACTCCTTAAGTATGAAGGTGAAATGCAACAGACAGACCTGGAGATCAGAAGCTTCTGTAAAACTAAAAGCTGTGATCTGAAAGGTCAGACTGGACTGTCTAGAGCCACACTATCCAAGATGGTAGTCATTAACCACACAGACACTGAGCCCTTCAAATGTGGTTAGTCCAATATGAGTTGCACTCCATGAATAAAATTCATATAAATTTTCAAAGACTTTGTACAAAAAAGTAAATTATTCAAATAACTCTTTTACATTGCATACCAATAAACACTGTTCACACAGTCACATCAAAGGACAAAATACACAACTGGCCATTTGCTTGTCTCAGGCAGAAAAGTGGTGCAAGAACTTTCTCCTTAACATAATGTTTTCCCTTTGCAATATTTTCCTGGTTTTTGGTTGTTTTTTGTTTGGTTGGTTTTTTTTTTTTTTTTTTTTTTTTTTTCTTGCTTTTGTCATCCCCGAATATGTCTAAATTTAACTGCATCTCTATCACCTATTACAACCCCCCAAATGCATTTATTCCACTAAGGGAAACATGTAAAAAATATAAATGCTTTATAATACCTTTTCTAACCACCAACTTTGAATAAGATCTCAAATTACAGACTAAATATGATGATAGCAAAAATCTCAAGATCTGCCGGGCGGTGGTGGCGCACGCCTTTAATCCCAGCACTCGGGAGGCAGAGCCAGGCGGATCTCTGTGAGTTCGAGGCCAGCCTGGGCTACCAAGTGAGTTCCAGGAAAGGCGCAAAGCTACACAGAGAAACCCTGTCTCGAAAAACCAAAAAAAAAAAAAAAAAAAAAAAAAAAAAATCTCAAGATCTGAAGAAAAATTTGCCTAGAAATAGTTACAGGAAAAATATATGCCCACAGCACTTCATAGTGATATAATGGTTCAGATCATGATGCTGGTTGGTAAATGCCCACTGCCCTCTATACTGATGTAATGGTTCAGATCATGACACTGGTTGGTAAATGCCCAATTAATCCATAGTGATGAAATGGTTCACAGATCATGACACTAACTAGTAACAGTAGTATATTGCCATGTATATTGCCCCAACATATGAAAAATCAAGATAACGTTTGGCTTTAATGTCATATAACTGAGTATTTAAAACCATGCTCACTATTCTAGCAATAACCTGAATGTTTTCCCTTCTGATGGAGATATGACGAAGTCTATTTACCTCAAAGTGTGGATAAAAGCATTTGTTTAGAAGAAAGATTCAATCTCTGATGTCCACTAATACAAATGGAATATAGACTCCTAACTCACTCACTTACTATAATTTAACATACTAACTTCCTTAAAAGGAACACTTAAATTTGAAAGCCTACTTGAATTAGAAAATATTCCAGGGCTGGTAAAATGGCTCAGAGGGTAAAGGCACGTGCTGACAAGCCTGACGACGAGAGGCCGTGGGTTCTGGTGAAAGACAGTACGGAGTCCCACAAGCTGTTCTCGCTGTTCTCTAACCTCCAAGTCTGTGCCCCACCCACAGCAAAATAAATAAAAACATATTCAGAAAAATAAATTTAAATCCCAAAAGTATTGTACTGTTTCTAGTAATAAAAATTATAGCCGGGCAGTGGTGGCGCACACATTTGGAGGCAGAGCCAGGCAGATCTATGTGAGTTCAAGGCCAGCCTGGTCTACAGAGTGAGATCCATGACAGGCACTAAAGCTATACAATGAAACTCTATCTCAAAAACCAAAAAAAAAAAAAATCATAAAAGAGATATATCTAAAACTATGAGATGTTGACAATAAAAACATAAACATAAAGAATTTGTAAGTCAAATATATAAGAAGTCACCACCAATAAATAAAAAAGAAAACCAGAAAAAAATTTCTCCCAAAAGTATTCCCTATTCAACCATTAATTATGACTTAATCTTTGCTACTTATAATACATAAATTTTTCACAATTGGTTAGGAAAAAAACTTTAAAATTGCTTACTGTTAAAATTGTAAAGCCTTACATATGGATAGAGATTAATTTTCGAACAAAGCAACTAACTACAGGTGCTTCTGAGTAGCATGCAGTTGAGAATGGGAAATGCCTTAGTAATATCACAATACCTTTACAATAGCATCCATGAAATAAATTCATACCTGTCTGCTGGAGAATGAATAAGATTCCATGGCTGACATTTTTTCCAAAATCATTTAAAATATCCTTGTTAAATGGTGACATATATTTATAGATATGTTCACTAATATGCACAAGGAAATAACTAAATAACTGAATCAAGACACAGATGGGGAAAGCTAACAGTGTTATCTGTTACTGACCAGTAAATTATAACTCCTATTGATTCTTCCAAGAAGAGTAGAAAACAAGAAAAACAATTCTTAGTTCTTGACTATTCCAAAAGTTGTGCCACACTGTTTCTTTAAACACACAGAGACAAAGCACACTTTAAACCTTACACAATAATTTCTGTGTAATCTAGAAGACTGCAGTGATAAACTGTCTGGAACTTCTGTGTATAAAATGGCACTATCAGTACCAATAAATTACATGTGTAATTCAGGTTAAAATATAATGAAAAAGGAAATCCAAATTCCATTTATTCATACAAATCACACATCAAATGAAATCTGAGAAATGTTAACCAATCTACCAAAATGATAAATATATGATTATATTTAAGAATGGCTCAGGTGTTCTTTCCCTAGTTCTTACATTAAAATTAGATGTTTCTTAAAATGTTGTATCTAAATTAAAATTAGCAGACATTTTTAATTTAAAAAATTCAAAATAGAACCTCTCAAATTCACTTTCTGGAAGCATACTACCAAATAAAAGCTATACTACCAGTTATCTATATATAGGGGGAAAAAGTCTTGAAGCGTGTAAAATACCACAAGTTCATTCACATGAGGCTTATTACCAATGAACCTGAAAATACAATGACTCTTGTGAGACTCCCACATTGGATCACATTTCACTTAACTCTTACTAAGCTGTGCACAGAAAACCATTTATGGAAGAATGTAGAACATACAGACATTTTGGCTGAGGCGAGGATTCCAGTCACTTACCTCAGCAGTGGCTTTCTTTATGGGTGCATGCTGGACTATCTTCATCTCAGACGGATAGATGACTTCGATCACAGCCCGGACCTTGCCAACTTGCCCATATAATTCTTTTGAAAAGCAGCTAGGAGAGCAGGGTGACCTAGCCTTGCCCTGTAGCTTCCCTCTTAGACGGATAGTCTAGGTCTAGGAGCTGACTGAGAGCAGAAAAAACAACATTCCCCTTCAATACACTGTCAAGTGGGGGCTGGCAATTGTACACCTAGTTTATTAGGTGCCAGAGGACACTGTCATTGAAATTGTAGACAATTATTCCAATGGAAGAAAGGAATTTCAAGGACCTGGGAAAGAGTCCTACCTCATTCTTATACCTCATCCAAAACAACCTGACAAATGAATCACAAAATCTTTTTCTTAAAACATTTCATTTAAAATACAGTTTGAGTCTTAAGAGCTATGGCCATTTTATTAAAAATAAGACAAAACTTTAAACATTTCTGCTGGAGTAAAAGCAACAAAAGTTATTAAACTCTTGACCTCCAAATAAACCATTCAAATACCTTATAATCAGTAACTAAATTGGTGAATGAAAATTCGAAAACAAAAACTTTACCTTTTCAAATGTTTTCCCTTCCAACTGCACCAAATTTATCTTAGAACAATTCAGGCATTATTTGAAGCAAAGCATTGAAAGTAAATACAGTGGTATATTTGCTTGCATTGAATAAAAGCATTGTAGAAACCAAAGTACTGAAACGGTTGCTAAATGTTTTCTAGAAAACCTGACAGCTAAGTCATTTAAAGCCATTACATTTCTCCACAGAGATGTTAACATATATAATTAATGGCCCTTTTACTATTTTCAAGAACCCTCTCCTAGCATTTGATTATTTATCATGTTAGAATTTTTTTGTCTAGCAAGGTGTGGTGGTTCATATCTACAATCCCAGCACTCTCAAAGCTGAGACAGGAGGATCACAAATTTGAAACCTATCTGAGCAACTTAACAAGTTCCTGACATGTACGCGCACATGCGTACACACATGCACACATCTGAAAGAAGGGAGGTCGGGAGGAAGGGAGGGAGGGAAGGAGGGAGGGAGTGAGGGACAGAGGGAGGGAGGGAAGGAGGGAGGGAGGGAGGAAATTAAAAAAGAAATTAATGTTTCTGAGACAAGGTTTGACTCTGTAGACTAGCTTGGAACACTCAGTGACTCTCCTGCCTTAGTTTCCCAAGTGCTGGGATTACAGGTATGCCTCATCATGATCAGCTCAAAAGCATATTTTAAAGGGGCTGAGGATGTAGTAGTGGTAGAATGATCTAGCATGGCTTCAATCCTCAAAAACAAAACAAAACGAAACAACAACAAAAAAAAAACTGCTTATAACTTGCAATAATTTGTATAAGACTATTTCTGAACACTATTAGTAAGATATACAAACATCTAAAGAGTATTGAGAAACACTGAGTATAATGAACTACAAAAGCAAAATGACGTCAATACAATTCTCTTAAGAAAGACATGAGACTACTCCAGTGATAAAAACTAAACTGTATACTGAAGCACTTAATTTTCAAATATAAATCACTTGTGAAAAATAAACCTTTAATTAATTTTAAGTAAAACCAGGATATTGTTGTTGCCATGCATCAGATATACTTTTGAAAACTATAAAAGATGAAGAAAGCATTGCCTTTCATTCATCTTCCCCTCCAATAAAGCCAAGTGTCCTGTCCTGTACAGTGTGTGTAATCACATCAGCAGTATTGCCTGATTCTTATCTAAAGGATACACATGATACATATTACAGTGCTGTTTTACAGTTTGAAACCAGGGCTAAGATGCTAGGCTATAATTTATTGGTAGCAGCTTATTTCTAGGAAGAAAAAAAAAAAGCAATGCATTTTAATTGGCCAGAGTCTAAGACAGTGATTCTCAACCTCCCTAACGTTTCGACCCTTTAATACATAGTTTCACATGTTGTAGTGACCATAAAATTATTTTCATTGCTACTTCGTAACTGTTTTTTCTACTGTTATGAGTAGTAATGTAAACATATGATATACAGGATATCTGATATGTGACCCCTATGAAAGGGCTGTTCAATGCCCAGGGGTCACCCACAGATTGAGAACCACTGGTCTAAGACAAAAGACTTAGTGATCTGACCACCCACTACTGTTTTCATCTCTTATGACCCATTTATGTGCCCAATTACATAGAAATAAGGATCCATTACTCTCTGTAGGAAGAATATGCAGACTCTGTTCATTTGGCTACAGATAAAAGAACATTTCCAAAATCCTCTCTCTAGTCATCCTGAGAGAAATACAACCTACTAACCTTACAGGAACTTTATGAAGTATAATTCTGAAGAGTCAAATCAACTGTACATGCACATATATACTAAGTAAATCCATACATACAACTATAAGTAAACATTTTATTAATGACAAACTCTTCCATGAGGTCAAAGTTTATAATTCAAGCTTCTTTAAGATACTCATCCAAGTACTCACAGCTGGAGAGATGTATTTTGTTTACTACATAAATACCGAATTAAGGTAATTTTACTCCCTTAACTTCCTCCCTCTCTTGTTGACAAAATGTAGAGAGCATGAGGTCCTTTTGCTCACAGACAAACACTAGGGAAACACACAGGTTGTCTCTTCAACTGAAGAGGTGAATATGTGTTTTCAGCCCTGAAAACTGGGAGTGGATGTAGTTAATAGCCTGGTGGTCTGTACTATCTGTAGGGCCAGGCCTTACTTGGCTCCCCCAGACTTCTATTTATTTCAGTCATTCTCTCTAGACACTTATGTTGAGCATCGTTTCTCGGTCAAAAGGTCACTTGTACTTTGTAAGGAGTTTCAATGTAAACATGTCTTAAGCTTTATTGCACACATGAGATTGAATTAATTATCATCAGGAAACTTTTTTTCCCCAAAGTTGTAATGAGTTTAAATGTGCCTAAAATAAGCCACCTGGTGTCAGCCTCTAAAAGTTTGACCCATTACCAGCTACTGAGTCGTGCTGAACCTGATTTCTTTCTTGCCTCACACAGATCATTACTCTGCTGGCCCTGGTGTCTGCACAGACACCCCACAACTAAACACCCAATCTTCTCAAAAACCTCAGTAAAAGAAGGCCCCAACACTAGTCGAGATTAGAGTGAACTTCTAAAAAATGATCTTTTGGGACTGTCAAATGAACTTCTGGCTCCATGAGTAAAGTTGTTCACTGCAAAATCTGACAACTTGAGTTTGATTCCCAGGACCCACGTAGTGGGTAAGAATTAACACCTGTAAATAGATGTAATAAAAATGTTTAATAAAATAAAAATGATATTTTGTGGTGTGTGAAGACTATTACAGGTTAATAAACTAGCAACAGTAGGGCACTGAAACTATAACATGCCAAGTCTATTTGTTTTCTTGATAGTAGAGTCACCTTTTCCTGAAGGGGTCAAAATAACTGGCTGCCATCAGAGACCATTTAGCCCAGGAATCCTAAAAAATCATCTGGTCATTTTTGTTTAGGAAGACCTTTGAAATCATAGCAGTTCATAAGGAAATTCAGTGAACACCATCACTAAGGAATAAATCCTTCATTCTAGCTTCCCATGTCCAACTATAATAAGTTCTGAGAAGCTGCTTTGAACCATGAACCTGTTCATGCAGTGCTGACATAGTTCAACAGATATACATTAAGAACTCTTTTATTCAAAGAACAAATATGATTTAAGACACAAGACCCAAGTTTGTAGACACCACACATACAAACACACATATTTGTATTTCTACATCATGCATTACATATTCTAACACTGATTAGTTATATAGATCTCTCACCCTCTCACATATGAGAGTTCACCCTGACCTCCAGCAGATACATGTAAGAAAATCTTCAAAGTGTAGCATGAAACAAACACAACATGGAGATATTTTTGAAGGAAGGAACTAATGGGAGGGCTCTGGACTCCCTGGATGAAGAAAAACAGAACTGAATTTTAAATATTTGTTTTCTCCATGCTAAATTCTAGAGATGGTAAGATACCAATACAAAATTAATGACCCATTTTCCTTGATATCTAACATGTTACTAATTAATATATATTTCTTCATAACCCTATACACAAATATGAAACTGCTTAGAAGAGAAACTATACATTTTATAGCATGTTTTAATTTTTTTAATTCAAAGAAAGTAGGAATAATATCCCAGACACACACACACACACACACACACACACAAAAAAAAAATTAAAAGATCATCAAAATACAAATGACAGGAAGAAAATTATTTTATCTTCTAACTGGTTAGCAAAATCAATAATATAAAAAGAATAAGCACTAGCCCAATGAATAACCAATCAACTTTGATTACTTAACTTTCTACCAATTGTTACTTTATGCAAAATGAAGTACTAGCAATTCTTTCAATACAAGACCCATTTGTGATGTGAGATACTGAACAATTAGTAATATTTCATACCTGTTCTGATCAGTTTGTCAACTTGACACAAGTTAGAGTCATCTGGGAAAAGGGAACCTCAACCGAAAAATATGTCTCCAGCAGACTGACCTGTAGGCAAGTCTGTAGGGCAATTTCTTGATTTATGATTGATGTGTGAGGGCCCAGCCTACAACTGTGGGAAATGCCACTCCTAAGCTGGTGGTCCTAGGCTGTATAAGAAAGCAGGCTGAGGGCTGGAGAGAGGGCTCAGTGGTTAAGAGCACAGACTGTTCTTCCAAAGGTCCTCCAGAGGTTCGGAGTTCAATTCCCAACAACCACAAGGACACATGCAGGCAGAATACTATATACATAATGAATGAATGAATGAATGAATGAATGAATGAATGAGAGAGAGAGAGAGAGAGAAAGAAAGAAAGAAAGAAAGAAAGAAAGAAAGAAAGAAAGAAAGAAAGAAAGAAAGAAAGAAAGAAAGAAAGAAGGAAAGAAAAGAAGGAAGGAAGGAAGGAAGGAAGGAAGGAAGGAAGGAAGGAAGGAAGGAAGGAAGGAAGGAAGGAAGGAAGAAAGAAAGAAAGAAAGAAAGAAAGAAAGAAAGAAAGAAAGAAAGAAAGAAAGAAAGAAAGAAAGAAAGAAAGAAAGAAAGAAAGAAAGAAAGAAAGAAAGAAAGAAAGAAAGAAAGAAAGAAAGAAAGAAAGAAAGAAAGAAAGAAAGCTGAGCAAGCCACGGGGAACAAGTCAAGAAGTGGCCCTCCTCCATGGCCTCTCCTTCAGTTCCTGCCTGACTACCTTCAATGATGAACTGAGAGCAGAAATAAACCCCTCCCCAGGCTGGTTTTGGTCATGGTGTTTACCACAGCAACAAAAACCTGACTACATACCAATACCTCAGGAGTCAAATTAAATTGCCTCAACTGTCTTCTTTTGAATAGATAAACATAAAAATGTTTCCAAAATATATGCTAAACACCTAGTTAACTATACTAAACATTTAGGTAACTCTTCACTGAATGTTATGGATCATCATTTCAGGAATTATTTAAAAACAGGTATAACAGTAACAACAAAAAAATTTTTTTGAGAGAGAAGGGCTGAAGAGGTATCCCAGTGGATAAGATGCCTGCCATGCAAGTGAGGACCAGAGTTTGCACCCCCAGAACCATGTAAATAAAAAGCCTGGCATGGCAGCAGGCACTTAGTTAAGTAAATGAGCTTCAACTTGAGTGGTGAGAGGTCCTATCTAAAACACACAGATAAGGAGTGATAGAGGAAAGAGATCCCATATCAACCTCTGGCCTCTACAACACAAGCATATATACCTCCATGCCCACACTCACATGAACAAGTACATATACTACACATACACACACACCACTAAATAATAAATGAGACATTTAAATAGGCTTCAAACTTATTTGTTATGAATTAACAAACTATATAAAAAAATCATTGAAATCATAGTATATTTTACTGTTATCTAGAATCACTTGTTTGATGACTCAAGTTTTCCCTAAGTCTGTTCTGATTAATGACCAGAAACTGAACCTTCATGAATCAATAGATGAAATGTATTAATAATATGTGATAAATCTTGCTGTAGATTTTGAGCCTTTGTTGATATTACCTTTATATTTTCTAAGCAAAAATGTATTCAAAAAGTTATGGCAAGATTAAGTTTCAATATTAAAACACATATTTTACAGGCAATTAAACAATACAAAAAAATCCAAATAACTAAATAAAAATTAATCTTGCCCACATCTCAAGACACAGCAACCACATTAGTAATTAGACAGAAGGAAAACAAGGAAGACACAAACAGACTCTAAAGTTTAATTGCAATTTCTTATTAAATAATGGGCTAAAAACTTTAATTTCTGTTAAATGTGTTTCTTTTTTAGAATAAATGCATTAGGCAATTGAAAATGGTTGAACAGTATGAATTAAGTGTTAATTGTTCATAAGAAAAGCAGTTCAGGAGTTGGAGAGATAGCTCAGTGATTTAGTGCACTTGCTGCTCTTGGGGTTGGATTCCCAGCACCCACATGGCACACCTCACAACTATCTATAACTCCAGTGCCAAGGGATCTGACACCCTCTCCTGAACTCTATGTGAACCAGGCATGCATGTAGTGCACACACAGATATGTAGGCAAACCACTCATACACGTAAAATAAATCTAAAAAAGAGACAAGTTGTTCAGCAAACTGCTAATTTAACTAGCTGACTTAAATCTATTGTGTTTATTACAGTAAAAAATAAAACCTGAGCATCTGCACACCCTCAATCCCACCTGAAGTGCTGAATAATCCGAGTATAGTCACACCTGTTGCACAAGTGCTGAATAACCTGGCTACAGCCACATCTGTGTTGCACAAAAGCTCGCCCACATGGACTCCAGGAGCTGAGGATTTTGCTATGGAGTCTGTTTTGTATTCTTCAACCAGTTCAAGCATCATTCACACCGGGACAGACAGTGGAGAAAGAAGGCAACACTGAAAGGGCAAGGAGAGGAGGAAGAGAAGCAAAGGAAGGGCAGAAATGGAAAAGACACTCCCTCGGAGACATTCAGGGTGTGCTTGGCTTCTAGAACTCTCCTCTAGGTGTGCTCTCTTGAGATGACGCCTCTTGTGGTGGCCCAGAAGTGCTGCCCCATCACACACACATACATGGTTTTTCACGCTGGCAGTTACAGCCAGGGCTAGTGGTGAGTGAGAGGCCCCTGCCAATAAGCCAAGTTTGAATTCTGGGTCAGTTTTTACATTGAAATCTTGTTGTATAGTGACTATACTCTAAGTTTGTGCTTCTCATCCTTTGTAAAACTTTCTCTATTGGAAACTATGAGACAGTTATAAAGAAAAAATGGCATGCCAAAAAGCCCTACAAGTAATAGGTATTTCAATTCATGGGCTTTATTTTAATTCAAGCAAAAGAGCCCTAGTTCCATAAAATTGTCAAGGCAGAATTTCAACATGATTACAATTCAAATTCACTTTCACTGCTGGCCAAGTATCAACACCTAGGTAATATGTCGTGGGAAGGGAAGCCGGGGTTCAAAGTAAGCAGCTCAATAAAATGGCTTTCTCAAACATGATGCCACAGTGACTCACACAGATGTATTTCTACTAAATATATTATGAAGTAACTGAATACTGTCAAGAAGGACCCTTATATGCTGACATACAAATTAAGGTACAAACAGAGGACAGACTGGTAAACTACACTATGCAAAAGGTTTAAAATCAGTTACAGCAAAGTACTGTGAGCATAAACATTGTGTTTTCTCTCCAGAAGATACCCATGAGACATTTAATAAGTAAAAGGTCAGTAACCACATATTATCTAGCTATAATTTAATAAAAAATTACATGGTAACTTTCCTATTTCTTTCTCATTACATAGCACAAAGATTTCTGCTGTATCCACTTAACCAGAATCAATAAGCTGATATCATTGAAAAACAGGCATACTACACATATTTATTAATTTCTCTCACATCAAAACTACAGGTATAAATACTTACTTATCAAAGCTATCGCTATTTTTGATGAAGCTCTCCAGTTTTTCCTTGGCATATTCCACCACATCTGAATGAAGTTCAATTCCATGATTTATTCCAAAAGGTCCTGTAATTGTAGCAGCATTTTTACAATTTTAATGGTGTGCTCCCAGAGTTCTAATTTGTTTACTTATCTATCAAGTAGCATTAAATGAATATAAGAAGTATGCAACCATGTACAGCTGGATTTTCAAGTTGAATGGAAACCTGTTTACGTTGCTTCCATGTAGTAATAGGGAGGAGTGGAATTCACCTGTTTCTGTGATGGGGAAGAGAGATCGAGTGCAGAAGTGAAGAGAGATTGACAGGCTGAAACCTATAGGTCTCTAAAGACAGTTTTTTGGCAGGACACTATGGTCAAAATAATCACATACCCACATATCCCCAGGTTTAAAGGGTGGTGGTGCTGCTCTGCAGTGCTGAAGCTGGAACCAGACCTTGCCCTAGTCAGTGCTCTGCACCTCCAGCGCACTGTTTTGCTAACTAGCTTACTCAAGTCACTATGTAGTCCAGGCTAGTCTCTAACTTGTGATTCTCCTGCTTCCACTTCCTGAGAAGGGAGGGGAAATACACATGCAATTAAAGTTTGAAGCTTTACCCAAATCTTAACTTATTGATTCAAAATCTGATGGTTCTCAGATGTGTTGTTAAAAGTTCCAGCAAACTTCATGCTTTTCACACTACACTCTTTTTACACATGATGGTGGCTGGCTGGAGAGACCTCCCAAGAAAAGGGCTGGAGGCAAGGGCTTTCTCAGTGCTTGCTATAATTGGCAGCTGATACTGAGATCTAGAACTTGTTATTTTCTAAAGTTACTACTACACACCCTGTGTGTCCATTATCCTCACAAAGGTAATACTTGATTGCAGTGGATGATGCAAGATCTCTTCACTGTCGGAAATGGAGCCGAACAGGTTTTGTGCTCTACATTCTCTTACTCTCATCTAAGAAGTTCCCTATGAAGGTTGTGTTTTCTTCTTGTTGTTTTGGATACAGAGTCTCTCTATGTAGTACCCAACTATTCTTGAATTTAAAGATTCTCCTGCTTTTGCCTCTGCAGTGCTGGAATTAAAGGTGTGTGCTACTTTTCCCAGATTATTAATTTTCCTTAAGGAATCTGTAACTGGGTATCCTCTACAGTCTGTCACAACACAATGCATATCAGACTTGTTTCTACCAACCACTAAAAACTTTAAAGTCACAAGAAAAAGTCAACTACAAATAATTAAATTTAGCTGTTCCAAGAGTACAAAAGAACTGAAACAAAATACTCATACAGTCTTCAATACAACTATCAAATGTATATAATGCTTTCTCGTGCTAGATTGCTATAACATTATTTTTAGTTGTTTAAAAAAACAGAAAACTCATTTCTACTTAGAGAATGTATTTAGACACAAAAGTTAAATCAAAAGAAAATCTGACTCAGCAAACATAACAGGATTAATTTCCTTTTTTTCCAGTTAGGTGTTTTGTTTTGGGGGTTAGGGGGAGGGTGTGCCGAGACAAGGTTGTATGTAAAGCCCAAGCTGGCACTGACTGTTACACAATGGAGAGAGACCTCAGGAGCTGGTCCTGTCACTACCTCTCAAGTAATGGGATTACATCACCATGCCAACTATTCTGAAATGTTTTTAAAAGTGAACAAACTAAAGCAATCATAAATACTTCTTTTCTGTTTCCTTACGTATAAACTGGTAAGCCTTTATCTGAAAAGTGGAACTTCAGTTTAACATCACTTACTACTTCCTAAGACTATAAACAGTAAAATGAAGATTCATTAAATAAAAAAAAAATAATAAAAACAACTCCATCCAAAATTATACATAGAATCCTCTACATGGTAATGTCACTGTTTAACACATAATCAATCTGAGCATCTTGAGAACTTCAGTTTCCAAAGGAGTGAATACATGTGGGAGAAAGTTCAGCTTAAAAGCTCAGAGGGAAGTCAAGTAGATAAAGGAGGGACTATGATTAAAGTATATTATAATTCATGGAAATTGCCCTGTGCAATCTATACAATAGAATAATGAGTATTTGCTTTAAAGCTTATTCAAGTTAAAGCTGCCTTGACAGTCACCTATAATTGAAGCTGGTGAGTAGAAAAGTTTTTGCTGGTGCTTCCATAAAATGGCATTTTTAAAACTGCAGCCATCAGTAGTTGAAACTGTTTAAGAGTAGTCTTCACCCTGTTCTGATCTGCCTATAGATATAGAACACTTACATCAGCCACTTGTTTCTTTCAAGTATCATCTTCATGTTTAACTTAAAATAATAATTACTAAAAATTAAAGTTTAAAGGTTAATATCAAACTACAATCACTTAATAATGCATAGTAAGGAAAACACTGTTCTACCACATTAATCTCATTTTGCTTCTACCTATGATCCACTAAGGCAAAATCTGTAAGAAACTTGTACTTCCATTAAGATTTTAGGTATACTTTTCATACATTTTATGCAAAAGATTAAGGCTGCATACATAAGACATGAACAAAAATATTGCCAGCATTCTATAGTTCCTGTAAGACCAAGTACAAAAGCTAAAAATCTGGAAATGAGGGTTCCCATTCCAATTTCTAGCTGCCTAATTTACATAAGCATCTAGACTTGAGACTAGGTCAAAAGGACAAAGAGAGGCTGCTCCTCACTTAAAGATGCTTCCATTACTGTCTGAAAACAAGTTATCAACTTTAAGAAATAAGGTTGAAACGTAAGGAAATTCTTTTTTTTTTTTGATGTTATAATATGATTACATTATTTCTCCCTTTCCTTTCTATTCTTCTAAACCTTACACTCTCACACTCTTACAAGTCCATGGCCTTTTCCCATTAATTGTTGTTACATGCATACATTACACATAGCAAATATAGTACATATATATGTTGTTACATACATACAATACACATAGCAAATCTAGTACATATATTCTTAAACACATAAACACAACCTTCTCAGTTTATATAATGTTACTTATATGTATGTTTTCATTCTTGACTACTTAGTATTGGAGAACGAATTGGTGTGATCTTTCCTGGAGAAGACTATTTCTCCCACTCTCAGTATTCTTTTTTTTTTTTTGGTTTTTCGAGACAGGGTTTCTCTGTGCAGCTTTGCGCCTTTCCTGGAGCTCACTTGGTAGCCCAGGCTGGCCTCGAACTCACAGAGATCTGCCTGGCTCTGCCTCCCGAGTGCTGGGATTAAAGGCGTGCGCCACCAATGCCCGGCTATACTCTCAGTATTCTTGAGGGAAGACTTTTATTTATTTATTTAGTTTTATTTTATGTGCATTGATGTTTTGTCTGCACATACCTCTGTGTGAGGATGTCAGATCCCCTGGAACTAGAGTTACAGACAGTAGACTGCTGCCATGTGGATAACACGGGTCCTCTGGAGGAGTAGCCAGTGTTCGTGGCCACTGCGCAATCTCTCCAGTCCCATCTTAAGGGAATTCCTTAATGTTTCCTCACCTAGCTTGTTTTTCATATTATCTTAATAAAAGACAGTTAATAGTTTCAGGAGTAGAGTGTAGGGTGGTCCAGCTGTAACCCCAGCATTCAGCAGACTAGGACAACAAGATCGAGTTTGACGCCTCAACTACATAACACACCAGACACAAAAGGTTTGTTTTCCAGTAAGGACTTTTTTCACAAAACAATATAAATATACACAAAGAGCACATTACTAATAGCTAATACAAACATTTGTTTTAAAATGGAATTGTTTAATTTTAAAGTAACACGAATGCATATCTTTATCAATTAATAATCAAGGAATCATTAACATTGAAGTAAATTTAAAAGATAAAATACATAATAAAAGGCAGAATTCAGGGACAGCCAAGTGCATGTGCTGCTCTTGCAGAAGACCCAGATTCAGTTCCCAGCACCTATGCTGAGCAGCTCTCAACCCCTGTAACTCAAGCTCCAAGGAGATCTGATACCTCTGGCCTCCACAGTCACCTGCACTCTCATAAACATACTCAGAGGCCAGCAGACACAAAGACACAGACACACACAGAGACACACACACACTTAAAAACAATGATATAAAAAAAAAGGCAGAGCTGAAAAAGCAATGTTACTATATTCACAGAATGTTCTCTCAAGCAGAACACATCAAGTTGTCATGAATGTTCAATGGTGCTGATAGTTACAACTCACACTTCATGTCTTCTGAAAGAGAACCACAGGAAAATAAGACACAGGAAACTATGAAGGCACAGCTAGTGGGTTCTGAAAAGAGACTGAAAGGTCTAGGGTAGGAAGAACCATCTCATCATTATACACCATTAAAATGTGTGTTTGCCCCATATATATATATATATACAAAACCTATCAACAAAAGCAACAGGCTAGGGCTGAGGAGATGGTTTAGGTAAAGGCTTTGCTGTGCAAGTGTGGGGAACCTGAATCCCCAGAACCTATGTAAATCCAGGCTCCTTAGCTTGTCTGCAATCCCAGTGTTCCTACTGCAGATGTAAGGCAGAGCAAGAACCCCAGAAGCTCACAGTCAATTAGCCTGGCTTTGCAGCAATGAACAACAAAGATCCTATCTCAAACAATGGGAATGGTGAAAACAAACACCAGAGGCTGTCCTCTGACCACTACAATCACGCCATGGTATACATGTACCACACCCCATCCTACCCACACACAAAATGTTAAAGCCACACATGCTTCAAGGTCATCTTCAGTTATATGCCAAGGCCAACATGGGTTACATGAGAACCCGTCACAGGAAGAGAGAAAAGAGAGGATAAAAGAAATGGGGGGCGGGGGGAGATTACCAATGTTTATATTTTTTTAAAAGTATTACCATATACATCAAACACAACAGTAAAAGTTGCCAAGGGAGAAAAAAAGAAACAGTACTCTAGATGAAATGCAAATATAACTTTGTATTCAATACATCTGGATGTTACTTATTCACATAAGCCAAGGAAGAAAAAAATTTATGAAATAAGGCTTCATTTCTATAATATACAGTTTTAAAGAGATGCAACTTTTTTTTTTGGGGGGGGGGTTCAAGGCAGGGTTTCTCTGTGTAGCTTTGCGCCTCTCCTGGATCTCACTCTGTAGACCAGGCTGGCCTTGAACTCAGAGATCCGCCTGCCTCTGCCTCCCGAGTGCTGGGATTAAAGGTGTGTGCCACCACTGCCCGGCAGTTGATGCAACTTTTAACAATTAACTTTTAAAGAGAAAATAGAGTCAGTTTATTAAAACAAGTAAGAGTTACTAAGAAAGATCTAGTTATTCCATATATTAGAAATTATTTTTAAGACTTACTGAAGCTCATTTATCATAAATAACAAAATTCTAATGCAATAAACTCTAAATACCAATTATCTTTTAACAACTGTACCTAGCCCTAACCAGCTCATTTATACATCAGTTAGTCAATGATTAAAGTATATATGTAAAGATCAATGACACTAGGTAAAATGCAGCAACTATTTTCTACTTATAGCTGTGTCACCTTCATGTGACATTCCACAGTCGGACAATGAGATGTGGTACTACAGACACCTGTTTGACAGCCATCAAGGAAACCCAAAAACTTTACATTACAAGAATGAGGCTCACTTGGCTGTTAGCATTTTCTAGAATGCTAATCCATAAAACAAAGCCCAAACAAAAAGGACTCCCTAACACATACCTGTAAGAATTGAAGGGAGGAAATGACCAGATCTACAATTTCAGCTAAAAACACTACGGCCAAACAGCACTGCATGGCTGTTCTTCTTCCCCATGGAGCAAACTAGGATTAGTAAATTACTTCCTGAAGACTATTTCTAGAAGGCATCCTGAGGATCTGCCACTGCTTACTTAAAAAAGCCTCATTGGCTGTGAACTGTAGCATAGGTAACAAACCATCAGAAACTAGGATGTGCCCCATCCCTACATACAGACTGGTCAGCAACACAAGCAACTACCTAAATGGAGTTCTAACCATTATGGCACAGGAATAACTTAAAAGCAGGCAAAATTTGACCTGTTAAAAGCCATCATGCCTGGGTCCTACCGCAGACAGGCCAAAGGCAACCCTCTGGGTCTTGGCCTGGTCAGGCTCAAGTAATAACATACAACTATCCCCTTCTAATTATTATACAAAGTCCAATCTGGCTTTCTAAATGAATTGATGGCAATTCAAGCTAGTCTTGAATTCTCAGTAATCTTCTTGCTTCTAGATGGGATTTTAGGCATGTATCACCATGCCCAGCTCAGCCTGATTCTTAAAGATAATTTGTACCATTCAAATCTCTATGCTCATTTGTAAAGTAATACCAAGACTTAACAACTACTAATATAAAAGCATTTTTGGCTAAACCTTAAAATTTACCATAACAGGGAGTAGATGAAATGGTTATTTGGTTTCTATGAAACCAATATAAAGTTAATGATATTAAAATACACATATAAAGCCAGGCAGTGGTAGCGCTCGCCTTTAATCCCAGCACTTGGGAGGCAGAGGCAGATGGATCTCTGTGAGTCATAGGCCAGCCTGATCTACAAAGCTAGTTCGAGGACAGGCTCCAAAGCTACAGAGCAACCCTGTCTTGAAAAACAAAAAACAAAAACAAACAAACAAACAAAAAAACCCACATATAAAATACCTTTTAATAAATTACATTAGCAGTAACTCTAGTTATATAAGACTTTAGGAAGTGTAAAACTAAAATTGTAGATCATAGATCACAACAGGTAAAAAGTGAATTATAAATGCCAACAATGTGTCAAAACATAAACAGTCAGGTTAAGTAGCACATGCATATAATCCTAGTACCTGGGAAGTAAAAGCAGGAGGATCAGGAGTTCAAGATCACTCTTAGCTACATAGCAAAATATTTGAGCAAATTGTGTAAAGATGTGTTGTTTTTATCTTGCCAGCCTAAGGCACCTGATTGGTTTAGTAAAGAGCTGAATGGCCAATAGCTAGGCAGGAGAAGTTAGGCAGGACTTCTGGGCAGGGATAAAAATTCTGGATGAATCTAGGCACATGAAGGAGACACCAGCAAGACAGCAACAGAGTCAGACATACAGAATGGAAGAAGGGTAAACAGTCATTTGGCAGAATGTAGATTAACAGAAACAAGTTAAATTAAGTTGTAAGAACTACACAGAAACAAGCCTAAGCTAAAGGTCAAGCTTTCATAATTAATAGTACGTCTCTATGTCATTATTTGTCGGCTGGCAATGCAGAGAAAATTTGATGAGAGAGTTTGATATATCTGGTGCCCAACGTCTGGCACATCTATCCACATTGGGCCTGAAAAAGCTGAAAAAAAGTTCGGAACACAAAGTCAGACCTCTTGGTGACCACGGTCTCTTAGGCTTGGCGCTCACAGGGTATAGAGGCATGGTTCCTTTAAGAGGCTCTGCTGTACAGCTGAGCACTTGAGCAGCTGGCACACTACTTGGGCGGGAGACTAGATAGAAACACCTGCCTCAGTGCAGACAACTTCCCAGCGCTGTGACAGTGGGCACAGCAGTAGCCTAGCAGTTTAAGGTTTGGCTCATGTGGTCAGAGAAACACTGCAGATGAGAAAAAATGCCAGATCTAGGCCAAAAGACCACCTAACAGGTACAGTATGCTTGAAAATGTGCTTAGGTGATGAAGAAAAGAAAATGGGTATAGATGTCATAGAAAAATAAATAGTTTAAACATAATAAAGTCTTTAAAGAAAGAGTAAGTAACATAATTAAACCAGTCTATATATTTTAAGGATATTTTAAAACTTCAGATGGGAAGTCAGGAAATGTGTTGCGTTGGAGGAAAAAGTCATAGCTTTTGTTTCCTATGGAAACAAAACTAAGCAAAGGTAGTTAGATTCAAGGATCTCTTTCTGAAAACATTAACAAAGGGATATAGGAATGATTATTTAATCTACTTTTAAACTAAAAGGTAACTAGTAATCTCAAAATTTATAAAGATCAGATTTGACTGGGTGAGACCTCCTGAAAATCTTGGCTACAGACATGAAGGAAAAACAAGAAAAACTACAAGACAAGTGACAAATAGGCTGGTTCCTCTGCATGGGAACAGCTCTGAGATTGGATGAGACATGATAAATCTTGTTAGCTAGAGTCCTTATAGCCAGAAGTTTCTCCAGTCCCACCCAGCACCATGGTCCCGCAGCTGCTTATAAAATAATCACTCAGAGGCTTAATTACAAATTGTATGAACAATGGCTTAAGTTTCCTGCTAGCTAGCTCTATCATCTTAAATTAACCCGTTTCTATTGCCACATGGCTGGGCATTACCAGTCTACTGGCATGTTGCTCCTTGGGCAGCAGGCTGGCATCTCTCCTGTCCCTGCCTTTCTTCTTCCTGTCTCTCTCTTAGATTTCCCACCTAGCTATAACCTAACTTGCCATAGGCCAGAGCAGCTTCTTTATTAACCAATCGTAGCAACACATATTGACAGCATACAGAAAGACCATCCCACAGCAAGTCCTCATGACATTATAATATGCCATCTTTCATACAGCATGGATGGAGAATTATATTACAGTCTGGATATGCAGTCCAAAGGGACTTATAGAGTTGACAGATACCTTTTACCTGCTCAAACATGAAACAAAACATCTTTAGCTGCCTTGTACACAACATACATTCCGTACCTGTGGTAATGCAGATGTATGTTACCCTTAACATTTTTCAGGAAAAAAAGGACCAGACAGTAATACAGAGAAGTAGCCCAGGTGATCCAGTCTCTCAGAAAGCCTGTTTCAGCTTCCTCAAAATTCTACATCCAGAATAACTTCAAAGTGGTTAGCTGAGATGGTAGAGCCTCATAGACTATTCCAGTCAGGACTTCAGATAAGTCCTGCACATTCCAATCACACTGAGACTGGACAACCGCTAGCTCAGGACTTGACCATTATCTTAATTTTCTCAGGGTCCCCTAACAATGTTGTTGCCCCCAACATCAGCATTTTAAGAACACAATGCCCACATTCCCAAGAGGTGAGGTGGCTGATTTTTCGTCATTCAGTGAGTTATGGATGTTTATCATCGTTTGGGGGATTGGTTGAAAGTTGTTATTGGTCATGGTCAGGGGGAAAAAAAAACTGAGCAAAGGTGGTTAGATTCAAGGATCTCTTTCTGAAAACATTAACAAGGGGATACAGGAATGATAGGATAAAGAAGTAGATTATTTAATCTACTTTTAAACTATAAAGCAACTATTAATCTCAAATATTTTATACTGGTATAGATTTTTATATATTGACACAAATTTAACATTATTTTTATTTTATATTTTGTACTCAAGGGATTTTTGCATATTGATACATCTAAGGTTATTTTTGTTACATTATATATACATATATGTGTGTATATATATATATATATATATATTTAAAAATTTAATGTGAAGTTCTAGTCCTTGAAAGCTATTATTGCAAACTGTTTTGGATAATTAAGAAATGCAGATTAGTAGTTAATCATCTATAACAATCACAATTATAGTCATGTTCGGTATGTTTTTAAGGTCAAACATATATTTTAGATAGACAAGTAGTCCTCAAACACTTTGGAGATCTACAGAATATGCCATTTAAGATTTTTTAATAACATGGCTTTTCATGACAATGAGATACATCTGCTTCTGGCAGCACCAATCTACTTCAAAGAAGATGATGGGCATCAAAGAACCTCCATATGGAGTTTGCTTTCTATGTGGTAAAGCTAGCCATTGGACAAGAAACTGCCCTTGCCTCGGCTGTTGAAAATATGCTATAAAAACTGGACAAGCAGGACACGAAAGTAGGTGACTGCTGAACTTTGCCAAAACAAGGTAGGACAGTCCTTCAAAATTCCTGCTTCACAGGAAAGTCTGTCAGATATTCTAGATCTGTAAGCCAAAGATGGATGCCCCAACATTGCATAAGAACCTTGGGTGACTGTCCCAGCAGCCAAATGTCTCCGTCATTTCTATAGTTTGGGAAGTTACTTGCTCTGCATTTCCTGTTCAGTAAGGTACTATTTTATCCTTCTCAGGTCTCTGATGGGATTGAAGACTAGAGAATTAGAACATCTTTATTAGTAAATTTAGAAAAGAAACTTACAAAGGAGATGTAAAGTTTATAAGGTTGAGAAACATAAAAGCTGAAGTTGTTTAAGAAAATAACTTAAGGTCTAAATGGATATTTTTATGCTGGTAATACAAGTTATGATAGAAAGTGTATAAAAGGTATAAAACTCTGAATTCATGAAGATGTGATAGTTTATCCAAAGTTGCCAAATACAAATGGACAGGACATTGTGAATGTAATCCTTACTTGATAATTGTTCTTACTATATACAGTTTTACTGTGTTAGAGTTAAAACTTTTCCTTTTCATTCAGACAAAAAGGGGAAAAGTTGCAGGATATTTGAGCAAACTGTGTAACGATGTTACTGTTTTACCTAGCTTGCCTCAGGCACCTGACTATTGTAATAGAGAGCTGAATGACCAATAGCTAGGCAGTAGAGGTAAGGCGGGACTTCCAGGCATAGAGAGGAACTCGGATGAACCTAGGCATGTGAGGAAGACACCAGTGAGACACTGAGGGAGTGTCAGTCCTACAGATGGAGGAGAGGTTAAAAAGCCACATGGCAGAATGTAGATTAATAGAAACAGGCTAATTTATGTTATGTGAGCTAGCTAGGAACAATCCTAAGCTAAAAGCTTAGCTTTCAATAATTAATAATAAGTCTCTGTGTTGTTTTCAGGTTGGTGGTCCAAAGAAAGTCTGAGAGCTTGCTAACCTCAATGCCAACCTAAACTACATGGGCTATATTCACCACAATAAAATTAGACATGTGGGTAGATGTGTGTGTGTGTGTGTGTGTGTGTGTGTGTGTGTGTGTGTGTGTCTGTGTGTGTGTTTCTCAAAGTTCTTCACATTCTATCTAACACTGATTAAAGACAACTACTGCCTATCTTTTCCTAAGTCTTGTCATGTAATAGTTTAGTGACTCTACAGATGAGAAACTTAATTCTCCCTTCTCTAGGTTTGGAAAGAACCTCAAGAAAAGGTCCTAGAACTTACTAACAACATCCAGAAAGGCACCAGACTCTTCTAAGTCTATGGATATAACTACTACTTCCTTCTTACTTCATTTTAATAATTTTTTTGGGGGGGGGACAGTGCCTCATGAGTTTTTTGTTGTTGTTACTGGCTTTTTGAGGCATGGTCTCATTGTAGTTAAGGCTGGCTTTGAACTCTTGATTTTGCTATGCAATTAACGATTTTCTTAAATTTATGATTCTCCTGCCTCCACCTCACATACATAATTTATGCAGCTTTATATCTTGAAACAAATTATTTTTAACAAAATCTATTTCCCCAGAATTTTCATTGGCTTTTCTTTCTTTTTTTTTAAATGGGACATTGTAAGGTAGCTCAGGCTGGCCTTCAACTTTAATCCCCCTGATTTGTGCTGGGTTACGAGAACCATTACAATGCCCACCTCACATTTAGTACACCTGAAAGCAACCAGGGTCAGCAATGACTGAAGCACTGTAATGTGGATTTACTGAGCAGAATGAAGAAGAGCTAATAAAAGCATTGCTATGATTCTCTACTGGGCATTCTCAGCAGCTGGTACCTATATTATATTATGTATAATGTAAATATTTCATGAAAATATGATAAATGAAAGAAATTGCAATCTATAACAAAACTAATATAAGAGTAAGTAAATCTTACAAATGAATATATTAGACTCAAAACTTATTTAATAGAAAAATCTTTAAAATTCATTAAATATTTTCTTTTTACCTGTAAGGCAAATTTTCTTGTTGCTTCAAGCCAACTATCATCCCTATAGACATCCACCACATAAATATTATTTAAAAATCCAGGTGTCTTTGGGGCTTTATGTTACTGTGGAAGTGGAAAGACGCTGAAGTAAAAGGAAGAAAAGGGGAAGCTATTTAAAAGTATGTCTTTTAATACTTTGGAGCTTTGAGCCCTGGAAATGACTTTGCTGCCTCCTCAACAACTTAAGATTAAAGAGGCTGATACTCAAGCCTCTACCTTCAGGAGTTTAGAAGAAAATTGCACCTTTCACCAAGGGAAACGGGAAAAAAAGAATGAGACTTTTGTAGTGTGTGGAAAAGAAATGAGGGAAGGATTGTGTTGAGAACAGGGTAATTTCTTGTGTACACTGAAGAAATAGAATGTGGACCACGTGTAAAGATGAAGACTGAGAGTACTCTCCAAGTACATGCCCAGACCTGGGTAGGTATACTCTGAAGTTGTGGAAACACATGGATCCTTTACATTCAAAGATACTCAAGGGATACAAATTGGCAAGGAAGAAGTCAAACTTTCACTATTTGCAGATGATATGATAGTATACATAAGTGACCCCAAAAACTCTACCAGGGAACTCCTACAGCTGATACACTCCTTCAGTAAAGTGGCAGGATACAAGATCAACTCAAAAAAATCAGTAGGCCTCCTATACACAAATGATAAAAGGGCTGAGAAAGAAGTCAGAGAAACATCACCCTTTACAATAGCCACAAATAATATAAAATACCTTGGGGTAACACTAACTAAACAAGTGAAGGACCTTTTTGATAAGAACTTTAAATCTCTAAAGAAAGGAATTGAAGAAGATATCAGAAAATGGAAGGATCTCCCATGCTCATGGATAGGTAGGATTAACAAAGTAAAAATGGCAATCTTATCAAAAGCAATCTACAGATTCAATGCAATCCCCATCAAAATCCCAACACAATTCTTCACTGACTTGGAAAGAAAAATACTCAACTTTATATGGAAAAACAAAAGACCCAGGATAGCTAAAAGAATCCTATATGATAAAGCAACCCTTGGAGGCATCATCATCCCTGACCTCAAACTCTACTATAGAGCCATAGTAATAAAAACAGCTTGGTACTGGTATAAAAACCGACATACGGACCAATGGAATCGAATTGAAGACCCTGACATTAATCCAAGCACATATGAACACCTAGTTTTTGACAAACGAGCCAAAACTATACAATGGAACAAAGAAAGTATCTTCAACAAATGGTGCTGGCATAACTGGATCTCAATATGTAAAAGATTACAAATAGATCCATATCTGTCACCATGCACAAAACTCAAGTCCAAGTGGATCAAAGACTTGAATATAAATCCAGTTACACTAAACTTAATAGAAAACAAAGTAGGAAGCACTCTTGAACGCATTGGCACCGGGGACCATTTCCTAAATAAAACACCAACAGCACAGACCCTGAGCACAACAATTAATAAATGGGACCTCTCAAAACTGAGAAGCTTTTGCAGGGCAAAAGACACAGTCAATAAGACAAAAAGACAGCCAACAGAATGGGAAAAGATCTTCACCAACCCCACATCTGACAGAGGATTGATCTCCACAATATATAAAGAACTCAAGAAACGAGACATCAAAATACTGAACAGTCCAATTAAAAAAATGGGCTAAAGAGCTAAACAGAGAATTCACAAAACAAGAACTACAAATGGCTGAAAGACATTTAAAGAAATGCTCAATATCCTTAATCATCAGAGAAATGCAAATCAAAATGACTCTGAGATACCACCTTACACCTGTTAGGATGGCTACGATCAAAAACACCAATGACACCAATGTTGGAGAGGATGTGGAGCAAAGGGAACACTCCTCCACTGTTGGTGGGAATGTAAACTTGTACAACCCCTGTGGAAATCAGTATGGCGGTTTCTCAGAAAATTAGGAATCGAACTACCTCAAGACCCAGCCATCCCACTCTTGGGCATATACCCAAGGAATGCTGATTCATGACATAAAGATACATGCTCAGCTATGTTCATAGCAGCACTATTTGTAATAGCCAGAACCTGGAAACAACCTAGATGCCCATCAACGAAAGAATGGATGAAAAAAATGTGGTACATATACACAATGGAGTACTACTCAGCAGAGAAAAACAATGAAAGCATGAAATTTGCAGGCAAATGGATGGATCTAGAAAAAATCATCCTGAGTGAGGTAACCCAAACCCAGAAAGACAGTCATGGTATGTACTCACTCATAAGTGGATTCTAGATATAAAATAAAGAACAATCATACCACAACCCATAGAACCATAGAGGCTATATATATAGCATGGAGGTCCCTAGGACGACTGTGGCTTATAATAAATTTCAGTTTTACTCAATTATTGAAAAAAAAATAGCCAAATGAATGGAAACACATGAACTATGAACCAAAGGCTGAGGGGCCCCCAGCTGGATCAGGCCCTCTGAATAGGTGAGACAGTTGATTGGCTTGATCAGTTTGGAAAGCAACTAGGCAATGGGACCAAGTCCTGTGCTCATTGCATGAGTTGGCTGTTTGAAACCTGGAGCTTATGCAGGGACACTTGGCTCAGTCTGGGAGGAAGGGACTGGACCTCCCTGGACTGAGTCTACCAGGTTGATTGCAGTCCTCGGGGGAGGACTTGTCCTGGAGGAGGTGGGAATGGAGGGTAGGCTGGGGGTAAGTGGAGGGGGTGGGAGGTGGGAGAATAGGGGAACCCATGGCTGATATGTAGAACTGAATGGTATTGTAAAATAATATATATATATATAAAAGATACTCAAAACAAAAGAGAAATCCATCCTTCGCTATAGGTTAAAGCCAAAGAAATTTAAAAAAAAAATGGACAAAGCATTTACAAAAACAAGAGAAGGAGATCTGGGAATTAGACATTCAAGGACAGGGAGGAAGAGTGTTATGAAACACTGTCTTCAGGATATGACATGTCCTGGCCCTGACAATCATAAAAACACAGCTGCTGGGGGATGCTTATCTGTATGCTATGATGAATATATGTTGTTTGTGGGGCAATTACCCACCAACCCCACAGCTTCCCAGAGTTTTCTTGAGTGTGAGCAGCAGGAAATATTAAATAGAGGGATTTATTGTGGAGAATCTTGCGGAGATAAACAGAAAATAAAGGATAGCCTCGAGAGGGCCTGGAACCTTTTCCAATGGGCCCGACTGTCTCTGCCCTAGGGTTTTTATAGAGACACCAAGGGGTGGAGCAAAAGACCTCCTCCCCAGCACAGCCAAGTGCAGACCATCTCAGACACCTGCACTCAGGCCCATGGTCCTGATCATCCTCTATGAGGACCTTCTGGGTAAAGCCACAAGGAACCCGAGAACAGGCTCCCACAGGTCCCCCTTCCTTAATATATAAAAAAATAACTATTAATGGCTTTCAGCAATCTCCATAGCTGTTACCCCTCCCAGTATGGGAGTAGAAGATGGCATTTCTCTTTTGAATTAGGTCCAAGGTGACTACAACAGTCTTAGCTGCCTCAAGCCCTTTCTAAACCAAAAACTCTTAAGGCGACTACAAACTTAAAGAATCATTTAGCTTCATCATTACCATTAACAGGTTAACATAAATATTGCTATACATAGTCACAATTCTCTCAATCTTACAACTCAAAGCAAACTCTTAACAGAACCATTTGAATTAGTATATATGGTGGTATATATAGTTAACAATTTTCTCCGTCTTACAACTTTAACTCAATCATTTGAATTTTCTTGTTAACAGAACATAGGAAAAACTTGGATGTATTCACATCAAATGTTTCCTTAACTCCACAAAACCAGGGTGCATTAATATCAATTGGTTTCTGCAAACATAATTCAATCTCATAACTCCTTTTCTTTATAATTTTTTAAAAATCTCAAACCTAGTTAGAGGAACTCAAACTTATACAATTCCTACAAACCCATATTGAAAAACAATATTTTCAATCTAACCATTAACACTTTGAAAACTTTTAGCAAAACATCCAAAAGCAGTTTCTTAATAAAGCTCTTGACACACTTTAAAAGTAGTCTTGCCGGGCGGTGGTGGTGCACGCCTTTAATCCCAGCACTCGGGAGGCAGAGCCAGGCGGATCTCTGTGAGTTCGAGGCCAGCCTGGGCTACCAAGTGAGTTCCAGGAAAGGCGCAAAGCTACACAGAGAAACCCTGTCTCGAAAAACCAAAAAAAAAAAAAAAAAAAAAGTAGTCTCTTAGTATAACCCATTTGCATTTCTTACTAACAAAACATGACATTAATCCACTCAAACAACAATTTAAATTAAATAGACTAAGGAATCTTAACTCTCCCTTTTCTTTATAATTTTAAGCAAAATCTCAAGCCTAGTTAGAAAACCCAAACTTTTCTGTTTAAACAGTTCCATTTGTAACACAAAACCAGTTCCATAAGTAATTCCATTTTTACATAAACAGTTCCACAAAACAATTCATGCATCACCAGTTAATAAAACATGTATGCATACACAAAACTGTATCTCGATTCTAGGTACAAATAAATTTCTTCATTTATACAGTTCCATTTTTAACCCAATTCCAGCAAACAGATCCTAGGTCATTACTATGAATAAATTCAAAATTGTCCCATTGCAATGAAATCTCTATTGTTTATTTCATTTCTTAAGTCTTAATATTCAAATGATAAATTCTGGTGCTAGCCTTCCAAATATGAGAAATCCGTAACCAAAACCTTTGTAATTTTATCTCATTTTAAGTTCAAAAAGTTCAAACAAGAAATAAATTCTGGTATCAGGCTTTCACTTCCAAATATGAAGAGACGTTTTTCAACCAAAACTTTTTGCAGTTAACAATTTTTGTTCAAACAAGCGTCTCTGAACTTTTATTCTCAAGCCAGAGACATTTTTAGGTACAGTAGTATTCTAAACCGCACCGTTTTTGATGTTAGCTCAGGTTTTTCTGTGTTGCGTCGATTTTCCACAGATCTCAGCTACAGATGCCTTGTTGTGCTGGTTCTGGCATCTGCCATTCTTAGCTTCTTAGCAGCTTCTGGAGCTTTGAAACCATTCAGACTGCCTACTTTGCAGTCTACTGGGACACTTAACCTGTATCTCCAGTTCTTTCACCATATACATTAAGAATAGACTCACAGCCAGGCGGTGGTGGCGCACGCCTTTAATCCCAGCACTCTGTGAGTTCGAGGCCAGCCTGGGCTACCAGGTGAGTTCCAGGAAAGGTGCAAACTACACAAAGAAACCCTGTCTCAAAAAACCAAAAAAAAAAAAAAAAAGAACAGACTCACACTTAACATTTACACTTTTTTATAAACTCACATAACGTGCTTAAGCATAAACTCACTCAACATTTACACATTTTTACAAACTCACATATAACATATTAACATCTACTTATTTATATTTTAAGGAAACTATAGAACTACTTTAGCAAATATATTTCTTATTATTATATACTTATATTCATTCGATCTTATTCTTTATTTAAACTTACATTTACAACTAGCATCTTACAAGCTTATTACTACATGTCTTAATGCTACCTTAGATACTTCTTGCAAGCTTATATTCTTAAAGGAACTCTATAGATCAACTTTACAAACTTATATAGGGCTACTATTAGCATATATCTAACTTAGCAAACACCTAAAAATTTCTTAACACAGATCTAACAAGACAGAATAATTTCTACAAACTCACATATCTTATTTTCGTCTTTCTATTTCTTACTCTTAATTATTATCACCATCTCTATTAGAAAGATTCTCTTAACTAGACAGGAAGTATGTACATCATTTCTAAAGTTTAGAGTTTATAGTCAGCTTTGTTATAAAGCACTGGGATTTAGTGAGTGTTGTCATTATAGAGTTGTGATACTTGTTGCTAGGGGATTGTAACATTCTCGGGACGAAGCCACACCCCAAAGTTGCCGAGTTCTCTCAGCCTTTCTGGAACTGGCAGAGATGCACTGTCAGTGGTAAGACGGTTTTCAACTAGAGGCTGTCCCTTCACCCAAATTCATAATAGCTCCCCTAAGTACTTCAATTCAGACAAACGTTTCTATTACAGCAGTACTTTTGGTTTGCTCTACCAAAAAACTTCACTTCACACTGAGGGTGAAATTACTGTATTTAGCTGCTGTAAAGCTCTTCGCCAAATACTGCACAGCTATCAGGTGATATAAAGTATTTTTCTAAAGGAGCTAATAAAGCCAAAAGTGGCACAGCTCCAAACTCTTATTTCCTCACTTTTTGCATTAAACCAGTGACAAAACCTCAAATACTAATTGAGCCACTTTCATTCTGGTTCCTTTATAGGAACCTCATTGGAGCTGACCTTCCTCAGTTCCACGTTCCCTACCAAATGCTCCAGTAACCACCGAGCTTCATTCTCATGAAAAAACACAAACATGTCCTCGACCCCATATTAAAAAGGATCTGGACCCTTCCATAATCCCGAGCAGGGATCTTTCCATTTCACTTGAACAAAAGTCGCTTGGGTGCCACTGTGCCAAAATCTATCTGTGGCAGACTGTTCATAGATATCCATATTCAAAAAGTTCAGAACGAGAAGCATGATTTAATGCATTATGTGGCGATTGAGGGTAAATTTCTTCCTTTTATTATTTGAAGCTGTATTTTACGACTGCTACGAGCCCTTTCCACAATACCTTGTCCCTGAGGATAAGGAATACCTGTTTTATGCACAATTTCCCGTTGGGTACAAAATTGTTGAAATGCCTTACTACTATATCCAGAACCATAATCAGTTTTAATAATTTTTGGTATATCCATATAGAAAAACACTTCCAAAGCAGTGCAAAATTACATGTTCTGTAGCTTCCCCAGGTTGTGCACTAGCCATTAAAAATCCTGAATAAGTGTCAATGGTCACATGTACATATCTTAATTTGCCAAATTCTGCAATATGCATAACATCCATTTGCCATAGGTAATTGGGAAGAAGACCTCCAGGGTTTACCCCTAAGTGAGGGATAGGAAAATGTTTGGACATACCCCACATCATTTAACTATTTGACGAACTGCTTCTTTGGTAAGACTGAATTGCTTTCTTAAGCTTTTGCTATTTTGATGAAGAACATATGACTGTTGAGCCATTTCCACTTGGGATAATGCTATACTATCTTTGTTAATTTATCAGCCATTGAATTACCCTCAGCTAAAGGACCAGGAAGATTGGACTGAGCTCTATTATGGCCCACAAAGCATGGCAGCTTTCTTTTGTGGAATAGCGTCTTGAATTTGTTGAAACATTTTGACTTGATTGTTGTTAGTTCCAATATTTTCACCAAAACTGTTACTATTCAAAGCAGTCAAGAACCTAGATGTTCTTTCATGAAACATATCCTTCATTAGCTTACTTTGAGAAAAAGCATTTTCAGGATTTAGTATTTTCACTTCATTAGCTTTAACTCCTGATGTTATTAGCAGCTGTAATATTTAACATTGACTTCTTATAAGGAACTTTCAGGTAAAGCAACTATTTTGTAAGACAGCTAGATTTTCTGAAGTTTGTTTCCCATCTATAAAGCAGTCATTTCTTTTTTGAATGCCTGTTTCCTTGTCTCCTTATTAGATTTACAAAGGAATTACTCATTGCAGGCAGTTTGTTCAAAAGGCAAAGAACTTTTAAAATTTCAACGTAAGTTTCTTCATATCTAAAACAATGTTCAGTGTATAAACTGCTTTTCCCTTGTTTTAAGAATTTTAAAGTGGCTTGTTTGCTCTTAAAGGTAGCTTTTTGTCATCCAACTACCGTAAAAACTTTGCACAGCTATTAGGGTAAATAAGGCATTTTAACAACAGAGCCCCAAACCACGAAACCACGAAGCACCCAGTTCCATATCCTTTCAATTTTTCATTGGAACTGACACTTAAACCCTTAGACGATTTTCCCCCTTATTCTTTTAAAAGCTGTATTTTAATTTTAGAGCTGACAAAAGTGTTTCAGGGCAATGTTGCCATCTTGAGCGGAAAAACTACCTTTTCCAGAATGCATTTCCCTTATGTCAGTCCATAATATCAGTCCCTTATATCAATTCCTTATATGATTTCCATATTTCTTTTCAGGTCTGAGAGTGAACTGGTTCTCTTTTACTAGACTTTCCTGGGAGGTTTGAACAAAGTCTCTTGCCTTTGCAACCGGCGATTTGAACAAGCATTTTACATTTTCAGCTATGGGACATTGGGAGGTTTCTGGTCTCTGCTCAGCTGGCTTCAACAGGTGTCTCTCCTCCATTTGACACTGGCCTCGTTAGCGCGCATTGAAGCTGGCATTTCTGATAGCAACTTTCCTCGGGGCTTGTGTTTGTTTTAGCCAGTCAGTGAAAAACAAGCTCATGTACAACAGTTTTTCCATAGCCCTTTCAGAGAGATTTTCTCCCACCGATCTTATTCTCATTTTGCTTGTTCCTTCCCCCCCAGATGCAGAGCTTCAGCTATCTGTCTGCGGCTCTGTACCTCTGCTAGGTGCCTTTGCAGGTAAGGACTTTTTTTTCTCCCCCTGAATCTGCCTCAAACTCTAGCAGCTTTGTCAGGTCGTGCATTTTCTGGGGAGGAATCTGTCCCCTCTGTTTCTTCAGAGTCTTTCTCCCAGACAGTATCCAGTTTGGTTTCAGTTTATCCCCTCTACCCCAGAAACAGTTTCTGACACTATAGTGGCAGCTTTCCCTGCTACTGAAGGTAGGGGCTTTTTGTCCGTTTCTGTTTTCGGGGTCTGTGTGGTTTGCGTACAGACTGAAAATCTAACAAGGGAGGTTTTTGCCATTTCTAAACTCCCATTAGGACAGGTGTTTTGCCTCATCAGGCCTTCACCTGGCCCAGTCCCCCAGTGGGTTGCATTTGCTTGTCTGGGTGCTCAAGGACAGAGCTTATGCCAGAGGAAATTATCCCTCAGGGCTACACTCCATCTCACCCGGAGTCAGTTGAAACAAAGCTTTTCTCAAAGAGGTGCTTTCTCTGACAGAAAAGAAAGCTTCACTCCTGGATAGTTCTGTTCTGCCCTGGCTTGGCTCTTTCCCCAGACAGCGTTCTGACTCGGCAGCACAACTGCTTCAGACACAGTTTAGCTTTACTGTTTTCCCAGAAAGGTCCTTACTCTGATAGGAAAGCTTTTTCTCAGATTTCTTTTTGCAGCTGTGGACCTATCAACCCAGGACTTATAGGAAAGTGGACAACTGTGCCATTCCCACCAGCTTTAGCTTTGGTTGTTCATTAGCAATCTTCCCCTGGGTCCTGTACCTTCCTGCCTCAGCTCTGTGCTCCAGGAAGTTTACAACTGCAGGAACCCTAGTATCCCCAAAATGCACTCCAACTTAGAGATGCTGGCCAGTCGCCTCTGGGTTTTTGGTCAGAAGTGAGGATACAATGCTAACAGTTTGCATTGCTTCAGGGGATCTTTGCATTAGGACGATTAGGAGCACTTTTTCATTCTGAAATGCTCACTCAAACAAAATCCTTGATGCCTCAGCTTGGCTGTAACTGAAAAGCTTGGCTTTTTTGCCTTTCTCAGGTAAAGTTTCCTGCCCTCTTGGGCTCTCTACAGCTCTTTACCCACACTCTCCCAAGCGTTTCCCTCAGGGTACTCTGACCCACTGTCTTTTACTAGCTTGAAGAAACAGAGCTTAGAAGAGGTTTTTAGGAACTTCTCCCTGCCTCCTGCATTACAGGGAGGATTGTTTTGTTTTTTTTTTGTTTTTGTTTTTGTTTTTTTTTTTTTTTTTTTTTTGTTTTTGTTTTTCGAGACAGGGTTTCTCTGTGTAGCTTTGCGCCTTTCCTGGGACTCACTTGGTAGTCCAGGCTGGCCTCGAACTCACAGAGATCCGCCTGCCTCTGCCTCCCGAGTGCTGGGATTAAAGGCGTGCGCCACCACCGCCCGGCTTACAGGGAGGATTGTTAAAGCTTGAAAGAACTTAGAGAGGTTTTGCTGTCTTGAGTTTGTTGTTTTCCCTTAGAGTTAATCACAGGTGGTCCCCATACTAATATCTTCAGGTGATTCTAATTTTTGTCCTTTTGAGAGAGAAAGTTAAAGGCTTTAGTTTTTAAGTTTAAGAGAGCTTTTGAGAAAGATTAAAGCTTTTTAGAGAGATTTTTTTCCCCCAAAATTTTCCAAGAAAAGCTTTAGAGTTTAAGAGAAAGATTTTTTCCCCCAGGAGAAAGAAAAACCAACTTTCCCCCAAACTTCCCAACTTTAAACTTTGACTTCTAACACCCCCATTTTTGCCTCAGGGAGAAAACAATTTCTCCTGCCACTTGGACTTAGCATTTCAGCTGTCCCCAGGTCAAAAGCTTCCATAGGAAACTTTTTCTTCCCCATAAGCTCAAAGAAGAGCTTTTTTACTACCCGTAAAGGCCAAAGAAAGATTTTTCCCCCAGTTTGCTTTCATAGCCCCCAAAGTTAGAAAATTGAAGAGTTTTTCTGTCTAGTTGCCTTACTTATTTTTTCCTACACGATCTTACACTTCTAAGTTTTTCCTACACTATATTACTACCCTATACCTTATACTTATTTTTCACAGATAGAAATTGAGAAAGGGATAGAAGATAGAAAATTTTGACAGAAGAGAATTTCGCTGCAGCATCGGACATCCTTCCAGTCCGCTTTTCTTTTCTCTCAAGGATAAAACCCCTGCCTCTCAATAATATAATATTGAGAAAATAATATAATTAATATATATTATATTTTCCATAACACCGGCATGCCTTTCCACTGGCAGGGCTGACTCAGCACTTTTGCCAAAAACTCTGTAATAAAACTATTATTTTCCTTTATCTTTAGTCCCTATTACTTTGTCTCTAGTCCCTGTTCATTTGTCTTTAGTCTCCCCTTTTTTTAGTCCCCCCCTTTTTTTCTTTAGTTCCTTTTTTCTCTTTTTTCTTTAGTCCCTGTTCATGGTGCCATTCTATGGGGCATTTACCCACCAACCCCACAGCTTCCCAGAGTTTTCTTGAGTGTGAGCAGCAGGAAATATTAGACAGAAGGATTTATTGCGGAGAATCTTGCGGAGATAAACAGATAGAAAATAAAGGATAGCCTCGAGAGGGCCTGGAACCTTTTCCAATGGGCCCGACTGTCTCTGCCCTAGGGTTTTTATAGAGACACCAAGGGGTGGAGCAAAAGACCTCCTCCCCCAGTACAGCCAAGTGCAGACCATCTCAGACACCTGCACTCAGGCCCGTGGTTCTGATCATTCTCTATGAGGACCTTCTGGGTAAAGCCACGAGGAACCCGAGAACAGGCTCCCACAGTTGTTCCCATTGGTTAATAAATAAGCTGCTATAGTAAGGCAGCTTAGAGGCAGGAAGGAAATCCAAGGAGAGACAAGGAAAGAGAAAGGGAAACACCAGCCTGCTGCCCAAGGAGCAACATGCCATCAGACCGGTAAAGTCAAATACCTGGCAAAACATAGATAAATAGAAATGGGTTCATTTAAGATGTAAGAACAAGAGGCCTGCCATAGGCTATATAGTTTGTAAATATTAAGCCTCTGAGTGATTATCTATAAGCGGCTGTGGGACCAAGGGGCTGGGCAGACCAGAGAAACCTTCCAGCTACACACAGCAGCTGTGGATGTCTGCACAAGATCTACATATGACTGCTGCGTCACCATTGTGTTATGGATGAGGGGAAGGGGGTGCTCCTGAGGCCCCAATCCTTCCTGGTGAGTTATTAGCAGGGGACAGGTGTCATTTTCTTCAGTGGTACAGCCAATGGGAACTTACCCATGCACCAGTAAATAGATCCTACTGTGCTCATACACTTAACCCTAATTAAAATCAGTGTGTGGGGGGGGGGAGAACTAAAGACAGAAAGACAGATGAAGAGAGGAAGACTAATGGAAAGAAGGGACTCAACAAGAGCAGAAGAGGGTAGTGAAGGAATATGATCATAACAGATTGCATGAATCTCAATCTCTCACTCTCTCTCTCTCTCTCAATCTCTCTCTCTCTCTCTCTCTCTCTCTCTCTCTCACACACACACACACACACACACACACACACACACACACACACACACACACATATAAAATTCCAGGAATGTAATAGGCTAACTCTGTCAGAAGGCAGATTCAAACAGAGTGTTAAGACCAGTTCCAGAGAAGACAAAAACCTCCCTGCAGACCAAGCATGCCTGTGGATTACTATCAACATTGAACCATGCTAAGAACAACTGCACAACAGGAAGAAATAATTTTATAGCTGTGAGCTTTGATACTACTAGACAGATTCATGAATTCTTTCACACACAGGGAAACAAATGCAAAAAGGTAATAATTTTCTGAAAATATCTATTCTATTCTTCTGGTAGTTATGTTCTGTAAAGTCCAGCAGACATTGATAAACTGAACCACTGTCACTAGCGTGTAGCTGTTTCTCTGGTCCCACATTTCTACGGTCTTGCCCGACCCCACAGTCCCACAACCGTTTATAAAATAATCACTCAGAGGCTTAATATTAATTGCAAATGACATGGCCTATGGTTCAGCCTTCTTGTTAACTAGCTCTTACAACTTAACCCATTTCTATTAATCTATGTATGGCAACATATTCCATGGCTTTACCTGCATCCCATTACATGTTGCTCCTTGGACAGCAGTTTGGCATCTCCCCCACCTCTCATTTCTTCTCTATCTCTCTTGGATTTTCCCACTTGGCTCCACCCTTCCCTGTCATAGGTCAATGCAGCTTTATTTATTAGCCAATGGGAGCAACACATATTTACAGCATACGGAAAGACATCCCACAGCACTAGGGGATGTGTGTGTGTGTGTGTGTGTGTGTGTGTGTGTAAAATAAGTTATAATTTTACATACTAAAAACTCATCCTGATAGAATTCGCTTAATTTTATATCTAAAATGAGCTCAGAATGTGCCTTGTCTAAGAGCCCCAGGGACTGGTGCCAGAGTTCAGACTGAAGCTCTCCTCACTGGCCTCAGTGCAATGCAATTTCTTACCCAATACAAGCAGAAGAGAGGTCAGCCCTGCAACACTTCTGCTGGGAACATACAACAGGAATTCAATCTCTGCTCCTATGCACAAGGTCAGCAAATGACACCAAAAGTGCTGCACTCATGAGAGCTATAAAAGCACTGCACTCGCCAGACTGTGGTGGCATGAGCCTTTAATCCTAGCCACTGTGCACTTGAGGCGAAATTGGTCTATAAAATGAGTTCCAATTCAGCCAGCTGTTACAAAGAGAAACCCTATCTCAAAGAAGGGAGGGAGGGAGGGAGGGAGGGAGGGAGGAAGAAAGAAAGGAAGAAAAAGGAAGGAAGAAAGAAAGAAAGGAAGAAAGAAAGAAAAAGAAAAACACATAATATTCATGGGGCTACATTGCACTCATTGGGAGGGATGCCACAAAAGCAGTGCACTCATCAGGTTTACAACTAAATTTACTCAAACAAGCAAATCCTCACAAAATTGGCAAAAAGCAAAAAAGGACCATTTGCTATACAGATGATCCAAATTGGGCGGCGGCGGGCGGGGGGGGGGGGGATGTTAATCCCAAAGATAGTCAGGTGAACCATTTAGAAAACTTTCCTATCACTGAGATTTCCTCATACTTTGTAACAATGTTTAATGTAATAAAACTAGAGAAGCAATTATTCCGAAAATGAACTATCCCATGCTATGTTATCTGCATTCTCTTTGCTGCTATTATTACCATAAAGGATAATAGTAATAACCATAAAGAAAATCACCAGCATATCAACCTTTTGAGGTAGCAGCAATAACAGGCACAGATGACTCAATATGCTACCAGAGACACTTATGCATCCACACTCTTTGATGCTCTAGTCACAAAAGCAGGCAAATAAAACCAGCTTAGACATCCATCAACTGATGAGCAGATAACAGAAGTGTGGTACACACAATGGACTATTATTCAGCTGTAAAGAAAAATGAAATTAGCAGAAAAATGGATGAAACTGGAGTAAATATAAAACAAGGTAGCCCAGGACCAGAAAGAAATGCTGTGCTCTCTCATATAGGTGCTCCTAGTTTCTAATTGCTACATATATGCATCTAGGTAGAATAACAGCTGCAAAACCAGCAAAGTCCATGAGACAAGAAAAAGGAGGTCTTAAGAGGGGAGTAGAGAAGACACTAGAACACATGAGATGAAGAGAGATGCTGATGGCAAAAGCATACAATGAGGGCTGGATAGATGGCTTAGAGGTTAAGAGCACTAGCTGTTCTCCCAGAGGTCCTGAGTTCAATTGCCAACAACCACATGGTGGCTTACAACCATCTCTCATGAGATCTGGTGCCCTCTTCTGGCCAGATATGGCACCCTCTTCTGCTCTGCAGGGATACATGCAGGCAGAACACTATATAATAAATAAATAAATCTTGAAAAAAAAAAAAAGCACACAATGGGAAAAGAAAAGGCAGGAAGGAGAATGGGCTGGAAAACAAAAGGAAGTAGGTATGAAAATGCCAGAAAGAATTCTATTACTTTAAAAACTAATTTTTAAAGTGAAAAAAAAAAAGAACCATGCTAATGATGCAATGCAGGGTATTAGGTTGGAAAACAAGATGCACAGATGCCTATGTAGGACTAAACAGTAAAGTGTATACAACAAGGCACTTTGGCAGCTTAAGTGTGATAAGTCTAAGAGAAAACATTCTTAAAAGATTTGTTCACAACCAAAAGCAAGACACTTATCAAGAATGATATTCACATTAATTTAAAAAAAAAAATCTTTAAATTTTTTTTTTTTTTTTTTTTTAGTTTTTATTTTATGTGCACTGGTGTTTTGCCTGGAAGTATGTATGTCTGTCTTGAAGTTACAGACAGTTGTGAGCTGCCATGCGGGTGCTGAGAATTGAACCTGTGTACTCTGGAAGACCAGTCAGTGCTCTTATCCACTGAGCTATCTCTCAAGTCTCCCAGAAATCTTTCCTTAAAACATGGGATAGAAGATCAAGACTAAAAACAATGCTTAATGTAAAAAATAGAATTTCCCTTAGCACGAAACATGACATTTGCAGAATGTGTTCTATCTCACCAGGAACTGGGGCCAGACCACTTTAAAGAGGTCCTTACAAAAACCTGAAGAAACACAAAATTCTATGCTAATAAATGCTTACATTCAAAGCATAAAGGAATACAAACAATAATAACAACTAATAAGTATTTTGTATTCCTGGTAGTGGGTTTCTCTGCTGATGAAATCAAGCCAAATTACTAAGACCAGGTTTAATCTGAGCAAAGCATTCCCAGGTAATATTTGACTGGAGCTTAAATACCCTGTAGGTGCAATCTTGAGGAGCTTTGGGGGAGGAGCTTCCACTTGGTGGGCTTTCTGAGAGGGAGCAGGCTTTGGAATTAGTGAGGCTAGAGCAGAGCTTTCATCTTAAACAACATGCGTCAAATAAGGGAAACCTTTGCATAGACATTGCACCAATGTTATGCAAATGACCAACTAGTAGTGACGAGATGCTCACTTCATTAATTATGGAAGTGCCAAACTGAAACTCCAATGAGACAATTCACATCCACTAAGACAGCTACTAAAGGCCTCCTCTTCTTCTCCTTTATTATTTTTATTTTATTTTATTTATTTTTTTAAGGCAGTGCCTCCTGTATCCCAGGCTGGCTTGGAACTTGTGTAGCCAGTGATGACCTCAAATTTCTGATCTTCTTGCCTCCACCTCCCAAGTGCTAAATTTTAGGCTTGTAACACCATGTCCAGATTATGGGATGCTCGAGATGGAACCAAGGGCTTCCTGCATGCTAGGCAACATTCTACCTATTCTACCAATAGGCCTCCACTCCCACTTTGAAATGGTATTTCACTGTGTAACCCAGGTTGACTTCAACCATTGGTCTCTAACATCACTCTGCTTCAGCCTACCGAATACTGAGTATTGGAAGGGTAGGCATGTGCTACCATGCCCAACTGAAGTTCCATTTTGCTTTTTGTTTGTTTGTTTTTTAACTAAGCATGGCAATTAGCCTAGAGCAAAAGCCAAGACTTAATTTCATTTTTTAAGATTTATTTTATTATGTATACAGAGTTCTGTGTGTTTGCCTCCATGCCAGAAGAAGGCATCAGAGCTCACTACAGATGATGTGAGCTGGGAATTGAACTCTGAACCTCTGGAAGAGCAGTCAGTGCTCTTAACTTCTGGGCCATCTCTCCAGCCCAGGCTCAGATTCTTAGAAAGGAGGTGTAGTACAGTGGTAGAGTAAATGCATGTGTAGCATACACAAGGCTCTAAGTTTGGTCCACACCCAGCAGAGAGGGAAATACACAGACCAGTGACACAGATATAACACTGAGTGTCAATGAAGATGTTGAAAAAACAAAATCTCATACCATGTTGGTGGGAATTAAACACTTAGGCCACATTTTAAGTCTGGCAATTTCTTAAAAAGGCAGATATAATTTTACCTTCAGCCCAACAATTCCAGTTCTAAGATCTACTCGGGAGAAATAAATTGTCCACACAAGAGTTCCTACAGGATTCCCATAGCAGTGCTCCCCAAAAGCCAAAAATAGTAGCTCAAACACCAGTCTACTGTGAATTGATAAAAAGGGGGGGGGAGTACAATAACATTGATTACTCAGTCACAGACTCCAGCATGTGAATTGTGAAGCTACAGCTAGGTGACAGAAACGAGATGCAAAAAACTACTGTGTGATCCCACCACTATTAAAGGTCCAGAAAGGCAATCTGTAGGTGCAACTGGCTGCCAAGGCTACAGTAGGAACCAAAAGTGGATACTACTGAATACAACAGAGGTTTTTAAAGATTAGATCATGACAAAGTTTATGCAATTCTAGTTTTATTAAAAACCCGAGTTGATGACCTTAAAATGTGTAAACTTGAGGCTGGAGAGACAGCCTGGGTAAGAGTACTGGCTGCTCTTCCAATTCATTCGCAGAACCCACACAGCAGCTTATAACCTTCTGTAACACCAGTCCCAGCCCTCTTCTGGGCTCCAAAGGTACGAGGCACACATGTGGTGCACAGACAGACATACATGCTGACCAAACACTCATACACATACAATAAAAATGAAGGGGAGAAAATGGTAAGCTTTCAGGCACATAAACCATACCTGATTAAAGCAAGAGGAAATGGGGGAAGAGCATACACACATGTAAACACAGAGAGAGAACATGTGTGAACAGGGCAAAGGTAATATAAGCATTCTGAGTAAGAATCATTTAGCATCCTGTGATAAGAGGCATGTAGACCAAATAGGATGGTAGCACACACCAGGCCCTCCGAACAAGCTGGCAGTGAGTTCCCTACTTGTAGCCTGTTTCACCTTAGGAGTGCATGCTGGAGCATCACCGTGTCAGTATCCACAGCACTGGAATGATTCTAGGAATCTCCTTAGTTACTTCTGCTAACTAGAGAATTAGTAAGAGACTAAGAAAAATCTTTAAGTTGGATAAGTGTATGTATACATTACTGGTTCTATTATGAACTATAATTTTTGTAGCATAGGGTCTATCAGGAAAATAGGAATACAACCCTTGCCAAAAAGGAACAGAATAGGGAGGAACCACCCCTACCTGAATCAGCAGCTATAAGAATAACAATAATGATGATGGTTTGGTATTTAATTCAATTTTAAAAGGTAAAAGATTTGGGAGGCTTCTTTTTCTCTTCTCTCCATCTTCAGCTTAATTACACAGGAAAAAAGAAAGTGCTGAGATGTCCTTTGTAAAAATTCTGAGCTCTGGGAAGACAGTTAAGAAGTGAGCAGAACAGAATTTATTTTTAATCTGAAACTGAAAATGATGTTCCAATGCAACATATTAGGATTTGAAGTGATCTACTTTCTAAGTCTGGGGCAAAATTAAATTTATAGATAATTGCTTCAAGTATACTTTAATTGTTAAAAAAAAATCTGGGATAAAAATAAAAAACAAAACTCTAACTTCTCCTCGCTAAACAAGAATGCTCTATATTCCAGTTTCTGAAGTGAGACAAGAATTCCCAGCCAGGTGGTGGTGGCAGTGGCGGCAGTGCATGCCTTTAATCCCAGCACTCAGGAGGCAGAGCAGGTTGATCTATGTGAGTTCGAGGCCAGCCTGAGCTACAGAGTGAGATCCACGACAGGCACCAAAACTACACAGAGAAACCCTGTCTCGAAAAACAAAAAAACAAACAAACAGAATTCCTTTAGGGGCATCATTTCCCTTGACTGCATATTACCAAATCAAAGATGCCCTGCTCTTCCAGCTTCTGCCTGGATCCCTGTAACAAAACTATGGCAAGCACAAGCTGAGGAAAGAGATTCTGTAAATGTAGCTGCTGTGCAGGGCAGGACCAAACACAATTCACAGCCTCAGAATTACAGGCTATGTGTAAGCACTGCTCCAGGTTCAACCCTCTGACTTAATACATAGAACACAAATCAAAGTATGGGGGCATAGCATAGGGATTCGGCTTCCAGAGCAGCTTAATGGATTAACACTCAGCTATAACCATTGCTTCACACATGCTCTTTATGTCTTCCTTTTTAAGTACTACCTTTTTCACCAACTGTACAGTCCTAATAAAAAGAAAAATAACTATACTTTGGTTTTAATTATGCAGGATGGCAAATACATCTTGAGACGGTATCCAGTAGCTGTGGTCATATACTAAGCTACAGATCCATGGCTTGCTGGACACCAAGAGGAAATACCTAACAAAGGTCTGTTTCCTCCACGCTGGCCCCTGGCCATGAACTAAAAAACAAGATAACATAGCTCGAGGTCTGTTTAAAAGTAAAATTGGTCATAGAATGTAATTATTACAGGTGCCTGGGGCTAATAAGCCTGCTAATTATGAAACACACCTCATACTGCCTTTGGTTGGACTGATTCCCTAGCAGGTGTCAGAAAGGTAGACCATGGGGGAAAACAGATTAAATGTCTCAAAACCTAGAGATCCTCTTCTCAATGAGCCTCTACTAAACAGAAGTAATAGACACAAGCTGTTCTTATCAAGAGGACAGAAAAGAACATAAAACCAATGTAAGGTTCTAAGTTTCTCTTTTGTGGTAAAAGAAAAATTTAGTGATTTAATGCCATTTTTTGACCAGCTAAAAATCAAAGACTAATTCAATTGCAGAAAAGACCACATGTGTTTTAATGAAACAATTCAGGCTCCATGACTAAATCACATGACTAGGAAAGCATGGTACAAGCCACTGCTTAGGAAAAGAGATTTCAGCCCTGAAAATACCTGACAGTGACAAACTGCGACTGTATTTACCTGGCCACAGTGGACAGAGCCACCCTATGACAATGTGTGTCATTCTCTACAGCCTTCACTACTCCCCACTACTGTAGGATGACTGGAACATGACTCTTAGGCCTCTAACTTTGGCATATATGTCAACTACTGCACCCGTCACCTAGACGAGAACTGTTAATTTTCTTTCTTGTAAACCAGTCCCCAGCCATGGATGAAAGGCTTATGCCATACATCTTAATGCTGTACCTTAACTGTTCCCACACAGCCCAGTCTGTGTGATGGAGTGAAATGAATAGGTTAGTGACTTCATGGATGCTCATTTTCTATTCAACATGTCTTATATAGCCAATGTTCCTCTATCCACAAATTTCCCACCAGTAATCCGAATTCCCAGTTTCCTAGCTAGTGATTTCAGATTTAACCTCTCTGTACTTCAGCTCATTCACCTATATAGCAAGATTTATAATAACATATTCTTCAAAGGACTCTTGCGAACACTGAGTTGCAGAGCCTTGTACAATGCTAGCACTCATTTTGAGTGTTTACTAAGCTCTTCAAAGGCAAAAAATCTTGGTCCCTTTTGATCCCTACTCTATGCCTACACCAGAAACAAAGCATGCTACAACAGATACAAAATATGCTGCAATATGCCTTCTGTTATTTTTCCGCAGTCTCTTGCTTTGATCCACAAGGTCACATGGTCTAAGTCCCACAAGCCTGTCTCCCAAACTGACACAACTATCTTTTCACTTAAAATGGGATACTGATAAGACAGTCAAAAATTGTTTATCAGCAGACAGAACACTTTACATATTCCTAATACTCCTGAGCTTCTTGCCTACCAGTTACTTTCTTGGAGTGGGGGCTGGAGTGGGAAAGTCTCATGTTTCCCAGGCTGGCCTCAAACTCACTATGTAGTATGTTACTAAGGACAACTGATTTATGATTCTCCTACCACCGTGTTGGTATGTGAAATATTGAGTCAAAACCAGGACTTTGTGCATGCTAGTTAAGTATCCAGCCCTAGCTGATTTCAAGCATTGACATACTATATCTGTATCTACCATAACTAGACATAACAGTGCAAGAGCTGACCAACTATTAGGTTCAGGGCTGGGAAAGAGGAGATTTCAACTATGTGTTTCCACACCTAAGTAAAAACTATACCGCTTTAAACACACACATTCAGACATACTAGATTCGGTTACAAACACTGTAGGTCATGAAGAGCCACGCAAACTGAGCTCATTTTATAAATAGAAATTTACAAAAATAAAATTACCTAAAATTAAGCCCACCATTGTACTTAAATATCCGGTTCCACTTCCCAGGTTAAGAAAAGATAATCCTGGTTGAAGTTTCAAAGCTTCCATAACTTCAGAATAAATGCAAGGTGCTGACAAGTGTATGTTCCCGTGCTTCCAGGCTAAGTCTTTGTAAGCATTGTCTCTGTAGCCTTCCAGATAGTAATCTCCACGGTCAATGGCTCTGAAGGCTTGCTCTACTCTTTCAGTGCGGATGTACTGAGCTTCTTTAAGGTTATCAATTAAGTCATCATTATCTTCCCCAGCACTCACAGCTCCTCCCATGACAGTATTCAAATCAAATCATAAGTTAAATATATCGGAATTAGTAGAAATGGCTTCCAATAATGTGTGCTTTTTCTTTTTAATATTGAACTTGATTTCCAAAAAAAATTAAACCTGGAAAAGAGTAAAAACAAACAAGTTTAAATTAATGTGTCATTAATATTTAACTACCATTTTCCATGAATACATTCTGTTCTAGCCACAGTGCTAAACGACTTAAATATACTATTTTACTTAATTCCTTTAACAACCATGGAAGTTAGAAAACCAGGGCTCAGAATTTAAATTAACTAGTACTGGTCCTATATGGTGATCATGATCACATATCCACAGATGAACTGATCATAACTGCATGCAGTTTAAAATTCAATTAGTTGACTTAGTCAGATTTCAAGTGCTTACAGGCAGCTACCAGGTGGCTGCCACACTGGACAGTGCTGGTCTAGAAAATGAGACCACTGCATATTAGTACCAGACCTTTCCGATTCAAAGCATGGCTCTAAATCACTTAGCCACATTTATAGTAAGAGTAATCCTGGTTTAATGACTTAAAATTCCTGACCTTAGAAGCTAATAATGCTACATGGTATACATTTTAAATATATTTCATATAATATTTATTACTGAAAAACTAGATAAAAAATACAAAAACAAAAAGGAGCCAGGCATGGTGGGTGAGAAAGCATTTCTGCAATTCCAGCACTAAGAAAGCAAAGGCTGGAGGTTCATGAGCTCAAGGTCAGCCTGAACTTTCAAATTTAAAAAAAGCCAGATTCACTGTTTTAATTCATGCACATGTACAAACACAATAACTGCTTTGTTTGAAAATTTTTGTTACAATAAATGAGACTATACAAGCTTTTATTAACAAGCCTAATCGTTTAGCATTGGAACATTATGCACAGATACACTTAAAACTAAATATAAATATTTAAAAAACTCTTTGAATGCTCATTTACATCTGGCATGTCTAGATACTTCAAATAAAAGGTTTCCAGAATGAGACTTCTGGAAGTTAACAGCAGACTGATATCTCTTTGTGGCAGTAACACTACGAAGCATGATCTCGGTGGGAAACGATGCTATCACTTCACAATACTTTTTTCACTAGGCAGATGGAGGTGGGGCATGGACCATAAATGAATTTGAATAAACGACAGCTGAATGAAATACTTCAACATCACATGAGAGAACAATGGAGTCACCATGTAAGGTGACCCTGCTCTCTGTAAGAGAGTTCCTTAGTGACTCTGAAGACAACAGAGGCCCCAGACTGCTTATCTACATTTACAAGAACAGGGGTTAACAGTACATTGTTGGCTAGCATCACTTCTTTGGGGACACAAGTTTTTTATTTTTCATTTTCTTCCTTTCCTGCATACACAATTAAGAAAGTGACCCATGAGTTTCTCTGAATTCAATATACTCATGACTGTATGCAACTTATATAGTATATCCACTATGGCGTATTAAAAATTCTCTATCTCTGGGCGGTGGTGACACATGCCTTTAATCCCAGCACTCAGGGAGACAGAGGCAGGCGGATCTCTGTGAGTTCGAGGCCAGCCTGGTCTACAGAGCGAGATTCAGGAAAGGTGCAAAGCTACACAGAGAAACCCTGTCTCGAAAAACCAAAAAAAAAAAAAAAACTCTATCAAGATCCACTCAAATTTCTGCTCAAAGATGCTGTGGTAGTTTGAATGAAAATGAGCCCCCATAGGCTCATAAGGACTGGAACTATTGGGAAGTGTGGCCTTGTTCTAGTAGGTGTGACCTAGTTGGAGAAAGTGTGTCTCTGCGAGTGTGCTTTGTGGTTTCAGAAGCTCAAGCCAGGCCCAGGGTCTCTCTCTTCCTACTCCCTGCCAATCCAGGTGTGAAACTCTCAGCTACCTGTCCAACACCATGTCTGCCTGCATCTCACCATGCTGATAATGAAGTAAACTTCTGAAATATAAGCCAGCCCCAATTAAGTGTTTTCTTTTATAAAAATTGTCGTGATCGTGGTATCTCTTTGTGGCAATAGAAACCCTAAAGATACCTAACTGTCTGGGGAGGCCAGAAGAAGGCATCAGATTCCCCCGAAGCTAAAAATGCGCAGCTGTGAGCCACATGACATGGGTCCTAGGAACAAAACTTGGGTCCTCTGGAAGAGTAGAAAGTGCTCTTAACCACTGAGCCAGGCTTATTTTACTTTTTACGTGACGTAACCTCTAAGTACATCTGTCAACTTTTTCATCTTGTACTCAATGAATCAGTTCTCAAAACAGGAATTTAAATGACATTAGGCAGAGAAGTAGTCTCTGTTGGTATCTAATATGGCACTTACCAAACAATTTTACAAGAGTAGTTTGGATTACAAATAGACATTTAACAAATGGCTTGACTATGAAAGATAGAAAAATGATTTCCTTAGTATTAGTTCCAAGGCTTAAGAAGAAACTGACCCTTCTTAGTTTATCATGAAATCCATCCTGTTCAAAACTACATAGAAGGCATATGATAAACAATGTACACTTTGTATACAGTTATTGCTTCCTCAAGGTGATTGGATAAGTAATATTTCACCCTCTGAACAATTTCCTCCACACACAAAAGAACTGTGAGAGTCTAACAAAACTTTGCTATGGAGATGATGTACTGGCATTGTTCCTTTAAAGTATAACATCACAGGGACACAGCAGTATATTCTTGATTGGTCCAGAAATCAGGACGATTATCTTGTGTCTACAGCACAATCTTAGGACCAAGGACTATCAGTTGGAATTTGGTATTCCAGTACTGGATATCCACAAACTTATGTTTGTTAACTTGCTGCTGCCATGGGAACAGTGGCAGGACATTCCAGTCACTTGAAACCTGTTTGTCCTCTGAAAGGAACTGTTTTAGCTTGTGTCAAAATGCCCTATGTTTTTTTAATTGGTGGAGAAAATATTCCTATGAATGGTTCTGTGTTTAATGTATCATGGCTTAATTGCATTTTAACCAATTATATTTCCCAAATGGATAATCATACTCTGTAGTGGGTAGCCATTCCAGCTTGGTTCTGGAAGTCCCAACCCCCATTGAGACTCTGGCAACTGTCACACCTACGAGGCGGGGCGAGGGGAGGCGCCTGGGGACCCGAGAGCTGGATGGGCCAGCGCTCGCTCTGGGCGCTCGGTGCCGGGACGCTGACCAGTGCAGATTGACTGTGTAGAGCTCCGGAGAACACCGCTGGACTGCATTACACCTTCCCTAGACCCTGCGACCTACCCATTACTTAATTTGTGAGTTACGCCATTAAATAAATATCCTTTTAACTACGTGGAGTGGCCAAAATAATTTCTCCAATAATACTCATGTAATAGTGTTAAAACAACCTTCTTTTGTAATATTGCCAGTATATATGAGTGATCCATGGTTTGATGATAAAGTGTTACAAGTGACTGAGGAAATCAAGAAAGCTTTAAGCATACAGAAGTGTATTGCTTGGGGGGCTTGCCACCCAGCTCCCAAATAAATACATGGAGATGTATTCTTACATATAAATGCCCTCCATTAGCTTGGCTTATTTCTAGCCAGCTTCTCTTAATTTAAATCCTCTTTTTCCTTTCCTCACTCTTCTCATATTTCTTCTCCTATTTCTTCTCCTATTTATCCTCTCAGCCTGGCAGCCCTGCCTATCCTCTCTCTCCTGCCGGGCTATTGACTGTTCGGCTCTTTATTAGACTAATCAGACTAGACAGGCAAAGTAACAGCTTCACAGAGTTAAACAAATCCAACATAAAAGAATGCAACATTTCTTTGCATCACTAAACAAATATTCCACAGCATAAATGAATGTAACATATCTTAAGCTAATATTCCACAACAGAGTGTGTGTGTGTACACCCAGGGGTCTGACCTGGAGTTACAGATGGCTGTGAGCCTCCATGGAATCCAAATCCCTAGGATCCTCAGCTAGATCAGCCAGTGGGTCTGCTGAGCCAACTCCAGCCCATCTCTTGGTGAGACAGAGGCAAATATTAATAAATAAACAACTACCACTACTCGCTGGCAGAAACCTTTCACAATGTTTTATTACTAAACATCACAATAAGCCAAAAAGAATGAAGGGAGGACTATCACCACATTCACCTTGAAGAGAGAAAGTATACATTAAAAAAAGATGGAGTGCTGTACTTCAAAAGAGTCTGGAAGAACACAAAATGAGACCTGGACCCAAAGTGGAACTGAAGACAGCTTCCTTAAAGGCACACTTGGTGAAAGAGATTGTGGGTTGAGGAACTTAATCACAAGAATTAGACTTTTGAGAAATTACCTACAGCTGGCACTTTCTAGAGTCTTAACAATTTTTCCCTGTAGACCAGTGATTCCTCTTCCTTTTTTTGGCATGGACCCTTTTCCATGGTCTCACCAAATTTATGGACCTTCTCCTACTGAAAAACCAAACAAATTAGAATTTTTACATAACTTAAGAAGACTCTTAAACAATCAAAACCCAGGAGACCTACTTCTAATTTTAAAAATCTATTATAGGCAACATTGAGCAAATCAAGAGATTTTTAACAAGAAGTGGACAATTTTATCTCCATTTAGCAAATGCTTTTTGGGTGGGCTGTTGTGGAATATTAACTTAAGATGTTTTACATTCATTTATGCTGTGGAATATTTGTTTAGTGATGCAAAGATGTATTGTATTCTTTTATGTTGCATTTGTTTAACTCTGTGAAGCTGTGTTACTTTGCCTGCCTAAAACATCTGATTGGTCTAGTAAAGAGCCAAATGCTCAATAGCTAGGCAGGAGAGAGAGGATAGGCAGGGCTGCCAGGCAGAAAGAATAAATACGAAAAGAAATATGAGAAGAGGGAGGGAGGAGTGAGGAAAGGAGAAGGGAAGGATGATTCTAGGGGCTAGCTACCCAGCCACACAGCCAGCCATGAAGTAAGAAGTAAAAAGAAGTATATAGAATAGAGAAAGGTAAAAGCACAGAGGCAAAAGGTAGATGAGATAATTTAAGTTAAGAGAAGCTGGCTAGAAATAAGCCAAGCTAATGGAGGGCATTCATAAGTAAGAATTAGTCTCCATGTATTTATTTTGGAGCTGGGTTGTGGTCCTCCAAAGAGTACAAAACAAAACAACACAACACAACTACAATGGGTCAACCTGCCTACAGATCTATGGTAATAGGTCTGACCCCAAGCACTTCAGGGGATGAAAAAATTAACACAGAAACAAAAGATGGTGCATGAATCCATGCCAGGATCCAGTCTTCATGTTCTAGTAGGAGATCAGATGTGAACAAAAGGTGACAAGGAAACCCAGGAAATGACCATACAGTGTTCTTCCTTTATCTATTGTATTTTCTTTACCTATAATGAGGTGTTAACTCATCATCTCCCATGGTCTGAAATATTAAGTGGAAAACTCCAGATATAAGCAATTCCCAAACAGTCTGATGAAATCCAACACTGCTGTGGTCCATCCCAGTCAGGATATAAGCCGTGCCTCTACCCAGCTACTGATACTATACCTGCATCTGGCATCCCTCTTGTGGCCCCAAAATCACCTGTATTAGAGTAACCCTAATGTATTAGTAGATGATTACATACTAATGCCAACATTCATTTTCCTTCATCTCATTATGTAAACCCATCACTCATTTTAGCCTTAAGGACACACATAACTAGGAATGAAAGGCTGGAAAAATACTCCAAGCAGATGGTAACCAAAAGAGAGCAAAGAGCCAGGATTGTTGGTTCATGCCTGTAATGCCAGCACTCAGGAGGATCAGGAGTCATATCAAGTATGTTTTTGAGCATAATGGAGTAAAAGCAAACTCAGTTGGCAGGAAAAACTCTGGAAAATTCACAAGTACTTGAAAATGAAACATTAAATGTTCCCTAACAACCTACAGTCAAAGAACTCAAGGAAAAAAATTTTAATAACTTCAAAAAATTGAAACTGAAAAATCAACATCCCAAAGATTATGAGATGCACCAAGTTAGGACAAGAGTCAAGTTACTCAAGAGGCTGAAGCACAAGGGTCACAATTTGGATTAGCTTGTGCTAGCCAGAACTATTGATAAAATTCAAGGCCAGCCTAGGAAATAGAGAGATCTTGTCACAAAAAGGAGCCAGGAATGGTGGTAAATGCCTGTAATCCCAACATATGGAAAGTAGAAGTGGATCAAAGGCTACAGCCATCCTTGGTTACATAGTAAGCTTGAGGCCAGCCAGGGATATGTGACATCTTCCTTCAAAACTGAAACTGGAAGCAGAGGAGGGGAAAAGACTGAGATAAAGCCCAAGTCCCTTGGTTCAATCCCCAGTGGCTTTGAATCCCTTTGGTTTTCAGTGGATCACCATAAGGGAAGAAATACCTCGTGGTCCAAGTCTATGATCCCAGCACTGGAGCAGGGTGGTGGGGTGATCTCAAATAGACCGCACTGCTTAATTATGATATTTAAACCTAACCGTCATGTAAGGACATGAAGATGGACTAGGGGAAGTCACTGGATCTCAATGTCCCTCTCCCCAATGTGGCCATATCAAACAAATCCTCTTATCCTACTTTTCACTATTAACTTGATTTTTAATTGGTTTATTATAGATGGGTGCCAACCCTGGCCTCTTAGGGCTTTGAGGACACATGCACTAAACTTAACTCTAATAACACATAGGAGTAAATTTACCACTGAAGAGGATGATAGGTGAGGGGCAACCACCTCTCCCTAGGATACTGGACAAAGTGGTAAACACTGTAAAAACACTATTCATGTCAATATTAAGTTCCCTAAATTCTTACTAAAAGTACTCCTTCTGGTACTCACCTTTTCTGTAAATAAGCAGAGACTAGAGACCCTGGGACATAGGACAATTTGATTCCTTAATTAGTAGCTATTAGAATCATCCTGGATGCATGAGCAAAAGGACTATTAATCAGTCTACCAGACTACTACCTGTATGCCAACACCAGATGTTCTGAACACATTGTGTGTGTCTTAGTTACTGTTCAATTGTTGTGAGGAGATGCCATGACCAAGGCCATTTATAAAATAAAGCATTTAATAGGGGGCTTGCTTAGTTTCAGAAAGTTAGTCCATAAACATCATGCATGGTGTAGAGCAGAGGAGCAGACAGGCAAAGCACTGAAGCACTAACTGAGAGCACATCTGAGAGAGAGACATAGACAAAGACAGACTGAGCCTGGCATAGGCTTTTGAAAATTTAAAGCCCACCCCCAGTGACATACCTCCTCTAACAAGGCCACACCTCCTAACCCTTCCCAAAGGATTCCATTCACTGAGGACCAAGCATTCTAACATATGAACCATTCTCATTCAAACCACCACATCATACAACATAGTGCTATAGTTCTTGAATATACAGCCTCAGCCAGCACTGTTTCAAACAGTTTACACCAGACTTTCCACTAACACAAGCCCTTGGTGAGGTCTAAATGATCTTACAACCACTCCTATCCTGGGTAGAAAGCACTTCCCTGATGACTTATCAAAAAGAACACAAAGCCTCATTTGCATGTGAGGTCTGCTGTAATTAGTGCCAACACCCTTCCTCTGGCTGCAGAAGCAAGCCACTCAGGCTGATCAAAGGGAGTTGGCTAGGAACCACCCTCCTGTGCTGCCTTTCCTCCTGCTGAAACATTAGGCTCTATAATAGATTTCTCTTTTGAGGCCGCCTCTTACTACTTTCTTAGCAGTGTGGGCTGGTATAAAGAAAGTGCCATCTCAGACAGCAGAGCAGCAGCAGTGGAGCAAACAGCAGGCGATCTGACAGCCTAAAAGAGGTAGCTGAAGAGTTCAGAAGCGGCTATAAGAGGAACAAAAGGAACAACATGCAAAGCTGAGGTTGAAAGACAGAAGGCCTTAAAGAGAAGAGGCCTTGACTGCTGGAGCTGTTAGGATCCAAGGAATGCCAACATCCTAGGCCTGGTGCCAGAGCTGTCATGTGTAGATGTGAAAGTCCTAGAACTCAAGCACTGCACAAGAGAGCACCCACCTGCCACCACCACTGCTCATTATTGTCAAATGCCAAGGACTATAAGAGGTGGCATAACTAGCACTTGAAGAGCTTCTCCCTGCCTACACAATTTCTATCCAGGTAGGGAAAAGGGCCTCAGCCAGATGTCCAGTAGCAAGAAGTCTACAAACCCAAAAAAACTGTACCATACAAATAAAGGGAATGGAATCCTGATCCTGGATGAGGATGGGTAAAATATCCAACCTCAGTACAAATTCCAATGTCATTTTCACACACAAAAGAAAAGCAATCCTAAAATACATATGGAACCACAAGACTGCAAACAGCCAAAGCAATGATAAGCAAAAAGAGCAATCCAGAAGGTACCACATGACCTGATTTCAAAATGTACTCCAGTAGCTTCAGTAAGCAAAACAGGATGGCACTGACATAGAAGAAGCAGAGGAACACAATGAATGTGTCAATACCACCACACTTAAGAAAGCACAATTTCTTCAGGAAACTGCGGGGAAAGTGAGTATCCACACAAAAACTGAAACTAGTTCCTTATTTCACACTACCTTCAAAGGTCACTTTAAAATTGATTAAAATTTAACTAGAAAGGACTAAGAGTGCTTGCTGCTCCCACAGAGGGGCTAAGTTCTGTTCAGGAACCCATGTGACTCTCAACTGCATGTTACTCTAGCTCCAGGGGATCTAACACCCTCGTGTGGCTTCTGAAGAGGCACAGCTTACACATGGCATACACTCACACAGGGAAATGCAAGTAAATAAAAATTAAAATAAAAGATTTAAACATGAGACTGACAAACTATAAAACTACTAGAAGAAAATGGAGGAACAGAACATAGTAGATCCTACCCACAATCCCAGCATTCAGGGGGCAGAGGCAGGAGGATTACTGCAAGTTGGATCCAGCCTGGTCTACATAGCTAATGTTCCCAGCCACCAAGAGCTACACAGTAAGAGTTAATGGAAGGAAGGGAGAAAGGATAGGAGCTAAGTGCAGGAACAGGCAGGCAACAGGAGAAATGTCTAACACCTCAACATTCATCTGGGAACATATCTACTGGATGTGACTCCAAAAGCATAGACAACACACATAAAAAATGACTGCGAGTATGTCAGACTAAAGAGTTTTACAGCGCAAAGGAATGATAATGAAAAGACAACTGACACACTAAGAGAGAACATTTCAAAGCATCCATCTGATATGAGGCTAATGGCCAGGTATGTAACTCAGGGGCAAGAAAAAACCCAGCCACGAAACAGGAGCTGAACTGAGCTTTCTTGGAAGAACACCCAAATATGTCCACCAGATATATGAAAAATGTTCACCATGACTATTCTCAGAAAAACTCAAATCAAAAACCACTGCACTCTCAAATCAAATCAAAACCACCTGTACTCAACACTAGGGAGGCTGATGTGGAAAAGTCACAAGTTCAAGATCGACCTGGGCTACATGGCCAGTTCCTATTCAAAATACACACAAACACACACACACACACACACACACACACACACACACACACACACACACACACGCACACACACAGGCACACGCGCATGTGCATGTGACTGTGTGTGTGTGTTTGCATAGAAACCTATACAAACACATTCAGGAAGATATCACCTCACCTCTGTTAGAATGACTATTTTTTCAAAAAGATAAAAAGTGCTGATGGAGAAACAGGAGCCCTAGCACTGCTGGTAGGAATGGTAATTAGCCATTACAGAAAATGTGTAGTGGTTCCTTAGAAAATGGAAAATAGAATTATCAAATGATCCTGTAATCCCACTTACAGATATAGATTCAAAAGAACTGTAACCAATGCACTGAATAGGTATCTGCACCCTCACAATCTTTACTGCACAATCAAATGGGTCAACATGGTATGTGTCATCAGGTAACTGAGTGTGATGTATGTACCTGTAATGTCACCATTTGGGATATAGAGGCAGGATAGCCAGAAGTTCACAGCTAGCCTCTGAGGGCAGGCTAGGCTACATGAGACCTTGTCTAAAAAATAAAATTAAATTAAAAAGGTCATGTAAATACATAATGAAATACTGTTCAGCAACATGTCATTACATATTACCTGGAGAGTATTATACAATGCAATTAATAGCCAGACACGGGAAAAGAAATACTGCAAGGTCTTACATTATAGTGAATCTACAAATGTAGAATTCTAGAAATCAGCTAAATGATTATTACTAGAAGGTAAGGAGGAAGTCCATGAGAAAAGGGAAAATGTTGACCAAAGGATTTGATAGAAAGAATGAAAATGCCCATTTGCATAAAATGGCATGTGGGCCAGTAAGATGGCTCAGCAGGTAAAAGAACTTACTATGCAAGCCTAACAACTTGAGTTCGATCTCCAGAACCCACGGGAAAGAAGTCACATGCGGTGTCGCATATCTGTACTCCAGCACTCCTATGACATGACAGGACACAGAGACTGAAGAACTGCCGGGAAACTCACTGATCAGCCAGCCCACAGTACACAGCACGTAAAAACAGCAAGACTCTGTCCCAAGACAGGATGGAAGGAAAAGAACTGACTCCTAGAAATTATCCTCTGACTATACCCACCCTCACCCACACACACACACCCACACACACGCTGGGGGGGTCATAATATAATGAACATGCACTCTATATTAAGTATATGAAGTAACAGATTTATTAAGTAGCCTGGTTTTATCATCCCTTATTACAAATACCAAAATGATATATTATAACTCTGATATTAATTTCTTTTCTTAGTGCTGTGACCAAATAACTACATGGTGTGAGGAAAGTAGTCCACCCTGGCCAGGGAGTCATGGCACCTGAGCAACTGGAGTTCATGGTTGCAGGGGCATGAGGAGGCTACTGCAAGGGCTAACAGGAAATGGGAGCTAGAGGAAGACAAACAGGTCAAGATATTATCTCTAAAATTTACCCCATTCCCAACAACCCACTTCCTTCATGTAGGCCCCACCTCCTAAAGGTTCCAAAGCCTCAAAACAGCATTACCAGCTGTAGACCAAATGTCTAAGCATGTGAATGCATAACTAATACTTGCCCATTAAAAATAAAAATATTTAATTTAAAAAATGTTAAGAAAAAACAGAACCAAAGACAAGGAAAATAATTTCAATGTGTCCCTTGTAGGAGGGGGACAGTAGTCGCACTGCTTATGCAGTATAAACAGTGGAAACTTGGCAGCTGATTTCATGTGGACAGTCTCCTCTGCACAGCAGTGGCAGGTGGAGAGAGCAGAGGCAAGGAAGGCCACTGGAAACTGAAACCTCGTCAGTGACCACAGATGGAAAATGCTATCCAAAAATAACAACTAGAAGAAAACCAGAAGCATGCTCATTATCGATGTTCAATACCTATAAAATAGATAAATCCGGGCTCCCTCTAGTATGTGAGTCAAAGGGTACAAACAGGAAGAAGCCAGAGCTCCAGGCTTCTGTCTTTAGCTCCTGAAGGGTTTACATGAAGTGTTGAAACAAAACTGGCAAGTCGAAGAGGTCACATGGAGAAACTACAAGGGACGTAATAAAGTCAGGTGGAGAATAACTTCTTTTTTTTTTGTTTGTTTGGTTTTTTTTTTTTTTTTTTTTTTTTTGTTTTGTTTTGTTTTTCGAGACAGGGTTTCTCTGTATAGCTTTGCGCCTTTCCTGGAACTCACTTGGTAGCCCAGGCTGGCCTCGAACTCACAGAGATCCGCCTGGCTCTGCCTCCCAAGTGCTGGGATTAAAGGCGTGCGCCACCACCGCCCGGCGGAGAATAACTTCTTAAGGAATAAATGCATATTTAGTAAGAGTCTAGTGCAGAAAAAAAGTGATCACATGAAAATATTACTAGGACTTCAAAAATGTTCTTTTTACACTGTTATATTAATGTGTATTATCATACATTCCCTTAAACAGTTACTGTAAACATCTTCATAATATTGACTGATTCTAACAGCACTTCTGCAGAAAAGTGAACACCAGTGTTCTAGAAGCATTTCTAAGCACCTACATGCTTTAAAAAATTACTTGTTATTATTGTAGGAGGGTATGGGGGTACCACAGTATATGCTTGGTAGATCAGAGGACAACTTTTGGGAGTTGGTTCTCTCCATCAACCTATGGAATCCAGGGATCAAACTCAGTCTGTGAGGTGTTCAAGGCAAGACACTTTCTCTGTTGCACAATCCTGCTGGTTCTATAAACCTTTTAAACACAGCATTAATAGCATACTGCTTATACTGCCAGGTAATTGGACAGGGATTAGTAGTCTTGGAGGTCATTGATGACGCTCCCCACATGGTAGGCTTTGAGCCTATATAGTATTGTGTCCTTCCTTAAGAATTAATGGGGGGGGGCTGGAGAGATGGCTCAGAGGTTAAGAGCACTGGTTGTTCTTTCAGAGGACCTACATGGTGGCTCACAACCATCTATAATGAGATCTAATGCCTTCTTCTGGCCTGCAGACATATATGCAGGCAGACCACTGTATACATAATGAATAAATAAATTAAAAAAAAAAAAAGAATTAATTCAGGGGCTGAACACCTGGTGTACAGCCTTTAATGCCAGAACTTGGGAGGTAGAGCCAGGCAGATCCCTGAGAGTTCCAGGCCAGGCCTGGTCTACAGAGCGAGATCCAGGACAGGCACCAAAACTACACAGAGAAACCCAGTCTCAAAAAAAACAAAAGAATGCAGTAAACCAGGCATTGTGATGAAGGCCTTTAACCCCAGCACTCCAGAGGCAGAGGCAAGAATGAGGACAGCCTGGTCTACAAAGTGAGTTCCAAGACAGCAAGGGATAAAGAGAAACCCTGTCAGAGTGGGGGGCGGGACACAAAACAAAACAAAAAACAAAGCAAAAAAAGTCAAGAAAAAGAATTAATCTTGAACTGGCGGTGGTGGTGTATTCCTTTAATCCCAGTACTTGGAGGCAGAGGCAGGCAGGCCAATCCAGTCTATAGATCGAGTTCCAGGACAGCCAGGACTACAAGAGAGAAAACGCTGTCTTGAAAAAAAACTTTTTTAATCTTGACTGAGCCTATCAATCACCTAGCCAGGAGTTAATCCCCCATCCACCCCAAGAGGAAAGATGATTTAACTGGAGACATGCTAAGGAGATGGAATGGGAGGTGACCACCCTCACAATAAAATGAACCTGAGCTTCCCCTTCTGGCTCCTCAATGCCATCTTCGCTGGGAAGTTTGCCCACATTCTGAGTTCTAAATCCAGAAAGCATAATTTCCCCTTCTCTTTATTCCTATGCCTTTTTCTAAAAGCCAAAGCATGCTTTTTCTGACACTCTGGACTTCCTTACTCATTCTCCCCACCTCTTGCTATGTACTTACAGAACATGCCATGCCTGCTTTCTTGGACTCAAAAGCCATGATTTTCTCTCCTCCTTTTCTCCACCTCCCTCCTCTCCACAGCTGTAAAATTTACAGCTCATCTGTACTGCTGTTTTTCCTCAAATACTAATAAGATGGTCCTCAAGCTTCCAAGTCTATTTTTAAGTTATCTTATTAACAAAAGGGAACACAGATCACCCCACTAACAATATCATTTAGGATTTTCACTTAATAAAACATATATTTTCATATCATCAAATAGTCTTCCAAAATCCAAAGGCACCATGCTCTACCACAACTGCTACATAACGGGATCATGAACTGATTACACCAAAGCTTGTTTCGCCTGTATTAAAAGGGCTATTTTGATGTTTCAATAATAATCCTCTAACTTGCACAGTATTAAAAAAAAGTCAGTACTATATAAGTGTCATTTGTTAATTCTATACTAACCATCTCAAAGGAAAACATGTCAAATACATCTCAAAAACAACACCTGTCTGTGGGCCGTGTCAACTCCGCAAGTCTCTGGGGTGTCATTTTCACACCTGTGAGTGGGGCACTGTTTCCCAGGACCCTTCTGGCTCTAATTTCCCTACTGTCTTGCCAGCTAACACAATTGAGTCTCCTCTGCACAGGTGCCCACACCTTGGTATTTCTATTACTTTGGTCACAACTTGCACTGTCCCCTCTTGTCATTTTTCTCTTCCACGAAGAAGTGCTTAAATCCTGTTAAGCAATAAAAGCAAAGAAAATGCAAAGAGAAAGAAGTGACAGAACAAAGGACTCAATATTTCAAGCAGTTAGCAGTTATGTCTGATAAGAAAGTCATCATTTACAAGTCACTAAATGCTGATTTTTCTCTTCAGCATGTTCTCTCTAGTGTTGGGAGGAAGGGAAACAAAGCTCCTGTTCACAAATTTTCATCTAAAAGGATTCGGGAAATCTTGCTATTCTTCCCAAATTTAGAGCTGTGGATTAAATCCATTTGGTGTACAGAAGAACTGCTGAGGATCCATACATCATTAGGGTATCTCTGGGGCTGCTTAGGGATATCTTGTGGAGGGTTAAGTGCTGAAAAGTCAAAGTAGGTGGAAGTAGACAGATGCAGACAGATGTAGCAGGGTGGGAGGAGAACAGAATGGATGCTGACTCACTTTCCTTCTCCCTGAACTCCCTGAAAGGAGGAGCCAATTACTGCTCCTAGCTGCAACTTTTCTGCAAAAAAGGAGACAAAGCTCAGCAGGCTCTAGGGCAAATGACAATGTAACCCAAGAGAACACACTGTCTGCAGAGATAAACAAAGAACTCTAAAACCCAGAGAGCTACTGTCCCTGGCATTATGGACCAAGGCAGCTTTGAGTTTGGCGGCAACTGCACCAGAGAAGATTTTTTTCCTTACTGAGATAGGCAAATTATAAAGAATTACGAAGGAAATCAAAGACTAGGCTGTTCACTATTGGCTTACAAAAAACATCAAATTAACTTGATACTCAATGATAAACACAAACTATGTTTTTTAAAGATGTATCTTTATTTATGTACATATGTATATATCTGTGTTCTGCCATATGAGTACAGGTACCTAGAGGCCAGAAGAGGACACTAAATTTCGTGGAGCTGGAATTACAGACAGTTATGGGCTCAACGTGGTATGAGACTGTAATAATGCTTCAGGCTTTAAAGCTAACTGATAAGAAAGTCATCTTAAAAGATGAATTTATCATCAGTAGTTTAATGACTCTGCTCAATTGATATTCATTTATAAAACTCTCACTTAACAATCAAAACATTTGTCAAAGCTATTTATTTATTCATTTTTTTTTTTTTTTTAAGTAGAGTCTCACTATGTAGCCCTAGCTGTCCTAGAACTCAATATATAGATCAGGTGGACCTCAAGATTCACAGAAATGCCTTTGTCTCTCTGCCTCTGCCTCCAAAATGCTGGGATCATTAAGGGCATGTGACACCACATGAGCTTTCTACCTCAGCAGCTGTCTACTGTGTTTTTAGTATCTTCTACAAGACTGGTCCAGTAATTTGAGAACACGGGCTCACTAAGGAAAGAATTTCAGATGATTTTGTCTTTGTTCTAGAAAATTATTGTCCCTGTAAAAAGAATTATTTTGTATTAATTTGACTGGTCTTCAAACCAACAGTAAACTGTTTGACAAAAACTACTCTTAATGGTGCACTTTAAAATTCTGAGTGTGTTTTCAATGAAAGTTATTTAAAACAGTTTCCGAAAGGATATAATTTTTAAAATGAAAAAAGGAAAGCAAAATTTTTAAATAAAAAAATAGTAAAGATATTAGATTTTGCTTTTTATGTGGATATTTGAAGTGTTTTGCATAGAAATATTTTGCCAGTTTTCTTATCCAACAAACAAAACTGACTTCCTATTTATGCTTCAGGAACAATGCCCGGTAAAGATTCAGAGAGCACACACCCAGAGCTAAGCTCAATTCCAAGAGTCCTCAAACCAAATTGAGCTAACTAGCAGTTGCTTTGTCCAAGATCATAATTAGGAAGTTTATTAGGTATAAAATAGAAAATCCAATCTTTGCACGTCATTGGAAGGTATCCTAATATAAGAGAAGGCATAGTCAAACAGTAGAACATAGGAATATAAGGTGACAAGTCCCAATTACTCTTTTAATTTCTTAAAACTGTGTGTGTGTGTGTGTGTGTGTGTGTGTGTGTGTGTGTGTGTGTGAGATCACAGAAGCTGTAACAGGAAGCCACTCTTTTACTGCCTTTTTTGTTTTGTTTAATTCTGTTAAAATTTTATAGAAAATTTCTGGATTATCAAGCTCAAAAAAAAAGATCTACTTCAACTATATCCATACAGGTTACAGTAGAGTCACAACACTCAGCAAATGTAAAAGTTGGCAAAAATTTGGCAAGATTTATGTTAATAGGAATATATCTTTACTAATTTGCTAGACCTATTAGACCAGTGGTTCTCAACCATCCTAAAGCTGCCACCCTTTAATAACAGTTCCTCACGCTGTGGTGACCCTTAGCCATAAAGTTATTTTTGTTGCTACTTCATAACTGTAATTTTGCTACTGTTATGAATTACAATGTACATATCTGTTTACTGATGATTTTAGACAACCTCTGTGAAAGGGTCATTCGACCCCCAAAGGGTTCTCAACCTGTTGAGAAATGCTATATTAAATAAATGTAAGTGTATCAGGTTATAACTTCCTATCAAGTTTTCTGTTAATTATGTTCTAACAGAAAGCACTCATTTCTACATAAATAAAAAACAAACACATTTAAAGTAACAATTATTATGCAATGTGTATCTAGCTTAGAGCCCTTATTCTGCAACTTGCTAGATGCCCAAATTTAGGAAACAAAATTTATATCTCATAGGTCTCAGCTGGTATGTGAAAACAGAGAAAAAGTATTGTATTAATAATACAATAATAATAAATAACAAGTTACTCCAATTGAGCAAACTGTAGCAGTGTACACACATTAGCATATGTAGCTGAAGTTTTCCTGTGTCCTATCTGGTCCATGGTCAGGACAAATCTCTCTCACCTGCCAGTCCTGCAGCCACTTGGACCCAAGTAAACACACAAGAGGCTTATATTAATTAAAACTGCTCAGCTATTAGCTCAGGCCTACCACTGACTAGCTCTACATCTGACATTTAAACTAACCCATAATTCTTATTTATGTTTAGCCACGTGGCTTGGTACCTTTTCTCAGTTTTGCCTTTACATCTTGCTTTCTCTGTGGCTGGCTGGCAACTCCTGACTCAGCCTTCCTGTTCCTAAAATTCTCTTCTCAACTTGTCCCACCTATACTTTACTTCCTGCTTGGCTACTGGCCAATCAGCATTTTATTTATTAATCAGTCCGAGCAAAACATTCACAGCATACAGAGTGATATCTACAGCACTTCTCCTTTTTTTTTTTTTTTTTTTTTTGTTTTTGTTTTTGTTTTTCAAGACAGGGTTTCTCTGTGTAGGTTTACGCCTTTCCTGGAACTCACTTGGTAGCCCAGGCTGGCCTCGAACTCACAGAGATCCACCTGCCTCTGCCTCCCGAGTGCTGGGATCCTTTTTTTTCTTTCAAAAAGGAAGGTTTTAACTTTAACCTAGTAAAATTACATATAACAAAACAATTATCAAGCAAGGATTATAGTTATAATAAAATAGGATAAATAATGGAATATTTTCTCTGAGCTTGTCAAATGCAAATGGACTAGACATTGTTGAGGTATTTATTGCTTGTTTATATTGTATATAGTTATTGTACTTATTGTACATAGTTTTTCTTATATTAGTTATAACTTTTCTTTTTTCTTTTTATTAGAATAAAAAGGGGAAATGTGACATTTTATTTGTATGTTAATAAATGAAGTTTGCCTGGAGATGAAAGGCTATAACAAGCCAAAACAGAAATCAGGCCATGGTAGCACACGCCCTTAATCCGATGACATGGCAGGCAGAGTCTCTGTGTGTTCAAGGACACAGCCAATGTGGTGATACATGCCTTAAATCCAGTAACAACCATAGAGACTCGTAGGTCTGTATAGACACGCAGTGATGAGAAAGTCATGTGGCTGGGCTTAGAGCCAATGAGAAGGCAGAACAGGAAGGCAATAAAAGCACAGGTTAGACAGGAAGAAGGTCTCTCTGGGGAAGCTACTGCATGGTGGTAAGCTAAGGCTAGTCATGGCTATTTGCTATTTCTCTGATCTCTTCGGCTATTACCCCTGTATTTGGCTCTGTGCTTCTTATTTAATAAGATTGTTTAAATTCATCTACAAGCATATGCTGGCTATTTTTTTGTCAAGATGATACAAACTGGAGTCACCTGGAAAGACGAAATCTTAACTGAGAAAATGCCACTCTCAGACTGTCTGCAACAAAGCCATGGGGCATTTTCTTAATTGGTGATTGATTGACCAGGGAGGGCCCAGGCCATTGTGGGTGGTGCCATCCCTGAGTTGGTAGTTCTGCATTTAGAAAGCAGATTGAGCAAGCCTCAAGAACAAGCCAGTAAGCAGAACCCCTCAGCTTCAGCCTCTCAGTTCCTACTCTACTTGAGTACCTGACCTTTAGTTCCTGCTTTTGATGAACTACTATATGAAAGATAAAGTAAAATAAGCCCTTTCCCCTCAAAGTTGCTTTTGGTCATAGTGTTTCATCACAGCCATGGAAACTCTAAGGCAGTTATCAAGCTCTATATCTGACTTAACATTCTTCTGACACTATGTAAAAGATTAAACAAACCATTAAACTTAGCAGCCTACTAGCTTCCACCAAAAAACTAACAATGTTGTAAGATTCTCCTAATCTATTAGAGTTCAATGCCCCTCACCAATGAATTTAGTACAAAATTGTACAGCTATTTTACAATGGAGTACATTGTTCAAATTCACATTTATGGGGCAATGTCACTCACATTTGGCTCAGAATAAACTCCCTACTGTTCCTTGGAAGCAAGAGCAATGTTTATGTTAACACAGTTAAAGTTGTAAGTAGTTTTCAGGGTTTATATGTGAGCAATGAAAGACTGCTGTGGAGATGTAAGGGCTCCCAAAACAAGTAGAAGAATTAGCAGTTCTGTGTCCTCCAGCTCACAAGTTGATCATTATCATCAGCAAAAGGTACACATAGACATACCCTTAAATACAAAGAGAAAAGAAATTCAAAAGATTTCACAAAAGAACAATATTGGAGTTCTATAAATTAAGCATAAAGAATATACAAAACTTACAGGAAAGTGCAGATTTAAAATGTGTTCAGAAAACAACAAAGACAAGTACAGTTTCTACTGAGTCTTTCCTTTCACCTACCTCTTTAGGTCACAAGAGCTTCTTATGGCACATGGATTCTTTGTTGTTGAATTATGGTGACAATAGCAATAACATGAGACTATGTATGGTGATATTTTATTTGTACTGAAATGTGATTTTAATTTTATGTTAATAAATAAAGTTGCCATGGGGTCAGAGCTATTAGAGCCATAGCAAGAGCGTGATGGTTAGAAGAGCTAGGTAGATTTCTGTGTGTTCAGGGATACAGCCAGTATTGGAGACATACGCCTTTAAGACCTGGAGGGCGGTACTTACAGGCAGTGATGAGGCAGTCATGTGGTTGGGTTTACAACCAATGAGAAGGCAGAACAGAAAGACTATTTAAACACAGACAAACAGGAAGTAGCTCTCTCTCGGGGAAGTTAGGAGCACTGCAGGAGGTAAGATTTTATCTCTGAGCTCTGACCTCTCGGCTTTCTCTTTTACATTGGCTCTGTGTTTCTTATTTTAATAAGACGATTGGTTACATCTACAACTATGTCAATAATAGTCATTATTAACATTTGAAACTGCTCTCTTGAACTTTGAAATCAACTGCACCACAAAGGAAAAGCTATGACCCAGTTACTTTTCTGTGTGTATAAACCAAAAGAAAGTACTTTAACATTTCTGAAAAGCAGATCAAGAAAAATAACAAAGGGAGAAAATATAATTGACTGAAGGGAGGGCTCAGAGGTACAAGCACTCGCTGCTCTTCCAGAGAACACAGGTTAGATTCCCAGCACCCACATGATGGCTCACAACCATCTGTAACTCCAGTTCTAGGGTATTTGACACCCTATTCTGACCTCTGCAGGCACCAGGCACACATCATGCACAGACAGGCAAACATCCATGCACACATAAAATAAAATAAAATAAATGTTTTAACTGTGATAGTTTGCCCTCTCTTTGGGTAAAACTACTCATTCAGGGTCATACTGACAGAACCAACTGGATACAGTATCTTTTCAATTCACTGTAAAATAAAAGCCACAAAAAGTGGTATTGAGAGATGAAATGCTTTTTGTGTGTTGTTTATAAAACAACAAAACACTTTTCGTTAAAAATAACTCAAGGATAGGTGTAGTACCTTCCAGTGATACAAGGAGAGCCTTTAATCTTATTGATTAAATAAAGGGAAAAAGATAAAACTAATGCCCTGACTGGAGAGATGGCTCAGAGGTTAAGAGCACTGGTTGCTCTTCCAGAGGTCCTGAGTTCAATTCCTAGCCACCGTATGGTGGCTCACAACCATCTGAGATCTGAGATCTGGTGCCCTCTTCTGGCCTGCAGGCATACAGACAGACAGAACATTGTATGTATACATAATAAATACTATGACTATTTTCACATTTTTATGTGTGGGTATACAGGAGGCAAACAAGAAATAAGCTGTAGATAAGGTGAATGGGAACAGCCTAATGCAAAGGAGAAACTGTCCTCTAAATCAAATGGAGTCCAACATAACTCTACCCAGAAGCAAAAGGTACAAAAGCTATCTTCCAAGGAGAGCCTAGAGCAGGAACATATTACCTCATTCTAAATAACTGGGAATTCAATAAGTGGTTCTCAACTTGTGGGTCGCAACCCCTGTGGCAAACCTCTATCTCCAAAAGTCACATTATGATTCGTAACAGTACCAAAATTACAGTTACAAAGCAGCAACGAAAATAATTTTATGGTTCAGGGTCACCACAATATGAGGAACTATATTAAAGGGTCACAGCATTAGGAAGGTTGAGAACCAGTGCATTAGACAAAAGGAAAAATACACTATTTCCAACATTAATGTTAACTAGTAGTTAATGTTTAGCGGGTAGCACTGAAGATACTGCAGGAGGCAAAGGGCTTTGCTTCCTGGTTAGGGAAGCAGACTTGGCAGGCTTTTCAAACACCAGCCTCCCACAACACACCAAAGCCCACAAGGTTCCCCTACACCCTTCCCTGTGAAGTATGCAGAAGGAAATCTTCAGCAAATTATCTCTATGAACAACTGTTTCTGCTACTACCATAGGTAAATTCCTGGCAAATTCTACTCAGAACTCATCCAATCAGCCAAGACACAACGTCTGCAAGGCCTAGAGCTCAACCCCTGGGTTAGCTTCTTGCTTGGGTGCTCAACCACAACCCCCAACTTGTGGCAGATTTGAGCCACATATGCCTCCACCTGCTTGTCAGCCAGAGGATAGCCAGGAGTACGAGGCCAGCCTGGGCTACAAAGCACTATGTCTCAAAAAACAAATAAGTACTTTTGGCTGTCCCAACATCTCTCTTGCTCCTTTCTGCTCCACCCACCTTGGCTGAGTTCCGTGTAATCCAAAATAGTTCCAACTCTACACCGACAAGGGTTGTCTTATGCTCCTGATCCCCGTCTCCATCTCAAGTCTATGCCCCTAACCCTTCAGCACTCTCATATTAGCCAATTCCTTAAAATAAGAAATTCTCCAAATAATCTTTGTTCAAATTACTATTTCTCATCCTCATCTGGGACCAGAGAAACAGAATCCTAAAACCAGAATGATAACTATGGGGGCAGTGATCAGGCTTTTCAAGAAAGGAAGATGCAACTAACACCTGGCTTAACACCTGGCCAGACAAAGCATCCACAACCCCCAGTTTGATTTAATTACTACAAACAAGCACTCCCTTTGTCTTGCTAAAACTTAACACTAAGGGTTTGCCTCAGATCCTGGCAGAGTTCTAAACACCTGTTACCAGCTTCCATCTTTAAAAAAGCTGTCTATCTATTCTGATCTCGGAAAGGGAGGTGCCCAGAGTTACTAAGGGTAAGAGAGCAGCAACCACCCACTGAATCACGAAGCTCTAATTTAGAAAGCACGTTCTGTCAGATTTCAGAAAGATAGCTTAGGGCTTTCATCAAGTGACAGTCAGCTTCAACAGTATTAGCTAAAGTACATGATTTTTCTGCTGCCTATGTCTCCTCTACAGACCTCCCTAATCATTAACACAACTGCATAAGGACAAATAAAACAATGAAACGGACAGACCAAAAATAGAAATCTCAAAGGAGTAAAGGAACAGGGAATTTGGCAATGCTAAATTCTTGACACAAATGCCAATCATAAACAACAGTAACATCTACTGTGACAAGTTTCTTGTGACATGCTAAGTTGACAGACAGAAAGAACAGACAAAAAACAAACTCCATGGAGGTGTGCTAAGTGCCAGAAAGTCTATTATCACACATTGGGATGTGTTCTATTTGTTTGTTCTTGGTGAGAAAGCATTGTGTTTCAGATAGAAGTTTGCCCATGGTACCTGGACCCAAAATAATAAGGAGTTTGGGGTATTCTTTTTGCTTTTGTTTCTCAAACAGGGTCTTGATTTAGAGCCCTAGCTCCCTAAAAGCAATTACGTAAACCAGGCTGGTCTCAAACTTTCAAACTTGTGACTATCTTCCTCTTTGCTCCCCCAGTGCTGAGGTTACAGGCAGAAACCACCATCCCTGATTAAAAAAACATGCTTAAAGACAGCAACTTAAAAAGAAACATACCTTGTAGTAACATTGCTGCATATTAGTTACCTATTTTTAAAAGCTGGCTGTCCAGGGTAGAAATGTATTGTTACATACCTACAGCTCACGAGATAGGTTTTTTCTAAGAAGAGTGAATATGCACAATTTCCTCCAGAACAAACTTTTTCCTCCAAACTGGGATGACTCCTCATAGGAAATTCACAAGAACTATAGCTTCCATCTGGCCAGAAAGGCAATTTAAGCAGCTGTGGGTTTTTTGTTGGTTGGTTGGTTTGGATAGTTAGTTGGTTGTTTCTTTGTTGTTTTTTAACCTCCAACAGAGTCTCCAACAGAGATGGTTTTCATTTTCAACCTTGGGTCCAGATACCATGGATAAACTTCTATCTCCGAGAATATTTACATTATGATTCATAACAATTTGAAGTAGCAACCAAATGATTTTATGGTTGGGGCTCACCATAACACAAGGAACTGTATTAAAGAGTCTCAGCATTAGAGAGGCTGAGAACCACTGACTGTATTGAAGGATCGAAGCATTAGGGAGGCCAAGAACCTCTGTGCTAAAGGGCCACAGCCTTAGGGAGCCTGAGGACCACTGTTGTTAAAGGGTCTCAACATTAGGGAGCTGGGGACCACTGTATTGAAGGGTTACAGCATTAGGGAGGTTGAGAACCACTGGTCTGGAAGATTTTAGGGCAGAACAACTACTTCTTCTGGTTTACTGACTGGACAAATATTCCAATGTAATTAGTAAATTTCTCGAATAATTCATTGGGAAGGTGGATCCCCACTATGTGCTTCATATTTAGTGTATCGAAAACCAAACTGTCCTACCTAGCTCCCCACCTTTCACATCATCTATTCTCTATAATTATTCCCACTGGCTTTGACAAAAGTCTCCATCACTACCCATAACAATTTTTGCTAGGTTATAACAAAGATAATCTTGAAGATAATCTTATAGTTCTCCCAATTTAAAGCATCCTGGACCATTCACTTCCCTAAGGAATAAAATGTTTACAACATACTTAGTAACAATAGTTTTCTATCACTGCCTTAATGAACTACAAAGAACTTAATGGATTAAATCCCAAGTCTGTTATTTTGTAATTGTGGAAGTCACAAGTCTGAATGGTCTCCCTACAGTAAGATCAAAGTGTCACCAGGGAAACAATACCAAAAGAATCAGGGCCTCAATTCCAGGAACTGCCACTCACATAGAAACTGTCATTTTTTTTCTGAAGCACAATGGGGAAGGCTATTTCCACTGCACTCTGTGCAGTGTGTGTGTCTGTGTCTGCATGCATATGTGTACACACATTTAATTAGTGCCAACTACATATACTTTAAGTGATTTTGCGATATAATAAAACCAGTGATTACTAAATGCTTGTAACACAAGTTCCTAATAGAAAAAAAAGCACACTTCTTCCTCGTTTTAAGTAATGAGGCATTTCAGCTACTAAAGCAGTGATTTCACTGGTCCTTTTTAAGAGCCAAGACAATTTCATAACCAGTTATGATACACAGATATCTATACCAACCGCTGTGGAAATGTCTTTACATTTCTAATTTCTCTGGTTCACAAAAGAATGAGTTCAAAGAACTCTATTTTCAGGAAAGAAAATCAATCCCATTAAAATGGCTTAGAAGTACTTAGAAGTAACTCTTTTATGACAGGATTTACCATGCATGTCAAACCATCAGAAACTACTGCATGCTTTTCTTGACACTAAAGTCCTACTGATTACTTTAGTTTTCCAAAATTTGCTCTTATGTGTGAATATGAAAACTGACTCTAGCGGTTGCAGATGTAGTCAGCTGGTGGAGTACTCACTTATCTAGCCTGAAGGCCTGGGGGAAATCTCTATTGTCATATAAACCATGCCTATACCCAGCACTCAAGAGATAGAATCAACAAGACTGGAAAGTGAAAATCATGCTCAGCTTCATAGTCTGTCAATGCCAGCCTGGGCTTCATGAGACCATCTCAAATACCCAAAGCATGTATGTATGCATGCATACATGCATACATACATCCATACATACAATCTAGAAACGATGAGCTGGGTATGGTGGGACACACCTGTAATCTCAGCATTTAGACCATAAGGCAGGTAAACAGTGAATTTGAGTATTAGGACTACAAACCTAGATTATAGAGTAAGACTCTGTATATATACACACATACACATACACATACATACACACACACACACACACACACACACTCACAGACACACACAAAATACACTAATGAAGACTGAAAAGAACCAAGAGTTATGGGGATGAAATAAACTGTCCTCCCAAATATCATAAACCAGTTTTTGGAGCTAAAGAATTTCTAAATATTTCCTCCTACTAAACTTATGGCAAGATACAGGTAACCGAGTACAACGACAGAACACTGAGTGATCCATCTACCTGACAATAAGCCACCAAGTGGCTGACCATGCATGTGCAGAAATTTTCCTAATGTCAGCTGAAGGCCTCAGCACAGCCTGGACTCTGGAAGCACCATTTCCTCATGCACCAAGTTCCACATCAAGGAAAATTTGAATGCTCACTTTCCATAGTTCTATCATCATTTGTCTTATATGGGAGCTAAATGTCAAGCTGAGCTTTTCGTTAGTAGAGGTTCCTCACAATTACCTGGCATGCTACCCCTGGACTGTAACACTGTTCCAATCATCTGTGACTTCTTTATACTTTCCAATATTTCTTCTAAGACTCCCAACCAGCATATGATGTGGAAGCAAAACCGAACAAATGCCCTTTGATTTACTATGTTATTTACAATGTCTACTAGGTGATTATAAGAAAAGCAAAGAAGTCAGGCATGGTGGCGTCTGCCTTTGATCCTAGCAGGAGAGACCGAGGCAGGTGATCTGTGAGGTTGAAGCCAGCCTGCTCTACACAGGGAGTTCCAGGCTTGCAAGAACTTCAGTGGGACCCTATATCAAAAGGAGAAATGGAAGAATAGAGGTTCAAAGTATATAAGAACAAATGACCCATATCTTAAACAAACTAAACCATATGGACTAAATCAAGACACATATACATAGCACTCTAATTAAAAAACTTTTACAAACTGATTTTTATGGCCTGGGAGACAGCTCAGCTGGTAAAGTACTCAAGCAGCACGGATGATGCCCTGAGCTCAATCCCAAACACTGTCTAAGTGGTGGAAGGGTACACCTGTACCCAACACATCAGGAAGCAGGTGAGGGGGACAATCACAAGTTCAAGGTCATTCGCTACTACATGGGGAGTTTGAAGCCAGCCTGAGATACCTGATACCTTGTCTCAGAAAAAAAGTAAAAAAGCTAATTTTTTATATCTACCAGAAAAACCTTCAAATCCCTATTTATTAAAAAAAGAAAGAAAGAAAGAAAGAAAGAAAGAAAGAAAGAAAGAAAGAAAGAAAGAAAGAAAGAAAGAAGGAAAGAAAGGAAGAAAGAAAGAGAAATATCCCATTGCTGTGGAATGCCGTTCTGTATGCTATGAGTATGTGTAGCTCTGATTGGTTGGTAAATAAAACACTGACTGGCCAGTAACCAGGCAGGAAGTATAGGCAGTGCAAGCAGGCAAGGAGGATTCTGGGAAGAGGATGGGCAGAGCCAGGAGTCACCAGCCAGACACAGAGGAAGCAAGATGTCAAGGCATAACTGAGAAAAGGTACCAAGCCATGTGGCTAAACATAGATAGAAATTATGAGTTAATTTAAGTGTAAGAGCTAGTCAGTAATAAGCCTGAGCTAATGGCCAAGCAGTTACAATTAATATAAGCCTCTGTGTGCTTACTTGGAGGACACGAGTAGGAGAGATTTGTCCCGACCGCCTGCCAGCTGAGACACAATAAAACTTCCATCCACATCCCATAATCTTTATTGAAGAAATCAAACTATTATGTATAAAAAATATGTATGGATAAATATGTACAAATATATAGCCTGGGAAACCTTAAAATTCTTGGTATTTCCTGCCAGACACAGAATCTAAGAAGCTCTGTGATTTACATTAATTATATTCTACATTCACAGCACCCCAAGTCTGAAGGAATCAAAAACTATTCACCTTCTGCCACAGCATCACTGCAGCCACTTGTCTGGGAGTTTACTCCATTGAAAGAGGATTATTATGGAGCCTAGGCTGGTCTCAAACTCAAACTCTGTATCTTCCTACCTCTACCTCCAAAGTACTAGAATTACAGACTCCACTTTTATCATTTGCTTGTAAAATACTGATATTCATTGTTCTTCACTTCCTTGACATACAAGAGGATCCTGGCATTACGTGTGTTTCAGAGTATGTGGTGTGCATGATGCATGTATGTATGAACAAGTATGTGGAGGTGTGCATGCACATGTATGTATAAGATGGCCAGAGGTAAATTTAGAGTGTCTTCATCAATCCACCCTATTGAGGCAGGGTGTCTCACTGAAACCTGGTACTCACCAATTAGTCTAAACTGGCTGGCCAACAAGCCCCTGGGATCCTCCCATCTCCTCCCCAGGGCTGAGTTACAGGCATGCTACTACTGCCCCAGGTTTTCACACAGATCCTAAGGATCTAAATGCACCTCATGCTTGTGCAACAAGTACTTTGCCAACTGAGTTGTCTCTGCAGCCCCTCTCATACCCTTAAGGTGCACAAACATCTTTCTTGTTTATATATCAAAGCCTGAGCAATGACGCTAGCAACCCATGAGCAGAGAAAGGACTACTGAAACAGAAATATCTTTAACTTCCCTTACTTTCCTACTACGAGGCACTTCTTACAGTTCCTATCACCTCTCACACTGCCACACTGGGGACCAAGCTTACAACACATGGTTGTGACTAGCTTCTAGGTGTTAAGTATGTCTAAACACTGAGCTACTAAATACATTCAGAATGAAAAACTGGCATGGAAAGCTCTTAACAGCTCATTCTCCCCAATTCTCACAAATTCTAGCAAGTACAGACACATGATCCCATACTCTTCACTCACCAGCCACGAGCCATCAGGTCAGAAAAAGAAACAAGAAACATCTACTCTAGTTAAAAAAACACAATACCCCAAAGCATGGGGCTTCAGTATGCTGACTACTTTGAATGCAGAAAACATACTGGAAAGGCCTCAGGAGCAGGCCCTCTGAGTGCCTACCCTTATTTCTCCTGCTCTATTTCCTTCCAAAGCAGGTCAAAGAAATTAAGTATCCCTCTTCCCTAAAGCAGGTTACAGAAATTTAGTTCCTACCCCCAAAAGTGAGTCATAAAATTGGGACATTTTATCATAACCCTCTCCTACCCTCTTGTATTCAGAGCTGGTAATAAAGAAATTCTGACCAATCTTTTCTGAAAGATCCAATCGCCCTCATTCAAGCATACACATCTGTACCAAGCAGAAGGCACGAAGACACCAAGAAGAATCTTTGTAGACAAGTTTGCTTGGCTTTTTCTCCATCACTGCACCTAATCACACCTCTTGTCTAATTACACTTCTACAGGGATATCCATTCTTCAAACCCAAATATTAAACTAGTTTTCTTGGCCTCTGAATCTGCACCACCTCCTGTGTTACATATCTACTAAGTAAATACATACATGCACCATGCTTTTCTCCTGATGGCCTTGTCTCCTTACATTTAAACAAAGGTGTTTCATTCCTACATGTCTAATTCAGCTTTTTATTTTTTTTTTTTGAGGGTGTGGGGTTAAGATAAGGTCTCACTTATATATTTATTGCTGGCTGTTTCCTGGAACTTGATTTGTAGACCAAATTGGCCTTGAACTCAAGAGATCACCTGCCTCTGCCTCCCAAGTGCTGGGATTAAAGTTGTGTGCCATCACCGCCCTGCTCTATTTCAGCTTTTTTTTTTTTTTTTTTTTGGTTTTTCGAGACAGGGTTTCTCTGTGTAGCTTTGTGCGCCTTTTTCCTGGAACTCACTTGGTAGCCCAGGCTGGCCTCGAACTCACAGAGATCCGCCTGGCTCTGCCTCCCGAGTGCTGGGATTAAAGGCGTGCGCCACCACCGCCCGGCTCTATTTCAGCTTTTAAACTTGTTTTTTTCCTATGTAAGTTCATCTACTGGGTTTGTTTGTTTGCTGTTTTGGTGGGGAGGGTGGTCCTAGGGATTGAATCCAGAGCCTGATGCAGCATCCAATCTGTGGTGGTATTCAGATGATTGAATACATCTGCTTCCAGATATACCAAAATGAAAATAGGACCCACGTGATTTTGCTCCATCTTCTTTATCTATATACACAAAGAAGAAACTATGAAGTGGGCATAATTCAAATACCAAAACATTGATGTCTTGCAAACTTATATATAATACCAAGAAGCCAAATATGTAAATAAACTGATTTTTTATAAGCAATTTACCATTTCCTAATAATTTGAATAAGAATTCACATGATCTATGCACCTAGAACAAGAAAACCAAGTTGTTAGACACATAAAACTCCACTAATGTTGTAATGTACATGTCAGGGAAAGAAAGAGAAACAGAACAGACAGAAACAAAGATGTGGCAGCTGAAATGAACTACTTCTTACATGTCGAAGCAGAGTTTTCCAACCACTGGGTCAATTCTGAACTCACTCTGACATAACATAGGACACAGCTGCTCCCTCCAAGAACTTCATAATCCAATTACAGTGGCCAGACGGTGGGGAGGAAACATCACATTACCCTAAAGTGTGAACAGGAAAAATCCACCACCATACCCACCAAGAAGATGGTCAGACCTTGTCTTTATATAGAACTTACTTTTAGATATAAAAATAAAAAAAAAGAAAGATCAAAAAATGAACAATGCATGAGAAAAAAAAAAGCATGGTAAAACTTAAGTTGACATTCTTTTGTGGCCCAATACTAAAGTCTGCTACTGTGCAAATTCAGTTTCTAAAAAGTACTGGGGCCATTTAATAGAGACAACACAGAGGAATGATGCCTGCAAGCCAGGTGGCGGTGGCACGCTCCTTTAATCCCAGCACTCGGGAGGCAGAGCCAGGCAGATCTCTGTGAGTTCGAGGCCAGCCTTGTCTACAGAGCGAGATCCAGGACAGGCTCCAAAACTACATGGAGAAACCCTCTCTCAAAAAAAAAAAAAAAGCATGGTGACAGTAGGCACAGCTAGTAAAGTGAGAATCAAAGCCAAGGACACCCAAGACAGGCGGGAGCATTTGCAGGTGCTGGCGCAGAGCAGGGAGAGCGTGCAGTCCTTCACAGCACTTCATATGGGACAGCTCTTCAAATGCAGTGTAACTTCCAATTATGAACTCAGCTATGAACTGAACACACTTGGGATTGCTGTACATTCTAAAAAAAACTTTTAAGGTGCTGAAAGTTACTAATTATTCTAATTCAATTTCCAGCAAGACACAACTAATAAAGAATACTTACAATTAGATATTATTATTCCAGCATCTCAAAACTAAGAGAACTGTAACTTCATCTCCATCTGCATCCACACATATGATTCTTAAGAAATCTTTTTAAAACACTTTTATTGTTATTGACATTCAGTTCTCAATCTCATTACCCCTGCCAGCAGTTTGGATTCTTCCTCAAATCCCAACTCTGGAAGAACAACTCCTGATGAAATCTGAAATGGCTGTTCTTAAATCCCCAAGTAGGATTTTAGTACTCTCACATTTTTTGGTATGTAATAAATTTTGTATTCTGTACCCTGATCAAAACAAAACAAAATTAAACACACACACACACACACACACACACACACACACACACACCAAATGAAAAAGAAAAAAGATTAATAATAATCTAAATTGGATATAATCCCTTGTGCTTTTTGTTTAACACACACACACACACACACACACACACACACACACACACACACAGGATCCAAAACAGAGTTGATTTATTTCTGACTACTTATAGGAATATATCCCCAAAAGAATTTTTATGCTAAACTAAAAAGCAAGCTTTCCCATCAGCCACAGGATTGCTGTGTTTTGATACTAGGAAACGTGGAAGCCCTCAGGTGTGACAGGCAACTGAGCTCCAACTCCAGCCATTCCTCTTAATTTCTGAATACACTAAGCACATTCCCTGACCCTCCCTGCTTCAATAACTAAAAGTGAATGGATCTTCTTATATTCTATTAAAAATATTTTCCTAGGCTGAAATAGTTTTGTGTCCCACAAATATGAGACATACCCAATACAGACTATCTAAGAGATGATAGATGGCAAATACTTCACTCCAAACTTGTCATCCTTAACAGGCAAGAACAGCTCAAATCTTTTAGCATTCATGGGTTTTTCCTCAAATACTTAACTATCATCCTTTATTTATATCTTACTATTGGTCATATTTCCTTAAACTACAGTAGTCACACCTGCCGTAAATGAAATGATTAATATACCATAAGACACAACCCGTTACAGATTTTTAACCAAGAAAGAAGCAAATTTTATTTCTTTGTATTCTTTTGAACTTAACAGAAGTTCAGCTATTTTAATATGAAACCACCAGAAACCTCATCTAAAACAACACCGTGATAGTTTCCTACACTTATTTCTTTAGACAGTTTTGATAAGGCGGTTTCCTTTCAGCAGGATAAGGTAGAGCCAAAAATGCAGTTCTAGTACTCAGCACACCGCAAAAGCAGAGCAGTTCCAGAGAAGCCACAGGCAGGCACTGGGACATCCACTGACCAACCACAGAATCAGGACTTTATGAGAAAACAGTACCAGCATACTGTTGCCAGAAACAACTAAGACACACCATAGATCTCTTCATGTCTTTTAAGACCAATTCCTTAAAAAAAGAAAAAAAAGGCTCATAATTAAGTCTATGATTTAAGGAGAGGTCTGTTTAGAACAAGATGGTTGCCTGTGATTACATTAGTAGTGTTTTCCTTCGAAGCTATCAAGATTAGCACAGTAATTCATTTTTAATGAATAAAGTTAGTTGCAATATGAACCTGCTACCTCTCAGTTCTATTTACTAGCAAGTCCTGCAGTACCAATATCCTTCCTCTTTCAGACTTCTCCCTAGGGTTCACCTAGCAAAGTATTTTTTAATCTGTGGTGTTTTTTTCTTATTCGAGTACAAACTTCTAGGCACTGCTTTTCTACCATACTTCTTCATCAAAATTAACCTCAATTTTAAAGAATTAAATGCTACCATATGGTATTAAAACTTTAAAACATGCAATAAAGGTAAACTTTGCATAATCTTCTTTAGGCAGTCATTCCCTCTCATGTAAACTCTAACTGAGCTCTATGTAAATACTATTCGGTCCTGCGTCATATGAAAGTATCACATGTGGCCTTAGATACTGTGAAAGTCTCAACATATTAAGTTGCGAAATACTGGCTTGTAAACTTGTAGGCCAGGAACTGCAAGTTCATGTTTGATCCCAGCACCTAGGTGGAGGCAGGAGAAGCCAGGAGTTCAAGGTCAGCTTCCCCTACACAGGAAGTTCTAGGTCAGCCTGGGCTACAGGACAATGTCTCAAGTCACAAAATACAACTTCAGTTTTTAAGTGACTTGCTATTGAAAGCGACATTTAAAAATAAGGTATGACAAAAAGTGGAGGGATCCGTACTATTGGCCCAGAAATTGATATGCTATATACGATTATAGTTCTTGTCAATAAACACACTCCTTTCATACACCAACAAAATCCTGACTGGCTGACTGCATACACTTGGAATTGGGTTAACCCGAGTAGGAGGAGAGTAAATACGGGGTTTGGGGACCAGGAGCCAAAGAGAGGGCAGGAGTCTTGGGTTTTCATTGTTTGGCAACTCTTTTTTTTTTTTTTTTTTACAAAGCACACAGTACTTTTAGTAATGAAAAAAACTCCATTGCTAAGAGTATTCCTCCTCCATGCCCAAATTCTTCAGAATTGTAAAAGTATAGCTGTGGTTTCACGATTTTAAAAAGAAAATAGACACGCATAAACGACATAAGCTGAAAAACACCTCGGCTGTGCAAAACAGCTCGCTCTGCTTCTCATGGATTCTCCTTGCAGGTGTCTAAAATGCCAAAGCAGCAGACGCTCACGGCACTTACCGAACACGCAGAAGACGCTCAGCAGCGGCGCCCGCTCCGTCTGCGGAGCTCGGTCCCAGCGTCACGACCTGCGTAGGCGGGAGCCCTCCAGGCCAAAGCAGCGGCAGGCCGGCGGCGGGCGGAGCGCAGCAGAAGGAGCCGGTAGGCCAGGCACAGCGTCCGCCAGCGCCCGCGCGGAAGGGCGGGGCCCGACCCCGCGACCCGCAGACCCGGGCAGCAGGATTGTCCCGGCCTCCACCACCGCCGGAGAGGTACGCATGCGCGGGGCGCCCCCGGAAGAAGCACGCAGGAGTCAACACGACCCGGGAACGACTCCCATCCTCAGCTCGTCTGGACTCCGCCCCCTCGCTGATCGCCCCGCCCCTTGACCAAACCACGCGAGACTTGCCGAGCCGGCCGCCCGCTCCCGCAAATCCCGCGAGAGCTCCGGCTGGGTCGGCTTTGCGTGCTGTCGGCTTGCTTGGTATATCCGGACCCGTGATTCTGGCGCCCGGGTGTCTGCTTCCCCTTCTGCCCGCGTCGGGTGCCTACAGTCTGGAAGTGCCTCGGCAGGCGCGGGGTGCTGCGGGAAGGAGCGATTGTTGAGAGACGGCCAGAAACAAGCAGGGGAGCCCTCCGCAGTAAACACGTTTCTTCGTACTTTGAGACTTCGTGGGGTTTTTTTTGTTTTTCTCGTTTCCAGCACATAAAAGACATTGTCTCCCAAATGCTGTAATTTTGTTCCATAATGTATTTCCCTTCAAACCATTGCGGTGATCAAAACCTTTACAGATTTCTTAAGGAACCGGGTGTCGTGGCACCTGCTTGTAATCTCAGCACTTGGAATGGTCAAGGCCTGTCTGGACTGCATACATACATCAAATCCCTATCAAAAAAGCTAAAGTCCTGACGCCTCGGTTACTGCCGCCTAACAATCGTGTGCAAAGTGTTTAGAAAGAACAGGCTAGTGAAGTCAGCATCCAATGACGAAATGATCACTTGAAAACAAGTGAAGTTGCAGCTGCAGTGGCCTGATTTTCAGCACAACTTCTCTTTATTTGGGTTTAAAGTATTACGGTATGTTCAGTGGGCTTTTAGCTCCGAACTATGGAACGTATTCCTCTGTTCCTTAGTCCCATCTTTGGATCTCTTGCCTGGAATAAAAGCACTCATCGTGTTGGGATCATAGTCTTTCAGGATTAGCTTTCCAATACTCCAGACTGAAATTTTAGCATATAAAAATACCTTACCAAGTGGGTGTGATCGCTCATGCCTGTATTGCCTGCAGCTCCGCAGGTTGGGAGTCCAAAGTCATCCTCAAATATATAGTTCATTTCAGGCCAGCCTGGGTAGGTAATATGAGACTGTCTCAAAAAAAAAAAAGAGAAGAAAAAGAAAAAAACAGAAGAATCTTACCATAAACAAATTCATATGATAATATAAATTAGGAAGGGGTTCTTTTAACAGAGTCCAGGCTGGCCTCAAATTTGAAATCCACTTTGTCAAACCTCAGCCTTGGGAGAAATTACAGATGTGTTCCCTTCTACCTCTTTTAAAATAGCGATGAAGCTAGAAAACATTCTGGCTTTCTTATTTTTCTAACTTTCATCTCTGTCCTTGTGGGATTTTTTTTTAAGTAGGTCTTTTTTCTATTGAATTAGAGTTGTACACAGCTCTATCATTTTTCTCACTGCCTTACAAGTGCTGAGATTACAGGTGTGTGTGTACCAGTGGTCATGTTTAGTAAGAGGAATAATAAGTACTTTGTTTATAAACAGGACCAGGGACTGCTCTTTTGTGTTGAACTGCAAGTAATCATGCAATAACTTTTTGTGTCTACACCTCATGATACTTACCACCTGCCCATGTCCCATGTCCCATGTCTTGCTCTTTTCCTTACTTCTTATGGTTGTATGTATCTTCCCACTAAATTGTAATCCAGGAAGGCTGGGTGCTGTGGGTCCCAAGCTGCTCCAAATCTTGATAAAGTGCTACACTAGTGATACTTTGTATCTTTTATATTGCTCAAATTTTAAATTATTTCATCATCTAGATTTATTTGAAGATTTTAGACTTTACATAGCCTACAAACAATTTGTCCTGGGCATACTTGATCTATTTTTGGAGTAAGTCCTGAGAATAGTAGTAACACTGACTGTAATAACTTTATTATGATGATATTTTATTTGTGCTGAAATGTGATTTTATTTGTATGTTGATAAATAAAGTTGCCTGGGGGTCAGAGCTAACAGCAAGCCATTTAGCAGAAGTCTGGCAGTGGTAGCACACACCCTTAATCCCCGATCACATGACAGGCAGAATTTCTATGTGTTCAAAGACACAGCCAGCATGGAGACACACGCCTTTAATCTCAATACCAAACATAGAGACCTGGGAGTCTGTATAGACAGGCAGTGACGAGGAGGTCATGTGGTTGGGTTTACAACCAATGAGAAGGCAGAACAAAGTCAAAAATACACACACAGGAAGTAGGTCTTTTCTCAGGGGAAGGACGACAGGGACATCGAGGGGTAAGAAGGCAGTCTTAGCTCTTGGCTACTGCTCCATCTCTGGGCTTTTAACTCTGCATTTGGCTCTGTATTTCTTATTTAATAAGACTGTTCAGAATTACATCTACACTTCATTTTTCATTCCAGGTAGCTTCAACTTTATTACTAAGTAAAAAAAAAATACCACAGTGTTTTTTTGGCACTCTGTTCACAAAACCATGTAGGTAGAAGCTGTGTTCTATCACAAATGTCCAGCCTGGTGTGGTACTGAAGGCCTCTAATTCCAGCACTAAAGAGGGGAAAGCAAAAGGATCAGTGTGGAGGCGGTGGCAGATGGATCTCTGGGAGTTCAAGAACAGCCTGGTCTATACAGAGTTCCAGGACAGCTGGAGCTACAGAGAGAAATCCTGTCTCAAAAGATAAAAGAAGAAAAGAAAAAGCCGGGCGGTGGTGGCGCACGCCTTTAATCCCAGCACTTGGGAGGCAGAGGCAGGCGGATCCCTGTGAGTTCGAGGCCAGCCTGGGCTACCAAGTGAGTTCCAGGAAAGGCGCAAAGCTACACAGAGAAACCCTGTCTTGAAAAACCAAAAAAAAAAAAAAAAAAAAAAAAAAAAAAAAAAAGAAAAGAAAAATAGTGCAAGGCCAAGAGATAGATGACTTAATTTAGTGATTTAGAGTACTGGCTGCTCTTCGACATGACCTGGGTTCAATTCCCACATGGCTTATCACAACCATCTATAACTCCAGTCCTAGGGGATCTGACACCCTCTTCTGACTTCCACAGGCATACAAGGTATGTGGTATGTAGACATACATTCAGGCAAACATTCAAAAACACATTACAATAAAATCTCAAAAAGTATCTCTAGAAAGAATGTAAGGCTGTCCCCAGCTACATAGTGAATTCAAAGCCAGCCTGAGCTTGAGACTCAAGCCTAAAGCACCCCATCCATTCCCCCTCCCAAAAAAAAAGAAAAAGAGGAAATGCTCTGTCATTTAATTGATAAGGCAATCAACAAAATTTATATTAAAGTAGAAACTATTCTCACCTTCCTGGTGGCTCATATTTGACACAGGTATGACTTTGACATTGTCATGTATTTTCTTCAGCCTCAGAATTGGAGATTTCCTTGTGCTGCCCATTATCACACAATAGCCCTAAGTAATGGTCTATGGAGCCAAATCTAGTCTGAGGCATGAAGAGTTTTCTCATATACATCATTTCACAGTTGATGTCTGGGGAAAGCCCCAAACTAGAATCCTACTAAATATGGAATGGCTTGTTTTGTAATTTTATTTCCTTGCAATATTTTAGTCCTTCCCTCCTAACCCTGACTCCAAACCAACGAGAAACAGACACTTCCCCTCTGAAAAACTACCTTTGCTCTGTTTTATTTTCTTGATGGAGCTCCTTATGGATCCACCTTGTATACCCTAACACTGGTAATTAAGGTTTATGTGAGTTCTGAGGAGCTCAACTTTCAACCCAGAACACTAATATTTTCTACAGTAGAAGTAGACCTGGGAGCCAGGTGGTGGTGGTGGTGGGTGGTGGTGGTGGTGGTGGTGGCGGCGGCGGCGGCGGCGGCGGCGGCGGCGGCGGCGGCGGCGGCCGACGCCTTTAATCCTAGCACTGAGAAGACAGAGGCAGGCAGATCTCTGAGTTCCAGACCAGTCTTCCAGGGATACATAAAGAAAGGCACCACCTAACAATATAAATTTAAATAATATAATTAAATATAAATAATATAAACACACACACACATATATATATATGGGACTGTTGGACCCCAAAATTTGGGGTCTCAAGTGGGCGACCCAAGAACCCAGACTCCAGTCCAGTTGATGCAATAGCAGGAGCATTTATTAAGCTTCTGTACAGAAGGGCTCCTCTGCTCCTAAGAGCAAGAGTCACATCTTACTGCAGCCCCATAAGGGCTTATAAAGGAAAAACCCACAAGATTACAATTCCCACACAGTTTCGTTTCACAAGATTATGGTCTGGGTACAGAGTGATCACAGAGGGGGTACAGTCAACAGGTACATTCTTCCTGAAACCTCAAGGCGGGTATCAGGGCAGGAGTGGAGTTTACACAAAGGTCACAGTGGTCCTTCCTGGAACACCTGCAACCATCCCAGTCACAGTTGAGCACATCTCTTAACAGAAATCTCTTTACATTGTTATATGGTTGCAGGGGAGATTAAACAATGGCTATGTCAGGTTGCCCTTGGAACTAGATTTTTAGTTTCTCATTTCCTGGTGTTTGAAGTTTCTCTTTTCCTGAGGCTTGGGGGTGTAAGCCTGAAGGGCTAGGGTCTTTCGGGACTTACTACTTTCTGTTACCAAAAGTACTCACAACAAATTTAACTTGTAATGGTTTGGTTTGGTTTTATTTATTTTTTTTTTTTTGGTTTGGTTTGGTTTAGTTTGGTTTGGTGTGTGACCGGGTATTTGTGCCCTGGAACTTGCTTGTGTAGACCAGACCAGGCTGGCTTCACATTTATAGAGATCTGTCTGCCTGTCCCTCCTAGGGGCTGGGATTAAAGGCATTCACCACCATACCCTTGTTTTTTTTTGTTTTTTTTTTTTTTGTTGTTGTTGTTGTTTTTTAATTTTAACTTTTTATATGGAGTGAAATCTAAGTGACTTGCATGTAAATTTAAAAATACAATTGATCCTATTCTATGACTAATTCAGAAATCCCTGCCCTGTTTAATGTATTCTTTAACATATTAAAGAAACCTTAGAGAAGGCACCAACATTAATAGATGTCACACAAATGAAAACACTGACTTTCTTTTGTATTAATTTGACCAAGAACAAGCCTAAATTTGAATTCTCCACTTCTTTCCCCATGTCTTCTGAATGTCTGTAGTCTGTAGTTATTGGTCTGTCTGTATTTATCTGTTGTGTGTGTGTGTCTGATTTATCTGTTCCTTTTGCCTGACTATTGTACTATTTATGTCTGAATCTGTGCCTGTCCCTAACAAGGGTTTTGCTCTGTATTTACTGAGAAGCATAGAAAACCTGATATGAGAAAGAAATAAGGGATTTTTTGCAGAAATCTCCAACAGAGCTTTATAAGGGAAGAAGTTATTTCACTGTCCCAGAACAATTCAAAACTGAAAACATGCTATCTTCCTACATCTGCATGTTGTTTGCACCACTTATGGGATATTTGTTACTAAGATTTCTTCAACCCATTGGCTGAATGATTTTCACCAGATGATTATCACAACACATGCATACACACATATATTATTCTGGGTTGAGGGGATAGAAGAGTACATAATTTAAGATTAAAGCTATGAATTTAGTTTTGTTTTTACAAGTTGATTACATGGGAAATCCAAAGTATATTCCAATAAAAAAAATCAAGCTTGCTTCAAATTTGGCTCAAACTGTGGTAGTGGTCTTGTTGTGCCCAGGTCCTGAGACTCCCAATCAAGACCACCACAGAGTCAATAGTTGATGCAAACACGCAGGGGTTTATTGATTACAGGCTCAAACTTGGGTCCGTAATCCAGCACCCAACGCATCGGGTGGAGGAGAACAGCCCCCAGCCCTCAGGGTAAGGAGTTTTTAAAGGGAAAAATGGCAAGCAGGGAAGTACAAGCCTTGGCATCTCAGGATTGGGTGAGGGTATGTAATCTTTGAATTCACTGGTTAGGGTCTGGAGGAATTTTCAACAATGGTTATCAGAAAGCCACAAGGACATTTGGAATCCGCAGATGTTGTTTACCAAAGTTCCTCATTGACAGCCCACCCTGGTAGGGTCACCTTGACGGGGCCCTGGCAGTTTGTGATTTTTTTCTTGGAACTATTTGTGGTTTTTACTGGAACCAGGTTCAGCCCCTGGTCAAGTCCAGTTTAAAATGGAATTCTTTCTTAAAATGGAGTCTGTCTTGCTCTCTCAGTCTTATTCTCGACGTTGGGATTAACACATGGCCTGAAATGATCGCAAGGCTTATTATCAACTTGGCTACAAGGTCTAGTAACAGTCTTGACTCTTTGGAGTCAAGAGATATTTTCAAAAAAATGTATCACCACACTGTTTAACAAATGACAATAACCCTCATATACATGTACCCACACACATGTGAGTATGAATACACACACACACACACACACACACACACACACACACAAACATACATATACTTGGATTTTTTTTTTTTTTACAATCTATAATTCTTCTAAACTACAAATCTAAAATTCTTCAATAATGATGTTGAGAGGCAATATGACTGACTGGGCTTTAAAGTATCATGATTGTCCTTGTGGGCTGTCTAGTTAAGACTGCTTTTTCAGCTTGACATACAAACTAGAGTTATCTGAGAGTAGAGAACCTCAAATAAGAAATTGCCTCCATAAAATCGTGCTGTGGGCCAACCTGTAGACTCTTTTCTTAATTAGTGATTGATGGAGGAGGGCCCAGGCCATTGTGAGTGATGCCATCCCTGGGCTAGTGGTCCCTGGTTCTATAAGCAAGGCAGGGGAAGCAAGCCAGTAAGCAGCACCCCTCCATGGTCCGCATCAGCTCCTGCCTCCAGGATCCTGCCCTGTTTGAATTCCTGTCCTGACTTCCTTCAGTGATGAACAGTGATGTGGAAGTATAAGCTGAATAAACCCTTTCCTCTCTAACTGGCTTTTTGTCATGGTGTTTTGTCACAGCAATAGAAACCCCAACTAAGACACCTAGGCAGGAGTTTTTTCTTGGCTGCCTTTTGATATCTAGTTAAAGGCTGAATAACAAGGTATATCTCTGAAACGTTAGCCTATATTTTCATTCCATACTATTTCCTTAATCTATTTTAGCTGTATTTTAGGTGTCTGTTTTCTTGCCTTAGTGAAGTGATGAAACTTTCATCAAGGAAGAAAGGAAACTTTGTATAGTAACCCTTCCACCCTAACACATTCCAAGAATATAAGGAAGAATCCCAACACAAGCAGCCAACCCTGTCTGTCTCTAAGCACTGCTCCGGAGCAGGCAGTACGGCCTCTGGGAAATGGTGGCGTGGATAGGCAGGAGTTTGAGGGCATGACTGGTCTAGGAAGGTGGTAGTTTGAATGCATGGTGAGTGCAGTGAGACAGGAGTTTTAGATTTGGGTTTCCAGCTTACCACATTTGTTCATGCCCCAAGTTTAGAGTGAATCACAGAAGGTTTAGAAGTGAAGGCCCATTCACCCAGGACACTGGGCATCTCACAGCCTTTAGTATATTGGCCATATATAAAAGTCCAGAATATTTTAGGTTTTTTTTTTTTTTTTGGTTTTGGTTTTTTTTTGGTTTTTCAAGACAGGGTTTCTCTGTGTAGCTTTGTGCCTTTCCTGGAACTCACTCTGTAGCCCAGGCTGGCCTCGAACTCACAGAGATCCGCCTGCCTCTGCCTCCCTAGTGCTGGGATTACAGGCGTGTGCCACCACCACCCGGCTCAGAATATTTTAATCATACTGGAGATGGGTCATCTGTGGTGGTTTGAATAAGAATGGCCCCCATAGGCTCATATATTTGAATGCTTGGCATTAGAGTGCGGCTTGGCATTAGGGCGTGGCACTGTTAGGAAGTGAGTCACTGGCAGTGGGCTTTGGGGTTTCAAATGTTCAAGCCAGGCCCAGTGTCTCTCTTTATCTGCTGCCTGCAAGATCCAGAAGCAGAACTCTCAGCCCCTCCAGCACCATGTCTGCCTGAATGCCACCATGCTTGTAGTCATTCTGACAATGAACTCAACCTCTGAATTGTAAACAAGCCCCAATTAAATGCTTTCCTTTATAGAGTTACCATGGTCATGGTGTCTGTTCACAGTAATAGAACATTGATAAGATGTCATCTGACACTATAAAACAAATTCTCCATAGAATGTTAAGACTTGAGTCATGATTCACTAGAAATAAATAAGACATTCTAGGTGTTTGGTTGGGACCTGCAGCTCCTGCATGGCCTGAGAAGCCCCAGTCCTCTCTCTCCAAACCCCACCCACTGAGAGAATCTCCTAACAAAGGGAAGATACCAAGGAAGCCAGTTCCACATTCTTGGCTGTCTGAAGTTGAAGTCTGAATGTCCCCTGAAGTTGCCAGCAGCCCAAGTCCCCGCCTAAAACATTCAGCTTTTGACCATACTTGGGCACAACTCCAGCTTGTGTCACACATCACTCCTCTCCTACAAGCTATATAATCTCCCCTGCTTTAGTTCCAGCTTGTGGCTTCTCCAGTCTTGATGTCTATCTAGTCCTGCAGAACCAACCTGGGAGCTGTTTTCCTCAAATAAACCTGTTCTACTTTTTCAATTTGTCTTGATCTGGCTTACTGCACCATTAGTACATTACTTACTGTACTATTATTGGGCTACAGAATATCTATTACTGGGGTGATCACGTTTTCTTTTTTGTTGTTGTTGGTATTTGTTTGTTTGTTTGATTTCGACTCAGTGCCTCTGTATCCCAGGCTGGCTGCTAGCTACCTGTGAAGCCAAAGATGACCTTGAACTTCTGATCCTCCTGCCGCTGCCATTTAAATGCTGGAATTACAAACATGCACTGCTACACCCAGATTATTCTTGTTAAGGATGGAACCCAGGGCCTCTTTCAGAGTAGGCAAAGAAGCTCAGCTGTGCTACACCCACAGCCTGAACCATCTCATTTTTTAAACAAGGTATAAGGATAGATACCCGAGGCTGCCCTCTGACCTCCACAAGATCACTGTACATAGCATGCATGCACCTACAGTCACACACATACAAATACACCAAAAGAATTTTTAAGTGCTCTTGAGTATTTGAGTATTCAGGATTCCTCTCATTCTCAGGAATCTTCCTTACTTCATCCTTAAAATTATAATCCCTCTGCTAAAGAACAAACTTTCCAGTGGACAGACATTTTCATTTTTTTGTCATTACTTTCATATTTAGTTTGTTGTGCCCAGATCATGACCCCCAGAGAGACCACCAAAGATGAGCATGCCGGAATGCAAAAGCAAGGTTTAATTCTGGATATCCAAAAGCAATACAAGCCTAGGCAGGGACTTCGTCCAATACATCCAACGCAGTGGAGGCTGGAGGAAGTGCCCATCTATCTGCAAGCTCAGTTTTTAAAGGGAAAAAAAAATCACAAGATTGCATCATTTAGGGGTGCTAGTATGGGTACAATTCTGATTGGCTCGCTTCTAGGGACTTCTAGAAATTCTAAGGGAGTGGTTGCCCGCCACCATTTCTCATTGGCTGCCCTCAGGTAGGGGCATTTCTGTGGTCAGTTACCCTGGAAACCAGGGAGAGGACATTCCATAGTCCGGTAGGCATTACCTCCTGACTATCTTGTGACTCTGTACTTTTATACGTCCTGGTTTCTGGAATCTGAACTGACTGGTTTCAGTAACTAATGGCCTATTCCCAAAAGGAGAAATCTTAGGCCTTAATTTTAGGGTGAAAGCATTTTGGTCTTATTTCTGAGATGGCTCATTTTGGTCTCACAAGTTATAATCTGGGTATAAATCTGTAGGGCCCTGGTTCCCCATATTGAGTAAAGTGTTGCCTGCTTGCCGACCTTGACCAGATGTCCTCCCTATACTGATTCCCTGCTGGTCTCCTTCTTCCTAAACGCTCAGGGAAGTTCTTTGTTTGTGTATCCTGCATTTGGTGTAAACAGCTTAGACACAAGAATGTAGAACATTGAGTAGCGAACTTCTGCCCTCCGGGGTTCCTCCATTGTGCTGTAAGCCTGTATTTAAGGTTTCCTCCCTCCTTCAATAAATGGCATTCAGCATTCTGCTGTGGCGAATGACTTGCTGTTTCTTGTCTCTATTTTTTAAATCACAGCCCCTTGCTCGGACATGGTAAATGGGTGGTGGTAAGGCGGGCGCTACCACAATATAAATCTCTTAGTTCCACAATTTAAAACTATTACTAGAGTCGAGAGTTTTAAGTTTGTCTGTTTGTTGGTTTGCTGTTTTGGGATTCTCTGTCTCTCTCTCTGTCTCTCTGTCTCTCTCTCTGTCTCTCTCTCTCTCTCTCTCTCTCTCTCTCTCTCTCTCTCTTTCTCTCTCGATTCAGAATCTACAATGTAACCCACACTGGGCCTGGCTTGGAGGCACATGCCTTTAATCCCAGCACTCAGGAGGCAGAGGCAGGAGGATCTCTGTTAGTTCAAGACCAGCCAGGTGTATATAGTGTGAACCTGCCTCAAAATAAACAACCAAGCCAGTTTGACTGTATATTCACAATCCTCCTGTCTCAGCTTGATCATTGGTGTGTGCACCATACCCAACAGTCTTTAAAGAATTCTTTCCTAACCAGTAAGAGAATCAATAGTAAACAGGAAACAAAACCTACAACATGACTGAAAATTTTTTGAGTCTAGAAACATTAACAATAAAAATAAAAGTCATGCCAGATGTGGCGGCACACCTTTATGATCAAAATAGATGTAGGATGAGGAAGGAGAATTATTTGTCAAAGGCCAGCTAGGGCTATACCTCAAGACTATCTAAAAACTTGACAAGTAAATAAAAAGAAGTTATAGGTTGCAAGTGTAATTCAATAATAAATGCACCTGCCTAGTATTGCAAGGTCTTTGTTCTGGTTCCCAGAACTGTCTAAATAAATAACTAAATGAAAAAGAAAAAAGATAAAACAACTGCATATATCATAAATCTCTGTGTATGTTGCTATGTGACTAGTAACTTAAGTACTACTTGGGCTGTTAAGTACAGGTTGGGCTGGCAAGATGACTCAGCTGGTAAAGGGTCTTGCTGTACAGGTTAGCCACCTGAGTTCACTCTCTGGAGCCAAGTAAAAATAGAAGGGGAGAACTCTATGGAGATTTCCTCTGATTTCCACACATATATACTATTGAATGCATGCCACACACAATAATAATAAAATGAAATCTCAGTTTAGTGGTACATTATCTCAGCACTCAAGAATCTGAGACTAGACTAAACTATACGTCAAGATTATCTCAAAAAAAAAAAATAAAAAATAAAAAAATAAACCAAGAACCAAATTTGCAGCTTAAGGACAGAGCACTTGCAGTATTCATGATTTATTTGGTTCAAAACTAATCACCACAAAAATATACTATGTACATGTATTAACAGTCTATTAGTATACATGCTATGGTTGTGGATTGCCTGTGCCTCATGAGTGTCAGGTTTAAAGTCTAAATTTTGCTAACTGAATGATGGTTTAAAAAATAAGACAAGACTTGGTGGCCCACTCCTTTTATTCTAGCAAGTGGGAGGCAGAGGCAGAGGCAGGTGTATCTCTGTGACTTTGAGGCTACTCTAGTCTACAGATCAAGTTCCAGGCCAGTCATGGCTATATAATGAGATCCTGTCTCAATAAAGCCAAAAATATAAAAACTAAACAATTGACTTGTTAACAAGTTGGGTTGTGATTATGGGCATTCAAAATATAAATGTATCTAGGAGAATAAAAGAAGGTATCGTGGAGTCATTGAGAGCACTTCTGTCTGTATAAGTGCTGTACAATTGTAAAATAATTCTGAACTCTACTTTTTAGTGTTAATTACGAAGGGATTAGGTGGGAAATGATACTGTCTTATCAGTCATTTCAGTTTCTATTTTTACATCTATCTAGAGAGTATTTTTAAAGAATCTCTTATAATTAGTCATGTTCTGTGGAAGTAAGCACACAAGTTCAGTGATGTTAAGTATAGGGCCATTGATCTGCATTTTTAATGAACATGCCACTTAATAAAAATAAAACCTGAATAAAATCACTGACCCTTATCCCCTAATTCTCAGAAACCCATTAACAACCACTATTCTAATTATTTTACTTTTCTTTTTTGTTGTTGTTTGTTTTTTGAGACGTGAACTCATGGCTCAAACTGACTTTGAATTTGCTATGTAGCTGAAGATTTCCTTGAGCTCCTAATCATCTTGCCTCCATTTCCCCACATTCTGAGATTACAGGCATATTCTACATGCCCAGCTATAAAATTCTATACTTTCATTTGGTTGTTTGATCCTCTTACCTCTACTTGCTGATGGATGAGATTACAGCATGTGCCATTAAGTCCCTTTGGAATGACTAAAAACCTCATCAGATTTGCTTGCATACTTGAGGCAGGGAAGCATGGAGAGTAGTTTACAACCTGGGACTTCACTTGGTTTGGACTTATGCACATACTTGTAGCTGAAGTTTTCTTGGTCCTGCTTGGCCCATGGTCAGGACAAATCTCTCTGACCTGCCAGTCCCACAGCCAAGTAAACACACAGAGACTTATATTACTTAAACTGTTTGGCCTAATGGCTCAGGCTTCTTGCTAGCTAGATCCTACATTTTAAATTAACCCATTTCTATAAATCTATACCTTGCCACATGGCTTGTGGCTTACCGGTATCTTACATGTTGCTTCTCATGGCGGTGGCTGGCAGTGTCTCCTCACTCAGCCTTCCACTTCCCACATTCTCCTCTCTCTTTGTCCTGCCTATACTTCCTGCCTGGCTACTGGCCAATCAGCACTTTATTTATTAACCAATCAGAGCAACACATTCATAACATAGAGAACATCCCACAGCACTTTCCCTTCCCTTTTGTTTTTCAAAAGGGAAGGTTTTAACTTTCACAAAGTAAATTACATATAACAAAACAGTTATCAGGCAAGAATTACAGTTATAATATCTAGTCTATTTATAATATCTAGTCTATTTGTATTTGGCAAAATTAAAGAGGATATTCTATCTATCCCATATTTGTGAGTCTAAGGTTTCATATTTAACTTATCTTTTATTATGACTAAGGAAATTGTACCTATCTAGTCTTCAACTACATCAAAGACCTCACAAGGATGTAATATTACCTGAGAAATGGGAGAAGGACACAAGCAACTTTTGGAAGTCTTAAGAGAGTAGACAGAGACAGCTGGTAGCCTGGACAGTCATCCAAATTCCTCTGTAAAGTTAGGGCATCTGTCTTCAGTCCACAGCCCTAGAGTCTCTCAGTCACTTTTCTCTATGTCCTATAGAATGTCTGGCAGTTTCTTTTACAAAGTAGGAACCCGAAGGACCATTTTGCCAAGAAAAGTTCAGTGGTCACCTTTCCATGGGTCCTGCATGCCCAGTCAATCAAGCAGTCCAGGCAAGAACAGTTTCTTGCCCAAATGGCTATTTTTGCCAAGAAGATAAACTCCATATAGAGTATTTTCAATGCCCATCCTCCTCTCTGAAGTAAATCAGTGCTGCCAGGACCAGATGTGTCTCCCTGTCCACAACGTCTAAGTTTTTAAAATACTTTAAATGCCATATTCTGTAGGTCTTTGAAGTGTTTGAAGATTATCTATTGATCTGAAATATATCTATGTATACCTAGGAAACTTAACTAACATGGCTACAAGTTTGACTATCACAGAAGACTAATTATTAATCTGTATTTCTTAATTATTCATTACAATTTTTTTGTTTGTTTTTTTGAGACAGGGTTTCTCTGTGTAGCTTTGTGCCTTTTCCTGGAACTCACTTGGTAGCCCAGGCTGGCCTCGAACTCACAGAGATCCGCCTGGCTCTGCCTCCCGAGTGCTGGGATTAAAGGCGTGCACCACCACCACCCGGCTTTCATTACAATTTTAAATGAGTTACATAAACATAATACCTCAAACAAGAGTATATATATATATATATATATATATATATATATATATACAGTATAACAAAATTAAGTTTAAACTTGTATCAATAAACTTGTATCCATAGCAATGGAAAACATTTTCAAACAAGTTGTTACTCTTTAAAAGTAGGTTCAATAATCTACCCTTTCATCCTGTCTATATCTATACTATCCCCTTTTCTTCTTTAGAAAGAAATCACTTTTATAATCAACTTGTTTTAAATAAAAATATTGGTTTTGCTCTGTCCCACACCAGAGGGCTCTTCTGATATGGGACAGAAAAATCTCTTAACATTTTTTTTTTAAGCAATATGCTTGTGTTTAGAGAAAGAGTGAGCCAATTCCATCTCCAAAGCCAGCTTAGTATAGTGTAGGCAGGATAAGGAGAGAGGAGAATGTGGGAAGTAGAAGGCTAAGTGAGGAGACACTGCTAGCTGCCGCCATGAGAAGTGAGATGTAAAGTGCCGGTAAGCCACGAGCCATGTGACAATGTATAGATTAATAGAAATGGGTTAATTTAAGATATAAGAACTAGCCGGGCGGTGGTGGCGCACGCCTTTAATCCCAGCACTCAGGAGGTAGAGCCAGGCGGATCTCTGTGAGTTCGAGGCCAGCCTGGGCTACCAAGTGAGCGCCAGGAAAGGCGCAAAGCTACACAGAGAAACCCTGTCTCGGAAAACCAAAAAAAAAAAAAAAAAAAAAAAAAAAAAAAGATATAAGAACTAGATAGCAAGAAGCCTGAACCAATAGGCCAAACAGTTTAAATAATATAAACATCTGTGTGTTTGAGTCTGACTGGCTGCCGGCCCAGGTGGGACTGGAGATAGCTCCAGCTACGCATATTCCTTTCTAACATTGCACTTACTATCTTGAGAGCCTTACCTACATGTCGTATGCACACATATACCCCTCTAAATAATGCATCTAGCAACATGTTAGCAACCTAGAATCCCAACCTGCATTGAGCTGCCTGTACATCCATCTCTGAACAGTGTGTTACAATGCTCCTCCCTTTAATGGCCATCAAACATGGACACATTTTGTTTGCAGCAATTACAAATAGATACAGGACTGTACAAAGCAATTGTGAGTACCCATCTTTTATAATCATACTAACAAATATATGGTGCAAGACTTAAAAACAGGCCAGTTGTGGTGGTACATGTGTTCAAACACTCAGGAGGCAGAGGCAGAGGCAGGCCTTTATGTGTTTAAGGTCAGGCTGGTCTACATAGTGAGTTTCAGGTCAGCCAGAGTTATATCATAAACCCCTAGCTCAAAAATAAATATATAGAGCAGAATATCTTCACATTTATACCAGTCCTTGTAGTCTGATTTTTCTTTGGGCTGCCAGCTCCCAAATAATGACATAGTGACTTCTTATTATGAAAGCTTGTCCTTAACTTAGGCTTGTTCCACTAGCTCTTACAAATTAAATTAACCCATTTATTTTAATCCACATTTTGCCTTGTGGCTTTTTACCTTTCTTTCCTTTTGTATGTCCAACTCCCTCCAGGTCTCATTGGTGTCTCTCTACATCTATATTATCTCCTGCTATTTCCTCTCTCTACCTGGAAGTCCCACCTATACTTCCTGCCTAGCTATTGGCTGTTCAGCTTTTTATTACACCAATCACAGGAATACTTTTTCACACAGTGCACAAATATCCCACAACATGTACTTGCCTCCTAATTCCGGTAAGACCCCTTTGAATCCCAAAGTTTCTTTAATCCTTTCTTACCCATATTGTAACATAGTTATCATTGAGTGTTGAAATTATAGCATGTTGGAGAGTTAATATTTGTATTTAAAATTGGAATAAAAACATTTGTGCTTGCCTTTAGCTATGGCCGTAAAGTGAAATTGGGAACATGTGGTGAATTAAAAGAAAACAAAATATCCAGGTATGATGGCACATACTTTAATCCTAGCACTTGAGATGCAGAAGCAGGCAGATGTCTGACTTCTGGGCTAGATGAAACTACACAGTGAGACACTGTTTCGAATAAAATAAAATCAAAATCAAAATCAAAATAGAAATAGTTTTGGAATTTGTTGTTACTGAATAAATTCTGGCATTATAGAAAGTCACAAATGTGTCTGTTTCCTGACATAGCTTACTCTCAATGCTAAATAATCCTCTTTCATATATAAGTTACCCAAGTGTTCTGATATAGCAACAGAAAATGAACAAAGGCCATGTATTGGTTATCATCTTCAAAATTTAGCATTTTTATCCACAATTGATGTAGAGACTGTTCATTTAGTTCATATTGCTGCTCTCTAATTTTTATTCTTTTGTATTTCCTGCTTCTTTCATATCCTTCTTTATTTATTCAGTTGTTCTCATTCTGCAGCTATGGCTGGCCTAGGACTCACTAAGTATCTCAGACTGACCTTGAGCTCATGGCAACCCTGCCTTAACCTCCCAGGTGCTGGGATTACAGGCTTGAGCATGATGCCTGACCTACCAGTATTATCTTTATAATTATCTACACACGCAAACTTTCCTGCTCTATGGAGCATCACCTCTCTTGCCTCCCACTCTGTAAGTTGACAGAATTCATTTTCCCACCTCCTCTTGGTCTTTCTTCCCACCTTCCAGTCTCTGCAGTTCTCAATGTCAATGTTACTTTATTATTTATGATAAGATTATAATTAAATTAGATTGTTCTTCAATCTGAGACTTTATATTGACAATAAAGATTTAATGAGAAGTCTTATTGTAGAATGTGAATCCTGTAGTTTGAAATACAAGCATGCATAAATTTTGCAGCAAATTATGCATAACATATATTAGTGTATTTAAATGATCTTTTAAAATTAGCTATTACTCCTTCATTTAGAGCTGGTGAAAACTTATGCAGCTGGGTTTATCCCTTGTACGCTTTCCTTCTGTGACAGTTCTGTCAACTTTTGATAATTTCTACTACAGACCAGGCTAACCTGAAATCTATAGAGATTTACCTGCCTCTGCCTTGTGAGCTCTGGGATTAAAGGAACTTAACACTATGACCAGTCACACTTCACTCTATTATCCATCTTGCTTCTTGCTTCATGTATCAGATGCCATCTGTTAATAGAAGCTCTGATCTTTAATCCCAACACTCATGAGGCAGAAGCAGGTAGATGTCTTAAGGTTAAAGTTAATCAGGACAGTCCAGGCTTCACAGTGGTACTGTGTCTCAAACAAATTGGAGTTCATGGGATTTTTTTTTTAAAGGATAAGTAGGGTAGATGTTGGAGGAGTTGAGAGAGAAGTTGGGGGTGAATATGATGAAAATAAATTGTATGAAACTCTCAAAGAATTAATAAAATATTACATGAAAAGGAACAAACAAAAGAATCATTTGAAAGATTAAGAGAATTAATTTATACTTTTGGTAGATATTCTGACCCTTTTATGTAATTATAAGCTACCTTTAAAATAAAGTTTGAGTTGTAAAAATTTATGTTCAAGAGTGAAATAAAGAATTACTCCAATATGATACTAAAGATTAGGTCAGAAATATTGAATAAAGGAACCTGTTTCCATTTAAAATACATATATTTGTAGACAAGAATCCAATGTAACAGTTGTTAAATCATTTATATTAATTGCATTTAAAACTAATAAAGTTTTTCTTCAACTAACTTAGCCATACTAGCCTTAACCACCCATGGCTCAGTGGGTGACATGTATGCTTCTCAAGTATCTGAGTTAGAATCTCCAGAGCCCGTGTGAAACCAGACATGGTAGCACAGATCTTTGGTCTTAGCACTCCAACAATTCCTATTGTAGGTAACAAATTCCAGTGTAGAGAAGACACTTCTTCAAACAAGAAAGAGAGCCTTGACATTTGGATACCTGCCAAGGGACAAGCTTGGAAAAGCCAAGATTGACCTTTAACGCTTCCCTCTACCTTCATGCCCGCCACTGCACCTTCTTCCATGTTGGCTTATTGATTGATATCATTGTTCAGGGTGTCACGTAAGCAGCGATATTGTTGAGGAATTGTTGATACAGTGAAGCTGGTAGTACGGAATTGATATTATAATGGATCAATATGCTTGCTTAGGAAATATTAAGCTACACAAAGCAGAATTTAGCTAAAAGATCTCAAGGATGTGTAATGTATACTAACCAGATTTGGTAGAAGCTTTAGGAAGGAAAAATCTGCACCTCTATCATAATTAGAGGTTAGGTCTGCTGAAAATACGTTTTTGTTACAATTATTCACTAGGATTTTTTCTAACTGGGCACAACTCTTATAACAAAAGAGACAGCCATGGCTCACAGTTGGCCATTAGGACCATCCCCATGTCAAAGTGACTATTTTCAGGAGCTGGGAAACAAAGAATTGAGGGTTTATTATGTAATGGGTACAGATTTTGGGGTTTTGTTTTTTAAAGATTTATTTATTTATTATGTATACAGTGTTCTGCCTACTTGCATGCTTGTAGGCCATTACAGATGGTTGTGAGGCACCATATGGTTCCTGGGAACTGAACTCAGGAGCTCTGGAAGAACAGCCAGTGCTATTAACCGCTGAGCCATCTCTCCAGCCCTGTTTTTTTTTTTTTTTTTTTTGAGACAAAGTCTCACTATATAGTTATGGCTGTCCTGAAATTTACTATGTATACAAGGCTGGCCTTGAACTCACAGGAATCCTCCTGCCCTTCCCTCCTGAGTCCTGAGATTAAAAGCAAGAGCACCATGACTAGCTGGGTGCAGAATTTTAATTTGTGACAAAACTATTCTGGAAATGGATAGTAGAGTGGCTTGCATAGCAATGTGGCTGTGTTTAATATACATATAATATGAAATTTATAAGTGGTTGAGATGGTACATTTGGTAAGTATATTTTGAAATAAGAAATATAAGTATACATATGTTCAAATACCTAGTAAAATTTTCTTTGAGTGCTACAATTACACAGAGACAGAGACTTGTAAAGAATGAAAATGGGCTCTTATATAATATCAGTTTTCTAACGATGAAGAAGGAATATCATTGACAGCTATAGTTACTTGAATAGATGTAGCTGGATTTTCCTTTAGGCTGCCAGCTCACAAAAATGACACAGAGACTTATTATTAATTATGAAACTCTGGCTCTATCTTAGGTTTGTTTGTAAAAAGCTCTTATAATTTAAATTAACCCATTTCTATTCATCTATGTGCTGCTATGTGGCTCATGCTTTTATCTCTCCTCCTGCAAGTCTTGATCCCTGTGCTTTTCTCTTCCCTGAGACCTGTCTGTCCTCATAAGTCCTGCCTAACCTCTTCCTGCCTAGCTATTGACCATTCTGCTCTTTATTAAATCCATCAAAATGATACATCTTCACAGAGTGTAAAGGAATATTCCACAACATTTCCTCCTTTTTATCTAAATAAAAAGGAAAGGTTTTAACTCTAACATAATAAAACTCTAAACAATAAGAACAATTATCAGGTAAGAAGTACATTCACAATGTCCAGTTCATTTGTATTTGGCAAATTTAGAGAAAATACTCCATTATCTATCCTCTCTTGATGAGTCCAAAATTTTGTACCTTACCTTTTATCATGACTAAGAGAAGCTGTAACTATAACTATCTAATATTCAACCCCATCAGAGACCTGAGAAGGATATAGTATTACCTGAGTAAAGAGGAGGTCCAGAACAAACATCTTCCAAAACTAAGAAATGACAAAGACATCTGGCTGCCCGGACAATCACATAAAGTCCCTCTGTAACATTGGGGCATCTATCTTTGGTCTATAGGTCTACAATATCTGAGAGACCTTTCTGTGAAGCAAGAATTTTTGAAGGACTGTCCTACCCTGTCTTGGCATATTCAGCAGTCTCTTTTTGTCCTGTTTGTCCAGTTTGGACAGCATACTGTCAGCAGTCAAGGCAAGTACACTTTCTTGACTGAAAGGTTAGCTTTTGCCACAAAGAAAGCAAACTCCATATGGAGGTTCTTTGATGACTATCATCCTTTTTTGAAGTAAATTGGTGCTGTCAGAAGCAGATATGTCTCAATGTTATGAAAAGCCTTATGTTATTATAATATTTTAAATGTTATATTCTGTAGGTCTTTGAAGTATTTGAAGATCACAAATCTATTTAAAATATATCTTTGTATACCTTGAAAATATACCTGACTATAAGTTTGATTGTTATAGATGACTAACTATTAACCTGTATTTCTTTATTATCCTAAAGAGTTTTTGAGGACTAAAACTTTACATTACATTTTTAATTGGGCTGCATAGGTACAATACCTTAAATAAGAGTAGAAACATGTATACAATAAAACAAAAGTAACTTAAATAATATGTATCAAAATACAAAACTCCATACCAATGTAAAATATTTGAGACCAGTGGTTGTTCAAAAGTAGACTCAAATCCACCTTTTCATCCCATTATTTCTATAGTATAACCCCCCTTTTCCCTTCAGAAAGAGATTGCTGAATCTAATCTCATTTGTTTAGCTTTCTCCTTGACCATGACCAATAACAGTTTGTAACCAACCCTCTAAATGATGACAAATATCCATAATCCACTGAGTGACCTTTTATGAATGGGCATCATGTTCTCTAGACTGCTTCCTGCTGTCTGGGGGCAATGGCATCTTTGGGGTCCCTGAGAAAATTAGGATGATAGTCAAGTCCTGGGTAAGTTAGTTCTAATATTTGTTAAACAGTCTTTGTGCCATGGGAAAATGCAAAGCTTATCTGCAGTCCTGACTAGAACAGTCTGTGAGGTTGAACCATCTCAGCCAACAGCCTTGAAGCTGTTCTGGATGCAGAACTCTGAGGAAACAGCAACAGAGGCTCTTTGAGAGGCTGGATCATCTGGGTCACATGTTTTCATTGGTATCTGGTCCCCTTGCTCTAAAAACACACAAACTTTCAAAGGTAACGTATGTATTAACACAAGTATAAACTGTGCTTTATACACAAACCAGCCAAAGATGATTTTTTTATTTTATGTTTGAACAGGTAAAATATACATCCCCTGTCTTGTAGTTATTTTTAGGTTTATTTCTTTATATCTATAGCTAGGACTTCCAGGGGTTTCCCCCTGATCAAATCTGATCTGTATCAACCTGGAATGAATCCACAGCTGTTTGTTTTCTGTGGAACCAAAAGCATGACCTCTTCCTCCAAGGAAACATTTTTTTTAATTTTCATTTTGAAGTTAAAACATTTTAAAAATATACAATATATTGGTTTAATTTAGCAGTTTCCACATCCAGTATCTCTCAGCAGTTATTGTTCACTCACTAGCAATTAAAAAAGTTAACAAGACACCATCTAGGATCCAGACTCTATGTATTTTGCATTTGTACATGGCTTATCCTTTTTATATTATTTTATTCTCTACTTAAACGTTTTATCTTATTATTTACAAAGTACTTATTTTTTCTATGACTGTCTATACTCATTTTTTTTTCTTTTTTAGCCTACACATTGTAACCTGTTAGAGGTGTTGTTTGTTTGTTTTTTCTAATCTAGAGCTGTCTCTATTGAGCATCTGCAGCGTTCTCTGGTCACGAGACAAATCTTAACCTGCCATGTCAGCGGCGAAGGAGCTCAGCTTAGCACACAGCACTGCTGGCTGGCTCTGCCCACAGCAGTGGCCATTATCTGTGTCTCTGTGTGCCACCAAGCCTACATGAGACCACAGTCACCAGAAAGCCACATTTGACTCCATGTTCTGAACTTTTTTTCTAAAGCTTTCTCAGGCCTTATGTGGATATATGTGGCTGGACCTCAGAGCCATTTGTAGCCAGATTTTACTTTGGGCCACCAGCTCACAAAAATGACACAGAGACTTACTAGTTATGAAAGCTCTGCCTATAGCATAGGCTTATTTATTTATTTATTTATTTCCTTTTATTTTATTTTACAATACCATTCAGTTTTACATATCAGCCACAGGTTCCCCTGTTCTCCCCCCTCCCAAACCCTCCCCTTCCCCCCAGACCACCCCCCATTCCCACCTCCTCCAGGGCAAAGCCCCCCCTGAGGACTGCTATCAACTTGGTAGACTCAGTCCAGGCAGGTCCAGTCCCTTCCTCCCAGACTGAGCCAAGCGTCCCTGCATAAGCTCCAGGTTTCAAACAGCCAACTCATGCAATGAGCACAGGACTTGGTCCCACATAGGCTTGTTTTTAACTAGCTCTTATAATTTAAATTAACCCATTTCTATTCATCTATGTGCAGCCATGTGGTTCGTGGCTTTTACCTCTCCTCCTGTAATCTTGCTCCCTTTGCATCTGGCTGGGGACTCTGCCTTTTTTTTTCCCTGAGACCTCTCTGTCCTCAGAAGTCCTGTCTAACCTTATGCTGTCTATGTACTGGCCATTCAGCTTTTTATTGAACCAATCATAGTGACACATCTTCACACAATATGAAGGAATATTCTGCAGCAAATAGAAGACTGCTTATTTCTCAAAGAACAGTTATTCTCCACCCTCTATACTATGGCAGCAGTGGAGTGGAGTTATAGTTAAGTGGCAGAGTGCTTGCCTGGCATACACTGGATCTGGGCCTCATAACCCCTCTGCAGAAGCAAAACAACCCCCAGACACCTGAGCCATTTCAAAGCAAAGTTGTGTGCTGTATTATCACAGATGTGAAGTGAGGTGTGAGTATGAGTGTATGTACACATGTGTAAATGGGCAGAAATCCTAGGGCCTCCTATATGCTAAGCAAGCACATGCCCAAGCCCAGGAAATACTTCTTAGAATCATTCGGTGACTAGTTTGCTACATCTGACCACTTTCTCTCACAAAGGTCTTTCTTCTGCTTAGACTAAGTACCATACAGTCCCATTTCTTCATTTTCAGTCTGGGATAGGTTTATTCCTCTTTCATTATATTATGCTGCTTATCATTAATTTTTTTAGCAGGGTTTTCTCTGCTGCAAAGGCTGGCCTGGAACTTGCAGCTATTCTCCTGCTTCAGCCTCACCAGTCATGGGATTATAAATATAAGCCATTAGTCCTAGTTTATTATCAATTTAGAATATACTTATAGAAAAACTTACTGCAGAGCAACATGCTTACTGTGTGGATTACTTTTTGGTTAAGATTGAGTACAGATTGTTTTAAGAGACCACAGGAAACCTTGATGTTTCATGCCTGCATTCTCACTTACTGGGAGGTGGAAGCAGAGGAATTGTATTTTCTATGCTATCCCAGGCAACTTATTGAAAACTTTTCTCCAAATAAAAAGTTCCGTGATAGAGAACTTGTCTAGTGAGTTCAAGACCCTGGGTTTAGTCTCCAGTAACACAGTCAGAAATACCCAAAACCACATTGAATGAGCAACTATGGTATGAGGTCCAGGTAAGTGTACTACACAATGATCTTATTATCAGCAATTCATTCCTCAGAATGTATCCCCCTTGATAAGTGACTCAGAGCTACATGTAACAAAACATAGATAATTTACCTAGTATATACTATATATCAATATATACACCCTATATACGTACACAGAATCATATGTATTTATAAATAGTAAGATATGATGGTTTTCAGCGGCATTCTTACCCTGTGAGGAAAAGTCATGAAATACAACAGAATCCACTAACAAGAGTTTTATTAAGACAAGGAGAAAGGGATAGATATGATCAGGCCTGCTGAAGGACATATGTGGGAGAAGGGGGTGGGAGTACATGAGGCCTGCCTTTTTAAGGGCCAGTTTGCACCTGCACACATGGGCCCATGTGGCTACTCCACGCATGCACATGGATCACGTGATCATGCCTTGTGATTACGTGACCACACAGCACATAGGGCATGGGTTACTCAGAACCGGAAAATGACTAGGCAGAAATGACTATGTGTCCTGCCGGGGCATGCGCGACCATGGGAGAGTGGTTGGAATTCCTATCAATATGTACTTTACTGACTTTTGTTTTGTTTTGTGACCTAGGCTGGAATTCAATTTCTAATCCTCTTGCTCAGACCTCCCAAGTGCTAGAATTACAAGCATATATAAATGCACTGGATCTTCATTAACATTATTTTGGGGGGTGGGAATGAATTACCTATTTTTTTGTAAGCTGTTTTTGTCAGGTATTTTGTCATAACAACAAAAAAAAGTAACTAATATAATCAAGATTAACTACCAAAGGGAAAGGATACTGGGAATTGACCCAGGACATATTTGACAAATGTTTTATCTCTGAACTATATCCCCAAAGCCTTTTATTTATTATTAATTTAAAATTATTAAGCCATTGTTTTATTAATTATTTTATATATTTTATTAATTCTATGAGAATTTCATATATTCATATATTTTGTTCACGTCCTTTCCTCCTCTTCCTCCTCCCAAGCTTCTTGTATCTACCTCCACTCCCTCGAGTTCTTTCCCCAATTCCTGCCCTCTCTTTTTGTTTTCTATAACACACTAAATCTAATTAGTGCTTTGCTGTGTGCATGGTTGTAGCCATCTATTGCAGCATGAACAACCTAACACAGGTCATGCTGCTAAGAAAAACTGCTCCTGCCCCCCGCAAGTCACAACCTGTCAGTAGCTCTTAACTAAGAGTAGTGGTTTCTGAGCCCTGAATAAATAATTTATAATTTAATATTTATTTATTTATTTATTTATTTATTTATTTATTTTTGAAGCAGGCTCTTACTCTGTAGCCAAGGCTGGCCTTGAACATGTGGCAGTCTTCCTGCCTCAGTTCCCAAGGAGTAGGACTATAGGTGTGAGCTACCACGCTTGGTGAGGCAATTTTTAAAGAACTAAACCACTGCACTATGATGCAGGCTCCATTAGACTCAACTGAAAATCAAAATGATGTTACTTCTACTAAAAATAAAATTAAAATTAAGATGTTACCTAACATTCCAAGAAATCAGGAGAGAAGGAGAAAGCCAAAATTCCCAAACAGGCCAATTTCAATTGTCAGTTGAATGACTAGGCCTGCTTATGAGAACAGTGACCTGAAGTGGCCTGCTCTTACTCAGGTATCTCCCACTGTTCCTCTCACTGCCCTCACCAGGTATGGAAGTAACTTTGAAACCAGCTCTCCTTCGTTGTTTGATTCTGTACCCTCAACCTTCTTCTATCTATTTCTTCAGTTCTTTTGTTCAATCCAACAGAAAGACTATTATCTTTTATAGAATGTAGTATTGAGTGACTCTAGACCAAATATAAAACTTAGTATAATCTTTAGCTTCCAGTCTAATGGTGTTACCTGTAGTCCCAGCAAGCACTCAAGAAACAGGAAGAACTACTGCAAATTGGAGGCCAGCCTAGAATACACATGAGTTCACGACTGGCCCGGAATATCAAGCAAGTACCTGTCAACAACAACAACAAAGCAGTCTGTAGTTGAATTGTTTAGTCCTTTAACATTTACAGAGTAGGTGTGATGACTAACATAGATATGATTAATTGATATTGACATCTGTGATCTCTGTGTGATGTGCTTCATTTCACTTATTACTTCAATTACGTTATTCACCTCCATTTTAAAGGTTCCAGATCCTCTAAAGAGTATTTGTGTGTAAGCTGCAGTCTGTGTGATTGTTAGTAAGTTATACCCACTGAGATAGCACAGAGCAAAACCAAATTTAAAAAAGTATCAAAATATTGTCAGAATTATCACAAGGTAAGATGCCCAAGAGAAAGACAGTTATTTTCTATAATGAAAGCCAGGCATGTGGGCAGTAAAATCTCACATCATGAGGTTAGATTCCAGTGTCTGAAACTAAGCTACACCTTCAATCCAAACTATCTATCTGTCTGTCTATCTATCTATCTATCTATCTATCTATCTATCTATCTACCTACCTACCTACCTATCTACTTTTTTACTTTTTTTTTGAGTCAGAACCTCATGTATATAAGGCTGGTTTTGAACTCTATAGCCATGGATGACCTTGAATACCTGGTCCTCCTGCTTCCACATTCTGAATACTGGGATTACAGGCATGCATTCCTCTCAGACAGTTTACAATGACAACAGACTAGAAGTTTGCTGGAAAACTACTTTCATTCTTTTACATTTTTTAATTATATCCATTTATTGTGTATGTAGGTGGTGTTGCACCCTTGCCACAGTGAATGGAGGTCAGAGGTTAACTAGTGGGTGTTATTTCTTTCATTCTACTCTGTGGGTCCCAGGGATTGAGCTCTGGTCATCAGGCTTTGTGGTAAGTGCTTCTACTGGCTGAATCTTCTTGACAGCTCTATTTTCATTCTTTTAAAGTGTGCCAATGTATGAATTTAAGGAGTCTTTCCTTTCATATACTCATGGTGATCCACATAGTTTGAAGTAAAATGAATGCTATTGTTGTCGTTTGCCAGTTGATACCTGCCATAGGAAAAGAAACATCTTAACATAATGCCAAACCCTGAAAAAATCCAAACCCAGATCGTTAAGATAGGATCTAGACTCAGAACATCAAAGTTGAGCATGGTGTGCTCTCCTGTAATCCCAGCACTCCTGGAGTCTGAGGCAGAAGAGCCACTTTATTTAGTGTGGCAGAATCTCTTGTTGAACCAGGAGCTTACCAAGTAGGCCAGTTGGCGGTTTGAATAAAAATGGCCCCCATAGACACTTAGGGAGGGATACTATTAGGAGGTGTGGCCTTGTCGGAGTAAGTGTGGCCTTATCGGAGGAAGTGTGTCACTAGCAACTTGCTTTGAGGTTTCAGATGCTCAAGCCAGGCCAGTATCACTCTCTTTCTGCTGCCTTCAGATCTGGATGTAGAACTCTCAGTTACTTTCCCAGCACCACGTCTGCCTGCATGCTGCCATGTTTCCTGCCATGAAAATGGACTAAACTAAAGTTCATGAAAATGAACTGTAAGCCAACCCCCAACTAAATATTTTCCTTAAAAAGAGTTGCTATGGTCATAGTGTCTCTTTATAGCAATAGAAACACTAAGATAACCAGTCTTGCCTGAGAATTTCCTGTCTATACCTCCTGAGCAGGAAGATTACAGGTCACTCTCCTTTGATGTGGGTACTGAGGATCTGAAGTCTGGTCCTCACACTTGTACAGGACATTGGTTTATCTACTAAGCTAAATCCCCAGTCTTTTATTTATTTTGAGACAAAATCTCATGTTGCCCAGGCTGGGCTCAAATGTGGTATGTAGCTAAGGATGACCTTGAACTTCTGGGTGCAGCATCAGGCTAGGTTTATGTGATACTGGACATCAAACCTAAGGTTTGTGCTTACTTGGCAATCATTCTAACAACTGAATTATACCACTAGTCTTTTAAAAAATATTACTTTTATTTATTTAGTTATAGTTTTTTGATATAGGATCCCATGATATATTCATAGCTGGCCTATTGTCATACCTGGCTTGGTATTCAATATGTAGCCCAGGCTAGGCTTGAACTTATAGCAGTCTTACCTCAGCCTCTTGAGTGCTGGAGTATAGGTATGTATCACCGAGCCTGGATGTTTTATGTCTTGATATCACTGTGTAGCCAGGTGGGCTTTGAACTCTTGATTTTATTTTGCAACAGCCTCCCAGCATTGGAATTGCAGTTGTGAGCCACCATGCTCTGTTGAATAACAATTTTTTTAAAAAAATAGCCTGGGAGTATAATTTAGAAGACAAATATGCACAGAGCTCCATCTCCAATGTGAAATAAAAACAAAGCAAAAACTTTCCTGAGTCAAGGCAGAATCATGGTCCTGTATTGTATGAATCATTGAAGTTGCCATTCAAATAACTGTTAATTGGCAAAGGCCCTACAATAGATAAGCAAATGGGGGCAGAGAGGGTTATTAAAACCATAGGAACTTGTCTTAACAAGTTCCTGATGTCTGTAAAGCAGACCTCCTCCAAATGGGAGAAAAGTGGACTGATTCATTGCAGGCAGCCCGGCACCACTGAAGGTTAATGGACACCTGTGTGAAGATTTTTTTTTCCCAGTCCCAGCTTCTCTGGTTCCCTTTATGGCCTTACAAAAGTCATTTATATTCTCTGGGACTCTTTTTTCCCTCCTGTAAATGAAGTTTCATTTAATTCTGACTTTCTTTTATAATAGATTGTAGAATGAAGACTCTTGATTCCAGAATCCAGTATCAATGCCCTGGACACTACCATGATTTCCAGAGCTCACATGTTACTTTCAGACTGAGTTTAATTCCCAGAAATTAATTAGACACTTTCTCTCCTCTCTCCAACCCTACTCTAATTCTTAGTCTTAAAATATTATCTCAGCCATGCGGTGGTAGTGCACGTCTTTAATCCCAGCACTCGGGAGGCAGAGTCAGGCAGATCTCTGTGAGTTCAAGGCCAGCCTGGTCTACAGAATAAGATCCAGGATAGGCACCAAAACTGCACAGAGAAACCCTGTCTCCAAAAACAAAAACAAACAAACAAACAAACAAACAAAAAATCTCATGCCATACATAGGAATAACTAAATTACTTGATGTAAGGTCATTTACTATACTAAATTTATTAGCAAATTAATTGTATTCAATGTTAATATTGTACAAGTTATTAAAATTTCATTACTAGTAATTTTTAAGAACAGTTTTAATTAATAAGCATTTATTACTGAACATCATGATGCCCATTTAATTTCTCCTTACTTAAAATACTTTTCAGTGCTTACCAATACCTATCTTTTTTTTCTTTTGCCCGTTTATTTTATTCCTTTATGACAAAACTGTGTCTATACAGTTTCAACTCCATCCTCACACTCAGCTCCTCTCTGTGCCCACTTTTCTTGTCCTCATAGTTTTAGTAAGCGCCTATGCTTTTGACCTCATCTTCATCCTTTGTCCCTTGGTCCTCCATCTTGCCTTCCTGGCTCCTTACTCCTGGCTCTCAGAAAACTCTCCTCGAGATCTGCTTTACCCTCTACAGAACCTCTGTCTTCCTCTTCTCTCTCTGGCCATGAGGTTCTCCCAATACCTATCTTAAACTACAAGAATGTTCGTATTAATAATACAAAAGTGATGAAAGATTTAGGAAAAGTCTTGTTTGGATTCATTTGTAGAATCAGTGTACTTTGAGAACAGTCTGGTTGCTGTTGGTGGATTATTACCACATTTACTCCCATTTTACTGTTTAGGGATACACTCATGTAATTGCAGTTTTTAAGGCAGAGTCTGGGCTTCAGCAGCCTCTAAGCTCAAATTCCTGTCACTAATATCCCCAGTAAGGAGGTTAGGCCTGATTAAAAAAACAGAGGTTTAATCAGTGTGTTATCACATTTGATAAGAGGAAGCAATAAAGGGATTCTGTGACTCTGAGTTCATCTTTGGGATACTGATATGAGCTTTAGGTTTATACAGAGTACGAACTGGGTAGGAGGAGCTGGCCATGATGGTGCAAGCCTGTAACCCGAGTACTCAAGAGGCAGAGGCAGGAGGGTCCAGACAAGTTGGCCTAAATAGGAGTTACAATCAGGAAATCGAAAGTTACTTGTAATTAAAGAGTACCTGGAAAGATTGTAGTGTGCTTGATCATTTGCCTTCATTCTGGTCCTGCAAGGTCATGCTACAAAGGTTTGCTGTTATCTCACAGTTGAGATGCAAGCTGATTCTGAAATGGTTGTTTCTGCTATAGGATGTGGCTTCCCAATTATGGGTAATTGTCTTCACTTGGGTGTAGTCTGCTCTGCATATTTATCCATTTTTCAGGGGTAGTCTGAGTTCCATGTCATAAAGATTTATTTACTAGTCTTGTTTTTCTAAGTGGCTCATGAGTGTGAACTAAAGTTGTGGGTGAGGGGGCAGCCACACCTGTGTTAAAGAATCTACGGAGCTGAAGGGTTACAACCTTCTGTTTTGGGAGAGTAGGAAAGTTGCAGGTTATTCTAGGCTTTCTTTGTCCCTTGATGACCAATTGCTTCTTATCTCTAAGTCTGATCTAACATCGTATGACTACTGATATTAGCTAATACCTGGCTTCTGTGGTTATTTCTAGGTTAGTGTGGTCCAAAATGAGGAATGGACAGTGGATAGTGGCAAGCAGAGAATAAGAAAGAAGACATTTCCAAGGAAAGTGCTTCAGTGGCTGTGATGTTCTTTCTTTCTTTCTTTTTTTTTTTTTTTACAGCAATGTGCTTATATTTTTCATCATTTTACTTTCTAACATTGAGAATAAGTACACAATCTTAAAATCAGACCAAATAAAAAGACACATGAAGGCAATGTTTTAGCTATTTTTTTTTCATCTGTCAATAAGAAAGCAGGCAGACACCAGATTTCTATTTCAGTTGTATTTGTTAACTTCCCAGTTTAACTCACATTCTTTTCTGACATATACTCATATGAATTTCAGGTCACTTTTCTGAAAATGCACTAAAATTACTTATGCTTGCCTGTTAACTTTTTTAAATGCTGATGAAAGAACACTACAAACATACCACTATTGAGGCAAAATAGGAACAAAGCTCAAAAACACCAGACAAAAACGAAGTAAGAGTAAAAATGCTCATTTTATCAATCTGTTGCTCCCATCTCCACTGTATAGCCCATAGTGGCCCGCTGGAATTGCAGGCCTGCATTATCACAGCCAGCTTCTCCTCTTTCAAATATTTAAATGCCTTCAGTGTCTACGTTTAAACTCTTCCAATGTTAAATGGAAAGTTGATATGGATGGAGTTATTGTCACAAGAGTCTAGGACAGAGGTATAAGGCAAGCAAATGGTACCACTGTTTGCTGCCCATGCACACACTCTAGTTAGACCAAAATACCCAGGCTGGCTGGGCTCAGAGGCTGGCTTGGACCTTGTAGGTCATTCTTACTTTATTGGGTTCTATTTTGTTCCATATTTGCTTGGTCCACTATTTTGTAATTAGGACAAGATGAGAGGTTCAATTAGTCTAAGAATGCTTAGTCACACCTCAAATTGTCTTACTCAAATATTTTTATCCTTCTAAACATATTCCTAATTTCCACCTACAGTTATTTTAAAGATATACAGTAAATCAGCTGAAAAAACAGGTGGGGCATGGGGCTAAGGACTGTCACCACCCTTGGGCATGGCTCTGGTGAGTGAGTTGACCAATGGTGGTGGGCAGGACCATCTAGTGAGTCTTCTCCAGGAAGGCCTTGCAGCACCCAAGGCATTGCTGGTACACCACTTCGAAGTCAGAACCATTGCCATAATAGGGATCTTCAATAATGAGTTGTTTCTGTGGATCATAGCTCCCAAGTAACTCAATTTTAGCTTTGCAGTTTTTAATTTGATTACTTCTTCTATTCAAATCTCTCAGATTGCTTTCATCCATACACAGTATATAATCGAATGTGGCAAAGTCTTCTTTTGTAATCTGCCGTGCAACATGATTCATGGGGATGCCTTGTTTTCTCATGCGGCTCTGCCCATGATAGTCAGGGGCCTTCCCCACTTCATAGGTGGATGTAGCTGCACTTTCTATCCTCCATTTCTATCCTCCATTTATCTGGAACATTTTCATCAGTTACCAATTTTCTGAAAACTGCTCCTGTAATGGGTGACCGGCAAATGTTACTGAGACACACGAACAACACTGACTTGGTCCCAACTTATGCCATCTTTCAGTCGGCTGTGATTTTATCTGGCCTGTCCCTAGTCCACATTCAGGGTTGAATGGAAGAACTTAAAAGTTTATTTGTCCCTTTAGAGAATCTAGTATACCTTTGTTGATTGTTATGCGTCTTCACTAGTTCTTTTACTTTTTGGCTATACTTTTCAGCTGGGTATTTAAGATCATACATATTGCCCCCACAAATGACCTTTATTTATTTATTTTTCAATTGTTAAAATCAGCCAAGTTCCCTCAGGAGCTACTCTTGGGCACAGAACAGGAGCCCCTGGCTCCTGTAGTTTTCCCCTGCCAGTTGTACCATCTGCTAGGATGGCTCAAGGTCTTGCTGACATGTGACTCCCTGGAAGTACAGAGAATATATATGTACACATCCCCCACCATGTTCATCCTCCTTTTCAGAATGTACACTGGACCTCCATAGCCTCTTGATCAAGAGGACAGAAGACTCACTTGAGGTGCAGAATGTTTTTGTTTTTTGAGAGGTCTTCTGAAGCCCAGAATGACCGGGTGCTTGTTGAGGATGAACATGACTTTGAGTCTCTGATACTACTGCCTCTGGAGTGGCTAGGATTGTAAGACTGTAGCTACCACTTCAGGCTAGGTGCTGAAGACCAAACCAGGGTCCCTGGTATGCTAGATCAGCATTCTATCAACTAAATTACATCTGTAGGATCTGTAGAATGCTTTGAAGGGTGTCAAATCACCCCCTAGGACCTAGTTGGCCTGAGAGCAGTTCCAATTTGCCTGTTCTCTTTCTAAGATGTATATAAATGTCTGTGTGTTGTTTTAACTTTATTTTATGTATGCAAGTGTTTTACCTTCATGTATGACTGTGTACCATGTGAATGGGGTACCTGCAGAAGAAGATGGTATCAGACTAAAAGATCATTGTTAGCTGAGATGTCTATACTGGGAATTGGGCCTGGGCCCTCTGGAAGAGTAACCAGTGCTCTTAACCACTGAGACAACTCTTCAGCCCCACAACTTCCACTCCTTGCTGCTACTCTTTTTGAGACAAGGTATATTGCAAATTGCTAAATGGTCTTATTAATAGAAAACCCAGAGCCAGATATTGGGGTGAAAGCTGAAAGATCAGAGAAACAGAGCAAGCCTCTATGAAATCTTCAGTTTAAGGAGAGCGAGTTCCTGTTTCCTCACCCCTTATATACCTTATATACCTTTCGGTGTCCTGCCATATTACTTCCTGGGATTAAAGACATGTGTCACCACTGCCTGGCTCTGTTTCTCTCATGTAGCCTGGTGTAGCCTTGAACTCACAGAAATCCAGATGAATCTCTGCCTACCGAGTGATAGGATTAAAGGTGTGTGCCACCACTGCCTGACCTCTATGTCTAATTTAGTGGCTGGCTCTGTCCTCTGATCTGGGGATCAGAGCTTTATTGGGGTACACAATATATCACCGTACAAGGTCCCACTATATGGCCCTGATCAGCCTGAAATTTAGAGATCTACCTGCATAGTGCATTCCTGCTGAGCTCCTGGTCTGGCTTCAAAGAGTAGCACCTAGCCCTAATCCTTCCTTTGTTTAGCCACACCTTTTGTTTCTTTTACCTTTTGTTTCTTTTATCAACCTATGTGAATCTTTTCTGAGAGTCAAGGATCAGAGAGCCCCCAAGGATCAAAGGCCTATATAAAACTTGGTTTAGGAAACCCCTGAAAACTGTGGTACCTGATAAATCAAATAATTTGCACTGGGTATTGTATCTCTGGGGGCTTCTATCAGGTTGCTTTAAAGGTATGGAAATTAACTGGCTATACTGTAATTAGAGATAAATAAAAATGCCCTAGTCAAAGGGATAATGCTTCAGTCTTCGAGGCTGGACACCCCTGTACCCATGAAAGGCTATATTCATTCTTAAGATGCCTCTGAGTCTTCCTTCCATGGAGTTGCATGAACCCACACACCTGTGCTGTGACAAACAGTTACAGTTGGTGCCCAACATGTGGCTCCAAGAAGGACAGAGGAGCAGGTCTTCTTAAGAAATGGAGGAAGTGCTCTCAGGGTAAGAAGACTCCAGGATCAGCAGGGTCGTGGGGAATTTTAACTCCCCATCTCAGGAGCAACAAAATGTACAGTTGCTAAATGCTTGTCAAAATAAAAAGCGGCAACTGCATAATTTTTAAAGATAGAAATAAAATGGCTTCTGGGACAGGAAGTAAATAAAGGAAAATGACCTTTCTCAATAGAGAAGAGGGAGAGGGAAGGAAAGGAAATAAAAGGAAAATTCTCATTTGAAAAGGGAGAAATTTTTAATAAAAAAAAATAATAATACTAATTCCATAAATCTACCTTACGGCTCCCCTCAAGGGAAATAGTCTCACTTGGAGTTAAGGGCTCCAATCGATGACGTCTCCTTTGGAGATATTAATTACCATTCGAGGTTTCTCAGTCTTACACTGTTGCCAATGTACCCAGTCAGATTCTTTGTTGGTAACCCTCATCTCACAGAATGATAGATTTATGGAATTAGTAGCATTAATCTCTTGTCCTTTAAAACCAGATGCATGAATTATATAAAACTTATTAGGATAATCTTGGGTAGTATTGACTATGAATAGCCATACTTGAGACGTTATTTTTAGGCACTGAATTCCATTTCCCATGCAAATAGGAATTCCTTATACTCCCATGGTGTAATTGTCAATCACTTTACCCTCCTCCATTGGCTGAGCAGGACCTTGGTTGTCCTAAGGACCAAGTAGCCAAGAAGATTCATTAACCACTACAGGAATATTCTTATACCCCCAACCTACTGCTATGTTAATTGGAGGACTGGGGATATAAACCCAATAATTATGATCCATCCCTTTTACCTGCACCTTTACCATGGAAAGCATGGTGTAGCATTCAAAGGCTTCTGAGTCATGTGAAGAATCACAACTCTTAAGCTGTCCCCAGGTGAGAGGATTAGTTGTCTGTTGCAAAGGTCTCCTGTGTCTTGACTTCAGCAGAGGCATTCCTGCATCGGTAGCATCTTGGAGATGTCTTTTGCTCATGGCAGATTTTTATCAATTTCAATGAAATCCACAATTTAATTACCTTGGAAACATAAACATAACCTTGTCCTTAACACTTTCTCTGGACTACTTTGATAAAATATTTATAATACATGGGCTGACTCAATTCAGCAATTCTTTCCATAACTCAATATTGTTCTTGCTTTATTAGCATTAAAAAAATTTAAAGCTAGTAAGTTATTATGTAGTGTAGCAGGAATCTTAAAAGTTCTTATTAATAAAATCAAACCTGAGGCGAGTTATTGGGGTCCATGCTGGTAGATCAGAGAGACAGAATAAGCCACAGCTATCTCACCTCACCGGATCCTCAGCTGGTCTTGTGTCCTCAGACTGGAGGCCTCTGAGTCCTCATCCGGAATGGGTCTCAGCTGAATTGCCAGGCCACATGTTTAACCAGCCAAATGCTTAACCAGCCAAATGCCTCTAGTTTCTGGTCCTCACGCCTTATATACATTTAAGCTTTCTACCATCACTCCCTAGGATTAAAGCCTTGCTTCCTGGGATTAAAGGCGTGAGTCACCATGCCTGGCTGTTTCCAATGTGGCCTTGAACTAACAGAGATCCAGAGGGATTTCTATCTCTGGAATGCTAGGATTAAAGGTGTGAGTGCCACCATTTTCTAGCCTTTGTACCTAGTGGCTGTCTGTTCTCTGACCCCAGATAAATTTATTAGAGTACACAATATTTTGGAGAACACAACACCACCACATCTCCTCTCTTTTTGTCTAAAATTAAAAAAGCTTATAACTAATACAAGAAAAACTATCTAATAAGTATATAGAATATATACAGACAAAAATTACATTAATGATGTCTAGTCCATTAACATTTGACAGATTCAGATAAAAACTCCATTATATATATTAACAATGTCCAGTCCAGTAACATCTGATAAACTCAGACCAAAAAAAATTTTCATTACTTATCTTATTTAAAACAAGTAGTTCCTTTTTAAAAGTAGATTCCATAATCTCCCTTTTTATCTTATCATATCCATATTTTCTCTTTTTTCTTTTCATAATAGATTCATTAGTCTACCTTTTGTCATTTTTATATCTTCCCCTTTTTCTTCAGTGTAGATTCAGTGATCTACCTATTTATCCTATTATTTCTTTATCTTTTTTCTCAGAGTAGATTCGATGATCTATCTCATATCTATATTCTCTTTTTCTCTTTGCTTTCTAGGGGTGAAGATATCTTTAGGGAATCTTGAAAAGAAAATTTTGGGGTTAATCATCAAGTCCTGTATCGTTTGTCCAGTCTCTGCATAATAGGAAAGTTCAGGGCTTGTTTCAAGTCCTTGTTTGAGTAGTCTGTCAGGCTGGATCATCTCAACTAGTCCTCTTGAAATTGTTCTGACCAGTTTGTAGTCCAAAGTCGATTTTTCCATGGTGTTAATCGGCTTAATAGCTTTATCATAGTCGATGTGGAATCATCTTTGTGGGATCCTGTCATCTTTTTGAAGATTTCAAAGTCACTATTAGGCGTGGTCATGGTTTCCTGCAGACTTTTTTTTTTTTTTTTTTTTTTTGCCTCCTCTGTGGTTTGGAGCAATCACAGTCTGATAAATGTCTGTCTCTAGGAACCATGAACATTCTACCCTAGAACAGAAAATCTTCACAGCAGTTTCTCCCCACCATTTGTCTTGCCAAACTTTTCCAAACTGACCTTTGCCGATGCTTTCTTGTAACACGATGGTCCTGGCAATTCTTCTCTGAACCAGCAGCAGTAAACCCTTCGTTCCAGGTAGCAGCATCACCGCAGTCACCAACATGATGAGAAGGAGCTGGCAACGTGGAGCAGTAGCCACTGCTTCCATGGTCCCACCACTGTTTGTGGCTCAGTCCAGGCCAAAGCTTCTCCCAAACCTCCTAGGCCAGCCTCAAACTCGGGATCCTTCTGCCTCTGTCTCCTTCAGCAAATCCTACCGGCGTGCACCACCACAACCAGCTGAGTGTAGCTTGGGCCTGAGCTGGGGCTCACAAGGCCACAGGCAAACAGCTTTTTCATGAATTCGTAACACGAACGTTGGGTGCCAGATGTAGCATGAATCTTAAAAGTTCTTATTAACAAATTCAAACCCGAGGCCAGTTATTGGGGTCCATGCTGGTTGTTCAGAGAGACAGGACAAGCCACAGCTATCTCACCTCACCGGATCCTCAGCTGGTCTTGTGTCCTCAGACTGGAGGCCTCTGAGTCCTCATCCGGAATGGGTCTCAGCTGAATTGCCAGGCCACATGTTTAACCAGCCAAATGCTTAACCAGCCAAATGCCTCTAGTTTCTGGTCCTCACGCCTTATATACATTTAAGCTTTCTACCATCACTCCCTAGGATTAAAGCCTTGCTTCCTGGGATTAAAGGCGTGAGTCACCATGCCTGGCTGTTTCCAATGTGGCCTTGAACTAACAGAGATCCAGAGGGATTTCTATCTCTGGAATGCTAGGATTAAAGGTGTGAGTGCCACCATTTTCTAGCCTTTGTACCTAGTGGCTGTCTGTTCTCTGACCCCAGATAAATTTATTAGAGTACACAATATTTTGGAGAACACAACACCACCACAATGTAGTTTATCTCTGGGGGTCCTTATATCCCCCTTCTGTTTAACAAACATCTCTTTTAGGGTGAGGTTAGATCTCTGAACAATTGCTTAATTTTAGCATTGGTAAAGGGTACCAAAATCTCAGCTGGATCCATACCTGACAATTGACGAAGTCTTAATCTTTCCTTTATGTTTGGTTTAGAAATCTAGGTTTTTAATTGTTTACTCTGTTTGTGAGCTAAGAAAATCCATTCCAAAATATAATCCTCTCTCTGCATAATAAGTCCAGTAGGGGAATGATTGAAGGTAAAATTACTAAAATATACCTCTTTGTAATGTCTAATCTATCCATATAGGCATTTTGTAATTTTTGTTCTTTTAGGGCTAATTTTTTTTTTTTTTTTTTTAACCTCAGCTGTTAACTGTCTTGGACTGTTTAAATCTGAGTCACCTTGCAAACTTTGAAACAAATTAGTTGAGTCTTGAGTAGACAATCCAATTGTAGTCTGCAACCAGTTAATATCACCCAATAATTTTTGAAAATCATTAAGAGTATGCAGTCGATCTCTCCTAATGTGTACCTTCTGTGGCTGAATTCTCAGTTTACTTAATTTATAGCCTAAATAGCTAAGAGAATCTCCTCTTTGTATTTTTTTTTAGGAGAAATTTGTAATCCTCAACAAGGTAAATTTTTCTGTACTACATTAAAATAGTTTTTTTAAGGTATCTGTATCAGAAGCAGCCAATAAAATATCATCCATATAATGATAAATAACAGACTAAAGAAATTGTTTACAAGTCATTTTCAGTGGTTGATTTACAAAATATTGACATAAAGATGGGCTACTGACAGTGGCCCCTACTCTAAATTTAGATAGCCGAATCTTGTCCTATCTTGCCTTTGTACAACATGAATAGCACGTGACCTTCTTTTATAATTTTTTCTGATGCTCTTTCCGGTTAAACATCAATTTAAACATCCTAATTTAAACATCAATTTACAAGCTATTTCTGAAATTGTAGGAATATTAATTTGAGGTCTCCATTGTTGTAACAAATCTCTCCCCCATAAATTCATGGCTGTATCAGCCACATACATTTAATCCATTCTACACTCTGTTTTACTTGAGATAAGGTTCCAATGCCTACAAATTGAGTAGAGACTTCTTGTAAAGGCCAATTAGGATCCCAGGATTCTTGTAAAATTGTAGATACACCCAGCATCAGAATCCAATAATCCTTCAATCTCAATCCCATTTAATTGAGCATTTCTATCACCAGCTTTTATTTCCATGGCTCTTTTTACATATGCCATCTATAAAAGCATTAAATACAATCTCTATAGGATTTTAAGAGGTAACTTTAGTCAATACTCTGGAGTATTTTCATAAAATCTTAAAAAGAGGATCCTTTTTTTTTTTATAGATCCCAAGTAACAGATTAATGCAACTCATCAATTATTAACAATGTGGATCAAACATTTTACCTGTATTTTATTTAGTGGAAAAATAATTTTGTAACATCTTTATCAGGAAGAGATTATTTTCTAAGGGTTTTTATCCTACTATTCACATTATTTAAGCTAACAACCCAATCTGTTTCAGGTGTTACATTTCTATATAATTTAACCAGGAATTTCTAGAAAGCAACATAAAGAGCAGAGTCAAATTTTCAGTAATGATCAACAGACAAGAGCATACCTAATATATAATTTTTTTAGAGGAAGTGAATGTAAGTCCAGTTTTATTTAGTTAGTTATGCAATAAACATTTATTGTGACTCCAAATGCCAGGCAGACAGTAATTGTCTGTAAAGAGTCAAGTCCAGAGACACATAAGTAAATAGATAATCACAAGGCGATGTTCATGATATCATATGATAGAGCCATTGTGAAAATCTAAAACAGTCCAGGGAAGGAAAAGTAATGCTCTCTATGATCCAGAGATGATAAAGAATCTGAAAAATGTAGGAGATACAAGAATCAAATTGTAAAATATTCTATTACTCACTGAAGATGATGGCTGCTAGTGAATCCTGCCAAGTTCTGGACTCATCAGCTATGAGGGCATCAGGGACTGGAAAGTCTAAACCATGACTTTTATTGGCCCAGCCTGGAGCCTAATATAGAATTTAAAATTATGAATTCTGTTTCTTTAGTTTATCTACCATGAAAACCAAATATTCATCCAAACATTTATTAGACAATCAAAAGAAAAGAACATCCTCTATACAATGAATACTTAATATCTCTGGAAATTCAAACAGCATCGACTTAGCATTCTGTGTCCTGACTGCAACCACTCTTCACCAGAAATTGAGACCATTTAAACTTCTTCTTTCTCCCATGAAGAGACTACTAATAATGAGTTATTCCCACCATGTGAGGGAAAAACAGAAAACATTTCCCATGAAGGGGGTCTTTAATATTGAGTTATTCCTGCTCTGAGGGAAAATAAAAAAAACAAACAAACAAAAAAAAACAACAAAAAAACCCATTTAAACCAAAGTGAAGCAAACAGACAATAAAATTCTAAGCTCTGGGCTGCTGTTCAGGCTGCAGCAGTGAGGCCACCTGTTGATTCTTTGTAATTCAGATGCCAACACTCTGTGCTCACAGGCAGGAAGAGCTCAGAATTTTAGCTATCCTGAAATTTTTATGTCAGAAAGAGACTTTTCTTCCTCTATTACTACTGGGAAGAGGCTTTTTTTTTCTTTCCATTTATGGGGCCTTTTAGTTTTTATGCCTAGTTTTAATATTTTTCCTCCTTTTACCGGGAAAATCCTTTTTTCTTGATTAAAAATTTTTTCCTTTTCTATAGGGAAATTTCCTTTCCTTCCCTCTTCTCTTTTGGGAAGATTTCCTTTTTTATTGTATTTCTGTCTTTAAAAATTGTGCAGTTACCACTTTTTATTTTGACAAGCATTTTAGCAATTGTACATGTTGTTGCTCCTGATATGGGGACTTTAAATTCCCCATGACCCTACTGATCCTGTAGTCTTATCCTGAGAGTGCTTCCCTCCAGTTCTTAAGATGACCCACTCCTCTTCCCTTCCTGAGATCCTTTGTGCTTTTTCAAGCCACTCATTGGGGGCCAAATTTCACTCTTTGTTGAGACACGGGTGTGTGGGTTCACGCAGATCTGTGGAAAGAAGACTCAGAGACATCTTAAGAATGAATCTATCTTTTTTTTTTTTTTTTTTTTTGCACCAGGCTGAGCTCCAGGAATCCAACTGTTGAGAGAACAGAGGGATTCTGTGGGCAGGGGATGTTGAGATCATGATGGGAAAACATGCATAGATGACCAGACACACTAATGGAAACCCATGAACTGTAGGCTAATAGCTGTGGAGCCCCCATAGGATTGGACTAGGCCCTCTGGATGTGTGAGGCAGTTGTTTAGCTTAAACTGTTTGGGGGGGCCCCAGTCAGCCAGTCAGGGGGATTGGGATCTATTCCTGGTGCATGGACAGGCATTTTGAAGCCCAGTGCCTAAGGTGTGACACCTTGCACAGCTTTGGTACAGGGGTGGGGTGGGGTGGGAGGGGGACTTAAGACCTGCCTCAGCTGAGTGTGCCAGGCTCTACTGACTGCCCAGGGGAGGCCTTGACTTGGGGGAGGTGAGAATGAGGGGTGGGTTGAGGGGAAAGGCTGGGGGGTGGGAAGAGAAAAGAGAGTGGATCTGTGGTTGGTATGTAAAGTGAATAGAAAATTTCTTAATATTAATATTAATATTAAAAAAAAAAAAGAATGAATCTAGCCTTTCATGGCTGCAGGGGTGTCCAGCCTCAAAGGACTGAAGCACTTTTCCTCTGCCTAGGGCATTTTTATTTCTCTCTAATTACAGTTTAGTCAGCTAATTTCCATACCTTTGAAGCAACCTGAAAGGAGCTCCCAGAGATAAAATGCCAAGTGCAAATTACTTTATTTCTCGGGTACCACAGTTTTCTGGGTTTCCTGAACCAAATTTTGCATAGGCCTTTGATCCTTGGGGGACTCTCTGATCCTTGACTCTCAGACAAGATTCACATAGGTTGATAAAAGAAACAAAAGGTAAGAGAAAGAAAAGGTGTGGTTAAACAAAAGAAGGATTAGGGCTAGGTGCTGCTCTCTGGAGCCATGCCAGGAGCTCTGCAGGAATGCAGCAGTATGGTATGTAAACTACTTGCCTTGTAAGATTGAGGCTCAGAGTATAGGTCCCCATAATGCAGGTAAATGCTCGGTGGGGCATGGTAGACTGCCTGTAATCCAAGCTGGGAGGACAGAGACAAGGATCTCTAGGGTAAGCTGTCTAGCTGAACAAGGTGTATAAGCAAGCTCTGGGTTCAGCTGAAAGACCATGCATGTATGAATAAGGTAGAAAGCGATCAAGGAAGACAACTGATGCTAACTTCAGGCCTCCATACACCCATGAACACATATGAATATGCATATACACATGCATACCACACACACACATCAAAAAAAATGCAAAAAATTAACAATGAGGGCCCTGGGTATTTAACTCAGTAGGTAGAGTGCTTGCCTAATGTGGATGAAGCCCTGTATTCCAACCCAGCTCTGCATAAAACTGGATGTGGTAGTATGGCCACACACACACCTGTTATTCTAGCACTCAGGTGGTGGAGGCAGGACGATCAGAAGTTCAAGGTCACTCTAGACTACACAGCAAATTTGAGGTAAGTCTGGGCAATAAGCAAAAAAATACATAAATAACATTAAAAAAAAAAAAAGCCAAATGGGCAAAGAAGAAAGCTGGAACTTCCCTACTTCATTCAGACCTACTGAGAGCAGCTAGTTACACTAATTCAGGCTGGTCCCATTGACACAGGGTGAGAGGCACTACAGAGTATGCTGAGTAACTCTGTATCTAGTAATATAATACTCAGGCACATATTTCTATGTGGAGAACATGTGACGCATGAAGTTGCATATAGAAGTATATGTAGCAGAGCATGGAAGGAATGATTAGTTCCTGGAAAGTGGGCTGAAAAGTTTGTGCTACGGTAACATGAAAGCTCCAAATTTGTGCATAAGGACTGTTGAGCTGCTAAACGTGCCCTCTATGCTTTGGCCCTTTTCCTCCCATAGAAGTGCACTGTCTTTAAAAACTCTCTGCTAAAAATCAATTATCCTGTAGCCCTTATATAAATATAAATAGGTAAAGTTAACTTAAATAATGTATTTTATTAACTCCTATAGTCTAATCAGTGTATCATATTTTGAATTAAAAGGTATGGATGAGAAAAAAAGCTCTCTGCTTCTACAGCAACTATGTGTCTGTAGCTAGAGTTTTCCTGCCTTGCCCACAGTCAGGACAAATCTTTGTCACCTGCCAGTCCCACAGCCGCTCAGACCCGACCAAGTAAACACAGAGACTTATATTGCTTACAAACTGTATGGCCGTGGCAGGCTTCTTGCTAACTGTTTTTATATCTTAAATTAACCCATTTCTATAAATCTATACCTTGCCACATGGCTGGTGGCTTACCAGCGTCTTTACATGCTGCTTGTCCTGGCTGTGGCTACAGTGTCTCTTCCTCCTTTTTCCTGTTTCCCCAATTCTCCTCTCTCTTTGTCCCGCTTATACTTCCTGCCTGGTCACTGGCCATTAGTGTTTTATTTATATAGAGTGATATCCACAGCATGTGTCTTTGCTTAATTCCTTGTTTGGGCACAAAAGAAACTGGAACCCCTCTGGAGATGTCCCAATACCAACCAATAACAGAGAGATCAGTATACCAGTGGCCTAGAGCTGCTTGCTTCAAGATATAGGTTCAGAATGTAGTTGAAGAGACAAGTATCTGAGTTCTGCCTCCCGGTAGGCCCAAAGGATGTTAAAACACATTTCCCTGGGACTCCATGCCACATGATACAGCACTGTACATAGCAGAAGAACCCTTGAGTATGTGGAGTCCTAAGTAAATGTGCATTGTTGACATGTGTACAGCAATGTCCAGGATTCTAAGGCCTCTGACCCATGGGAAATTGCCAAAGCTACTACATCTCAGAAGGAATGACAAACCTTTCCTTAGGAGTCTGAGTCTGAGTATTGATTGATCAATGTATGCAAAGACTACCAACTTTGGCTTCATTGCATGTGTGTTTGTAAGTCTGTCCCTTTTCTTCATTCTCTTGGAACTGTTCCAGGATCCAAGCCACACAAGATACAGAACAGTATGTCAAGTGCTATGGGATGCTCTGCATGTCAAATTGCTCTGATTGGTCAATAAATAAAACACTGATTGGCCAGTGGCTAGGCAGGAAGTATAGGCGGGACTAACAGAGAGGAGAAAAGAAAGAACAGGAAGGCAGAGTGAGTCACTGCCAGCCACCGCCAGGACAAGCAGCATGTGAAGATGCTGGTAAGCCACGAGCCACGTGGCAAGGTATAGATTTATGGAAATGGATTAATTTATGCTATAAGAACAGTTAGCAAGAAGCCTGCCATGGCCATACAGTTTGTAAGCAATATAAATCTCTGTGTTTACTTGGTTGGGTTTGAGAGGCTGTGGGACTGGCGGGTGACAAAGATTTGTCCTGACTGTGGGCAAGGCAGGAAAATTCTAGATACAGTCAAGAAAATGAGTAAAAGTGGAGTAACATTGTTCTAGACACTTAAAAGAGAATCAGAGCTGTGGAGTTGACTGAGCAGTTAAGAGCACTTGCTCTTCCAGAGAACTAGGGTCTGCTCTTTCTGATTTCTGTAGGCATTAGGCATATACATGATGTACATATATGCAGGCAGAATACTTATATACATAAATTAATAGAATAAATAAATAAATCTAAAAATAAAAAACCTAGGATGACACTGATAATCAGATTTGATGCATTGGCAGAAGTACCTCTGAACAGGGTTGCTGACACTTCTTGTTACAGGTTGTCCTTTGAAGTGGAGCCTGATGGCATAAGCCTTTAATCTCAGCACATGGGAGGCAGAGGCAGGCAGATTTTTTGAGTTCTAAGCCAGCTAGCTGTACATAGTGAGTCCTAGGCTGGGCAGGGCTACAGGTAGAGACTCTGTCAGAAAAAAAAAAAAAAAAAAAAAGACAAAAAAAAAAAAAGGTAAGTTATCTTTTGAAATATTACTGAAGTTTGCTGGTTTACTGACTTTCAGTACAACAAATGCTTTTCTCAAACTAGCCAGTGACTACACCACACCCAGTTCCTTTCTTATAAAACACTTCAGCATTTGCCAGGACAGATTGTAATACCCGGCTCATCAGTGAGCCACTAAAAATCTCCTTAAAGATGTAAAACAAATTTAGCATGTTCCTGAACCTTGGGGCATATTTTTAAGATTGCTTGGATCTGTATTTATCCAGACTGCAATCTTAATTAGCCCCAAATTAATGCAATTTTCTTTGTTCTAAACTAGGTTGATTTTATTCTAGTTCAACAAAGGTACAGAACTCCCATGTCTAACCACTTCTAAAGTGAGAGCTGGCTCCAAAGTTATTAGTAGCAAACCAAACCAAAACCAACAGCAGACACAGAAATCAGTGTCAGAGAAGTGATGGATGGCACAGTTGGCATGGCCAGGATAGATACCTGAGAAAGTCAAGTGCTAGGCTGGGCTCTCACAGCCATGTGTGAAATATTTCTCATTAGTACTTGGATACTGGCATACAGGCTGCAGCATGGGCTAACTACAGACTGGAGTCTGTAGCAATTTCATAATTACAGGATTTTAGATATATGTCCTTCCCAACTTATAGAGGAAGAGTGAACCTAGGATGATCACACAAAATTAAATAGGTGGAAGAACAGAAGTCACTGACTTAGTCTTAGACATCCACTTCACATGTGTGTGTGTACGTTGGTGTATGCATGCATGTATGTGTGTATGTGTGTGTTAGAACAGACAAATTATTTTTCAGTTGATTATCTCCCCCACATGAAAATAAGCCACACACAAAGCAGGCATAGCTCATGGCGTTCTAGAGAACTGTAAGAAAACCATCAATAGTTGCTGAATTAGTGTACAAATAAACCACTGACTTTCTGTAACACCAGTATCTATCAATGACATTCGAAGAAAGTGCATTTCAATCTTATTTTGAAAGAAGTTTGGTAGAGGCTCATGTATTTAAAAACAAACACACCTCTTATGTATGAAAACCACCTCCTAACCAGCAGAGGATGAACACTGGATAACCTTAGAGAAAATGGAGGGCCTTAGAATGGAACTGAAGGTACATATTTAGACCCTGGGTTTCTTCACAGTATTGAAAAGCAAAAAAGAAAAGAAAAAGTAAAATTGAAGAGAAATTAGTGAAGATTTTTTTTATTAAGTAAGTTAGTAGAGAGACACAAAAGCTTTATATCAGGTCCAAAAGGAACTTGGGACAAATGTCTAACTGTGGTGTCTTTTAGCACATGAAAGCACGTGCTGGCCTCCAGGCACCACAAGTACCTGTTACAGAGTCTACCTGGCATCCTGGCTCCTCTCAGCTCTTCTAACCCCAGCCCAGTACCCCAAACTTCTCCATCTCCCAGGCTTCCCTTCCCCCAACTTCTCATGCCTGTATAACCCTGCCACTTGTCCATATGCTCTCTTGGCTCTTGGTCCTCTCTCTCTCTCTTGGTCCCCTGTCCCTAGCCATGGCCTGGTTTATTCTGCTGGCCATGTTCATTCTACTACTTCCCGCCCCTGCTCTGGACTCTATCAGATGCTTCTGGTTGTACTCTCCTTATATCTACAATAAAAGTCTTCCCCTCAACCATACCTTGGAGTCCTCATTTTATATACATCTGGTGCCAAAAATCCAGCTTTATATACTTTATCAGTGCCAAATTCAAGAAGTTCAAATGGAGACATGCAGTGGCTCCAGCTGGTCTGGACTTTCCTTCTTCCACCCTTAGCTCACCAGAAGGTGACAGGTATGAGTCATATGTCTCTTCGAAAGCTTTCTTCCCTTATCCTTCCCTCCCTCCCACAATACCACCTTCTCAGAACTGAGCCTTTTCATGTTACAAAGGATGTGAGAACCATATTCAAAATAGTACAAAATATGTTCATCCATTAATTTATTATTTTTATTATTTTATTTCTTTATTATTATTTGAGACAGGGTCTCAGTCAGTAGGCCAGGCTGATCTTGAATTTAAGAATTTAAGAATCCTCTTGCTTTAGGCTATCAATAGCTAGGATTATGTCAATCAAATTACCCCAAATAAAAGCTGCAACTGTGTTAAAGATTCTACAAGGGCAACTAATGGAACTTCATGATTCTAAATAGAGAGGGAAAAGTTACAAAACAGGGAGAAATTATCTCAGTCTATATTTAGCTCATCCCTTTGTCTGACTAACATCTTTATGACTATCAGAAATTTAAAATGAATTCTTGGCAGACCACTAGTTTCTACCACTCTAAGAAGTAAGAATGTCATTGGCTAGCTATTGAGATATAACAGTTTTACTACTTTGCTGTGACCTGCTTACTTCCAGTGCCCATCAATGCCTACAGTGTCAGGTCCCAAACAAATGGGTAACTGTGGTGCATACTAAAGCATGAGTTGGCCACAAGGCTCGCTCAGGACCTGTGCCTCCTCTCATCTCTTCTGATCCCTTCCTCTCACCTAAACCTCTCCAGCTTGGAAGCTTTGCTTCCTTACCCCAGCTTCTGATTCCTACATAATGAAGCCATTTGGGCCATGCACTTAGTTCTTCTTTCTTGGTTCTCTTTACCCTCTTGGTTCTCTTGGTCTTCCAATGCTGATACTTGGTCCCTCCTCTTGGCCTCCTGTCCTTGCTCTTCTCCTCCTCTGTCTCACTTCCTGAACCCCCATGGCCCAATTCAGTCTGAATTATTTCAGATGCCTCTGGCTGCCCTAATATCTACAATAAATTCCTTCTCTTCAACCATATCTTGGAGCAGTCATGTCTTCATTCCATTCAGTAAATGCCATTATTTATGATGTTGTTCATATTCATTTCCATAGTAGAGCATGTGTTTAATGGGTCAGGGATACTCATGTTTGACTCAACCTCTTTCCCTTGAGTGAGAGATGTATTTTATATTGATAAACAGTATATATTTTGGCCCTTATTTCAGGGACCCTGTCTGTCTTTCCTTCTTAATTTTCTAATTTTTTTTTCAAGACAGGGTTTTTCTGTGTAGCTCTGGCTGTCCTGGAACTCTTTCTGTTGACCAGGCTGGCCTCAGACTCAGAGATCCACCACCCCAGCCTTCTAAGTGGTAGGATTAAGGGCTTGTACCACCACTGCTGGGCTGTTTTTCTTCATTTGTAATAAAACAGCCTCATTTTGTAGCCCTGACTACCTTGAAAGTTGCTATGTAGAGCAGGCTGACCTTGAATTGACAGAGATATATCTGCCTTTGCCTCCCAAGTGCTGGGATTAAAGGTTTGTACAACTACATCTAACCATGAACCCTGACTTTATTTCTAATCTTCACAGAAGCTTCCTGGGAACCTCTGTCCCCAGCCCTCTGTGCACCATCAGGGACATCCTATCAGTGGGCAGCACTGTCCATTGCAGCCTTAAGAGGCAGAAGACATTGTAACTTCAGAAGTAGCTGGTATCCAGGCCTTGAGAGAGAATTTCTGTGTAGCTTGCAATACCCCTGATAGACCACCAGTCAGGAGTAGGGAGATAGCCAGGCAGGAAATGCTGCAGGCTTTTTGCTGGGGAATCCTCTCTGATGAGGGTACTTCTAAAGCATCTGTTGTGGGGTCTTTCAGCTGTGGCAGGCCAGGAGGATGGCACTGCTGGGAGTTCCAGAAGGTCCTTGAGAACACAGGCCAGTGCGGAGAATGTGTGAACTTAGTAACATACAGTCACAGGAGCCAGAGACACACTGTGGCCAGTCTCAGAGTCCCTTTGCTGGTGGGGATCCTCAAAAAGGCTTGAGGTGCTGTGTCTTGTGACAGCAAAGCAGTGTGATCTTGGGCCACCTCCAAAGTTCAAGGGTTTTGTTTGTTGGATTGATTTTTAATTGATCTATCTGTGCAAACAGCTAATAGTTGATTTATTGTCATATCAGAACCACTTTGAGTTAGTTCAGATTGGAGCTGCCTCAAGGCTGACTCCTTACCTGGCAAATATTATATTCTTCTAAGTCACACAAAATGTTCTTTCTTCATTCCTTCACTGCTTTTAGTCAGGGTTCCCAGTAAGATTCCTAAAGGGATAGGCTCCTTTACTCTCTAGTCCCCATAGGTTTCCCTATCTTCCTCTATTGCCTCAGGGACATAATTAGTTGATTGTATATAAAAAAACTGACAAAAATATTCTCATACTGTGACTCTTTCAAAGAGAAACATCAAATATAGTCAACAATTTATTTCAAAAATAGACAATAACCTAAACTGGTGTTGGGGACATACCCTCACAGAAGCTTCATGGCCTGTGCTGGGGGATGCAGTGTATTCAGAGTCAAGAATGAAATTCAAGACAGTACCATCTCTGGGCACTGAGTTGTAGCCCTCTAGAGACTGACCTTGTGGTATGCTTTTCTCACACATTTAAATATAGTAGAAATTGTGACTTGTGACCTTGACAATTAGAATGAAGGCTACTGGCTGGTAAACAGAGCTCAAGGTTAGGACCTAGAGGAAAGATCTGGTATAAGAGTAAGGATATATTCTATTGGTGGAAGATGCAAAGTATATGGTTGTCTTTCATGGGGATGTATTTTGTTCACTTCAGGATTAGGGCTTGGACAATGCTCAATGTTGCTTGGATTCTAACAGTTTCCTTGGGGGAGGGAATAAGAGGGCATGGTGTTAATGACACAGACACTGGGAGTCTGTTGAAAGCAAGTAATGAACTCCTTGACAGATTTCCCAGGGCCCAAACTGACAGTTACATTCTCATTGACAGATTTCCAACTATAAGTTGGGATCCTGTCAAATCTGTCAAAGAGAATGTAGCTGTCAGCTTGGATCCCACCAAATCTGTCAAAGAGAAAGCAGCTGTCATTAAGTCATGTGCTGCTATCTCCTCTGCTCCACTACCACCACTGGCAGCTACCCCTCTGCCACAGTATTCTTGGTGCAATCTACTCCAATACCAGCCTGCCTCAGGTGGTAGCTCCTCCTCTGTGGTGCCAGATGTCTTACAACCATCACAGCCTGCACCACTGTCAGTCTGTAGGCCCATAGAAGCCTTCCCAGTCAATATGGAACCAAATGACAAAGACCAGACCTTCCCTGTTATTGAATAAATGAGTTAGTTATTTGCCTTCAATGGACTCCCAGTGTCTGTGTTGTTGACTCCTGTTTCTCTCTTGTAGCCTGGTGTGGTCTTGAACTCACAGAGATTCAGGTGGATCTTTGCCTCCCAAGTGATAGGATTAAAAATGTGTGCCACCACAGCCTGTTCTCTATGTCTAATTTAGTGGCTGGCTCTGTCCTCCCCAGGTAAGTTTTACTGGGGTACACAATATATTACCACAGTTACCATTCAATCACTTCTTGGAACATATCTGGGGGAGTGAGTCTAGTTTGCAAATCCAAGCAAACTGTCTTCTGAGTGAACATTTAGGGAAAATCTTTTATTTATTACCTTGTGCCTATGTTTGATTAAGTGTGCTTATGATTAAAATCAGATCCATCATGGGAAAGCATATGTGCAGTGAATGAAGGCTTACATATAACCCAAGCCCATCAACAAAGACAGAGAATTACCCATACTACTTCCCTTGGTAACATCATCCTGGACGCATGAAGGGAAATCTGGGCATTCTAGCATGTCTTGCACTAGTCTGGCCTGTGTTTTGCCTTTGATCCAAGCCCTTGCTTCTTTACTGCTTTGCTTGAGCTTCCTCATCTTTGAACAAGACATCTTAGATGTCTAGAGATATCAGGTCCAGACAAAACACTTTTAGAACCTTCATCACATGCAAGAATTTTAGAAATGTGGAAACTTCTTGGAAGTAGAGCAGATTTATACAGGGATCTCTCTCTCTCTCTCTCTCTCTCTCTCTCTCTCTCTCTCTCTCTCTCTCAATTTTGAGACTATGTAGCCCTGGTTGGCCTGGCACTTTCTGTATAGATCAGGATGGCCTTAAATTTGTAGCAGGCCTCTTGCCCCTGCCTCTCAAATGCTAGCTATCAGTCATGTGCCTCTATGCCTGGTTTAGGTATTTGTTTTGAGAATGGACACAGTGCAGGAATTAAATGGGATGTTCAAAGACCTGTGAACTTAAAACACCCACAGACACACCTAAACTAGAGAGAACAGAGAAGAGGGACCTGTAAACACTTCAAGACAGCCGAGTATAGTTTTCAAGTTTAATTTGTATTTTAATTATACCCAGTCATTCATTTGTTTACATGTATTTGTGTGTAGGAACATGAGGAGGTCAGAGGACAATTTGCAAAAGTCAGTTCTCTCCTACTATGTGGGTCCTGAGGACAGAACTTGGGTGAGGGTACCCATACCCACCATGTACCCACTGAACCATATTGCCAGCTAAGGGGTAATATTTTGATGGGAAGATAAGTCATAAAGGATTTTCTCAATACAAAGCAGACCAGTGTCATGATAATCAAACATTGTGGTCCTCAACTGCTTCTTAGTTTTTAAGGTTTGATCGAAGATAGACTGTGGTCCCTGGGTTCAAAGTCCATGCTTAATACTAAATAGAATTGTGGAGTCAATAGTTTTTAAGCATCCTTGTCTTAGTCTGAAAATTCTTAATTCAAGTTTTAATCCCCACTGTAGTCAGCAGGTCTCAAGAGACCTGCTGGAGAGACACTGAGCTTTGAGGGCAGATCCTTGAGAGTGGGACAAGAGTCAGAGCCAGAGCCCTGACCTGGAACTTCCTGCCTGCAGAACTGTGATCAAGACATTATAATGTTGTTTTAACTTTGTCACAGTGGCTGCACCTTAATCTACTGCTATTTTAGCCGGCAAATACAACTGGCCTAGCAGTGGCCTGGCCACTTAGGCTGTAGCCTGGTGGGAATTTTGCTCCCACAAGTACTAGCCCTGTTGCTGATGCTAAAAGTAGCTTTAACTAAATCTCTATCATTCTGATTATGAGTGAGACTCAAGACTCAAAAGGTTGGAGTAAAAACCTGCTAGCTCAGAGAGGCTGAGTAGCAACTAGCTAACCCTCTCTCATTGTTGGCAATCATGGAAGACCCTTGCATCTGCTCTGCCAAACCCGAAAAACCTGAACTACTCCAAACCCCACCCTACTACCTCCTGCATCTCTCTATCTCTCCTGGTTGCCCCCTGAGGCTCTATGATTACTTTCTGTCAACTAGTTGCTAACTCAGCCTCCTAACTCAAGGTTAATTTTGTTTAATTAACACAAATGCAAGCTCAGTGTGATCTAATATCCCCTAACATTTCTCCCCTTTTGTCTTAAAAGAAATGAAAGGTTTTAACTCTAACACAATAAAACTATATACAAGAAGAACAATGCCCACTGTAGTCAGCAGGTCTCAAGAGACCTGCTGGAGAGACACTGAGCTTTGAGGGCAGATCCTTGAGAGTGGGACAAGAGTCAGAGCAAGAGCCCTGACCTGGAACTTCCTGCCTGCAGAACTGTGATCAAGACATTATAATCAGGTATTTTCTAAATGAAAAGGAAAGATTTTAACTTTAATACAATAAAACTATATACAATAAGAACAATTATCAAGTAAAGATTATACTCACATTGTTCAGTCTACCTGTATTTTGCAAATTTAGAGTAATCACTTTATTACATATCCTCTCTTGGTGAGTGCAAAATTTTGTACCTAATTCACTTTCTATCCTAATTTGCATTACCAATCCAAAACTATCTTCTTAGACCTCAAAACATTTTCTCAGAAAAACAATTTAAGTTTTTATGTCTCTCAACCTTATATAATTTATACCAAATACTGTGGAATGTCTTTCTGTATGCTGTGAATATGTGTGGCTCCCATTGGATAATAAATAAAGCTGTTTTGGTGTATAGTAAGAAAGCTTGAGCTGGAGAGATGGCTCAGTGCTTACAAGTACTGACTGCACTTCCAAAGGTCCTGAGTTCAATACCCGGCAACCACATGGTGGCTCACAACCATATGTAATAAGATCTGGTGCCCTCTTCTGGCCTGCAGCCATATATGCAGACAGAACACTGTATACATAGTAAATAAATCTTAAAAGAAAAAAAAAAAAGAAAGAAAGCTTATAGCCAGACATGAAATCCAAGCAGAGATACAGAGAGAAGGGCAGAGTCGGGAGACACAAGAATCAGCAGAGTCAAGATTTGCCAAAGGAGCAACAAGATGCCAGCAGATCAGTAATGTCATGACCATGTGGCAACGTATAGATTAATATGAATAGGTTAACTTAAGATGAAAGAGATAGCTATCACGAAGCTTAAGCCATAGGCCATACAGTTTGTGGTTAAAATAAACCTCTGAGTGATTATTTTGTAAATGTCTACAGGACCACAGGTGGGAGAAATTCTTCTGGGCAATCCAGATGGGACTGGAGAAATTACTGACTACACTATTATATATCCTATCTTAGTGAGTACAAAATTTTGTACTTAATTCACTTCCTATCCTAACTTGCATTACCAACCCAAAACTAACTTCTTAGACCTCAAAATATTTTCTTAGAACAATTTAAATTTTTATCTCTCCACCTTATACACTTTATCTCTCTTTTGTGAGTTTCTTTTCTAAATTTGGTAACAAGGAAAACTATAACTATCTAGTCTTCATCTTCATCAGAGACCAAGTAGGATATAATATTACTGGAGCAAACAGGAAGTACAGAGCAAGCAACTTCCAAACCTGTTGAAATTACAGAAGCAGCTGATTACCTGGATAGTCACCCAAATTTCCTCTGCACCATTGGGGCATTTGTCTTTGGCCTACAGACCTAGAATATCTGACTTTTTTGTGAAGAAGGAATTCTGAAGGACTGTCCCATCTTGTTTTGGCAAAGTTCAGCAGTCTTTTTTTCTTTGTGTCCTGTTTGTCCAGTTTGTAGAGTATACTGTCAACAGTCAAGGCAAGGGCAGTTTCTTGCCTGAATGACTGGTTTTGTTACATCAGAAGCAAACTCCACATGGAGGTTCTTTGATGCCCATCATCCTTTTCTGAATTAAATTGGTGCTTCCAGGAGCAGACATGTATCACTGTCATGAAAAGCCTTATGTTATTAAGACATTTAAAATGTCATATTCTGTAGGTCTTTGAAGTGTTTGAAGACCATCCAGCTATTTAAAATATATCTGTTTGACTTTGAAAACATACCGATCATGACTATAAGTTTGATTGTTATAGATGACTAATTACTAACCTATCTTTCTTTATTATCCTAAATAGTTTTCAAGCACTAAAACTTTACATTACATTTTTAAATGAGCTGCATAGGTACAATACCTTAAATAAGTAAAAAGATATATACAGTAAAACAAAAATAACCTTAAATTTGTATCAATATACAAAAATCCATACCAATGTAAAATATTTGAGATTAGTGGTTATTCACAAGTAGACTCAACAATTCACACTTTTATCCTATCATTTCTGTAGTATATCCCCCTTTTTTCCCTTCAAAAAGAGATCCCTGAATCTAACCTTCTTTGTTCAGCTTTTTTCCTGACCATAACCAGTAATAACTTGTAACCAACCCCCAAACAATGATAAACATCCATAATCCATTGAACAATGAAAAACCTCCTACCTCACCTCTTGGGAATGTGTGTGTCACATTCTCTAGACTGCTTCCTGTTGTTTGAGGGCAATGACATCTTTAGAGGACCCTGAGAAAATAGGGATAATGATCAAGTTCTGGAAAAGCTAACTGTATCATTTGTTGTACAATTTCTGTGTGATAGAAAAGTGTAGAGCTTATCTGAAGTCTTGGCTGGGTAGTCTGTAAGGCTGGATCATCTCACCTGGTAGCTTTGAAGTTGTTCTGGATGTCGACTTTTGAGGAAATTGCAACAGAGGCATTCTGAGAGGCTAGATCATCTGGGATTCTTGTCTTTATTGATGTTCAGTCCTCTTTTTCTTTTTGAAAACATATAAACTTTTAAAGGTAACACACACACACACACACACCACATATATCTGTATTAATAGAAGTATGGAATGTGCAGTTAAAGATGATTTTTTTGTTCAATGCTTGAGCAGGTAAAAGGCATCCGTTAACTTTATAAGTCTATTTGGAATGTATAACCAAACCTCTATCCATGCCATATGAAAGGATGGCATGTAATAATAAGTCATGAAGACTCTAGCCAACAAGATTTATCATATCTCATCCAGTCTCAGAACCGATCCCATGTCAAGGGATCAGCTTATACATCACCTGTCCTGTAGTCTTTCTTGGCTTTTTCTCTCATGCCTGCCTACAGTCAAGATCTTCAGAAGGCCTCTCCTAGTCAAATCTGATCTTTATTAATTTTGAAAAGAACTATAATTTTTTGTTTCCTATAAAAATAAAGGCATAACTTGTGCCCTAACACAACATATTTTCTGACTTCCATTTTGAAGTTAAGACTCTTAAAATATGTAGGTTGGTTTGATTTAGCAGTTTTTGTAATCTAATGTCTCTCAGCAGCTATTGTTTTTTGCATATTAGCATTTAAAAAATTCAAAGCCAACAAAGCACCTTATAGGATCCAGACACCCTGTGTGTTTCCCATCTTTATGCGGCTTATTCTTTTTATATTACTTTATTCTTTCTTTAAGTATTTTTAAATTATTTATTTTTTTCTATGACTGTCTATACTCATTTTCTACTGTATTTATTTTATAGTTTTCTCTGTCTGGACTGCTTATTGAATGCCTGCAGCCTTCTCTGATTGTATAAGTCAAGCCTTAAACCTGCCATGTGGCTCCATCCATGTGCACTGGCTAGTTCAACAGCTACACAATGGCTGGGAGCCTTGTCTCTGTTCACAGTGACCCACTTGAGAAACTGTATCGCTAGGAAGCCAAGTCTGGTTTCTTGTTTGTGTGTTTGAAACTTTTAAAAAAGCTTTCTTAGGTCCTATGTGGAAATATGTCTCCCTCATTGGGTGCCATATGTAACATGCTTCAGTGCTTTTCTTTGTGCCTCCAGCTCACAAATAATGACAGGGAGACTTATTAATTTTGTGAGCTTGGCCTATAGCTTAGGGTTGTTCTTAACTAGCTCTGATAACTTAAATTAACCCATTTATATTAGTCTACATTCTATCACATGATTTTATTTCTCTTCCATCTTGTACCTACTGTTTCTTCTCCATGTCTCCTGGCATCCTGTGTGCCTAGATTCCTCCTCCTCTTCCATTCTCTTCTGGGAAATGCTGCCCATACCTCCTATCTAGCTATTGGACATTTGACTTTTTATTACAGCAATCACAGCAAATACATCTCCACACAGTGTACAAATAACCCACAGCACTCTTGTTTACCAGTTCTCAGGCTAAGATAGTGCTTAACGAAACCCTTGGGGACTAAGACAGCCCAAAGTTCATTGGGAAGCTACAAGTCTAGAATATTGGCTAAAGCTGGCTAAGTGCTGGTGAGTGCAACATAAACAATTTACAGGCATAATCTTATCCATATAACAACCTTAGGAGACAGGTAACATACCCATTTTTGCAGGTAAGAAAGTTGAAACCTAGATAGCAGGGTAGCCTGGAAATCACAGTAATTGGTTTACATGTACTCTGGCATAAGGCAAGTGAAGCCACTTGTTTCATGCTGCTGAGATACCTTAGTTACACAGTTAGTGCCACACATCATTCCTACCTACTCTGTTCCCATTGTGTTGAAAATTGCCAGAAACCCAACTTAACATTTTAATTTGTTTTTGTTTTTAAGAACAGGGTCTTTCAATGTAGCCCTGGCTATCCTGGAACTCATTTTATAGACCTAAACCATGCTAGCCTTGAACTCAGAGATCAATCTGCTTTTACCTCACGAGTGCTGGGATTAAAGGTCACACCACCACTACCCAACATAAATCAAATTTTAAAAGTATTTATTTTTATCTTATGTATATGCGTGCTTTGCCTTCATGTACGTGTATGCACTGTGGTGTGTCTGGTGCCCAAGGAACCAGAAGAGGGAGTTGAATCCCCTGGAGCTGGATTTAAGGACAATTGTGAACTGGGGGTTGGGAACTAAACCAGAGTCTTCTATAAGAGCACTCAGTGCTTACAACCTCTGAGTCATTTCTTCAGCCCAACATTTAAATTTTAATCCATATGGATACTATTGAACATATTAAATATGCCAAATATAGTTGATTAAATGTCCTTAGAAAGAGTTATGGCCTTGTCCATCATCTGGAGAGTGCTTGCTTAGCGTGTATGAGGTCCTGGGTACAATGTACAGCATGCATCACCAAAGGAAACATTAAAACAATATAAATAAAGCTTTAGGGTTGGAAGTACAGTCCTGGAGAAGAGTTTCTTAATATGTGTAAAGCCTTGGATTCCATGGCCGGAATAACAGCAAAATTTCTCCAGTGGAATCTGAAATACAGGAGACCAAATGGAGAGTTGATGAATATGGCTCCAGGACAGAAGGTGCACAAACAGAATGCAGTAGTAGTATATTGCTTAGAACTAATTGGGGCCAAATTAATCTCATTTCTACACCAACCCCTGCTGTAATATGATTTCTTTCTTTTTGAGACAGTGGCTCATGGGGCCCAGGCTAGCAGCGAATGTGTAAATAACCTAAAGGTGACCTGGAATTTCTGCTTTTCTCCCAGTCTTCCAAGAGCTGGGTTTATAGGCTCCCGGTTTAAGAAACCTTCAATTCCGTCTTTATCTAGACTACATATGCTTGTTGAGCCTTCCTAAGGATTTGGAAATGATGGCTGTCGGGTCCCAAAAGAAACTCCTGGACAAATGGCTAACTGAGGTAAGTATTAGCACACCAAAGAGATGCTGGCCTCTAGGCTCACTCAGTATCTGTGGCTCCTCTCTGCTCTTCTCACCCCAACCCCAAACCTCTCCAGTCCAGGGGTTTCTCTTCCCTTCTCCCAGCTTCTGGTTCCTAGAAAAATCTGTCATTTTGGCCATGCTCTCGAGGTTCCTTCTCTCTTGGCTCCTCTTATTGTTCTGTTAGTTCACTCTTTGTTCTCTTGGTCCTCAGCTCTGGGGTCTTGGTCTCTCATCTTGACCTTCTCTTCTCTCTCTCCTCCTCTTCTCTCACACCCACGCCCCTGTCAGCTATATTCTTCCTCATATCTACAACAAAAACCTTCTCCTCAACCATACCTTGAAGCTTTCATGTCCTCATTATGTGATGCAAGAGATCCACTGCCACCTTGTGGCACACACTGCAAATTCAGGGATAGGACTGAAGGAAATGAAGTCTTTTTGTTTGTGGAAAGTGTGGGGCAGGGCAGCTGAGGATGACCTTGAACTCCTGATCCTCCTGTTTACACCTCCTGGGTGGATTGTTTTTCCTGTATGTGTGTTTAGTTTATGAGTAATATTCTTTTAATTCTTTATGTATGCTAACTCTAAAAAGTAAGTTAAAAATTTAATTTTACACAATGGTGGTTGCTTAATGCTTTTATTTTATTTAATAATTTTTACATCTTTTATTTACTTTTGTGTGTGTTTGCAGGTACACATGTGGAGCCCCGGGAACAACCTCAGGTTTCATTCGTCTGGTGCCGTTCACCTTTTTTGATACAGGGTCTCTCACTGGTCTAGAACTAACCAAGTGGGCTAGGCTGGCTCGTTGGTGAGTCTGGGGATCTGCCTGTCTGTGCTTCTTTAGCACTGGGGTGGTTAGCACTGGATGCCACACCTGAACCTGGCTTTTATTATTATTAGCACACCTGAATGTTTTTTTTTTTTTTTAAATATTTTTTAAATTTTATTTTTTTTATTTTACAATACCATTCAGTTCTACATATCAGCCATGGGTTCCCCTATTCTCTCCCCTCCCAAACCCTCCCCTACCCCCAGCTCACCCCCCATTCCCGCCTCCTCCAGGGAAAATCCTCCCCCGAGGACTGTGATCAACCTGGTAGACTCAGTCCAGGCAGGTCCAGTCCCTTCCTCCCAGACTGAGCCAAGTGTCCCTGCATAAGATCCAGGTTTCAAACAGCCAACTCATGTAATGAGCACAGGACTTGGTCCCACTGCTTAGTTGCCTCCCAAACTGATCAAGCCAATCAACTGTCTCACCTATTCAGAGGGCCTGATCCAGCTGGGAGCCCCTCAGCCTTTGGTTCATAGTTCATGTGATTCCATTCATTTGGCTATTTTATTTTCAATAATTGAGTAAAACCGAAATTTATTATAAGCCACAGTCGTCCTAGGGACCTCCATGCTATATATATAGCTTCCATGGTTCTATGGGTTGTGGTCTGATTGTTCTTTATTTTATATCTAGAATCCACTTATGAGTGAGTACATACCATGACTGTCTTTCTGGATTTGGGTTACCTCACTCAGGATGATTTTTTCTAGATCCATCCATTTGCCTGCAAATTTCATGCTTTCATTGTTTTTCTCTGCTGAGTAGTACTCCATTGTGTATATGTACCACATTTTTTCCCATCCATTCTTACGTTGATGGGCATCTAGGTTGTTTCCAGGCTCTGGCTATTACGAATAGTGCTGCTATGAACATAGCTGAGCATGTATCTTTATGTCATGAATCAGCATTCCTTGGGTATATGCCCAAGAGTGGGATGGCTGGGTCTTGAGGTAGTTCGATTCCTAATTTTCTGAGAAACCGCCATACTGATTTCCACAGGGGTTGTACAAGTTTACATTCCCACCAACAGTGGAGGAGTGTTCCCTTTGCTCCACATCCTCTCCAACATTGACTGTCATTGGTGTTTTTGATCGTAGCCATTCTGACAGGTGTAAGGTGGTATCTCAGAGTCGTTTTGATTTGCATTTCTCTGATGATTAAGGATGTTCAGCATTTCTTTATATGTCTTTCAGCCATTTGTAGTTCTTGTTTTGTGAATTCTCTGTTTAGCTCTTTAGCCCATTTTTTTTTAATTGGACTGTTCAGTATTTTGATGTCTAGTTTCTTGAGTTCTTTATATACTTTGGAGATCAATCCTCTGTCAGATGTGGGGTTGGTGAAGATCTTTTCCCATTCTGTTGGCTGTCTTTTTGTCTTATTGACTGTGTCTTTTGCCCTGCAAAAGCTTCTCAGTTTCGAGAGGTCCCATTTATTAATTGTTGTGCTCAGGGTCTGTGCTGTTGGTGTTTTATTTAGGAAATGGTCTCCGGTGCCAATGCGTTCAAGAGTGCTTCCTACTTTCTTTTCTATTAAGTTTAGTGAACTGGATTTATATTCAAGTCTTTGATCCACTTGGACTTGAGTTTTGTGCGTGGTGACAGATATGGATCTATTTGTAATCTTTTACATATTGAGATCCAGTTATGCCAGCACCATTTGTTGAAGATACTTTCTTTTTTCCATTGTATAGTTTTGGCTCCTTTGTCAAAAACCAGGTGTTCATATGTGCATGGATTAATGTCAGGGTCTTCAATTCGATTCCATTGGTCCGTATGTCGGTTTTTATACCAGTACCAAGCTGTTTTTATTACTATGGCTCTATAGTAGAGTTTGAGGTCAGGGATGGTGATGCCTCCAAAGGTTGCTTTATCGTATAGGATCCTTTTAGCTATCCTGGGTCTTTTGTTTTTCCATATAAAGTTGAGTATTTTTCTTTCCAAGTCAGTGAAGAATTGTATTGGGATTTTGATGGGGATTGCATTGAATCTGTAGATTGCTTTTGGTAAGATTGCCATTTTTACTATGTTAATCCTACCTATCCATGAGCATGGGAGATCCTTCCATTTTCTGATATCTTCTTCAATTTCTTTCTTTAGAGATTTAAAGTTCTTATCAAAAAGGTCCTTCACTTGTTTGCTTAGTGTTATCCCAAAGTATTTTATATTATTTGTGGCTATTGTAAAGGGTGATGTTTCTCTGACTTCTTTCTCAGCCCTTTTATCATTTGTGTATAGGAGGCCTACTGATTTTTTGAGTTGATCTTGAATCCTGTCACTTTACTGAAGGAGTTTATCAGCTGTAGGAGTTCCCTGGTAGAGTTTTTGGGGTCACTTATGTATACTATCATATCATCTGCAAATAGTGAAAGTTTGACTTCTTCCTTGCCAATTTGTATCCCTTTGATCTCCTTTTGTTGTCTTATTGCTCTAGCTAGAACTTCTAGTACTATATTGAATAAATATGGGGAGAGTGGACAGCCTTGTCTTGTTCCTGAATTTAGTGGTATCACTTTGAGTTTCTCTCCATTTAATTTGATGTTTGCTGTTGGCTTGCTATAAATTGCCTTTATTATGTTTAGAAATGTTCCTTGTATTCCTGATCTTTCTAAGACCTTTATCATGAAGGGGTGTTGGATTTTGTCAAAGGCTTTTTCAGCATCTAAGGAGATGATCATGTGTTTTTTTTTTCTTTCAGTTTGTTTATATGGTGTATTACATTGACTGATTTTCGTATGTTGAACCATCCTTGCATCCCTGGGATAAATCCTACTTGGTCGTGATGGATGATTGTTTTGATGTAGTCTTGGATTCGGTTTGCCAATATTTTGTTGAGTATTTTTGCATCAATGTTCATGAGGGAGATTTGTCTGTAGTTCTCTTTCTTTGTTGCATCTTTGTGTGGTTTGAGTATCCGGGTAATTGTAGCCTCATAAAAAGAGTTTGGGGGGCTGTAGAGATGGCTCAGAGGTTAAGAGCACTGGCTGCTCTTCCAGAGGTCCTGAGTTCAATTCCCAGCAACCACATGGTGGCTCACAACCATCCATAAGGAGATCTGGTGCCCTCTTCTGGCCTGCAGGTGTATATGCACAGAACACTGTATACATAATAAAAAATAAATCTTTAAAAAAAATAAAAAAAAAAAGAGTTTGGCAGTGTTCCTTCTGTTTCTATTGTGTGGAACACTTTGAAGAATATTGGTATTGGTTCTTCTTTGAAAGTCTGGTAGAATTCTGCACTGAAACCATCTGGTCCTGGGCTTTTTTTGGTTGGGAGACTTTTGATGACTGTTTCTATTTCTTTAGGGGTTATTGCTCTATTTAAATGGTTTATCTGGTCTTGATTTAATTTTGGTATGTAGTATTTATCCAGAAAATTGTCCATTTCTTCCTGGTTTTCCATTTTTGTGGAGTACAGGTTTTTGAAGTATGATCTGATGATTCTCTGGATTTCCTCATTGTCTGTTGTTATCTTTCCCTTTTCATTTCTGATTTTGTGAATTTGGGTGCTCTTTCTTTGCCTTTTGGTTAATTTGGCTAGGGGTTTGTCTATCTTGTTGATTTTTTTCAAAGAACCAACTCTTTGTTTCATTGATTTTTTGTATTGTTCTCTTGTTTTCTATTTCGTTGATTTCAGCCCTCAATTTGATTATTTCCTGGCATCTATTTCACCTGGGTGAGTTTGTTTCTTTTTGTTCTAGAGCTTTCAGTTGTGCTGTTAATTCATTGGTATGGGATTGCTCCATCTTCTTTATGTGTGCATTTAGAGCTATGAATTTTCTTCTTAGCACTGCTTTCATAGTGTCCCATAAGTTTGGGTATGTTGTACTTTCATTTTCATTGAATTCTAGGAAATCTTTAATTTCTTTCTTTATTTCTTCCTTGACCCATTGATGTTTCAGGTGGGCATTATTCAGTTTCCATGAGTTTGTGGGTTTTCTATAATTTTTGTTGTTGAGGTCTAACTTTAAGGCATGGTGTTCTGATAAGATACAGGAGGTTATTCCAATTTTTTTGTATCTGTTGAGATTTGTTTTGTGTCCAAGCATGTGGTCAATTTTTGTGAAGGTTCCATGGGCTGCTGAGAAGAAGGTATATTCTTTTGTGTTAGGATGGAATGTTCTGTAGATATCTATTAAGTCCACTTGAGTCATAACATCTGTTAGGTCCTTTATTTCTTTGTTAAGTTTCAGTCTGGTAGATCTGTCTTTTGGTGAGAGTGGTGTGTTAAAATCTCCCACTACTAATGTGTGGGGTTTGATGTACTAAAGTTTTAAACTTTAGTAGTGTTTCTTTTATGAATGTGGGTGCTTTTGTATTTAGAGCATAAATGTTTAGAATCAATACTTCATCTTGGTGGATTTTTCCTGTGATAAATATGTAATGTCCATCCTGATCTCTTTTGATTGATTTTAGTTTGAAGTCTATTTTATTAGATATTAGGATAGCTACACCAGCTTGTTTCTTAGGTCCATTTGCTTGGAAAGCCTTTTCCCAGCCCTTTACTCGGAGGTAGTATCTGTCTTTGAAGTTAAGGTGTGTTTCTAGTATGCAGCAGATGGATGGGTCCTGTTTTCTTATCCATTCTGTTAGCCTGTGTCTTTTTATAGGTGAGTTGAGACTATTGATATTGATGGATATTAATGACCAGTGATTGTTAATTCCTGTTATTTTTTGTGGTTGTGTTGTGTTGTCCTTCTTTGGTGTATGTTGGTGTGGGATTATCTATTGCTTGATTTTTCATGGATGTGTTTAGCTTCTTTGGGTTGGATTTTTCCCTTTTAGTGCTTTCTGTAGGATTGGGTTTGTGGACAGGTATTGATTAAATCTGGTTTTATCCTGGAATATTTTGTTTACTCCGCCTATGGTGATTGAGAGTTTTGCTGGGTTTAATAGTCTGGGTTGGCATCTGTGGTCTCTTAGTGTCTGCATGAGATTTGTCCATGATCTTCTAGCTTTCATAGTCTCTATTGAGTAGTCTGGTGTTATTCTGATGGGTTTGCCTTTATATGTTACTTGGTCTTTTTCCTTTGCGGCTCTTAATATTTTTTCTTTGTTCTGTGTGTTTAGTGTTTTGATTATTATGTGGTGAGGGGATTTTTTTTTTTTTTTTTGGATCCAGTCTATTTCGTGTTCTGTAAGCTTCTTGTATCTTCATAGGTATTTCTTTCTTTAGGTTAGGAAAATTTTCTTCTATGATTTTGTTGAATATATTTTCTGTGCCTTTGAGTTGGTATTCTTCTCCTTCTTCTATCCCTATTATTCTTAGGTTTGGTCTTTTCATGGTGTCCCAAATTTCCTGGACGTTTTGTGTTAGGACTTTTTTGTCTTTAGTGTTTTCTTTGATTGACAAATCTATTTTCTCTATTGTGTCTTCAGTGTCAGAGATTCTCTGTTCCATCTCTTGCAATCAGTTGGTTATGCTTGTTTCTGTAGCTCTTGTTCGTTTAGTCAGGATTTCTATTTCCAGCATTCCCTCAGCTTGTGTTTTCTTTATTGTCTCAAATTCATTTTTCAGATCTTGGAATGTTTCTTTCATCTGTTTAATTGCTTTTTCTTGGCTTTCTTTGATTTCTTCCCATTTTTGTTCATTTTTTCTTCCATTTCTTTAAGGGAGTTTTTTATTTCCTCTTTAATGGAGTTTTTCATTTCCTCTTTAAGGGAAGTTTTTATTTCCTCTTTAAAGGAGTTTTTCATATCCTCTTTAAGGAAAGTTTTTATTTCCTCTTTGAGGGAATGTTTTATTTCTTCTTTAAGGGCCTCTATCATCTTCTTAAAGTCATTTTTAGGGTTGATTTCTTCTGTTTCTTCTGTCTTGGTATGTTCAGGTCTTGCAGGTATAGAATCACTACATTCTGATGTTGCCATATAGGTCTTTATGTTGTTGTCTGTATTTTTGCACTGGCGTCTACTCATCTCTTCCTCTGTGCGGTGCAGGTGGTGTCTGTGTCTGAGAGTGCCTCTCTTGTTCTAATTTTTAGTCTTGGTTTAGTAGGAGTTCTTGCTTAAATTGGTGCTATTGGGCTATTTCTTCAGGGGCAGCTGATCTCAGTCGGTGAAGTATATACTTATGATTCTGGTGATCTGGTTTGGTGGCTGGGCAGAGCCTTCTTCTGTGTTCCCATGTCACGTTTTGTTCATTAGTCAACTCCTCAGCTGATCTTGTTTCTTCAGACTTCAAACTGTAGGGATCTGAATCCTCTCCCAGATGGGTTTCAGCTGAGCGGGGTAGTCTCACCATCACCTCCAAGTTGTTGGGTTTCGCAGGATCAGCAGCTGGGCCCTGGGTTGTCCTCAGATGGAGTGTTCAGATTCGTTCTGGTTCTGTCCAATGGAGATAGCTTCTTCCCCTGGTGTTGGGGTTAGAAGCGTCCCTGTTCCAAGCTGAGTCTGCTTGTCTCTGTCGCTGGGCCTGTATGTCTCTGCCAGCTGCTGCCGCGGGCCTACCTACCTCTGCTTGTCACTGCCGCCCGGCCCGTCTACCTCTGCGGGCCACCACCTGGCCTGTATGTCCCTGTCCACCGCCGCCACCTGGCCCATCTACCTCTGCGGATGCCGCCTCGGGCCTACCTGCGTCTGCTTCTGCTTGTCTCCGCCTCCGGGCCTGTCAATCTCTGCAGACCGCTGCTGGGCCTGTATGTCTCTGCTGGCTGCTGCCGGGCCTGAAGGTCCCTGTCGGCCCCCTCCGGGCCCATCTACCTCTGCGGGCCACTGCCACAGGCCTACGTGCGTCTGCTCATCTCTGCCACCGGGCCTGTCTCTTAGCTCATCATGCGCTGCAGCTTCCCCCAAATACGAGCTTCTCCAAGATCCACGATGCAGGGCACCCAGCTTCGATCTCGCTGAATGTTTTTAAATATGGATTCTGATACTCAAACTCAAGTCTTTGTGCTTTCAACATAAACACTTTACTGACTGAGCTACTTTAATGGGTTCCAAAGTGGCCATGTTTATAGGAAGTTACTCAAGCAGATTCAATGGAGACAACCTGTTTTTCAAATGTGTTCAAGTGTTTACTTGCATATATGTATGTATGTGTACTACATGCATGCCTAGAAGAAAGCATCAGATGTTCTGGATGAACTGGACTATAGGTGATTGTGAGCTTCTATGTTTTTGCTGGGAATTGAACTGAGGTGAATTTCAGGAGCAGGAAGTGCTCTTAACCACTGAGTCATCACAGAACAAATTTTTAACACACTAAACAGCTGAGAATCATTAGTGACTATAATTTTGATCATTTTTAAGAAGCAGAGGTATGTTTCTGTTTTACCAATCTGGAATGGACCGCATGGAGTGATCATTGAGCTTGACAAAGTTCCATCATTTCAGCATTGAAGACCTCACTTCTCCAGAACCTTTTTGTTTTTATTTTTATTGATTCTTAATGTTAATGCCTTTCCCTTTGGGAAAATTTGTGTGGGCTTTGGAAAAGGATTTAAAAAGATGTGTAAAGCAATAGCCTCTCTAAACAAAATATCCTTTGGAAAAAAATCCCTGCCCCCTCAGAACCAGAACTTCCAATGTACACTTCTAATTATACCAAGAACTGGAAAGTTAGAGATTTACAAGACACACTCGATCCCATGGATGAAATGCCTACAATTCAGATTCAGAGCCTGGGCCATTAAGGGCAAGAGTTCATTCTCTGTAATAAATACAGAGGAATCAGAAATGTACAATATAATGGGGAAAGAATAAGGCATCAGGACCTTCCCTTTTGGGAGCATTATGAGGGGAACAGGTCCATATGGTAAGATTAAGAAAATTGTAATATAGTGTCTGTTCTCCAGAAGTCCTTTCCCCAAAGTCAGGCATTTGCATAAGGGTCTTCATTTCCTTAAGGGCTTGAGGAAAGTTCCTGCTTGATAAAGCCATCATTCTCATCTCTAGCAAGAGGAATTTCAGGCTCTTCCATTAACATATGACTGGTACCTATTGTCAAGGTCAATTCTAGATTCCTCAACCCTTAATCTTAAACCATATCTCAGCTCACATGTCTCTTGTTTCCAGTTTAATCCTATGTGCAACTATAGAGTATAAAAGGTGTAGTATTTTTTTTAAATAAATGCCTACTGGCAGTCATTCTGATTCACCCTCAGATCATGTGTCTCCCCCTCCAAACCTCAACCCCCTACAGCAACTTCACACATCCTCTTTGGGACCTGAACACTAACTTCGGCCCTAATCAGTTAGAATACACAATAGGCATTAGATGTAGGCAGGGGTGATGAATTTGCACTTTAGAGTACTGGAAATAACAGTACTGGATTAATTGTATTCTTTACAGAATTAAGTTATGAGGTAGTACTCAAATTACTAATTACTACCACTTTTATTAATGTAGTACATGTTTGCATTCAGGATTTCAGAGTCTTATAGCTGTAAGGATTCGGTCCTTAATTATGTCACCAGCCTTCGAAGTTGTCCCAGCCTAAAAAGCGGGTGGGCCTTCTGTGCGCCCTTCCACTTCCCTCTTTCCTTTCTGCTCCTTCCTTCCATCTGTCTTCTTCTCTCCCTCTCTGTCTCTCCCCCTTCCCTTTCCTCTCTCTTTCTCACCCTCTCCTTCCCCCTCCCCAATAAAGCTCTAAAAGGTAACCATGGCTATGATTCTTTTAATCAGCATGCTCCTCTGCCAGCATGGCCTCCACGGGCGGCAACCAGCCATGAGGAGCAGCGCTGCAGAATAAACAGCATTGGTGCCGAAACCCAGGATAGACCACTGAGGACCTGCTGATTGCTGCTGCTTGCCACCTCCTCCCCCATCCAGCGAGACTGTGAGCGCACACGCGTCTCTCGCCTCTGCTGGACCTCTACACATCTTTCACTACTGATACCGCCATGATTCTTCACAGTGAGTCTGCCGTTCTCACAGCTGTAGTCTGAGCTATTTTCTTTGTGACCAACACCCCGGGGGGTGTCCTCAGACTCTACTGGCAATGGTAGGCACATTTTCACTCCTGACGAGGAGGCCAATGCTGTCTTGGGTCTACCAGGTGGACCAACTGCAGTGCAGCTGCAGCCCTTCCCATCCCTTGACGAAGAGGATGGCGAACTTGAGCTGATTCTTAGATCTCTCTTCACTCATGGGGGCGCCCAATATTGGAGTCTGATCCTGATTTGTTATTTTAATTTTTTATTTTTCTCTTGGCTAAAGCCATGAGACAAAGGGACGGATACATTTACCACCTACATTGGGGATAGAGGTGGGCACCGGTAAACCTGGCCACATAACAGCGTAAATCTGGTCGCATAACAGAGTCGTGGGAACTTCTGCCAGCAAACAGGCAAATAAGAGTTACTTTATCTCCAAGCTTAAACTTCTGCTAAAGTTCTAAACCCTTCTCCCTCCCCACTTCTGCATCTGCCATGTGTAACCTTTTTTGACTTCTGCCGGCAGTGGGTGGGCTCAAATGGGCAGGCTTGGGCAGTTTCTACAATTTGCCCTAACTCACCTTAACTCCACCCACTCATTACAAGCTTTCCTCTTCCCAGTTCCCTGTTCTAACTCACTGTTCAGCTAATGGTACACGACTACCACAGAATCAGAGTCCAGTGATCATCAACATCTTGTCAAACAGAAAGTTTCCAGCCACAGCCAAGAGGGATACATGTCTCCAGAGCAAAACAATGACAGACAGCATACCACAACGCCTGACTACCTCGGAAAACTCCCCTTCTCCATTCCCCCAGAGCCAACCGACATCCAAAATTAAGCTGGAAGCAGTTTTTGAGAGGAATGATGCCCCTAGTCCCAGCTACCTGCTGTTTTATAATAAAGGAAAGTCTGGGATATAAGGATTCGGTCCTTAATTACATCATCAGCCTTCGACAGTGTCCTAGCCTAAAAAACAGGTGGGCCCTCTGTGTGCCCTTCCTCTTCCCTCTCTTTCCTTTCCACTCCTTCCATCCGTCTGTCTTCTTCTCTCCCTCTCTCTCTCCCCTCTTCCCTTCCCTTTCCTCTCTGTCTCTTTCTGTCTCTCTCTGTCTCCATCTCTCTCTCCCTCTCCCCCTCTCCCTCTCTCTCTCTCCTCTCCCCTTCCCTTTCCTCTCTCTCTGTCTCTGTCTCTCTCTCCATCTCCCCCTCTCCCTCCCCCCCCAATAAAGCTCTAAAAAGGTAACCATGGCTTGTGACTCTCCTTCAGCACTCTCTTGCATTGGCACCCAGCCACGAGCAGTGCGTTGTTTAACCAACAATAGCCTTATCCCAAATTCCATTCCTGTCTATAGCATTGTTAGCTTAGTTAACAGTGTTTAGTGATCTTGTCTCTACATAATCTTGTTTCTACTATGGTACTGGAGATTAAGATTTAGGGCCTTGATCACATCAAGCAAGTGCTCTATGCCTGCACTCCATCCCAGCTCTTTGCTGCCCTTTGAAAAGTCAGCTGTTACTCACAAGTTCTTCACTTATTTTTTTTTAATCATTACTTCTTCACTTATTTTTTCTTTTTCTTTTATTTGAAACAGTTGTTAGGATTCTGTACATGTGCAGCTCCAGGTCTTGTCTGGCGCCTTATTACATCATCAACAGAAGACTGCGTCCCGGCCTTAAAGCTGGACATGCACCTCCACACTCTCTCTGAGCCTCTCTTTCTGTTTCCTCTCTGCCAGGCCTTGCTTCTCCATCCTATCCCTTCTTCTTTCTAATAAAGCCCCTTCTAACTCTGGTAGCCATGACTCGTGACTCTTCTGCCGAATAATCAGCGCCGTTTATCCTTTCAATGGTATCTTACCATGTTGTCTAGGCTGTCTTGGAATCCACAATCCTATCTCTGCTTTCTGATACTGGAATTACAGTGTATGCTAGCAGGCTTAGTTTATTTATTGTTTTACCTTCTAATTGTGAAAAAAATGAAGATTCTGCTGTTACCTGCCTTTAGCTTCATTTCTTTCCACTTTACATTTGTGGCTCTGACTTAGAAAGTAGTATTACCAGAAAGTTTGCAGCAAAAGTTGGTTTCCTGGTAGCTGTACTTCCTGTCCCCAGCACAAAGGTGGTCCTGAGTTCTCCTTTCCAGCAACCCAGGTGACCTATGCTTCTGGCAGGAAGGATGGTGTCCTCTTCCTAGGGCACCTGGTTCCATGTGTCCTTCCTTCTCCTGAGACAATTCTTGCCCTGCACCCTGCAGATTTCCTACCCTATGTAGGCTCTCTTCCAAGGCCTCCTCAACTGCCCTGCATAGACAGCCCTGTTTTCCTCCTGTGGCTTATTCACTAAATCTCTGCCACTGTGCCTACTGAGTGATTAATTAACTGCAAAATGAATCATTTAAAAATTTCCATTCTTTCATCTTCTAAACTAGAAGTGGAAGAAATAGCACTAACAGCTGAAACCAAACTTGGGGTCTTGCATGCTTGGCAAAGGTCTTATAACCTACTTCCTCAAACCAAGTGAACACAGGCAGGACATTAGAGCTCACCTGCAGTTGAATAAAGTATCCTAGAACCCCATGGCACTGTTATGCCCAGATCGCAGGGACCCCAAAAGACCACCATGGAGACTTAATCCCATATGTAAAAATGAAGAGTCTTTGCTATCTTCAAGTTCTGGGCTGGGTTTCTGTCTGTCTGACACAATGGTGAGAGCAGAGAGCCCAGAGCCCAGGCAGGGTAGGGTTTCTATCATAGCAGAGGTTGGGGTGAGGGGATTTCCAGGGTACAGGACCCTGACTGACTGACATTTGTCTAGGGGTATAGGGAATGTTTGGAATGTCAGGTATTTACCCTGAGATGCAAGTGCCCCCTGGGCAGGGTCAGGTCATGGCTTCTGGATCTGGGTGTTGCCTGCCAGTAAGCCTGTCACAGAAGCTATGTCTGGTCCTGTAAGCCTGTCATGGCAGCTGTGTGGTCAAGCTGTTTTGGACTCCCCTACACCAGCACTTCTGAACATTCGCTCTTACCTGCTATACTGTAGTAAATGCCTGGTCTGACTTATCCAACTCTTGACAGGTCAAATGTGGTGGTAATATGACTATAATTCCAGCTCTTAGGACAGCAGTTCTCAACATGTGGATTGAGACCCATTGGTGGTGTGGAGTGTTCAATGACCCTTTCATGGTGTGTGGGGCGGTGTTGCATTTCAGGTATCCTGAATATCAGGTATTTACATTGCAATTCATAACAGTAGCAAACTTTATAAAGTAGCAACAAAAATAATTTTATGGTTGGGGTCAGCACAACATGAAGAACTGTATTAAAGGGTTGCAGCATTAGGAAGGTTGAGAACCATTGTCTTAGGAGGTGGAGACAGGAGAATTCAGAATTCAAAATTATCTTACATAGTGAGTTTAATGAGACCCTGTTTCAAAAGGATAAAATGACAAGTATCAATTAACAAAATTTATCCCACATGAGATACATAATATCCACAATATATGAGTGGCAGCACACTAGTACCCCTGCTTACAAAAAACTGGTCAGTAAACAGATTCCCTGCTGTTTATTTTTGTCTGTTTGGTGTTAGTTTTTGTCTCAGCAAAGTTTTGGCTCACTCTGATTTGTTCAACCTTGGGGAGTGAATGAAGCTCAATGAATATTGTCACAATCACGTCTCAGGAAAGTTTTTCCCCCCCAAACCATATTAAAAGGTGTTTTCACTACTTAGTAGTAATATGTCAATAAAGGAACTCATTTTTTTTTTTTTTTTTGAGATTTAAAAGGACTGTTTATTTTTACTTTTTTTTTTTTTTTTTTTTGAGACAAGGTTTCTCTGTGTAGCTTTGTATAGGTTTGGAGCCTGTCCTGGAACTCACTCTGTAGCCCAGGCTGGCCTCGAACTCACAGAGATCTGACTGCCTCTGCCTCCCAAGTGCTGGGATTAAAGGTGTGTGTCACTACTGCCCAGCTATTTTTACTTTTAATCCACTTGGCATTCCTTAGGATTTAGTGATTTAATTTTTTTTATTAAGAGATTTCCTATTCATTTTACATATCAACCACAGATTACCCTGTCCTCCCTCCTCCAACTCCCCAGCCTTTCTCCACAACCCACCCCCCATTCCTACCTCCTCCAAAACAAGGTTTCCCATGGGGAGCCAGCAGAGGCTGGTACATTCAGTTGAGGTGAGTCCAAGCCCCTACCCGCCCCTCCTCCGCACCAAGGCTGCACAAAGTATCTCACCATAGGCACCAAGTTCCAAAAAAACCAGCTCATGCACTAGGGACAGGTCCCAGGCCCACTGTCTGGGAGCCCCCCAGACAGTTCAAGCTAATCAGCTGTCTTGCTTATCCAGAGGGCCTAGTCCAGTACCATGGGCTGTATATAGGAGGGCTACTTATATTTTTTTGAGTTAATGTTGTATCTTGCCACATTACTGAAGGTGTTTATCAGCAATGGGAGTGAAAGGAACTCTTTTAAAAAATAACTTATTTTTAGCCAGGCAACAGAGGTGCACATCTTTAATTCTAGCACTTGGGAGGAAGAGGCAGGTAGATTTCCAAATTTGAAGCCCGCCTGCTTTGCAGAGTGAGTTCTAGGAAAGCCGGGGCTACTCAGAGAAACCTTGTCTCAAAAATAAAATAAAATAAAAATTTATTTATCCACAAGTAAGAAAGATTAAATTATATCCTCATTTCTTTTCCTGCACAAAAATGAACTCCAAATAGATCAAAGATTTTAATGTAAGACATGAAACCTTAAAACTGATGGAAGTAAATATCTAGGTTGCTCTGCAAATAGGGCCAGCATTTGACAAGTGTGATATCATGAAATTATAAGACCTCTACACAGAAATGCAAGCAGTCAAGAGAAACTACCCTTTTTACATGCATAATTATCTCAGATCAGTGTAGCCTGTCATCTCTGTCAGATACATGTCCCCTATAAGGGTGGTGTGTGCAGGCAAGCATGCTATGTCTACTTATATCCAGACCAGGCATGCTGAGGCTGCTAACCAGCAGAGGGAAGCTATTGCTCCCTAGTCCCGAGCTCTAGTTCTGGGTCAACTGCTCTCTTTGTTTTCCTCCATCTCTGCTCCTGAGCTCCAGTTCTGGGTCAACTGCTCTCTTTGTTTTCCTCCATCTCTGCTCCGGAAGAGCCTGCAGACTGTGAGATGCCTGTGCCCTTCTTCGGATGCTGCTTCCCATCAGCTGCCTTCCTGGGGCAGCTGGATGGGGCTCTTTCTTGAGGGAGCAGATCTGCAGCATAGAGCTGAGGCCTGTGTCCACTGCTGCCCATGTTAACTCTATGTGTGTTGCACATGCACATGCTTGATTGCCCCTATGTGTAAATAAGTAAAATACGAGAAGCAGACAAATTATTTCTTACTTTGTTTACTGTTAGTCAACTAAGAATTGCCCATATTCCAGAACCAGGTGATTCCCCCATTCCCCAGCCCATCTTCAGTAACACAGTACCAATGGCCCTGTCATCACTAAAGGCCAATGCAACATGTTCCCATTGTCACCACCATTGAATTTTTCCTATGCACATGCTCCACATCCCCTATACATCCTGTGCCATCACAGCCCACTCTGTCTCTGTCTCTGTCTCTCTCTCTCATGTGGCAATCTTTTGCATTCCCCACACCATCCCCCATCCCCATTAAATCTTTTAAGTCATGACCATTGTATAGTGTGATTGTGTGTATGTGTGTGTGTGTGTGTGTGTGTGTGTGTGTGTGTGTGTGTGTGTATGGCATTCCTTGGCCTTGACTACCAAGGTACTATTTCACTGAAAAACTCTTTCATAGTTATCATGACTTGGATAGGTTCTTCCAATGTTTGTGCTCCTTCTGAGGTCTGAACCACCCAGAGACCCTACCTCTCTATTCCACCCCAATCAGATTCACCTCCTGGCCCACAAATTGCTTGGGCAGTGGCAACATTCTCCTGAGTCCAAGGAAGTGACTGTTGATCATCTGGTACCTCTCTGGTACTCTAGAGGTAGAGGAACCTCAGCCATGGTATTTAAGGCCATGTTGACCCCCTTCACTAAACCCAATCTGGGCCCTTTCCCTAGGGTGAGGCTTCATTCCTGAGTTTAGCTTTTTGCCTTCTGGATTCACTTAAAAGCCCTGGTACCAGGCACCCTGTCTCCTCTAGCAGTACCTTTGGCCTCCCCATTGAGTGCTGTGATAACCCATTAAAGACTTGTGTCTTCCCTGTTCCATCCTTCCTGAATCTTGGTGATTCCCCCTCTACAGGGTTAGAATCTTCCTCTCTCTATCAACATAGGACTGATGTTGTCTATACCTTCTGGATCCCCTTTGGGATGCCTCTTAGAAAACCTTCTGGCCTCTCCTTCTGGCATCCAACCCGAAAAGTCCCAAACTTTCACTTTTGCAATCAAATCTGGCCTCAATATCCCTTAGATAATCAATCCAAATGTGATTGCCTAAGGGCATCCTAGATCCCAGTATTATTCTGGACTCTTACAAATACTGCAAGTGATGGGGGTAGGTATAAAGAGTTTCCCCACTCCCTATTTCTCTTTTCTCCATTCCAAGTCTGGTTTGCTTTTGTATGGTCTCCCCCGCCCTGCCCCTGTTCCCTGTCCTACCCCCTGTAGTGGGTAGCTGTTTCAGCTTTGACCTTGAAGCACTGCCCCTAGTGAGGCAGCAGGTAACTGCTACATCTGTCTATGACCTGTCCCTGGGGCATGGCCTTTTTGGGCCTTTAAGACCTGGGATTCATATGTGCTGGCCTCTCTTAGTTCCTTGTGATCTTGGATGCTGGATTGCAGACCAAGTCAGAGTTCTCCACAGAACCACATTGGACTACAACTAACCTCTCCCAGATTCTATAACTGACCACTTTACTAGTTATAAGTCACCCCAAAATAAACATTTTAACAACCAGATAAACTATGTGGAATTGCCTTATTAATTGCTGCTTTATCTGGTGTCCATGTGAGGCAAGCTCCAAATTCCTGCCACTCCTGGGGATCCAGCACTTCACAAATGCACAGGTACTTCCTCACCATCTCCCAATTCACAGGCACCAGTTACAATACTGTTGCTGGGTCTACTACTGAATGCTAGCATGAGAAGACTTGCCCCATCTCAAGCCCTCTGCCCCTGGCCAGCCACAGGAGGTCCACCTGCCTCCGCTCCAGGCCTGTTGGCCCTGGACCAGCCCCATGACCACCCCTGGCTACTTACTGCCCACTTGTCCACTGCAGGTACTTTCACTACCCTGGCTCACTGTGTGTCGCTAAACCTGCACCCAACCCAAGCCGTGCCTCAGGCCTCACTAAGCTACTGGCTTCACTGCAGGAGCTGCATGGCACTGGTACCAAAGAGCCCCTCCATAGGCAGTCCAGTTCCATTCACTGTGCTAGGGAACAGCTGTGTCCAGTCCCAGGGCAAGCTTAGCTTCCAGACCAGAGGTTATATCTGTGTGAGTGAGCCACTGAGATCAGTCCTTGGCCACAGCTCACAATCTTCCCTGCTTTACCTTGGGTGCCATTATCAAGATTGCTCTGCAGCCTATTTAAGCAAAAACAAGCCAAAGTCTTCAGTGGGACCTGCTTTAGTGCTACACCAGTGACACCCGCTACCCAAATAACACCACTACACCTAAAACCACCACAAGGATGGTAATAAAAACAAGCCAGTATTTCATTCCAGATAAGAGTACTTGATAATTTTATACCTTAAAACTGATTAATAAGCAAACAAATTAATGAAATTTCCTTTAAAATTTTTGAATATTTCTCATAACATGGTAGAAAATATTCCTTACAAGAATTTAAAAACTTTTTTGCCTGTAGGATGAGTGACATTTTACAAGAAATGTACTTCCTTCCTGGGATGTATCTGGCATGAATCATTTTGGCATTTACCATAATATTTCACATAGCATTGAAAAACCGGTTTAATAATAATAACAAAGATGAGTCATTATTGGGACTGATACAGGCTTTAGAAGGTAGCAACGACAACTTACATAAAAAGATTCTTTCTCTGGAATCTGCTACCCAGGTTTACAAGGTAGCAATAAAGACTTAAATAAACAGATTCTTTCTCTGAAATCTGCTAACCAGGCTTTACAAGGTAGCAATGAAGACTTACATAAAAAGATTCTTTCTCTGGAATCTTCAATCCAGGATTTACAAGGTAGTAATAGAGACTTAGATGACAGGCTCCTTAGTTTGGAATCTGCTAACTTACTAGAAGAACTTCAGTCCATTAATAATAAATGTATAGCCAGATTTGATTTTATTGATAATAAATATGAATACTTAATGGATAAAACAATAACTCTTCATGGTGAAATTGTTGCTGCTCAGACACTTTATAAGGAAGAAAGATTATCATTAACTGATAAAATAAAGTCTATGGAATCATGTGTATCAGAAGAACATAAAAGGTTGCATGATTCCGTGAGAAATCTGGAATCCCTTGCAAAAGAGGAGGTTCACTCTGAGACAGACCCTAGGTGTTCATTTGTAAGCCCTGGAAAAAACTCTCAGGATGACAAGGGACCTAATAAGCAGAAGGGCAAGACCATACAGGTCATAACATCTCCAGATGACTCTCATACAATGGCTTATCCTGTCATCATCCATGAGAAGCAAAGAGATGATAGACACCCTGAATCATATGTTGAAATATATTACAACCTAGTCCAACAAGAGAGTTTTAAAAACATGAAGAAAGCCATAGTTATGTATGGCATACATTCAATATTTGTAAGACAGATTTTAAATTTGTGGTCCACCTCAAATAGAATCATACCAGATGACTGGAATCAGATAATTTCAGCTATTTTAGAATATAGCCAGCAGTTGTGATGGAAAAGCTGGTTGAGAGAGGAGGCTAAGAACCTGGAACAACAGGATAAGATCAGAGGGTTTGAGATCTCCCAAGACCAAATTGTTGGTGAGGCATATTCCACTGATAGGAATGTACAAGCCACTTATGATGAGCATACAATATCCATATGCCATACAGCAACTCTAAATGCTTGGGAAAAAATCCAGAACCAGGAAAACCAACTGAGGTATATACAAAGATATGCTAAGAACCACAAGAACCTTACACTGATTTTTTTTAATAAAGGCTGACCACAGCTATAATAAAAGGTATGTCAGATAAAGAATTTAGATAAGTATTAACTGAGTCCTTGGCATTTGACAATACTAATACAGAATGCAAAAGAATACTTATGCTATTTAAGGTCAGATCAGCTGCTTTGGAAGAATGGAGTCAGTATACTAATGGTGTTGAGTAATGAGGCAATTTCTAGAGGTGGAAGAAGGCTTCAGGGTAACAAATGTTTTAACTGTGGTACACCAGGTCATATAAGTAAAAACTGCACACAGGATGCTCCTAGAAGTAATACTGCCTCTAGAAATAACCCAACTGTGAGTCCCCCAACCTTCTGGATTATGTAGAAGATGCAGCAAAGGCTGACATTGGACCAGTGAATGTAGATCAACAGTAGATATATGAGGCAACCCTTTACTGGTGGGAAATGCCTCAAGAGGCCTCTTGAAGGCCCCAGATTGAATGTAGTACAAACATTTCCAACCACTGTGGAGGAAATTCCTCTCCAGGAAAATTAAATAACCCAATGTCTAATGTAAAGAACAATATTGCTATGGACGATAGAACAGCTCTGATAGATGAAACAAAATTTCCAAAGAACACAATAAAACAAGTATTTTGGCAGATTTCCATAAATGAACAAAGACTAGAGCTTAGAATTCAAATTAATGACATTGTTCTGGAGGGCCTAATAGATACAGGTGTGGATGTGACTATAATCACACCAAAATCATGGCATCCAAATTGGCCTCTTTAAGAGGTAGATGTCCAATTTCTAGGGATTTGAACCCTATCTCAGAGTTTGAGATGGGTTGAATATATAGGTCCAGAAGGACAGAGAGAAAGGCCGAAGCCATATGTGGCAAATGAAACAGTAAATCTTTGAGGCTGAGATCTGTTACAGCAATGAAATACACAGATTAAAATTCCTACAGTCTCAGAAAGGGAATACAGACCAATGAATGTTTCTAGGAATATTATTACATGCTATAAAAAACAGTCAGGCTGGACATAAACATAACAAAACTGTTGTTAAACTCTCAAAAGTACCAACATCCCTACCTTTAAAACTGATAAAACTGTCTGGGTTGGACAATAGCCTTTGACAGAGAAGAAGCTGCAAGTTTTAGAACAGCTGATTCAAGAGCAGTTAAATGCTCAACACATTGAGGAATCTACCAGCCCTTGGATTTCTCCAGTATTTGTTATTAAAAAAAGGTCCAGTAATTGGAGAATGCTGAGAGATCTGAGCACTATTAATAAAGTAATTCAACCTATGGGCTCCCTACAGGCTGGAATGCCCTTGCCCTCTCTGCTACCCAAAGAATGGGCTATAATAGTTAATGACCTAAAAGTCTGTTTCTTTACCATGCCTTTACAAGAAAATGATAGAGAAAAATTTGCCTTCACATTACCTAATTATAACAATTTGCAGTCAGTCAAGAGATATCAATGGAAGGTCCTCCCACAGGAAATGGTAAACAGCCCTACCTTGTGCCAATATTTTGTGCAAAAACCATTGGATATAATTTATATGAAATTCTCACAATCCATAATTTATCATTATATGGATGATATCTTATTTTCTGATGCAAAGTTAGGTACCTTTTTTCTTTACCACCTTCTAATGTTTAGAAAAAAATACTCAATTCATCATTTTTTACCCCAACAACAGTTCGTAGATGGGAAATGTCTCTGAATAATTTTTGAAAGTCATTAAGAGTCCATAATTGATCTCTCCTAATTTGGACATTTTGGGGTATAATTTTTTTGTAGACCTATTTTATATCCTAAACAATTAATAGAATCTCCTCTTTGTGTCTTTTTAGGAGCAATTTGTAATCCTCAACATGTCTCTAATCCAATTTTCCAAGGGTGCTAATCTTGGCCTTAATGGCCTGACTATTCTTTTGCTTGCTGCAATCATATTCTCAAAAGCCAAAGATTAAATTATTATCTGTCTAGCTTCCAAATTTGGCTTCATTCTGTTTACTACTGAAGACAACCTTTGTATGAAAGGATTCTTTGGGGCCCTGTATAACTTTTATAAATGATTTAATTTTCTTCCTTCCTTCCTCAATTCTGTCCCATGCATTTGTGACTACCATGCAGCATATAATTAGGGTTTGGTTATCATATAAACATTGTCTTTGTATATCAGTGTAATCACCTTCTCCAAGAAGCTTTTCCTGGAAAATTTCCACACCTGTAGCCCTACATCATTGTTCTATTGTTTTAGCCTCCTGTTGCCACCATGTTCTCCACTGTAATTGTGGTCTGGCCTATAGGACAGCTGTAACTAATTCTTTCTAGTCCTGAGAGATAGTTCTATTACAAGTTGACCGCAAAGTTTAACATCTGTTTTACAAATGGAGAATGCATGCCATATGATGCTATAGCTTCTTTAAATCTCCTTAAATCTAACATTTCCATTGGAGTCCAGTTTACTTGTACACATCCTTGAGCACTTGGCAGTTCTTGTAAGGTTACTGGGTAGATTCAAGTTTGCTGTCTGATAACCTGAGACTGTTCTCTGTAAGCGTATAATTCAATCCTGAAATAGGTTCACCTTTAAATTCTCCTGTCTGGGTCTGAACTTCTCTATAATTCATTTTAACAGATTTTTCTAAAGCTTTTATCTTAGCACTCATATTGACCAACCTTTTTAATGCTAAAATAAAAATGATCAAGCAAATAATATTTATAATTGATGTTACGTACATCCCATCAACGTTTATTATCCGCTCATTTAACTGTTCTACTTTCAAACTGCCTAATGTGTTATCAAACAAAAACCAAATTCCTTCCATTGTAAAAATGTTTCCTGGCTGGGCGGTGTTGGCACATGTCTTTAATCCCAGCACTCGAGAGGCAGAGGCAGGTGAATCTCTAAGAGTTTGAGGCCAGCTTGGGCTACAGAGTGAATTCCAGGAAAGTCTCCAAAGCTACACAGAGAAACCCTGTCTCAAAAAAACCAAACCAAACAAACAAAAAAGAAAAGAAAAGAAAAAGAAAAAAAGTAAAAATGTTTCCCATTTTTTTAACATGGGGAAAAAGAATCTCTTTTAACTAATTTCTCCTTTTATGATATCTTAATTGACTTACCAAGTCTGTTGACTGCATAGAACAGTAGAAGTCCAATGGAATTTCAAAGCAGCTACCTAGTGTGGTGGCAGTCCAAGATAGGAATCCAGAGAGAGTCCACCACCCACCAAGAGAAAAAAAGCCAAGGGGACTCTGGCCATGTGCAGCTCTGGCCTGAGCCTTACAGCTTAGGCCTGAGCCGGGGGTGCCTGTAAGTCCACAAGTGGCTTTTTAATGAATTCTTCCTACAATTGGGTGCCAAATGTGCATGAATTGTTAATCAGACTTATTAAATAAAAAACACAGAGCCAGATATAGGGGTGAAAAACCTGAGAGATCAGAGGAATACGGAAAGCCACACCTAATCTTACCTCACCAATTCTGCAGCTTACAAGGGCAAGCTGCTTCCTGTTTACCCACACCTATATGCCTTGCCATTCTGCCATCTAATTTGCTGTCTCTGTCCAACTATATCACTTCCTCTTCCTACCCAGCTCTGTCACATCCTCTCTGTCTGTACAGACCTCCAGACCTCCATAGTTAAGTAGAATTGGAATTTAAGGCATGTGCCACCACACCTGGCTCTGTTCTCAGTGTGGTTTTGAACTTACAGAGATCCAGAAGATCCCTACCTGCCAAGTGATAGGATTAAAGGTATGTGCTACCATTACCTGACTTCCATATAGTGACTGGCTTTTTCCTCTGATCCTCAGATAAATTTTATTGGGAGACACAGTATGTTGGGGTACACAATACATCACCAGGCCATCATGGGAATGTCTGTACAAATTAAGACTGATAATACCCCAACATATATCTCAAATAAAATGAGACAATTTTTGCTTATTACAATATAAAACATGTTACAGGTATACCACACAATCCCATAGGCCAAATAGTCATAAAAAGATCCAGTTGAACCTTAAAAGAAATGCTAAATAAACAACAGATAACAATGACTCCTAAAAATAAATTGCATAATGCTACCTAACCTTGAGTTTTCTCAATGCTGATAAAAAACCAAAAACAAACAAACAAACAAACAAACAAACAAACAAACAAACAAACAAAAAACAGCTACAGAGAGACATTGGACAACAGAAAAAACTTTGGAGCTAAACCAACCAGTTTATTTGAAAGTTGTGTTGACCTCAAAATAAAAACCAGGATCTTCCCTACATTGGGGAAGGGATTTTGCTTTTGTTTCCATAGGAGAAAAAAGCTATGAATACTATCAAAATTAATAAAAGTTTGATTCAAACAGGAGAAATGCCTTGATGAGGAGAAGTAAAAGCTCATCCACAAACGTGACGTCTCTACAAGTAGTAAAAATAATTTAACAAAGGTTGGGGCAGGGTTCTGTATTTTGTTTTTAGAGGATAATAAAAATAGCCATCTTCAGAAATCATAAGGCCTTGAATATCTAGAAGTCTACACCAGAAAGTAAAAAATCTATTGGTACCAATATATACAGGATGCCTAACATTAGGTTGTTTGATCATTACCTAACATCTGTATCTCTTTAATTCTAAAAAAAATTATGGTTCTGATTTAATTATATATCAGGCTGGCTTTGGAGTTGGAATTTGGCTCCCTCCTCTAAACCAAAACATATTGCTAAAAAAATTTTTAAGAGATTCTGTCTCATATAAGAAGAGCCACTAATGTGGGACAACAAAGAAACAAACAAACAAATAAATAAAATAAAAAGGGACTATTGTCATCAAGATTCTAGTTCTCTCCATGCTTATTCTTAATTTCTCATAATCCTGTTTTACAAGCTATCTGTGTGTTATTTCTCCTGTAGTTGTACATAAAATGGTTTTACATTAAAAAAAGGACAAATACTCTAGAATTGTATTACATGAAATATATAGAATATACAAATTCATAGAGACAGAAAGATTAGATGTTATCTCAAGATGGAAAAGAAAGGAATATAGAGCAATCATTTCCTAAGTACAGAGTTTCTGTTTTGTGTGATGGAAAAGCCCCACAAATGGACAGTAGTACCAGGACATAATATCATGAATGCAATAAATCAATACAATTAATGCAATTAATGAATATCATAAATATAGTTATTAAATGAATACTACAAATGTAATCAATGAATATCACAAATGAAATTATTGTCATGAGTGTAATTAATGAATATAATGAGTATAATTAATATCTTGAATATAATTCATGTCACTGAATTGTGAAATTAAAAATGGTTACAATTGCAAATATTATGTTCATTTAAAAATTAAGGTGGAGGGCTAGAGAGATGGCTCAGAGGTTAAGAGCACCGACTGTTCTTCCAGAGGTCCTGAGTTCCGTTCCCAGCAACCACATGGTGGCTCACAGCCATCTGTAATGAGATCTCGCGCCCTCTTCTGTATACATAATAAATAAGTAAATCTTTAAAAAAAATTAAGGTGGAATGTAATCACCATACATTATATGTTTGTATGAAATTGAAGACAGCAATGTTCTAAAATAGAAAGTGGTGATGGTGTCATGGGCCTATGAGAATGCTGAACTAAAGTATATCAAATTGTACAAACAGGGAAATTGTAAACTATGTGAATTATTTGTCAATAAAGATTTTATAAAATCTCCCCCCCCCAAAAAAAAACTCATAAAAAAGGGACCGTTGTCGTCAAGATTCTATTTCTCTCCATGCTTATTTTTAATTTCTCAGAATCCTGTTTTACAGGTCACATCATCTTTAAATCCAAACTTTCCATTTTGATATTAATAATGTTCAAGTTTTTCACTATAAAGAATAATCCTTTTCCAATAGCAATTTCTCAAGTCTCCAGAAGGAAGATGGGGCCCCACAACAACAACTCTACCCAGTCCAGAATGATGCCATAGTATTCACAAACATTACTCAATGATCAACCTTTTACTGAAAACTCTCTAAGTTAATTCCATTATGATGGTTTATCATACTACACACGTAGCCAGAATCTCAGACAACCTTATCCACTACTCTGAGACTGGCTGCAGAATGTACAGTTAGTCCAACTGAGACTTAACTATTTGAGCTTTCTTACAGAACCCCACAGAGATATTATCACCCCCTGAACAACAGGAAGAAATTCTGAGAAAACAACACCCCCTTTTCCCAAAGGTTTCATGTTTCTGAGGGTTATGAATAATGGTTATAGGGTTGGAGGTGGAAGAAAACATTGGACTTGGTATTCCCCTTAAGAAGAGAAAAAAAAGTGAATGGATAGGTATAAAATATTAAGGTAGATTATTGTATATACTAGTAAACTAATTTAGTAAAATATCAGCCTTATATAAATTGTGCTGTTATGTAATTTATACAGAACTATATTTGTTGTAATATACATATATTTCTACTATTATTTGAAATGCTTATATATTGATACAGATGTAAAATTATATTTGTCATATTGTACGTATGTTTTACCTCTGTTTAGTATATTTGGTATATTGATACATATTTAGGATTATTGTCATATTGCATATTATACTACATTCCTACCTCTGCTTTAGCTATTTTGTGTATTGTCACAATTTTTGAGGTCACTGTCCTTATATGGTACATCTGCTTACAGACTGTTTACCTTATTTATGTGAAGCCTTATTCCTTAGGTTTAGGTAGGTAAGACTTATAGATTTATAGTCACCTATGCTTGTCATCTCTATAGTTATTTTAGTTACGTTCTCCAGACTTACAGAAATATATATCAGATGGATAGGTAATCTTCAAACACTTCATAGACCTAGAGAATAGGCATTTAAATGTTTTGATAACTTAGAATTCTGTTGACGTGAGAGACAATTGCTCCTGACAACACCTATTTGATCCCACGAGAATGTTGGACTTTTGAGACATTTCAGTTTGGAAGTTTGTCTTCTTCTTGGCACAAAATGGCCTCCTACTGGGCAAAGAACTGTCCTTGCCTCAACTGCTGACAGTATGAATACTGTTCTTTCTGAATGGGTAGGACACAAGAAAAAGTGACTACTGCACTCTGCCAAGACAGGGTAAGATAGTTTTTCAAAATACCTGCTTCTGAAAATGGTCTGTCAGATACTCTAGGCCTGTAGCCAATTTGAATGCACCAACAATAATGAGAAATTTTAGGTGACTGTCCAAGGCTTCCAGTTATCTCTGTCTACTCTTGTAAGACTCCCAAAAGTTGCTTGCATCCTTCTCCCATTTCTCAGTTATTATTATATTCCTTCTCAGGTCTTTGATTGGACTGAAGACTAACAGAGTTACAATCTTCTTGTATCTTAGCTAGAACATATTAAGTATTAGATTCAGGTTCTTTAGGATAGGACACCTTTTGGAATAATCTCTATCACATGCCATTTACCTGTGTTCTGGATATCTCTGGATTTTTAGTATGTGTCTCTTGTTTGATGTTATTCTTGTTGGTTGTAGTTCCATCTTGTTTAGGTCATTACCCTTTATTTCTCCTGGACAATACTTGATTGTGGTGGTATTCTAATTGTACTGAAATGTGATTTTGATTGTATGTTAATAAATAAAGTCGCCCGGGGGTCAGAGCTATTAGAGCCATAGACAGAGTGTGGCGGTGGTGGCACATGCCTTTAATCCCATAGATCTCTGTGTGTTCAGGGATACAGCCAGCATTGGAGACATATGCCTTTAAGACCTAGGGGGCTGTATATTCAGACAGTGACGAGGCAGTCACGTGTTTGGGTTTACAACCAATGAGAAGGCAGAACAATAATACTATAAAAAAGACGTACAGACAGGAAGTAGCCCTCTTTCGGGAAGCTGGGACACCGCAGGTGGAAGGGTGAGATTTTAGCTCTGAGCTCTGACCTCTCGGCTTTCTCTTTTACATTGTTTCTGTGTTTCTTATTTAATAAGACGGTTGGTTACATAAATATCTGGCGCCCAACGTGACAAGAATCCATTAAAAACCTCTTGGCTTGGCGGCAGGTCCGCTTTCCCCGCAAGGGCGGCAGGCGGCCGGCGGTGGCAGCCGACGGGGCAGGGCACAGCAGGCGGCTGTCAGCTTCTTAGCTTGGGTCTAGGTCTGCTTGACCTCAGGCTGGACTATCGGTGAGCTGCTTGCTTAAATCCTGCTTGCTTAAAGCCGGTGCTACAAACAACTCAGACTTGCCCTGCCGAACAGGGCCCTGCCTGTAAAGCCAACGCACGTGGTCGGAGCTTAAGGAAGCCAGACCTAAGCCTTGACTCGGCACAAGAGGGAACATGTGGCTGCATTTAAACTTTAGCCAGCTACGCTTTCTTGTTCTCTCTCTCTCTCTCTCTCTCTCTCTCTCTCTCTCTCTCTTTCTCTTTCTCTTTGGATTTACACCTGGGACACTAGGTGGCTGTTTTGAAAATCCCCTCGGATTTCTACTGTTCTACGCAGATTTGGTAAGTCATAACATATCAGATATTTTAAAGGAAACTATCTAAAAGAGAATTTTTTTCCACATTAAAAAAAAATGGGTTTTATGTGTACATTGGAAGAAAATTGGTTTTTGTTTGAAATTTTAGGCAGTCTGACAATGGAACAACTATATAATATTAGTATTGGTGGAATTATGCACCTTATCACTATGCTAATCCACATTTTAATATTTAAAAAGATAGTCAATTTAAGTGCCAGGATAACAGCTTTAGAAGAACTTGTTAAACCTGTAAAAATTCAGACAGAAGAAATTAACAGTGAAGTTGTTTCAAGTCGGGATCATAAGGTTGCAGAAAGAAAGCCCGTTTTCACACAGTCACCCTTAATTTATCCTGTAACCGTACAGCAGATGCCTGATCAAATGGCTACACAAAATATTTGGGCTCCAATTGAAATGTTGGATTTAAAAAGGTTTAAGGAGGCAATAGTATCTTATGGCATGCATTCCCCATATGTAAAGCAAATGTTAAACTCTTGGTCAACATATAATAGGATAGTACCACAGGACTGGCAGGACCTTAAACAAGGTGTTCTGGAATCCAGCCAGAGACTTCAATTTCTGACTTGGTTTAAGGAGGAGGCTAAAAACATAGAAAAACAATGGAGGGATAAAGGAATACAAGTTTGCCAGGATCAGCTTATTGGAGAAGGCCAATATGCTTCAGTACAAACACAATGTTTATATGATGTCCAAACCCTAATTTTATGTCGAACGGCAGCCTTGAATGCATGGGACAGAGTTGAGGAACCAGGAAAAAAATCTGAGTCATTTACAAAGGTGATGCAAGGCCCAAAAGAGTCTTTTACAGATTTTTTACAAAGACTGGCTTCAGCAGTAAAGAGAATGGTCTCGGATTCAGAAGCTGGTAAGGCAATAATTGAATCTTTGGCCTTTGAGAATGTGAATGCAGCATGCAAAAGAATAATCAGGCCATTAAGGGCAAGATCTGCACCTATGGAAGATTGGATTAGAGAAACAATTAATGTTGAGGCTGATGAGCATGATGATACATGGGTAGGAGAAGTAATTTCAAAAGGTTTGAGGAGTGTTAGATGTTTTGGATGTGGAAAGCAAGGACATTTGAAAAGGGACTGTAGACAGGTCATTCCTAGAAAAAATGTTTCTTCAAGGAACAATGGCAACAGAATGCCCCTTCCTTCTGGAGTATGCAGAAGATGTGGTAAGGGAAAACACTGGACCAACGAATGTAGATCAACAAAGGACAGACAGGGTAATCCTTTGCCTCAGTCTTCAGGACACTCCCAGAGGGGCCTCAGGCAGGCCCCGGTTGCAAATCCAGTTCAAACCTTTCCTGCAGCCATAGAGGAAATCCCTGCTCTGAGCGATTAAATAACCAAATGACTATTGAAATAAATCATGCTGGTCAGGATGATGAAACAGAGAGAATAGAAAATTCAGGAGAAAACATAAAGAAAATTTTTTGGCAAACTTCTATTAATGAACAAAGACCAAAATTAACGATAAAAATAAATGGTGTTTTGTTGTCTGGTCTGGTAGACACAGGTGCGGACATTACCATAATTGCACCAGAATTTTGGCATCCAACTTGGCCTCTTCAGGAGGTAAACGTTCAACTGTTAGGAATTGGGACATTATCTCAGGTGAAACAGAGTGCAAGATGGCTCGAATGTATAGGTCCAGAAGGACAGAGAGGAAAATTAAAACCATATGTGGCTAACATAACTATGAACCTGTGGGGTCGAGACTTGTTGCAACAATGGAATACTCAGATTAACATCCCTCCAATCTCAGAAACAAATCATAAACTAACACATGTTACTGAGAGAAATATTAGAAGATATTATTCTAATGAGTGGTCACCAGTCATCCATATTATACAAGAACAGGGCACAATAACTGATGATCTTCCAAAGACACCAACAGCTCTACCTTTAAAATGGTTAACAGACAAGCCTGTATGGGTCCAGCAATGGCCTTTAACAACAGAGAAACTCCAGGCTTTAGAAGAGCTGGTAGAAGAACAGTTAAATGCTCAGCATATTGAAGAATCAACCAGCCCTTGGAATTCTCCTGTATTTGTTATTAAAAAGAAATCTGGTAAATGGAGAATGGTAACAGACCTTAGAGCAATTAACAAAGTAATTCAGCCAATGGGCTCTCTACAATCTGGGATGCCTTTGCCTACTCTGTTACCAAAAGGATGGCCTCTCATAGTTATTGATTTAAAAGACTGTTTCTTTTCAATACCCTTACAAGAAAAAGACAAAGAAAGATTTGCTTTTACAGTGCCTACTTATAATAATTCTCAACCGGTTAAAAGATTTCAATGGAGGGTCCTCCCTCAGGGAATGTTGAATAGCCCAACTCTGTGCCAATATTTTGTACAACAGCCATTGGAAGTGATACGTAAAAAATTTCCTAAATCTATAATTTATCATTATATGGACGATATTTTACTAGCTGACTCAAATGCAGATACTTTAGAAATATTGTTTGAAGAAGTAAAGAAAATTTTACCTTGCTGGGGATTACAAATTGCTCCTGAAAAGATACAAAGAGGAGATTCTATTAATTATTTAGGATATAAAATAGAGCTACAAAAAATTAGACCCCAAAAGGTGCAAATTTGGAGAGATAGACTACAGACTCTTAATGACTTTCAAAGATTATTTGGAGATATTTCTCATCTACGAACTATTGTTGGGGTAAAAAATGATGAACTGACTAATTTGTTCAAAACCTTAGAAGGTGACAAGGACTTAAATAGTCCAAGAGAATTATCACCTGAAGCTGAGAAAGAATTGGCCTTGGTAGAAAAGAAAGTGCATGAAGGACACGTGGATCATATTGATCCAAAGCTGGATTGCATTTTGGTTATTTTACCTTCTAGGCGTTCTCCTACTGGAATATTAATGCAGAGGGAAGATATTATATTGGAATGGATATTTTTACCAAATAAACCAAATAAAAAATTAAAAACTTATGTGGAAAAAATCTCTGACTTGATTTGGAAAGGAAAATTGAGACTTCGTCAATTAGCAGGCATAGACCCAGCAGAAATTGTCGTACCATTAACTAAGGAGGATGTTGAAAAATTACGGACAGAAAGTGAACCTTGGCAAAGAGCTTGCAGTAATTTTTTGGGAGAAATTAACAGCAAATATCCCAAAAGCAATAGAATTGATCTTATAAAGAGAGCTGATTGGATCTTGCCTCGAATTGTATGGCAAAAACCCATATCTGGAGTTTGTACATTTTATACAGATGCCAACAAAGAAGGAAAGGCAGGTTACAAATCAGAAAATTTAAGTAAAGTGGTTCAAAGTCCGTATAATTCACTTCAAAAATCAGAATTGTATGCTATTCTGTTGGTATTAATGGATTTTTCAGAACCTCTCAACATAGTAACTGACTCTAAGTATGCTGAAAGAGTGGTGTTACATATTGAGACTGCAAAATTTATCCCTGATGCTTCAGAATTAACTTCACTATTTATTCAATTACAAGATACAATCAGGAAAAGGAATCATCCTTTATATATAACTCACATTCGATCCCATACTGGTCTGCCAGGCCCTCTAGCACAAGGCAATGATGAGATTGATAAATTATTGATAGGAAATGTGCTGGAGGCCTCAGAATTTCATAAAAAACATCACGTTAATAGTAAAGGTTTAAAAAAGGATTTTTCCATAACCTGGCAACAAGCCAAAGAAATTGTAAAGAAATGTCCTACTTGTTCCTTCTACAATCAAACGCCATTACCAGCAGGATGTAACCCAAAGGGTACTCAGAGAAATGAAATCTGGCAGATGGACGTGTTTCACTTTGCAGAATTTGGAAAATTGAATTATGTACACCACACTATCGATACTTATTCAGGATTTCAATGGGCAACTGCTTTGAGTTCTGAAAAAGCTGATTCTCTAATCACTCATTTGCTAGAAGTTATGGCCATCATGGATATACCTGCACAAATCAAAACTGACAATGCTCCATCATATGTCTCTGTTAAAATGATACAGTTTTTTGCTTATTACAATATAAAGCATATTACAGGCATACCACATAATCCTACAGGTCAAGCAGTTATAGAAAGATCAAACAGAACTCTAAAGGATATGCTAAATAAACAGAAATGGGTAACAAAAACCCCCAGAAATAGACTGCATAATGCTCTCCTAACTTTGAATTTTCTGAATGCCAATGAGAAAGGAACAACAGCTGCAGAGAGACATTGGATAATAGAAAAAACTACAGAATTAAATCAGCCTATATACTTTAAGGATGTGCTGACCTCAGAATGGAAAGCAGGGTATGTATTACATTGGGGACGAGGTTTTGCTTTTGTTTCTACAGGAGAAGATAAGCTGTGGGTACCATCAAAATTGATAAAGGTTTGATTTGAACATGAGAGACCTCTTAATTGAGGAGGTGATAGTTCATCAACCAGCATGAACATTCAATTTTAAACTAACTTGTACCAGTAACACATGCCTTTTCATTTAATCAGATAATAACTTGCCAAAAAGGAACATCCCCAAAATTAGTCTTGGGAAAGGTTTTTGTTTTTGTCTTTTAGGAGAATGAAGGTTAAGGAATCTGAAGAACACTGGACAAATGAGACAACTGAAGAAAAGGGACAAATCATCTATCCCAAGAAACAGAATGAAGTGGTGTATGGGTATATATTATCTAAAAAATTTTATGTCTTCCTAAATGTTTGTTTCTGCTTTTCTCTAAAGATTTAACACTATTGGTCTTCTAATAGTCCCAGTTCAATTAAAATTTAAAGCTGACTTTGGAGTTGGAGAATGGCTCTCTCCTTCTTTAAAATCAAGCATGTTGTTAAAAGGAAAATGCAAACTCCCTGTATCATGCCAGAATAAAAGAGTCATCTTCTGCTATGGTACAGGACAAAAGCAAAATTAATTAAGGGACTATTCTATTACTAATCTCAACTCTTTGATTCTATTCTGATTCTTTAAACTTTTCTCAAAGTATAAAGTTTATATCAAAATTTACAAGATTAATATATATATATATATACATTTTAAACTTTGTTAAGATATGAATGGTCATATAGAGTACTAACTAATTCTAGAAAAAAGGCTAGCTGCATATATATGTTTTTGTGTTCGAGTCTCTTATCAGTTTTCTGCAGGAAATCATGGCCAGGCCTAACATCAACTGAAGTCTCCAGAAAGAAGATGGGGCCCCACAACAACAACAATTCCACATGGACAATAATAATATCATTAAGCTGACAAACATCACCCACAGGTCAGCTTTGAACTACAAGGTGCTCAGAGCAATTTTGAGATGACTAGCTGAGATGATCCAGTCTCAAAGACTACTTGAATAAGGACTTGAGATAAACCCTGAACTTTGGCATTATACACAGACTGGATAATGAAGGATATAGTTACCTCTCCTAGAATTTGACAATTAACCTAAAATTTTTCTTTCAGGATAAAGAAATCTTCACCCATACCCAGCAGGAAGCAATTTTAAGACTATGACGCCCACATTCCCAAAGAGGTGGTGTGGGGCGGGTGGTTTTTTGGTCTTTTTAATGGATTTTGAGTCTGGGATAATTTTCAGTATTTAGGGGGGTTGGTTACAAGTTATTGTCAAGGGTTAAGAAAAAGGCTAAGCAAAGGAGATTAGATTTAAGGTTCTTGTTTAAAAAAAAGAAAGAAAGAAAGAAAGAAAGAAAGAAAGAAAGAAAGGAAAAAGACAATTACTAATACTTTACATTGGATTGAATTGTTTTATATTGTATACAAATTTGAAACTGATATTGTTAGAAAATGCTATATGTATATTTCTAATTGTATTTATACCATTCATTTAACAATGTAATGCAAATTTCTGATCCTTGAATGTTATTATTATCAACTATTAGGATATAAAGAAATGAAAGTTAGTAGTTAGACATTACAATAGAACTTGTAGTCATATTAGATATGTTTTAAAAATTGAGCAGAGATGTTTTAGACAGGTCATCTTCAAACCCTTCAGAGATCTACAGAATATGGCATTTAAAATGTTTTAATAACTTAGAAAATTTTTCTATTTTGAGACATGTCGGCTCCTGGCAGTACCAATCTACTTCAGAGAAAATATGGGCATTGAAGAAACTGCATATGGAGTCAACTTTCATTGTGGCAAAAGTTAGCCACTGGACAACAAAGTATCCTCGAATCAACAGGACAAAAATGGACAGACAGAACACGAAACAAGGGACTACTGATTCTTGCCAAAACAAGTGTGGTTATGGCTTTATCAAAAGGCATCTTCTGAGGCCAGGACAATATGGCCCCATCCCTGAAGTGGCCTTCGCATCTGGAAAAGGTACGGTGCCCTTTTCTTCGAAGGCATCTTAAAAGGCAGAGGGCCGATGGCTTCTGTTGCACAATGGAACAGCAGCTGAAAGCTCATGCCTCTCGAAAGTAGACTGGCATTTAATAGAGGGATGTGGAGAAGAAGAGGATCCTGAGATGAAGCCATATATACACAGCTAAGAAGAATGGACAGCTGAATTTAAAAGCTGTCAACAATTTCCAGAATTTAAAATCCTGAATCATGACAGGACACTAGTGGAATTCAGATGTTTCTGGTACGTGGACTGCTCTCACCCAATGTGAGGTTGAACTGTTGACCTTGTGTACATCCTACATCACAAATGAGTCTGTCAGATACACTAAGCCTATAGGCTGAAGATGACGCCCCAACACTGCGGAGAAACCTCAGGTGACTGCCCAGCCAGCTGGCTGTTTCTGTCAACTCACAAATTTTTTGGAAGTTGCTTGCATGCACTTCCTGTTTTTATTTTTGTTAGCTAATATTATTCCCTTCTTGGGTCTCTGAGGGAGTTGAAGATTAGTTAGTTATAGTTGAAAATTAATTAGGATAGAAAGTGCATTAGATACATCTTAGATTTACCAAAATAGGATAGATAATGGAATTATTTCTCTGATTTGTCAAATACCTGGTTAGGTATTTATTACTTGTGTATATTGTATATAGTTATTATACTTTTGTATATAGTTTTTCTTTTGTTAGTTATAACCTTTTGCTTTTTTTTATTAAAATAGAAAAGGGGAAATGTGGTGGTATTCTAATTGTACTGAAATGTGATTTTGATTGTATGTTAATAAATAAAGTCGCCCGGGGGTCAGAGCTATTAGAGCCATAGACAGAGTGTGGCGGTGGTGGCACACACCTTTAATCCCATAGATCTCTGTGTGTTCAGGGATACAGCCAGCATTGGAGACATATGCCTTTAAGACCTAGGGGGCTGTACATTCAGACAGTGACGAGGCAGTCACGTGTTTGGGTTTACAACCAATGAGAAGGCAGAACAATAATACTATAAAAAAGACGTACAGACAGGAAGTAGCCCTCTTTTGGGAAGCTGGGACACCGCAGGTGGAAGGGTGAGATTTTAGCTCTGAGCACTGACCTCTCGGCTTTCTCTTTTACATTGTTTCTGTGTTTCTTATTTAATAAGACGGTTGGTTACATCAATACTTGATAATCATTTCTATTGTATATAGTTTTGCATTAGGATAGAACTTTCTTATTTAGACAGAAGGGGGAAGATATAGTGGGTAGCTGTTCCAGATTTAACCTTGAAGCACTGCCCCTAGTGAAGTAGCAGGTAACTGTTATACCTGACTATGACCTGCCCCCGGAGCATGGCTTTTTGGGGCCTCTAAGACTTGTGATGCATATGTGCTGGCCTGTCTTGGCTCCTCATGATCCTGGATGCTGGATTGCAGACCAAGTTAGAGTTCTCTAGAGAAGCACGTTGGACTGCACCTCTCCTGGATCCTATAACCAACCACTTTACTGGTTGTAAGTCACCACAAAATAAACCTCTTTTAACTACCAGATAAACTATGTGGAATTGCTCTGTTAATTGCTACTCTACCCACAACCCCCAAACTGTGTAAATGTATTTTCTTCAAGTTACCTTGATGGATCTGTCAGTTTGTTGCAAAGTGAGAGCTGGAGTGGGACCTAGCAGGAGGGGGAGAAAGCAAAGGAGTAGGCCAACACACACTGGTGCATCTCTTTGCTTCCTCCTGCAGCATCCTCTGTCTATAGCCAGGGCTCAAAAATTTCCTCTCTCTAAGTCTTCTCTCTGCTCTTCCTGTTCCCCCAGATGCCAGTTTCCTATGTAACCCAGCCAATTGGGTACCTTTTTGTCTACTATTTACTTTCTTTATTCTCTTGGCTGGCCCCTCTCTCCTTTCCCTTCTCCTCACATGACCTGGCTCAGGGTCACTCTTTTTCTGGACTCTCTAAGAGAATGTGTGTGTGTGTGTGTGTGTGTGTGTGTGTGTGTGTGTGTGTATGTGTGTAACTTGGATTCAACTCTCATTAAAAAAATAGACATACTAGGAAAACAAGAGTTTGAAATTGCAACCATGTCGTTCTTTTCAATCTTGGCTGATAACCTCATCAAGATGGAAGTAGCCAGGTGACTGGCAGCCATTTTTACTAACATTAAAGAGTATAGGCCATGTGACATAACCATCATCATCAGATGACCAAGAGGCATAGAATAACAACTGTTAAACTTCTTAGTCCTAATGAGTTCTCTAATAAAATTGTATTTTAATTTTAGACTAAGAAAGCAACGAGTCTCAAAAATATTTTTGGATAAGTATGGATTTTTGTATGATGATAAAAATTAGGTCATATTTGCTGTAACATACTATATATGTGATTCAATTCTGGTTTAGACTATATATATATATATATATATTATGATGATCTACATGATGACAAAATTTTAAGGTTATAAAGGTCTACTCAGATTAACAAAAGCTGACTTAGACACTTACACATTACTACTTATGTGTTTTTTAACTGTTCAATACAAGACTTCTAAAAAATTGAGATAAGTAACAATATATGTTTGATAAATAAGGTATATTTGATAAATAAGATTTATAAATCCCTAAGATCTACTCAGGTTCACAGTAATATTTGTCTAGCTTCTTTGTTTTTACTTACTTTTTTAAGCTTTAGCTATTTGGATAAACTAAGTCATATAAAAAAATCAACAGAAAAACCAGTGATAGTCTATGATGACGTACAATAAAAGGATCAGTAAAGTTGCCAGTTTCCCTATGGACTATATTTATCATTAAAAGTTTTATTTTGATACTAAAAGGGCTTCAATTCAAAATTATTATTTTTTAAGGCTAAACATAACAGGGATAAAATATAATGTCTTAATCTTATAAAAACTACTAACATTATAAACTGTTAAAGATATATGTAAGTCACCTTATAAATGATCAGATTCTTTTTTGTTTTTTGAGACAGGGTTTCTCTGTATAACATTCCTGGCTATCCTGGAACTCACTTTGTAGACCAGGATGGCCTCAAGCTCACTGAGATCCACTTGCTTCTTCCTCCCAAGTGCAGAGATTAAAGGTGTGCACCACCACCTGGGCATTCAAATTCTTTAATGTGTATAGAACTATACTTGTAGTCATGCTAAGAATGAATTAATTACAGGAATATGCTTTTTAGCTTCTGTGCATGTTTTTAAAATTAAGCCTAAAGCAAGTAACTAAAAACAAGCCAAGTTTGTTTAGCTTAGATACTTAACTGATAATGGTCTTTAAAACTTTTCAGAAATCTGTTGAATATAGCATTTAATGGGAGGAGCAGGAAAAGACAGAAAAAAAGCGTCCTGTGATAGAGAGAAGGGCTAGCTCTTGGAAGTAGCCCTAAGGTCTCCTCCAAAGATGATGGCACAAAACTCCACCTGGAGCTGGCTTTAAATCTGGTAAAGCCAGTCACTGGGTGAAAAACTGCTCTTCACTTTGTCTGTCACCAGGACTCCATCCTAACTGTGGACAAGCAGGATACTGGGGAGTTGATTGTTCTGCTTTGCCTTCATAAGGTCAGCTGGTCCCTCAAGTTTCTACTCCATAGCAAAGTCTGCCTGATCTTCTGGATTTGGTGCCCAAAGACTGACACTGCCCTGGGACCTCTGTCTCTAATGAAATCAAGATTACAAGACTACAAAAGGATCTAGGGTATCCAGGTATCCAGTAAGTTTCTATAATTTTTAATAGACTAGCCTATACCTCCTTCTTACTCTGGTGAAACTAATCTTTCTCAGATCTCTGATAATTAGACTAATGATAGCTTTATCAGTTTAATGACAGCAAGCATACCAACTCCTCCCACAAGGCTTCAGCTTCTTCCTAAATTCTCTTTGTATGTAAAAATCAGGCCTTAGGCCTCACCTTCCTAGAGCTATGATTAAGTCTTCAGCCTAGAAAGGCACAGTTTACCTAGCTGCTTCTACTAGACTCTGAAAAAAGATGAACTCACCAAACAAGTTTCAAAGTAACTTTTTACTATTGCTTTATTTAAAGGAACTTACTTTGTGATGACTGCTTTTAGTAATCAACCAGCTGTGTCTCATGGTAAATGATTGGATAGAAAAGAGATGTAATGTTTATGTAAGGTCTGAGGATATGAAAGCTGTAAGTTGTAAGGGTCTAAAGGGTATTTTAAGATATGCAATACAAGTTTTAAAGCTCTAAGAAAATGATTTAAGGTATATATAAAATTGAAAAATGCTTCAGATTTCTTACCCTGCCTATTCTATTATTATACTAAGACTTCAAAAGTTCAGAGTTTTAACATTTATCAATGGGATTCTGATAAACTATTAATTTAGTTCTGATAAGCACTGACACTGTTATCATAGTCACAAGCTCAAGATTTTAAATTTCTTTCAGTTGTTTTTTAAGAATAGGCTTTCAAGTCCTTCTCCTGGTGCTAAAAACATCTCTGTCAAATTTTTGTATCCAGCACTCTGGAAAGAGTGTTCATACTTTTAACCCTAAGTCATTTTTGGGTTCCCAAGCTTTTACTATGACTCAAAGGCAATGTGCATTTACTATGACTTTCTGCAATGTGCATTTCAGTACAGATTATAAACAGTGGTAATGCTAACATATCTAAAACTTTTACCTCTTTTTGTAAACTTAAAAATTCTTGTAAGCCTCAGAAAATCAATATTAATTCACCAATACAGGTCAAATGAACTCCAGATAAGGACTCCTGCTATCATTGGACTTTCTTGTCAAAATTTCTTTGGACCACCAGCCCACAAATAAGACATGAGAACTTATTAATTATGAAAGTTTGGCCTTAGCTTAGGCTTGTTTCCAACTAGTTCTTATAACTTAGATTAACCTGTTTCTATTAATGTACATTTTGCCACATGCTCTTTACCTCTCCTCAGTACTGTGTATCTGACTTGCTCTGCATCTCTCTGGTGAAATTTGTGTACCTGGATTCATCCCCACTGAGTGCCTCTCTCTTCCTGGAAGTTTTGCCTAACCTCTCCTACCTAGCAATTGGCTGTTCAGCTTTATATTAAACCAGTCACAGTGACACATCTTAATACAGTGTAAACAAATATCCCACAACAGCCTGCTCTTCCCCTCCTTGGTCAGCATTCCAGCTTTTTTGGGTCCCAAAAGATGTTGATACCCCCAGAGAACAGGAAGCAGTCTAGAGAACACAGCATCCACACTCCTACCTCACCCCTTATTTTCTTACCTTTTATCATAAACAAAAGGGAAGAATGTTAGAATCACCCTCATTCCAGAACCAGGTATTCCCCCACCCCATTCTGCCATCAATGACTTAGTGCCACCAACCTCATCATCACTAAAGGTCAGTGTGACATGTCAACAGTGTGTTGTATTTTTGCTGCATGCATGCTCCATATCCTAGTGGTGGTTTGGAAGAAAATGACTCCCAAAGGGAGTGGCACTATTAGGAGGTGTGGCCTTGTTGGAGTAGCTGTGGTCTTGTGGGAGGAAGTGTGTCACTGTGGGGGTAGGCTTTGAGTTCTCCTATGTTCCTCCCAGTATCCCAGTCCACTTCCTGTTGCCTTCTGATTAAGACATAGCCAGCACCATGTCTGTCTGCATGCTGCTATGTCCTGCCATGATGATAACGGACTGAACTTCTGAAACTATAAGTCACCATAATTAATTGTTTTCTTTTACAGGATTTGTCCTGGTCATGGTGTCTCTCCACAACAATAGAAACCCTAAGACATCCCTATAAATACTGTACCATCATAGCCTGGTATTCTCTCTGTCTCTGTCTCTGTCTCCCTCCCTCTCTCCCTCTCTCAGTGGCAGTTTTTTGCATCTCCCCCAATAAATGTCTTGCATGAAGTTTGTTGTGTAGTGTGATTTTTGTGGCATTTCTTGGCCCCAATGGCTGAGTTAATCTTTCAGAGAAAACCTTTTATATTTACCCTTTACTGTGTTTTCTTTGCTGCCCTATGGTGTGACACAGAGAGTCCTGACCCTGTGATGTTCCTGCCTCAGTCTCTGCAGTGCTGGGATCACAGGTATTGGTACCACTCTCAGCCTTTACCAGTTTTTCACTTGGCAGAATACTGTTTGAGGCTGAAGATTCACAAAGAAAGTCATAATTTCTTTTAAAAGAAAAAAAAAAAAAGGTCAGTTTTAAGGCATCTCTGAGCTGCCAGAATGACTGGGACAGATATTGCCTACTCCAAGTCTGCAGTCTGGATGTCACTCTTACATGCTGCAATTGACAGTAGACCTCTTACCTTGTTCAAGAGAAAGAATTGCACAACACTCCATTTTGTTGAGAAGAAATAGTGTCTGAGCTCTGTGAAGGCAGCCCAGGCCAGCTATACTATGGCAGTTATTTGGAATGACTGACAAGACTTTCCCTGTGAAGAACAAAGCCTTAATGACACTCAGGCCATAGGTCTCTGAAGAAGCCTGAAGCAGATGTCACAGTAAACAAGACATTGAAGTGTGAAGTAAGGACCCAAATGGAGGTCTGGGTGCTGAAACAGTTTAGGTCTTCTTTCCCTCCATGTATTCGGAAAGGACAGTTGAACTATTTTGAAGAGATTTTCTTTTCTTTTGTGGGTGTATATAATTTAGGAATAGGAAGAAGCAAAAAATTTAAAATGTGACACAACTAAGAGAGCTAAGAATTTGGTTCAACTATATGATTTTAACAAATGACTTTGATAGTTACTGTCTTAGTTGAGGTTTCTGTTGCTGTGAAGAGACACCATGACTATGGCAACTCTTATAAAGGAAAACATTTAATTAAGATGAAAGCTTACAGTTTCAGAGGCTCAGTCCATTATCATCATGGTGGGACATGGAGGTGTGCAGGCAGACATGGTGCTGGAGAGGTAGTTGAGAGTTCTATATCTTACAGGTAATAGGACGTGGACTGTCTCACTGGGAGTGGCTTAAACATATATGAATCCTCAAAGCCCACTTCCACAGTGATACACTTTTTCCAACAAGCCCACGCCTATACTAACAAAGCCACACCTAATATTGCTACCCCCTTTGGGGGTTATTTTCTTTCAAACCCCCACATTTTATATATTTTTGTAATTTCAACATCTGAGCATCTGCACTATTTTTTCTTTAAAGTGATCATAACTAATGTTAAGGAGGAAAGCACAATTACATACCGCTGTGTTTTTTAAAGCTTCATATAGCTTATGCTGGCTTATGTTCAAACTGAGGATGACTTTGAATTCTTGATCCTCCTGCCTCCACCTCCTGAGTGCTGGGATTACAGGACTGCACCAACCTGCACCACTATACCCTGCTCCATTAGCTTTTAAAAAGTGATTTGTGGACTGGAGAGATGGTTTGGCAGTTAAGAATACTGGCTGCTCTTGCAAGCAGACCCAGTCACCTACATGGAGGCTCATAATTATATGTAACTCCAGACCTCCTTGGCTACCAGACATGCATGTGGCATTCAAAAATATGTGCAAGTAAACATATGCATAAAATATTTTTTGAAAAGATGCTTAACTTTTTTTGCCTTTTAGTTAATCAAACTTTATATAGTCATAGATAACTCCAGATTTGTACACCTTTTAAAACTGCATTGAGAAAACATTCCATAATAATGTATTGTTGATATTTTCTTTCATTTAACCAATTGAAAATGAAAAAAAAAGATGTGACAGCTGAGAAATATGAAACTATTTGTCTATTAAAAACTATTATAGCTCGAGGTAAAACAGTGAGATGAAGAGACTTCTGCAAACACATAGGACTTGTTTACATTTTGATTGTAGTTTAATAATTTGCTGATTGTGTTATAATCACAGCAATATTGTATTTTAATCACATGTGTACATTTGGCTAAGCAGATTAATACCTTTAAATCACAGTTTTATTTATTTATTTTTGCTAATATAGAATCAGTTCCTTTTCTGTCTCTGCTCCAATAAGGAAAATCATCAGTAAGCATGGTTTTAAATCAATTGTTTTTTGTAAACTCCCTAGCCACATTCTGCTTCTTACCTATTAAAGACACCATCCTTCACAAACAGGAGAACAATAAAGAAAATTCATAGAGTAATATAAAATAGATTGGAAGTAAGTCCAAAGCAGGAACCTGCAATGTTATTTGTGTGACTGAAATTCACATTTACTGGAACACAGATTTGCCTCATTGCTCCTAAACTGCATGCTTTATTTTCAGAGTACTTAAGCTGTCAGACTTTACATGGGTCTGCATTTAGATGGGCTTTGCACACTAGGACACAGAGGGCCTCTTCACAAAATCCTTTAAGGTCTGCACACAAAGTTGCAAGATTTAAAGTGCCCACGTTTAACCAATTTACTACTTTTTAACTTAAAAAACGGTTTTATAAGCTAGCAAAAACCCAAACAAAACCTCCAAATTCTATTGCTCAGACTATCTGTGTATTTTAAAATAAAATATAAGCCATATACAAACAGTAGACATTTTTCAACAATACAGAATGACTTGAAGAGGAGGGAAAATCCTTCCCATTCATTCCCACTTCACTCTTTCTACAAAGCTACCATGTCTTTAGGTTCCTCTAACAGTTTTCCTTATGCCTTTCCTATGGGGACAAAGAGTGGAAGCCATTGATTGACATGTTAACAACCTGGAACAATGGCTAAAGCCCTGTGACTCTCCTACTGGGGGTCTCGACTGGGGGATGGACATGGCTCCAGGGAGCTGAATGAGATTGAGGTAAATTCTGATTCAGATGTTGGGTGGTGTGCCTGCATGGTGTGTAGCTCTAAGACTGTTGGCTTAATCTGCTGACAGTCATCAGAATGGATTCATTTTGTCAAATCCTTATAATAGAGATCAAGAACAGTTACATACCTGGAGAAGTATGGATGGAAGATCTCAGAAAAGACATGAGCACAGGAAGGTGCCATAGGTTGAGTTCATGAATCTGGGATCCAAGTAGACCAAGAAGGAAGGCAGAGGAAAAGAAGGAACTTTTAAAGACAGTGTGACTTTAAAAGTTGTACTATTATTTATCTTGTGATATTAAAGTTAAATCTTGGAGACAAACAAGAAAGGAAATGCTGTGGTTTAACAGGGATGTGTTTGTGTGTCAAATTAATAAGGGGTGGACTTCTGATGTCTAATCTTGGTTGTTAGTTCCCCAGTTGAGGAATTGCTTCCAATTAATTTTTCCTTTGGGGAAATTGTTTTATTTTATTTTCTCTTAATTGAAAAATAATGTTTTGGAGTTAACCTGATAGGTATGGGTTATACTAGAAGTACTGTCTTTGGCTATCAAGATTAAGTTTTTTCCACTATCAGCAGGAATATTTTTTCAGAGGTAAATTGACTTATGAAATAGGAAACATTTCTTTCTATCTGAGCTGTGATTTCATTAATACATAAATTTAAATTGAATTTTATCACTTAGTTCTCAAAGATATAAGCAGTGATTTCATTTTCATAGATGAGAAAGCTAGGTAAATGAAGCAATCCAAGGCTCAAAGTTATACAACTAACAAGTGGTCCTCCTAGGTTTTGTTCTACCAGAATTGCTTCACGCTGTTAAAATAGAATATTAGATACTGGATACTTTATAATTGAAATATTAATTTCTTGTAGTTCTGAAGATTGAGAATTACTAGACTGAAAGTCTACCTCTGGCAAGTGCCTTCTTGCTGTATTATCCTGTGGCAGAAAGAAGAATAGATGAAGGGAGGCAAAGAAAGCAAGAGAAGGATGAAAGAGGGGAGGAGGGTGTAGGAAAATATAAAGCCTTTAATATTTTGTTTTATGTTAAGGTCTCATATAGCCTGGGCTAACTGTAACTCACTGTGTGGCTCAGCCTGGTTTTGAATTGATGTTTCTTTTGTCTTTGTTTCCTATAAGCTAGGAGTACAGGCATACAGCATAATGACCTGTAATTCTGATTATTCTTATAACTATCATTACAATAATTGCATTGCTGTGATTGTGGCAATAATCTGTTTTTGAACATCTGCAATCATGACCACATCAGTTCTTCTTATAAACTTCTTTGTTTTATACTTGTTTTGAGACTAGTATGTAGCCCTGGAGTGGCTTGGTAGTGACTATGTAGCTCAAGGTGGCCTTGAGCTCAAGGCAATCCTCCTGCTTTAGCTTCCCAAGTGCTAGGATTATAGGTTTGCATCACTATTCCCAGCTTCTCATTGCCCTTCTCATGTCCCATCTCCTAACACTTGTTGTCAGGAAATGAATTTTTTAGAAATAAATTTTGGGGAACATATTCAGACCACAAAAGTCATCAGTTCAGTGGGCCAATGTGATACTTTGTGGAATATCAAAATAATCAAAATCCCTTTGAACCATATTATATCAGAGAGTAAAAAAGTTGGTTAGCTCCTGAAATACATTTGTGACAAAATATCTTTTTTTCTGTTTGAGTAAAGGTGATCTGCTTATGGGGTTCTTACTGATTAGTACAGAGGGCATTTTTCATTTCAACAGTTGTATGTCAGGGGCATAGTCCAGTAAGGATAGAACATGATAAGCACTAATTATATATAATTATAGCCCTCATGATTATATTGACAATAATCCCAAAGATCTGTTCATAGTCTGCATAGACCACATAGAAAAATTAGATGACTAAATTTTATATGTATCATCTGCTTTTCATCTTTCAAGTGCCAAATAACTCAACCACAGCATCTATCATCTCTATTACCACTGATTTTCTATCTTGATAGCTGTCTTATGGTCTTTATTGCTGTGAAGAGACACCACAGCCATGGCAACTCTTACAAATAAAAACATTTAATTCAGACAGCACACATAGTTTCAGAGGTTGAGTCTATTATCATCATGGTGGCAAACATGGAGGCTTAAAGGCAGAAGTGGTGCTGGAACTGAGAGTGCTACATCTTACAGGCAATAAGTTATCTAACTGTCATGCTGAATAAAATTTGAGAAAAGAGACCTCAAAGCCTGCCCCTACAGTGACACACTTCCTCCAACAATGCCATACCTCCTAATAGTGACACTCCCTTTGGGGGCCATTTTCTTTCAAACCACCACAATAGGGAAATTTTCCATTTAGCCATTCTTACCCAAATCAAGTATTTTTTTCTGAGGTTCAGACTATCAGCTCATAGTAACTTCATTAAATGACCACAGATTGCTTTAGGACCTGTAGGAGTGGATTTATCGTGTGTGTGTGTGTGTGTGTGTGTGTGTGTGTGTGTGTGTGTGTGTGTGTTGCAGGGGTCTTTATCAAAGGGCTACAGGGCATTCAAGGTGTGTAAACAGTTGAAATATGGAGCTGAGAAAAGAGTCAATTTGTTTTCTTTTTGGTGATTTAAGATTTATGCAACACCTACATAAACTCAAGCTAGACTAAACACCAGCACTGAGAGGGGAAATAGACACAAAGTTCTATGTCTAGCTGAGGAGCTTTTGGCAATTAATAGTTGCTGGAATAGGGAATTAGTTTTCTCTAATAATGTAGTCCCCTGGTAAGTCTATCACACTCCAATGGAAAGCCATGCATTCAAGAATATATGGGCAGAATAAACTGAAAAAAAAGGGAGTGGATCAGGGAGGATGTAGCAGAAGGGGTAAATGTCAATATTCTGACCCACCTCTTGAAATCCCACCCTTTGGGGCCACCCTGCATCCTTATGTAAAAGCCTCATTTTAAGGAAAACCTCCTTCCTTTCGTCTCTCTCTTCTGCTCTCTCTCTCTCTCTCTCTCTCTCTCTCTCTCTCTCTCTCTCTCTCTCTCTCTCTCTCTGCATTCCCACGAGGTGTACATACTTCTGCTTTCTCCCCCTTCTCTTTCTTCCTTGTCTCCCTCTTTCCTATCTTTCTCTTCATCTCTCTATTATAATAAACTCTCCACGTGGATGCAGCGCCTGTGTGATGGACTTTCCATACACCACCGCCTCCACTGTTTCTGCCCAGCATGTTTTCCCTCATGGGTGGGATACCCTGACCTGGCCAGCTGGGGTTCCCTACTCATGCAAATTAATAACAGTAAATATGATCAAGTTAATTCTATTAAATTCTCAAAACCATTAAAAGTTGAGGGAAAACACCATTTTGCCCACAGATATAGTGGATTCATATATACTGAGTAATCTGTCTGACTCCATTTTGAAGGTAGGAACCATTATGCTGTATTGTTAAAAATAATATTTACTGTAAGAGCTGAGTTTCATTTTTTAAAGTCCATTTCCTGGAGCCTGACATGTTCCAACCCACAGCCTTTACTTATTTTTGAGAACACCCTAACCCTTCCTAATTTCCCTCCTAATCACATGTGGACTGACTGCAAAGTGTTTTTTGAGATTTTTTTCTATACCTCTTGTTCAGTAGCAACCTCTCGCTTGCCCCTATACAATTTAGAAAGCCCCATTCCTATCTCTCTACTCTCTCTGAACCATGCCTGTTCAAAGAGTCTCCCATTAAAGGAAAGGCGCCAAAAAGCCTAGTTCTGCATTCTTGGCGGCTACTGTAGCTTCCTACCCTGAAGCTGCCAGCCGCCCAAGTCTCCACCTAAAGTGCTCAGCTTTTGACCTTACTTGGGCACAAACCCAGTTTGTGGGGGACATATCATCACCCCTCACTTACAACCTATAAAGTCTCCCTGCTTTAGTTCTTTAATTCAGGGGTGTGGCTTCTCTAGCCTGGGTCTCTGGGATTGGAGAACTCTTGTGGGAGTTGCTTTGCTCAAATAAGCCTGTTGTTATACTTTTCCAATCTGGCTTGATCTGCCTTACTTCATTGGTAGAGAAACCTATTATGGGGACAGAAAACCTTTTACTTCTTTTTTTTTTCTTTCTTTTTTTTTTTTTTTTTGGTTTTTTCAAGACAGGGTTTCTCTGTGTAGCTTTGCGCCTTTCCTGGAGCTCACTTGGTAGCCCAGGCTGGCCTCGAACTCACAGAGATCCGCCTGGCTCTGCCTCCCGAGTGCTGGGATTAAAGGCGTGCGCCACCACGCCCGGCGTAACCTTTTACTTCTTATTGTTCCATTGTTTCTCTTCTGTAAACATGCTTTGCAACTACTTTATGATCTTACTCCTTAAAATGGGTTCAGAGCTGCTCTCTTTAAATCAACTTAGGAGGCAGTTGCTGGACAGCTCTTGGGTGAATCCCAACAAAAATCAAAAGTGCTTCAAATTTGGCTCAGTTGTGGTAGTGGTCTTATTCTTGCCCAGTGGTAATTCTCAAGTAACATTTTTAAAGGCTTCATTGCAGTATGTAGTAGTACACACTTCTCGTCCCAGCATTTTGGCAACAGAGGCAAGCAGATGTCTATGGGTTTGAAGCCAATCTGGTTTATCTAGCAATTTCCAGGATAGCTACATAGTAAGACCCCATTGTAGCTTTAGTTTTACTGCCTTGCCCACAGTCAGGACAAATCTTTGTCACCTGCCAGTCCCACAGCCGCTCAGACCCAACCAAGTAAACACAGAGACTTATATTGCATACAAACTGTATGGCCGTGGCAGGCTTCTTGCTAACTGTTCTTATATCTTAAATTAATCCATTTCCATAAATCTATACCTTGCCACGTGGCTGGTGGCTTACCGGTGTCTTCACATGCCGCTGGTCATGGCGGCAGCTGGCAGTGTCTCTCTGCCTCAGCCTTCCGCTTCCCAGAATCCTCCTCTCTCCTTGTCCCACCTACTTCCTGCCTGGCCACTGGCCAATCAGTGTTTTATTTATTGACCAATCACAGCAATTTGACATATAGACCATCCCACAGCAACCCGTCTCAAAGAAAAAAAAAATGTGTAGCTCTTTCTTTCAAGGATGTGCCTTTGGCAGTGGTCCCCTTGCTAGCATGTATTTCTACATCCCAATAGAGAAAATGTTCTTTGATCCCCTCAGGAAGAGAAGCAGGGCAAGTAAGCAGGTCATGAAGTGAGGCATGCATTCATTTTGATAGTTCATAAGCCATAATGGAATCCATGTTTCAATAAACTGACCAAAGACACTCTCAGAACTACTTAAAACAGTATAAGCAAGCACATTAAATATGGACTCTTCAGCAAGTGTAGACATTTAACTCCATATAGTGTAGTGATATCTTCTCTTTGATCTAATTTTATGAAAATTCATTCCCATGTAGATTCTCAAGCCTTATGAACTATAAATTAGCAAATTCTTGCAATTACTTTGGGTGTATGAACCATTTTCTCCAGAATCAGACTTTGCTTTTGTTCCAGGCTTTGCTTATGCATGGTTCTAACTTTGAATCTTCAGATAATGGTAGGCTAGATTGCTCTGATGGGTGGGGTGGGTTGCTTTCACTAGTAAAGCAATGAGACTTGAATGCTTCAGACTCTATTCCTTTCAATCACTGCTAAGTCTTCATTCCAGGGAGCCAGTGAAGCTATGACCCTAACTTACACGGTCATTCATAAGAAGTGTTGAGAACAGGTTTCAGGACTGCAACCATGGAGCTAGAACTGAGAACCCTTTAGACAAATGGTTATAGAAGTCTTCTGATGCTATGACCATGGCTTTAGCCAACCAAAACTTTTAATACCTGTGAGCACTCCAGGGCACTTACAAGAAGTAATTGCCGATCACAGTGCCAGTAAAATCTACCCCAGCATGATACCAGTAGCAACAGCCACATGGTTCTGTAGACACGTTATTGTGACAGGGCATAGAGGAGTTTCCAATAGTAATTTTGAAGCTCCAATGTCTGGTATGGTTAGTTTCTGCTGAAAGGAGTTCAGCCTTGCATTTAGACCTAAGGTCACAGATAGCAATCCTCCTTCTTCCTGTCTTTTCAGTGTTCAAGAAGGTATATGGCCTCATGAGTCCCTCTTCCCTCATGACTACATACCAATAATCAAAAGAATAAAAAAGTTAAAATTAATTTTTATCAGTTAGTTCAATAATTCACAATATAGTCCATATTAAAAAGTGCTTTGCAATTGTTTTTAGTTTTTAAAATCCAGAGTCCATTCAAATGTTGCAACTCCCATTTGGATGCTCTGCCTCTGTAGGAAGCACAGCCTAGAGTAAGCATTGGAGAAACAAGAACTGTTAAGCACACAGGCCTACTTTCTTCAATAGAAGGAAGAATGACCCCTGGTCACCTGGAATGCTAGAGTGAAAGTTGTCACACAACTTGGTGATCATTTGCTATTTTATTAGTGGCCAGCCTCCATCTGAATTTGCCCCAAATCCTGATAATTGTTTAGGCCCTAATACTGAGCTTTTTCTCTCAGTGAATAAAACTCATTCTGATGAAGGATATCCCATGTACAATGCAGCCCCCACCACAGAATCAATCCTTATGCTTATTACAAACTCTTCTTTTCTAGCCCCTGGCCTTCCTTGAGCACTGTTTCCCAGTTAACAGAACTCATTCTTATGATAAAGATCTCAGCTAGTTTGCTATAGTCATGTATTCTGTGAGGGAATTTCAATGTAGCTGTCTCCAAAGTTTTGTTAGGAGAATTGTTATGTAGAGACATCTCCCCCAAAGTTTTACTGTGTTTAAATATGTAAAAAAATTAAACCACAGGATCAGGCTCTCTAGAAGTTTTGATCTAGTCTAACTGTCCAGCTGTACTAAGTTTTTGTTCTCATCTCTTCACAGTTTGTTTTCCTGCTGACTGATTCCTTCAGGGACCCCCAACATCTGGCACCTAACTGTAGGGCACACAACCCTTTGAGAAAGTAAGGAAAGTTTTCTTTAAATAGAAATTAAAGGTTAGAGAATCTCAGTTCTCTCACTGTGTATGCTGCAGAGGGCAGAGATGGAGAAGTAACCCAAACTTCTTGGAAGAGCCCAGAAGATTGTTAGTGAGTTTCCAACAATTGCACATTGAGTTATTTATATTGTTGGAGTTTGATTTTGCTTTGTTCAGATTGCAACTATGCCCTGGTTCTTCCCTTTTGAGAAAGTATTTAACTTAATTTTTATTTTTACAGGAGTCCATTTTAAAAAGATATTTTTTGATTTTTAAAAAGATTGGATATTTTAAAGAGGCTAAACTTTTAAAAAAATGAATTTTTTCCCTGCCTGATCACACTTTCCTCTCCCTTCCACCTCTCCTCCCAGTCCCTTCCCCCAACTGCTCCCATCCACTCCTCCTTTCTCCTCAGAAAAGGGAAAGTTGTAGTAAGACTAGACAATTCCTCTTCTATGAGGAAAGGGTCCCCAAAGCAGGTAACAGAGTCAGAGCCAGCCCCTGCTCCCACTGTTAGGAGTCCCACAAAAAGACCAGGCTACACAAACATAACAGATGTGCAGAGGGCCTGGGTCAGTCCCATGTAAACTTTCTGGTTGTTGGTTCAGCCTCTGTGAGCCCCTATGAGTCCATGTTAGTTGATTCTGTGTTTTTTCTTGTGGTTTCCTTGGTCCCTCTGGCTCCCATAATCTTTCCTCCCTGCTTTTACAGGATTCTCTAAAGTCCATCTAATGTTTGGCTGTTTCCATCAAACGCTGGGTGAAGCCCCTTATCCAGCACAGGATACTTCTTAATGAATTGTTGGTCAGCAACATCCCAGAGGCCTCAAAAAGAATATTGGATATCTGCAGCTCTTGGTTGTCCAGAACTATATATTACAACCCCGTTGCTGGAGACAGACACATCCTTTGGAACAGGACACAGAGTACTGAATTTGGAACTGATCTGGGAGCTCCCTCCCTACTAGCCAGAGCATGCTAGTACATTGCTGGGGGAAAATCTCATGAACAGTCTTACTCAGCTGTAGACTATACTGTATACTGTAAACTACAGTACCTATCTGATAGGCAGGATATGCCCTATGCTTGATGAGTATATTGGGGGCAACCAACTTCTTTTCATTTAAAAGCCTATCATTTCTGGAAACAGTATTATCTACCTTTGAATAATCCACTTGTTTTAAGATGATATTATTATTATCATTATTATTATTATTAAATTTAAAAAGAGGTTTTTAGAAAAATTATTTCTTTGTATATGTCTGTGTCTATGAGATTGTATGCTGTATTTGTGCAGGTTCCTGAGGAGGCCACAGGAGGGTGCTAGGGTTACAGGAGTTTGTGAGCCATCTGACATGGGTGCTGGGAACCAAAACCCAGCCCTCTGGAAGAACAGATAGTACTCTGAAACACTGAGCCATCTTTCCAGCCCTAAATTTTAAATTGTATTTTTTAGTTAATAAAGCAGTAGATTTCTATGTTGCTTTTTTGTGTATCATTGGTTTTGTTGACCCCTCCTCCCCATCATCATAACAATTCCTGAATTACCTTGTCTCGCCCCAGTTTAAATCTTTTCCTGTCTACTACTCAACCATACACAGACACACAGACACACACACAGACACACACACAGACACACACACAGACACACACACAGACACACACACACACACACACACACACACACACACACACACACACACTATATCCTTAGTGTCTCTCCCCTGTTCATGATTCCTTTCTTCCTAGCCTCCACACATACTCCAATTTAAATACAGAAATCTATAAATCCACATATGAGTGAGAACATAAGACATTTGATTTTCTGGGTTACCTCACAGAGTATGCTATTTTCCAGTTCCATCCATTTCATGCAAATTTTATAACTCTTTTTTTTTACAGTTGAATAAAATTCTATTGTGCTTATGTACTACATTTCCATTGTCCACTTATCAGTCAATGGACTGATTCCATTCCTACCTATTTATTGTTAATAGAGCATCAATATACACTCATGTGCAAACTTATCTTGTGATGGCTTATGTCCTTTGAGATATGCTCTATTATATGGTAATTTACTGGTTTCCATAATGACTACACTGTTCTTCCCTCCTACCACCAATGTTTAAGCATTCTTCTTTACTCAATTTCTGGACAGTTTTTCGTTATAATTTTTATGTGTATTTTAAAATTAATTATTTTATGTGTACAAGTGTTTTTTTTCATGTATGTGTGCACCTGTGCATGAAATTCCTGAGGAAACCAGAAGAAGGCATCATATATCCCCTTGGACCGGAGTTACAGTTATGAGGGAATTGAACTGTGGTCTTCTGGAAGAACAGCAAGTGCTCTTAACTACCAAGTGATCTCTCCAGCCCTCATTGTGTTCTGGATGATAGCTGTTCTAACTGGGGTGTGGTGGAATCTTAAAATAGTTTTAACCCAAATTCCCCAATGGTTAAGGATGTTGAACACCCTTAAAAGTATTTACTAGCCATTTGATTTTTTTCTTCTGATAATTGTCCAGCGCCCGTGTTTTAACTGAGTATCTGTTTCCTTGATGTTTTTGTTTCTTGAATTCCTTATATATTCTAGACACTAATCCTCTGTCAGATGTATAGCCGGCAAGAAGTCTCTCCTATCCCATGTGCTACTTCTTCACTTCAGAATCTCTATTTTCATGAGACACCATTTGTTGGATGCTGGTCTTGTTTCCTGAGCCCCCGGATCCCCTATTCTGAAAGACCTCTTCTGTAACTGTATCTTGAAGTGCACTCCATACTCTTTCTTCTAGTATATTCAAAGTGTGAGGTTCTGTGTTGAAGTATTTGGAACTGAATTTTGAATGAGATAGAAATCTACTTTTTTTCTGATACATACAGACACCCAGCCTCCCCAGTGTAGTTGGAAGTTTTCTCCGGGTCCCGCCAAGCTCCCTTAGTCCCATAACCTGCTTATAAAATAACCACTCAGAAGCTTATATTAACTAAAATTGCTTAGTTTTCATTAGCTCAGGCTTATGACTGACTAGCTCTTACACTTAAACTCAGCCCATTTCTGTTAATCTATATGTTGCCACATGTTCTGTGGCTTTATCTGTGTGTCATTAGATGCTGCTCCGTGGATGGCAGGCTGGTGTCTCCTGACTCAGCCTTCCTCTTCTCAGAATTCTCCTTGTCTGCATATCCCATCTATATTTCCTGCCTGGCTACTGATCAATCAGCATTTTATTAAACCAGTGTACAAAAGCTGCTTCGGGCCACAGAAATATATCATAAGTACTCAGCTGGTTATGACAAAGTCACTACCTAAAGGGATCAAGAAATTCCTTCAGAAGAAGCCAAATTCCAAGGAGCTTTTGGTGTTACTTGGTTTGTTATATATCAGCTGTCTTCTGTTATGAAAATCATGTGTGCCTTCAAAGTTTTCCCAATTGATTTTTCCCTAAGAAGGGCTAACAGTGTAGACTGATCACTCTCTGGAGATAGACATTCAAGGTATTTGGAGAACAGCCTCAGGAAAGGTTTCCTTCCCTCCAGCTCATCTGTTTTTCCCCTTTCAGCACTGGAATCAGATATCTCCCTTAGCCACTTTCAAGGACTAACAGTAATAACAGTCCACATGCTAGTCTCCTGATTTAAGGTAAATTCTACAAGGAGACACTGCCTATGTCAGGTGGACATTAAGTAATAGCTTTTTATACAATTTAGCTCGGACCCTCCTTTCTTACAGCCTTACTAATTTTATAGACCTCCAACTCCTTACCTAAACACTTCTAGGAATATTTAGATAAACTTCTGTGCTGACAGCTATGCTCAGCCAGAACCCTAGTTCAAGCCTCCCTGTAATTATCATCATTGGCAGCATCTGGCCAGGTCAATCCCCAGATGGAGGAAAGTACCTTATCAGAGATACCTCTGTACTCTCTAAGAACAGACTTAAGCATCCAGACTACCTGTTTGAGAAGGACTGGCAGATGTGCCAATTAAGCTTAACTTCCTCCTTTCCCAAATCTTACCTTTAGTTCCAGATCTCCCTTTAACTATCACCAGAGGCATCTAGCTGTACACAGGTTGCCTAGCGACCAAGCACACTTTCCCCCATCCTGCAGAAAAATGGCAGATAGCTTGGACAGATAGGAGCCACAGGAAAAAAGAAGGCAGTTTTATTTTCTCCCACTGACCTAGTAACTTATAGCTTCTTAACATTTTCTACCAATCACATTTAAGATTATAGTTGAGCACATAAGATCCCTCTTCTTAGATATTACCCAAATTAGCCTCTAGTTAATTCATTTCCTCACTGGTCACTTCCCTTTGGCATTGCAAATGATAATTAACAGTTATTGCCCCTCTATGTGATTCTTATCACCCCTCCATTTGACCCTGGAAGGCTGGCTTTGCACTGCCAAGGGATTACTGCTTATAAATGTATATATACCAGGACTCCAAGGGCACAGGAGGAATGGAGAAGATTTGGAAGAATAAATGACTGGACTAACAGCTCTGTGTGCTGAGATTCTATTTCCTGAAAATAGTCCTCACCATTCCTAGTTCTCTCCTGAGCACCTGGGATGTGTAATACTAAGGCTGCTCCCTCTAATATTATACAAGAAAAAGCATTATTCCACAGAACCCCAGTCCATTTGTTGTGATGTTGCCTGCTTTCTATTGCACTTGTCAAAGTGCAAATGGTTGCAGTTGTATGGGTTTTTGTCTCTGTTATGTTCTCCAATCTTTTCCATTGGGGTGTGTGTGTGTGTGTGTGTGGGTGTGTGTGTGTGTGTGTGTGTGTGTTTCCTCTGGCAATATCATATAGAATAACTTGAAATCAGGTGTGGTGATCTCTGTACAATTATTTTTGTTTAGGATTATTTTGTCTATCCTTAGTCTTTTGTGCTTTTCATATAATTGCAAGCTTGTGTTTCCACGTGCCTCTTCCCTTCTCTCTCTCCCCATTTCCTTTATCTCTTACAGCATTGATTTTCTGTAAGGTCCACACCAGTTATTTTCCACTTTGGGATTTGTCTGATGATTTCCTCAGGATCAACCTCAGGTTAAATATTTGGAGAAAGAAAATCAATAGACAATTGTCTGATTTGATTTTATTTTGTGGTGCTGGGGATGGAACACAGGACTCTGTCCCTGCCAGGCTGACGCTTCATCAGTTGACTGCAGTCCCAGCCCCAGTGTTACTTTCTCATTTGCAGGCTCGCTTTTAGGCCATCTAAAATATTTTATAATATGTTGATAATTAATTTAGTAAATTAGTATAATTAACATAATTATAACCTAATGAATTAAACTGTATTTTGTTTAACACTTAAAAATATCCCAGAGTCAAGTAATGATTGAAAGTTATACCATTAGTATTATCACTTAATTAGTATTCACTTGACTTAAAAGGTATAGTTGCTGGGTAATAGAAATAATAAATTGAGGTCACTTAGGTTCATTATAGAAAACAAGGCTTCTTTGGGTCCCACACCACATTAGGAAGTCTCCTTGAATGGAGAACTGCTCAGAAAAGGAAAACTGCTTGAGAGATTTTATATGTTAATAATGCAGTTCTTTATAGATTACGTTAATACAGTCATAAAGGGTAACAACTCTAAGGCTGATTAACGAGGAAGAAAATGGCAATGAGTTAGAGGAATGAGTGGCAATGAGTGGAAGGTCCTAGGAGATTCAGAAACCACAAAGAAGATGGGTGCAGCTGGGAGGGTGTGTGTGAAGGAGTCCCCGGAACCAGGGTACTGGGCACTTCTGTCCATTTCCACGTTTCAGAGCCTTTGGTAGCTTTGACTGTCCTTTTGATCAGGTGGCTAGATGATAGACCAGCTAGCCTGGGGCATTTTAAGGAATGAAAGAGGACCTTAAAATGTAAACATTTTGTAATATTTGAAATATAAATTTACTGACCAACAAAATTAACGTTTTTATAATAGCAGATTCAGAACACATTTAAACAGATGATTTTCATTTTAAGAGTATAAAATATCATTTAGTCTTATGAATTAAAGCCAGTCCTTACCTGCCTTTTGCAGAGTGGCTGATCATCAGAACAGCATGAGGAACAGCTGTGCTTGTGCCAACTGTTTCTTGCTTTTTAGCACCCAGTGCTCCCTCCTTTAGTATAGTAAGATCGAATTCAAATCCTTTGGTAAATGCAGGGACTGCCTCTGCATGTATGCTTTAGGCTATATTGACAAGGGGATAATGTCAAGACAGTTTTGTTTTCTAAAGCAGAGCTTTACTGTGTAGCCTGGTTTGTCCTGAACTTGAAATCATCCTACCTTCGCTTCACAAGTGCTGGGAAGCAGGCACGTATCACCAAGCATCACTCAAACATAATATTTAAAACATTTATTTTTGATCACTGATTGGTTGAAATTGGTGTAGTGAAACTCATAGTGATGGAGAGCCTTGCTGAGTATATAAATATGTGAATCAAGTTTTCAGACTTAAAGAAGTCATAATGGCATTTCTTTGGAGCCTCTATTTTTTTTTTAGATTGTTTTAATTTTTAAATTTGCCTCTCTCTTTTCACTATGTCTCTGTTTCTGTCTGTCTGTCTGTCTGTCTGTCTGTCTCTGTCTCTCTCTGTCTCTCTCTGTCTCTCTCTCTCTCTCTCTCTCTCTCTCTGTGTGTGTGTGTGTGTGTGTGTGTGTGTGTCTACTAGATGAGCACAGTGCTTGTGGAGGCCAAAAGAGGAGATGATGGATGTCATTAAGCTGGAGTTAACAGGAGGTTTTATTTTACGTGTATGTGTGTATGTATGTATACCATATATATGCATATACATGATATGCATGTTAGTGCCCTCAGAGGCCAGAAGAGGGGTTGGATTCTCTGCAGCTGCACTAGCAGGTATGTGAGCTGACTGGTGTGGGTGCTAGGAACCAATCCTGGTCCTCTGCAAGAGCAGCAAGTGCTCTTATCATGCAAGCCATTTTTCTAGCCTCTCTATAATACTTTTAATGTAGTATGTAGTTTTTCTTGTTTTCTTTTCTTTTCTTCCTTTTTTTTTTAAATCAGGGTTCATCTACCTCAGGCTGGCATTGAGTGTCTGTGCAGCCAGTTCTAGGCTTGAAGCTCAGATCTTTCCACCTTTGTCTCTTTTTTTTAAATTAATTTTTTCATTTATTTTACATTCTGACCATAGCTTCCAATCCCCACTCCTCCCATTGCCTCCTACCCTGTTCCATTTGTTCCCCCTCTCCAATCCACCCCTTCTCCACCTGTATTCAGAAAGGGGCAGGCCTCCCTCCCATGGGTTCCAACAAAGCATGTTATATCAAGTTGCAGTGGGACTAAGCTCCTTTCCTTGTATTAAGGCTGGGCAAAACAACCCAGTATGAGGAATATGTTCCCAAAAGCCAGACAAAGCATTGGGGACAGGAAGGCCTGCTCCCACTGCCAAGAGTCCCATAAGTAGACCAAGCCACACAACCACCACACATATGCAGAGGATCTAGGCCAGTTCCATGCAGGCTCCCTAGCCATCAGTCCATAGTCTGTGAGCTCCCACGAACAGGCCAGTTGCTTCTGTGGGTTCCCTTGTGATGACCATGACCACCCTGGCTTAAACAATCCTTCCTCTTTCTCTTCCACAGGGTTCTTTGGGCTTGGCCCAGTGCTTGGCTATGGATCTCTGCATCTGTTTCCATCAATTACCTCAAGACACATCTATACTACTTGTGGGCATATACCCAAAAGAAGCTCAATCATACCACAAGGACACTTGCTCAATTATGTTCATAGCAGAGTTATTAATAATAGACAGAACCTGAAAACAATCTAGATGCCCCTCAACTGAGGAATGGATAAAGAAAATGTGGTATATTTATACAATGGAGTATTACTTAGCTGTTAAAACCAATGACATCATGAAATTTGCTGGCAAATGGATGGAACTAGAAATAATCATCCTGAGGGAGGTAACTAGGACACAGAAAGACAAACATGGTATATATTCACTCATAAGTGGATACTAGCTGTAAAGTAAAGGATAACCACGCTACAATTCACAGCCCCAGAGATGCTAGGTAACAAGGAGGGCCCAAAGAAGGACACATGGATCTCTCTGGGAAGGGGAAATAGACGATATCTTGATGGTGGACTGGGGGCAGGTGAGGATGAGAACTTGAGGGATTGGGCTGAGGGGTGGATGGAACACTTTGAAGAGTATTGGTATTAGTTCTTCTTTGAAAGTCTAGTAGAATTCTGCACTGAAAACATCTGGTCCTGGGCTTTTTTTGGTTGGGAGACTTTTGATGACTGTTTCTATTTCTTTAGGGGTTATTGGTCTATTTAAATGGTTTATCTGGTCTTGATTTAATTTTGGTATGTAGTATTTATCCAGAAAATTGTCCATTTCTTCCTGGTTTTCCATTTTTGTGGAGAACTGGTTTTTGAAGTATGATCTGATGATTCTCTGGATTTTCTCGTTGTCTGTTGTTATCTCTCCCTTTTCATTTCTGATTTTGTGAATTTGGGTGCTCTCTCTTTGCCTTTTGGTTAATTTGGCTAGGGGTTTGTCTATCTTGTTGATTTTTTCAAAGAACCAATTCTTTGTTTCATTGATTTTTTTGTATTGTTCTCTTGTTTTCTATTTCGTTGATTTCAGCCCTCAATTTGATTATTTCCTGGCGTCTATTTCTCCTGGGTGAGTTTGTTTCTTTTTGTTCTAGAGCTTTCAGTTGTGCTGTTAATTCATTGGTATGGGATTGCTCCATCTTCTTTATGTGTGCATTTAGAGCTATGAATTTTCTTCTTAGCACTGCTTTCATAGTGTCCCATAAGTTTGGGTATGTTGTACTTTCATTTTCATTGAATTCTAGGAAAACTTTAATTTCTTTCTTTATTTCTTCCTTGACCCATTGATGTTTCAGGTGGGCATTATTCAATTTCTATGACTTTGTGGGTTTTCTATAATTTTTGTTGTTGAGGTCTAACTTTAAGGCATGGTGTTCTGATAAAATACAGGAGGTTATTCCAATTTTTTTGTATCTGTTGAGATTTGTTTTGTGTCCAAGCATGTGGTCAATTTTTGAGAAGGTTCCATGGGGTGCTGAGAAGAAGGTATATTCTTTTGTGTTAGGATGGAATGTTCTGCAGATATCTATTAAGTCCATTTGAGTCAACATCTGTTAGGTCCTTTATTTCTTTGTTAAGTTTCAGTCTGGTAGATCTGTCTTTTGGTGAGAGTGGTGTGTTAAAATCTCCCACTACTAATGTGTGGGGTTTGATGTGCGTTTTAAACTTTAGTAGTGTTTCTTTTATGAATGTGGGTGCTTTTGTATTTGGAGCATAAATGTTTAGAATGGAGACTTCATCTTGGTGGATTTTTCCTGTGATAAATACGTAATGTCCATCCTGATCTCTTTTGATTGATTTTAGTTTGAAGTCTATTTTATTAGATATTAGGATAGCTACACCAGCTTGTTTCTTAGGTCCATTTGCTTGGAAAGCCTTTTCCCAGCCCTTTACTCGGAGGTAGTATTTGTCTTTGAAGTTAAGGTGTGTTTCTAGTATGCAGCAGATGGATGGGTCTTGTTTTCTTATCCATTCTGTTAGCCTGTGTCTTTTTATAGGTTAGTTGAGACTATTGATATTGATGGATATTAATGACCAGTGATTGTTAATTCCTGTTATTTTTTGTGGTTGTGTTGTGTTGTCCTTCTGTGGTGTATGTTGGTGTGGGATTATCTATTGCTTGATTTTTCATGGTTGTGTTTAGCTTCTTTGGGTTGGATTTTCCCTTCTAGTGCTTTCTGTAGGGCTGGGTTTGTGGACAGGTATTGATTAAATCTGGTTTTATCCTGGAATATTTTGTTTACTCCGCCTATGGTGATTGAGAGTTTTGCTGGGTATAATAGTCTGGGTTGGCATCCGTGGTCTCTTAGTGTCTGCATAAGATTTGTCCATGATCTTCTAGCTTTCATAGTCTCTATTGAGTAGTCTGGTGTTATTCTGATGGGTTTGCCTTTATATGTTACTTGGTCTTTTTCCTTTGCGGCTCTTAATATTTTTTCTTTGTTCTATGTGTTTAGTGTTTTGATTATTATGTGGTGAGGGGATTTTTTTTTTTTTTTTTTTGGATCCATCCTATTTCGTGTTCTGTAAGCTTCTTGTATCTTCATAGGTATTTCTTTCTTTAGGTTAGGAAAATTTTCTTCTATGATTTTGTTGAATATATTTTCTGTGCCTTTGAGTTGGTATTCTTCTCCTTCTTCTATCCCTATTATTCTTAGGTTTGGTCTTTTCATGGTGTCCCAAATTTCCTGGACGTTTTGTGTTACGACTTTTTTGTCTTTAATGTTTTCTTTGACTGACAAATCTATTTTCTCTATTGTGTCTTCAGTGTCAGAGATTTTCTGTTCCATCTTTTGCAATCGGTTGGTTATGCTTGTTTCTGTAGTTCCTGTTCGTTTAGTCAGGATTTCTGTTTCCAGCATTCCCTCAGCATGTGTTTTCTTTATTGTCTCAAATTCATTTTTCAGATCTTGGAATGTTTCTTTCATCTGTTTAATTGCTTTTTCTTGGCTTTCTTTGATTTCTTCCCATTTTTTGTTTGTTTTTTCTTCCATTTCTTTAAGGGAGTTTTTTATTTCCTCTTTAATGGAGTTTTTCATTTCCTCTTTAAGGGAAGTTTTTATTTCCTCTTTGAGGGAATGTTTTATTTCCCCTTTAAGGGCCTCTATCATCTTCTTAAAGTCATTTTTATGGTTGATTTCTTCTGTTTCTTCTGTCTTGGTATGTTCAGGTCTTGCAGGTGTAGAATCACTACATTCTGATGTTGCCATATAGGTCTTTATGTTGTTGCCTGTATTTATGCACTGGCGTCTACTCATCTCTTCCTCTGCTTGGTGCAGGTAGTGTCTGTGTCTGAGAGTGCCTCCCTTGTTCTAATTTTTAGTCTTGGTTCAGTAGGAGTTCTTGGTTAAATTGGTGCTATTGGGCTGTTTCTTCAGGAGCAGCTGATCTCAGTCGGTGAAGTATATACTTATGATTCTGGTGATCTGGTTTGGTGGCTGGGCAGCGCCTTCTTCTGTGTTCCCAGGTCACGATTTGTTCATTAGTCAACTCCTCAGCTGATCTTGTTTCTTCAGACTTTAAACTGTAGGGATCTGAATCCTCTCCCAGGTGGATTTCAGCTGAGCGGGGTAGTCTCACCATTACCTCCAAGTTGTTGCGTTTCGCAGGATCAGCAGCTGGGCCCTGGGTTGTCCTCAGATGGAGTGTTCAGCTTCATTCTGGGTCCATCCCATGGAGATAGCTTCTTCCCCACGTGTTGGGGTTAGAGGCATCCCTGTTCCAAGCCGCGTCTGCTTGTCTCAGTCGCCAGGCCCGTCTACCTCTGTGGGCTGCCGCCGCGGGCCTACCTGCGTCTGCTTATCTTTGCTGCCGGGCCTGTCTCGTGAATTTATTTCTTAACCATTGTAACCTTCTATTTTTATTAAATATTTTGTCTTTTTACTTTTTGAGAGTGGGTATCATGCTATCATGTAGTACAGACTGACATCAAACTAAATATGTAATGAAGAATGACCACCTTAGTTACTTTTCCTATTTGTGTGTGTGTGTGTGTGTGTGCATGTGTGTGTGTGTGTGTGTGTGTGTGTGTGTGTGTGTGAGAAGGGGGTAAAACTCTGACAAAAACAAAAGCAATTTAAGGGAGAAAGTCTTTTATTTATTTTGCCTCACAGTTCAAAGTGGGGGAAGTCATTGAAATAGGGCCTTGAGGCAGCTGGTCACATCACATCTAAGGTCAAGAAGCTGAGAGTAATAAATCCTTGTGCTCAGCTCACTTTCTCCCTCTTTCTATTTAAAAAATATATATAGTCCAGGATCCCAGCCCAGGAAATGGTGCCACTCAAGTGGTCAAGTCTTCCCACTTTAGTTAACATAATCAAGACAAGTCCCATAGATATGCCCAGAGCCCGATCTCCTAGGTGATTCTAGATAATTGAGGTTAACCATCACAATGTCCTTAAACTCCTTCATGCACCACTAGGCGCCATTGGACAGCACTCAGGCTCAGACCCAGGGCTTTGTGCTTTCTAGGCAAGCCTTCTACCAGCTGAAACATATTCCTAGCTCCACTAATCTCGTCTGCTTTAAAAAGCAGAAAAGTGAATTGACTTTAGTTTAAAATTAAGTAAGTTTATTTTTCAATAAAATGTGATCGAAAAAGTAAATCATTTGTCACTAAAATATTAAGAAATTTGAGGTTGATAATTATTTTACTTTCAACAATTTTAGATATTTATTTTGATGTATATATGTTATTTCAGCAGAATTTGTTATTTTTATTTTTTAATTATTTAGTGTGTGTGTATGTGTTGTGTGTATTGTGTTGTGTGTGTGTATGTGTGTGTGTGTGTGTGTGTGTGTGCATGTGATATTTGTATGTGGGCTCCTGTGCCACAGTATGGGTGTGAAGGTCAGAAGACAACTTTGTAAAATTGGTTTTCTTCTTTTTTCTTTTGTGGGTCACAGGGATCAGACTTGAATGGCAAGTGTTTTTACTGGCTGATCCCTCTTGCTTCTCCTGTTTTGTCTTTAAAACAATGGAAAAACTACCAAAAAGAAAGAAAACTGTTGCTAGGTGTTGTGGGTCAGGCCTTTTCCCCAGCATTCAAGAAACAGAGACAGGCAGATCCCTGTGAGTTAGAGGCCAGTCAGAGTTTCGTAGAGGATCTCTCTAAGCAACTCTGACAAATAACAACAAGAATAAAAGAAAAGTGTGGGGGCAGAAACAAGTTGATCTAGGGACAAGAGAGGCATGAGTCACAGTGTTGTCCATAGTATCCACACTGTTGCTTCAACCTACAGTCACCAACTGTTGATAATGTACACATGTTGACAAAGGTAGGCTTCTGAGTGTAGCTTGTTTGATCTACATGCACCTGTTCATGAAAAGGGGGGTGTAAGTTACTCTGTATCTGAAAAGGGTCTGGAAAGATCTGGCCCAAAGTGACCATTGCCAAAGTCAGCCCCTTTTCACTGCAGTTGGGCACCTCAAGTCCGATTGTTGATGTACAGCCAAGGCTGGGCATCTCAAGTCTGCTTGCTGATTACCTCAAGCCTGCTTGCTGATGTACAGCAGAGTCTGGAAGGGCTGTGTGCAGCTCCAAAGAACATTGCAGTTGAACCTAATGCAAATATTTGCTTCATACTTAAAAACACCTGAGTGGGGATGAAGCTCAGTGAGAAAGAATATAAAACACACACACACACACACACACACACACACACACACACTCATGTACACATGACCCAGGAAAAGTGCCAAGCTGGACCATTCCATTAAGACATGAGGCTTAATCCCAGCCCAGTTTGGTCCTCAGGACAGCCATTCTTGCAACCTCATCCTGCAGATCATTGCTGACCATTTAGAAATAAAATGTGAGCCATGTATGTAAATTTTCTGACAATTGCATTACAGCTTTGAAACAAACAGATAAAATTTATTTTAATATTATATGTAATCTAAATACAGTGATTTCAAACGAAATTGAACTACAGACAGTTAATGAAACATTGCAGTTTTCCTTGTAATCAGATGTAAACTGTAGTTATTACTCTATGAAGCTTGGACTGTACCTCTTCAAGCACTGATTAGCAAACTCCCATCAGTGGCTGGTGTCTGGGACAGCATGATGCTGGGCCAGAAATGTAAGTATGAAGTTGTACAGCCATGAAGATGTTGAGTCAATTTGGAGCTCAATTTGGAACTCCACTCAATCAGTGGAGTCTGATGACTCTAAATCAAGGTTCTGTTCATTTCTTGTCAGAGTGCTTAGATCCTCTTCCTCAAGGGTGAAATCAGGGGTCTTCAAGGGTGAAAACAGGGGTCTTCAAGGGTGAAAACAGTTTCCTCAAGGTGAAAACCGTGTCCTCAAAGGTGAAAATAGGTGTCCTCTAAGGCCCCAGGGCCCCAGATTTCTCTTCTCACCTTTGTCTCCATGCTTCTCTCAAGCAGCTGCTTCCTGATGCTAGAGGGCAGTTCATAGAGATCTAGGTTGGTGCCCACAGTAGTCACAGATAAAAATTCTAGCCAGTGTGAGAAAGGAGACAGCACAAGCTAGCCTTATGTATGGCCAGCAAAGGGGTAGGGGTGAAAAAGACTGGCAGACAGGGGCAGATGCATGGACAGGAATGTAGATGAGGTAGGTACATGGTTAAAGTATCTTTTCCTGGGGAGATGTAATATCCCAGGTAGTGCATAGAAAATAGACAAAATATTTACCCATTTTGCTCACAATAATGAATGTAGTGGGGTCACTTAAAGGAAAATGAGTGACTCAAGCAGCCACATCACCAGAGCTCTCCCCAAAGAGTGATGACTCGGCAAAGCTCCACTAAAGAGCCCTCCTACCCTGACCCTCTAGTCCTTGTTTACTGTGAAGCCTCAGAAGGGGCTGCATGAGTCTTTTAAGTTTCCTGAGGTGTAGGGTAGGTGAGCTGCTGAGCAATAGGAGCCTCTCTCCTACATCCAAGAGAGATTCCCAAGTGCTGGGATTAAAGGTGTGTGCCACCACTGCCCGGCTCTCTCTTTCTTTTAATTAAAATTTTATTTTTAAGTGTGTGTGTGTGTGTGTGTGTGTGTGTGTGTGTGTGTGTTTGTGTGTGTGTGAACAAAGGCACATGTTGGTAGACCCACAACACACCCCCATAGTTGTGCATGTCTGGTGGACCTAGACACTTCTGCCTAGCCAGTTCCGGGTCAAAATAGTCATTTTCGGGCCAAGGCATCTCACGTGACCAGGACCCCGTGGCTTTGCATGGTTGTGTAAGAGCGTGCAATGCAACCATGTAATCTGCGCATACATGGAGTAGCCACATCGACCTGTTTATGCATGCGCCACCCAGCCTTTATAAGCCGGTGCCATATTCCTGGCTTCCTCCTCCTCCTCCTCCTCCTCCTCCTCCTCCTCCTCCCTTCTCCTCCTCCTCCTTCCCCTCCTTCTCCTCCTCCTCCTTTTCCACAGGCCTGAGCACTTCTCTGTCCTTTCTTCTTATCTTAATAAAACTCTTCTTGTTCGTGGATTCTGTCGTGTTTCGTGACATTTCCTCACAGGGCAAGAACGCCGCTAAATAACTAACACATGTGATCTCAGTGTTGGTGGAGGACAGAAGATTGCATCAGATCCATGGGGACTGGGGTTATAGGTAGTTGTGAGCCATGAAAAATGGGTGCTGGAAATGAACTCTGGTCTTCTGGAAGAGCTCTTGACCACTGAGCCATCTCTGTGGCCCACAAGAGTTATTTCCATCCAGAAAAATAGCTACACAGCAGGGACAGAGGGGCACTGTGCTGGGGCAGGCATGCAACTCTGCATACCACATGAGGGTTTGTGAAGACCGGCTTCACAACAGAACCTGGCCAGTGTCCTTCCAGGCACAGGCCACACCTGCATGACTGTGGGATTCAGGGCCTCATCATCAGCTTTGCAGTCGCAGGAATTAGATCTTAGCAGAGATTGAAGGGTAATGAGCACCAGCAATACTGAGCCAGGCTACTGCTTTCTACAGCATATGCATCACTGAAATGCTTGTGGAACCATGAGCAAAATCAAACTCTTATGTCTCACTCAGATTATGGGGTGATGTTATTGGTAATGGAAATGAGACTAATACATTTGTTTATTAATTAACTTTTTTCAGTGATGGGGACTGAACCCAATACCTCACACATGGGAGCTATATTCCTCCATCCTCTCTGTCTCTGTCTCTCTGTCTCTGTCTCTCTGTCTCTGTCTCTCTGTCTCTGTCTCTCTCTCTCTCTCTCTCTATATATATATATATAACTTAATGTCAATATATAATATATAAAGCTATATATTATATATTTAGTTTCAGTGGGGCTAGAGAGAGACAACTCAGACAGTGGTTCTCAGTCTGTGGGTCGCAAACCCTTTGAGTTACCTAAGACTGTTGGAAAACACAGATATTTACATTAGATTCATAACAGTAGCAACATTACAGTTATGAATGAGCAATGAAATAATTTATGATTGGGGATCATCACAACATGACAAAATGTATTAAAGGGTGGCAGCATTAGGAAAGTTGGGAACCACTGGCTTGAAAGTAAAGAGCTGCTTTTGAAGAGAACCTGAATTTGGTTTCTAGTATCCACACTGGGTTGCTCACAGTCATCTGTAATTCCAGCTTCAGGGGAATGTGATGCCCTCTTTTGGCCTTTATGGGCATCCATAATACTCATGAGGGGGGTGAGGAATCTTAAAAATAAGTCCCATGTTTTCCTAGGGATAGCTTTTCATTGAATTTTACTATAGTGTATGTTCAAGAAAAGAAATAAAACGAAACAATAACACCAATGCCAACCCTTCAGCCAGTATGGCATGAGAGGTAGAATTCAGCCTGTTTGGGAAAAGCAGAAAATATCATCACCTGTGACCTGTACCTGTATGGTGTACCTAAGGCAACTGAGATGCCCTAGTCCATTTGACAAATTTGTGTCCCCAGCTTCTGTGTATCTAGTTATGTTTCACAGCTTGGGCCTCCAATGTGGGAGGAACCACACTCCCCTAGGTCAGTGGGAATGCCTTTGCATCTATTTGAGCTGAGTCAAACATGCATGAGGATTACACTGGTATTAACTACACCAATGTTAAAAAATGAATTAGAGAATTTAGAAGATTTCTACCAAAAATCATGACTTGGTAATGGCAACAATATATAACACAGGGTTAAATAAGAAAATGGCAGAGCTGTCAACTTACTCTTAAAAGAAGTTCATTATCAGTCCTACCATAACCTAGACTTAAAAAATCCAATTAGATCTGACAGCAAATCATGAAAGCTTTAGATTATCAACAAAGGAGATCTTGAGAAATATATTTATAGCCAGTAATAATGAGTCCTGAGAGAGAGACTCTAGTAGCTTAAAGACACGATAGCCAGCCATATGTCTACAAAGTGGATACCCAGAGACAAAGGTGAATATCTGCATAAGCTAGACTCTCAGAATTTCCCAGGGCTAATGTTGCTTTCTAGAAAAAAAAGCATTATTTAATTTTTTTAAGGTTTAATGTGTGTGCGTGTTGGGGACTTGAGCCTGGGCGTGTGTGGAGGTTAGGAAGACAACATTTGTGAGATCAGTTCTTCCCTCCCACCTGAAGTTGGTTTCAGGAATTAAACTCAGGTCTCCAGGTTTCTATGGCAAACACATTTACCATCTGTCAGCCATCAGCTCTAGGGTAAGGTTTTTCTATACAAATACTGTGAATTTTTTACAAATCATGCCTTTGCAGTCTGCCAGTCTGAACAAGGAAAGTGCCTATCCTCCTGAGAACCAGGGTGAGTTTGAGCATGGACATTTGAAAAGTTAGTGTCATTTCAACATGTTCCTGTTGAGGAAGAGTCCACTTACACCCACTATGCAGTTCTCAGTTATTGTGACTTAAAACATGGTGTTGGGTCTCATTTTCAATAATATTTATACCACACAAAAGTTACATAGATGATACTGGAATATTTCATTGACTTATATGACAAGTGATGACAGATCATTTTTCCAGCTTCACAATTAATGATAAAAGGCAAACAGCCACTGTCTATTAGGGAAATTGGCATTTCATTCCAGGGATTGCAGCCTGGAATGAAGACAATTTATTGCTTGTTGCACCCAGATGAGGACTTGGAAAGAAATGGTAAAGTGTTTTGGTTATCAGGAGGTGAACTGGGCTTCAAGGAAAAGGGCTTTTGCTAAGACTGACACAATCTGGAACCAGGTGCAATTTTGTAATTGAATAGCTTGAACTTTTTTCTTATAAAATAAGAAGTAACAGCTTGAACTGTGCATTTATGAAGAAGTAGCAGTTACTTGTACTAGCCAGGAGAGGGGGATCTTCAGTCATTTTGCAATTTGGAAAAAAATGTTTATTTTTGAGAGGAAGTAATTTTGCTGTGGTACAAGAACTCAGTATAAAACATCATTTCAACAAATTTCATGTGTCAAGTACATTGTTGACAACATGACAATTCTATACAGCAGATCCTTAGGACTTACTCTGCTCACTTAACTGAATTTCCTGTCTCTGATTTTCATGAATTTGACTGGGTCCAATACTCTGTGTAACTGGAGTGATGTAGCAATGGTAGTTCTATAACTGACTGTTTTGGTTGTCCCAGATCTTGGCTTTTGTGAATAATTCTATAATGAACTTGGAAGGGCAGATACATTTTCAAAACTCTGATTTCAATTCCTTTGGGTGTGGGTATACTGTGTACCCAGAAGTGGAACTGTTAGTATGGTGACTCTTTAATTTCCTTGTTTGAGACAAGGTTTCACTATGTAGCCCAGGTTGGCCTGGAACTTGCCTAAATCTTGCTATATAGACTGGGCCAGGCTGGAACTTAGGATCCTCCTGCCTCAGCCTCCCCAGTGCTGGGATTGCAGAAGAATACCACCATGCCAGAAAGCAGAAGCTTTTGTTTAGTGTTCGGGACTGAGGGTTTCACTGGTGCTAGGCCAGTTCTCTCACCAATGAGCCATGCCTCGAACCTACTCTAATTTTTAAATCACTTCTATACCAGTTTCCTTAGCTGCCATACTATTTTGTATTCACTTGTAAAAGATTCTAATTTTCCTCATTCTTTCTAATAGCTATTCTCTTTTTAAAATGAATAGGTATCCTGGCAGATGTAGCCTGTCCTAGCAGTTTTCATTCCACTTTCTCCAATGTCAGGAGCAGTGGGTCAGTTTTGATCTATCTACTGGATATTTGAACATCTCTTTGGAGAAATGTCTGTTTCAGTCATTAGGCCATTTTCAAACCAGGCAATTAGCAGCTATTTCTTACATAAATGCACCCCATTATTCTTGAGGTTGTCTGTTCCATATATTTATTTCTATGCAAATATATTGCTATGCAAAAACTTGTTAATTTTTTTTTCTGTACTTACCTTTTTGCCTGTACTTTTTGGGGTCATATTCATGAAAATTAATGCTAAGACCAATGCTGAAGCTTTTCTCCCAGCACTTGAAGGTTTCAGTTACATGTGAGACTTTTATCCATTTGGTGTTGATTCTTGTATAGAGTGTGAGGATTCAACTTCATTCTTTGACACTGATATATCCAGTTTCCCAGCAGTATTTATTGTGAAAACTCTTCCCCCCAGTTACAGTCTTGTCACCCTGTGAAACGTCAGCTTGTTATAGGTGCAAATGTTTTTAGGGGGGTATTTTGCTCCACTGGTCTACACATCTGCCAGAAACATCCTGGCGTCATCACATGACACAGCATCCACGTTGTGCCCCTCCCTTGCTCTTCTTCCTCAGGATTGGTTTGGCTGTCCCAGGTTTTTGGTATTTCCACTTGAATTTTAAGGCTTATTTCTATTTTAAAAAGTCTTGCTGGACAGTCATGGTGGACACCTTTAATCCCAGCACTTGGGAAGCAGAGAGAGGCAGATCTCATGAGTTTGAGCCTGGTCTAGAAAGCAAGTCCCAGGATAAGCAGGACCACACAGAGAAACACTGTCTCTAGTGCAACGCCTCCTCCCTCACCCCAGAAAAAAAGCCTTGGGGGATTTTTATAAAGTTAGTGGGTTGAATGGACATTCTAACAAGATTCAGCTTTCCTGCCCAACAAGTGCTTGGTGCCCTTCAGCTTTGCCCTGTTTAATCTCAGCATCAGGGCTTTGGGCTTCTCAGATAGATCTTTTCTTAGCAAAGCATCACATTCTTTTGTTATTGTGAAAAATTGTTTTCTTACTTTCCTTTTGGGATAATTTGTTTTTAGTGCTTAGAAACATAATTGATTTCTGTTATTTTGATATGTTTTATGCTACAACTTTACTGAATTGATTTATTAGTTCTACTTTTAAATATAAAGTCTGTCTCATATGTGTAAAACTGTGTGTTCTGCCAGCAGGGATAATTGATTTCTTCCCTTCCATCACTACGTTAAACAGAAGTGCTGAGAGATGACATCCTTGCCTTACTCTTGATATTAAATGAAAAGATTACAGGTTTTTACTAGTGCTTCTTTTATGTTGAAGCATTTTCTCCAGTCCCTAGTTTGCTGAGATTTTTTTCATAAAATACACTGCATTTTGTCAAAAACTTACTTTACATTTACCAAGACAATCAGATGGTTTTTATTATTTATTCTGGTCTAACAAAACAATTGATTTTCATATATTGAACTACTCTGGCATCTTGGAAATAAAACCCATTGAATGGTTTTACTTGATTACTTTCATTTTGTTGCTGGATTAGTTCACTGCTCCTTTTTTGGGATGCTGGTAGGGGTCTTAGTCAGGAACAGTGGCCCTTTGTTTTATGATTTGTACTGTCTGGCTTTGACATGGGAGGAGTGTGTGTGACATCAGCCATTTGAACGAATGGAAAGTGTTCTTGAGTCTTCGGTGTTTGGGAGATTCTGATGATGAATCCTGTTGGTTATTTACTAAACAGTTGGTAGAAATCAGCAGTGAAGCTTCTGGGTGCTTGTATCTTGAGTTTTTCTGCCTTGCCCACAGTCAGGACAAATCTCTGTCACCCGCCAGTCCCACAGTCGCTCAAACCCAACCAAGTAAACACAGAGACTTATATTGCTTACAAACTGTATGGCCGTGGCAGGCTTCTTGTTAACTATTCTTATATCTTAAAGTAACGCATTTCTACAAATCTATACCTCGCCACGTGGCTGGTGGCTTATCGGCGTCTTCACATGCTGCTGGTCATGGCGGCTGCTGCAGCCAGTCCTTCTGCCTTCCTGTCCTTTTATTTCTCCTCTCTGTTAGTCCCGCCTATCCTTCCTGCCTAGCCACAGCCGATCAGGTTTTATTTATTGATCAATCAGAACAACTTGACATACAGACCATCCCCCAACACAGCCAAGTGCAGACCATCTCAAACACCTGCACTCAGGCCCATGGTCCTAATCATCCTCTATACGGACCTGCTGGGTAACGCCACAAAGAACCCAAGAAGGGCTCCCATAGGACATACAGATCATCCCACAGCAGGTGCTGGCCTTTGCTTGGTGGGAAGGTTTTGATGCCCTGTACCTGCTACAGGTTTGTTTAGGATTTTTGTTTTTCATAATCTAGTTTTAGTAGTTTATGTATTTCTAGAAATTTCCATTTCTTCTAGATTATACAATTTGATGGTCTATGGCTGCTCACAGTAGTTTCTTGTGAGCTGTCTGATTTCTGTGTCATTCACTGTTACATAATTCCTTATATTAATTTTATTTGAGTATTCTCTTTTTTTTTCATGGTCTAATTAAGGGTCTGTCAATTTTATTCTTTCAACAACCTAATTCCATTCTTAAAAAAATATTGTTTCTCTATTTGCTACTTTGTTTTTGTTTTCTTCCTTCTGTCAACATTGGGCTTCCTTCTTTTATTGATTCTTGTGTATAAATTCAGATTGCGTACATGGATTGTCTTCCCCTCTTTGCCCTCTTCCTCCTCTCCCTCCTCCTCTTCTGTATGCATACTTATCACTCTAAGCCTCTCTATAGGTTCTTTTGTAAGAGTTGGGGGCAAATTGCTCAATGGTTGTATTAATAAAAATCCTGTAGCCAGATAGTGAGGTGAAAGCTGAGAGATCAGAGGAAGAGAACAAGCTACAGACACAAGTTCTTACCCTAGGAAATCCTCAGCCCAAAGAGAGACCTACTTCCTGTATACCCATGCCTATGCGCCCTGCCCTCTTACTTCCTCTCTCTTGCCCAGCTACATCACTTTCTGTCTGTCTGTACAGACTTCCAGACCTCCATGGTTAGTGCTGGGATTAAAGACATGTGTCACCACACCTGGCTCTATTCCCAGTGTGGCCTTGAACTCACAGAGATCCGGATGGATCTGTGCCTCCCAAATGCTATGATTAAAGGCATGTGCTACCATTGCCTGTCTTCTATGTTTAATATAGTGGCTGCTTTTTCCTCTGATCTCCAGATAAGCTTTATTGGGTTACACAATTAAAATATCACCACTGGTTTTGGTGCTATAGTCCTTTTTTTTTTTTTCTCATTCAGATGGAGAAACTTTTTTTTCTTATTTCTCCACCGACCTTCCTGTTGTTCAAGTATACATTAAATTTCACATTTTATCTCCTGTGTTCTTTTTGCTCTTAACTTATGGGTTTGTTTCACTGATGACTGGAGAGTTGCTTGATATAATCTTATTCTTAGAAAAAATCATAAAACCCTTGTTTTATGACCCATGTGTAAACTATCCTTAGAGGAAGATGTGTAGCAATTTAAAAAAAGAATGTGTTTTCTTGGCTGGGCTGTAGCTCAGTGGTTGAGTAAGAGTACTTACCTAGGTATTACAAATCCCTGTGCTCAGTCCAGGGACTGAATGACAAACAGCAAAAGCACTTTCTGCTGTCGAGATGAATGTCATGTTAGGTCTTGTTTCCTTATTGACCTTCTGAGTACTCTATCTTGTATTGAAAATGAGACTTTAGAGAAAAAATATGTGACCATTTTTGGCTTAAGGCCTGGTACTTCAAGATGCAGGGGAACTAGGCCTGCTGCCATTCAATGATATTTTACATTGACCAAGTTTTGCATTTCTTTACTTTTAAACCTACATATTCTTAAAGTATGTGTGTGTGTGTGTGTGTGTGTGTGTGTGTGTGTGTGTGTGTATGTTTTCTTTTTTTAAATCTCTCTTGGTGTGTGTATTATGCTTGTGTGTGCACATGTGTGGAGGCCAGAGGACAACCTCAGATAATGGTCCTTAACTTTCACTTTTTTTGAGACAAGGTCCTTCATTCACTCTTGTGAACATCAGGTTAGCTGGTCTGCAAACTTCTGGGTATTCTCCTGTCTTTGCTTTCCCTCTTGTAGAAGTGAGATTAGAGATGTGCACTACTGTGCTTTATGTAAATGCTGGGGATTCAAACTCAGGTCCTTATGCTTGCACAGCAAGTGATCCACTCACCAATCCATGCCCCCAGTCCAAAATGTGATTTTTGTATACAGTATGGAGTTAGGTAATTTTCACTGACCCTGTGGTGGTTTGAAGGCATTCAAACAGTTAGTTTCCAGTTGGTAGTGCTATTTGTGAGTTCTAGAACCTTAGGAGGTGGAGTTTGGCTGGAGGAAGTGCTTACTAGATCTTGGGTTTTGAGAGTTTAGAGCATAGCCTGGCCTTATTTCCTATTCTCTGTCTCTGGAAATATGATTAGCCAGCTTCCTACTTCACTGCCATGTTTTTTCCCTGACTGTTACTGTGCCATTCCCGCCCATGATGGACCCTTTGTTTCCAGGACCATGCCAAAAATAAACCCTTTGCTCCTTAAGTTGTTTTTATCCCAGCAACAGAAAGCAACCTAACACACATCCTCACCCTATTTAGCTCTTGATGTCTTTCTACTTGGGGAGTTTAATGCATTTATGATTAAGATAATTACTTATTGTGAATTGTCATTTTATTGCTGATTTTCTTTCAGGCCTGAAACTCTCTGCCTTTCTTTCTTTCTTTCTTTTTTTTTTTTTTTGGTTCCTTTTGCTATTTAGTTTTGTGCTTTGCTAAACTTTTAATATTTATATCCTTTAATTACTTTCTTTTTTCCATTTATTGATCATTTTTTACCTTGATGCTAACATATCAGTCTAATTGAATTTGATATCAAATTTAAGTCAATAACTTTTAAGATCTCTATAATTTATTTCCTTCTTTATGTTACTGATGTTACTGCATTTCTTGGATGATTAAGAGTCCTTCTAGTGGGGAAAGACACCTGCTGCTAAGTCCCTTCAGACCTGTTTCCCATCCCCACATCCCATATGTTGGAAAGAGGAAACTGATTCCAGACATAAAGTTGTTCTCTGGCACCTACACATGGGTTGTGGCATATACATTCACACACAAACAAAAATGCAGTGTCTATTTAAAAGAATATCTCCAGTTGTGGTTAAGTTGATACCATTGCCCTTTAACTGTATTTGAGGTAAAAGTGATTTATCTGCACCATTTTATTGACACACATTGTTTGTTTATGTATTTTCCAGTGAGCTTTATATTTTCTTTTGCTATCTTGTTACTTTTCAGAGTTCTTTTGTCTTATCTTAAAGAATTCCTTTAATATTTCTTAACTTCACGTGTGTGTGTGTGTGTGTGTGTGTGTGTGTGTGTGTGTGTGTGTAATTCTTAATCTGTTTCCTGGTTGGCAGCTTTATCCTTTCAGTATTTGAATATATCACCCAGCTCTTTTAGGGATATAATGTTTCTCCTCTAAAACTTCATTCAACAGATATATGAAAGGTCCCAACTCAGGTGTCAGGCTTGTCAGCATGTGCCTTTACTCAGTGAGTCATCTTACCAGCCCTGTCTCTTCTTTATTGCTTGGCACACTGTACAGATTATTCATGCAGAAAGAATGTACCATTAATTTTTCCAAGGCTTCATTGGATATGTTCAACTTTTACAGCCTTTGTCAAGGTTTCTGCACTTAGGTACATATCTAACTCCTCCAAGAATTCCTAGAGAAAATAGCACAAGCTTTAGAGCAAGGGTCAGTTTAAGCCTTGCAAACTTCAGCTCTGTAGACTTTCAGACCATCTCTTCAATGTAATTGAGGTGCACATGCTTACCTTAGGGAGCTGTTATATAAGAGGCAATGAATAGACACAGTGTTCTCTATTCATTCTGTCTTGATTGTGCTCTCTTTAAGATTCTATTCATCATTGTTTCTTTGTATTCCAGAGTCTTGACAGAGTCCAGGATATAGTAATATCTCAAATAAATTGAATTAATGATAAATAGGCCAACAGAGATTAAATATATGTATTGAATAGAAAGCAATGAAATGATTATATAATAGCATAAATGTCATATATAAGATAAACATTGTATATGTTAATATATTATATTATAATATGAATATACTTCTTAATAAGACTACTGTACATATACAAACTCTAGTTGGACTTAAGATTTAGCTCAGCATATAAATTGTACCTGAACATTAGCCATATTTTGTCATATTATAAAAGTATATTTTACATTTGACTTCTGATTAGGGAAATAAACCAATAAAACCCAAATCCAAGAGCTTGATTTGCTTGTACAAAACCATTTCAGGCTGAAACAACTGGCGTCTAGCCTTCAAACTCAGAATTTATAACTCAGAAGTCCTTCACCATTTGAAATTTGGTTACATACAAAATCAAACCTAATTCAGACCATTAATTACAGAGCTCCTAATGTCCCATTCAGCTCTGATAGCTGCATTCTCTGGAAGAAAACCACAACAATTATGAAACAGTGATTTCCCACTGGCTTGGAGATTTCAACTTCTTTGGGATTTCACCCAGCTCTACAGTGATTAAGCCACATTTTCCCTCTTGTGAAGAGTAAGGTGCATTGGGAAATTGCACAGAATGGCTTTGGCTATTTTGCACGTAGCAACACCAAGAATAAGCCAGGGCTATAGACCAGGAAGGGTGGCATTTTGCCTGCAGGGTCTGTTCCTCCTTCTGGTCAGAGCACCCTCATTTTACACGAGGATATAACACCTCATGTTGCCTCAGCCTTGCTAGATTGCACACCAAGGTATTATTCCCTTTCCAGTAGATCCATGGCAACCTACCTCAGCCAAGTGGATGTTCTCTAGGCATAAACTCACATCTGCTATCCTGTCCTCAGCGCTACTGTTGGGTGAAGTGTGCCACAGCCTAGTTCTGCTGTATGCGGGTCCCTGCAAGCTCTACTGCGGGTGGAGAAACAAGAGGTAAGAAGGGTTCAAACTTCTGGAGTCTGACACCAGACAGTTATTTTATACATATTAAAGTACAGTACAATTTTGGGAAAAAAAAAGTTTCCTGGTAACAATTATCCCAATTCTGTTTGCATAATAAGGCTTAAGGTGTGGCTATATTGTGACCTCTATCATAAAGATGGGACCTATAGTTTAAGGGCCTAGGATCTGGTGTGGTCTCTGACTCAGAATGTAGAGGTCACCAGACTATAAAGTACATATGACATCTCTAAGGATGGGTTCTATTGACTGAGAAACAAAGATAAAGATAAAGCTATAGGGAGGGAAAATCTGGGATAACAATTTGGGGGACTTGGGTGAGGCATGGCCTTACAGAGAGCAAAGCACCAGATTCTTAACAACATCCGCTCCTAGACTTCCAGGTGAAAAACAGGTATCCATATCCCTTCCATTGAAGCAATGTCTGCATCCTTAACATCCCTCTTTTACCAAGTGTTCATCTGTGAGCATGAGGACATCTACACTGCAGTTTCTTCACTTCAAAGAACACTTGAGGTTCTTGGAGTTATTTACCATTCACCTATTATAGCAGGTGGGTTCCTGTTGCTCACAACCACAGTCCTAACTAACACTCAAGAGAATTTGTTTTCCAGGGGAAATTAACTTCACATTATTGTAAGTAATGCTGCATGAATGTGAGTTTTTAACAACAGCTAGTTCCTGTAACTGGGTGTGGCTGCATGCTCTCCTGTTCCTTGGCCTTCTCAGCTGTAAAACAACCTCTATAAAACTACCACATGCATTTTTTTTTTACAGGCTTGTTATTGTGAGTCTAGAAGGTAGCTTCTTTAGTTTCCAGGTTCTTTCTGACTGCTCAAAACAAATTGCACAGGGATATCTGGATAGTTACAAGATCTCTTATTAACCAAGAGATACAGGGAGTCTGGAAGTAAACCATGCCTCCCCTGCAGCATGCTTCCAAGAAAGCAAAAAGGGAGACAAGAGTCTGCAGTAACCTCTAATTCATCATTAACAAAGTACCCATCTCTTCCAAGTTTGTGTAATACGGGCTTTTCTAAGCATGCTCCCTTAGCTGAATGAAGCTCAGGGGACTAAAGCCTGCTAACCTTCACCTGTTCTGTAATTGCCTCTTCATTTTCTGTTTTCTTGTCTTATTATGATAGAAAAAAAAATAAAAATGATGTTCTTCTAATCACAAAACACTCTTTAAGGCATTTAATCCTCTTTTTTTTTCTTCTGCAAATGTTTTATGTCATGTGCTATTCTTCTAAACAATTAGGACAGTTCCATGTTGATAACATATACCTAAAAGAAATAGTCAACTCTGAAAAATGTTGCATGCACTTATCTGAACAATGCCAATGTCTAAGTAGATACAACGATTCTTCTCTTCAGTAACCAGTAACCTACAATATTGCCATTAATTTGTTTCAAGGATTATACACTGAAAAGGGCATATTGTTAAGAGATAACTAATGAAGTTATTTTTAAAGGAAAATACAATAAACTTGTACAAAGAAAGTAGAATTTTCACTTATAGTATATGATCAGCAATTTCAGTCAATTCCATATTTTCTTTTAAAATTCCATATTTTCTTTTAAAATTTACTTATCCATATATTCTCTCCTTTATTTTCTTGAGACAGGATTTCATATATTCCAAGCTTGCCTTCAATACCCTCTTGTTTTCCAAATTGTCCCAATGAAGGGCCTGTCTGCTCTTCTGCCTTGCTCGTTCATCTTTGTCAGTACAACTAGGGCACATCTCCATTCCATTCTTACTGGCAATCTCCACACTCCCCATGGCTAATCTCATTCATAAGGCCGGTGTTAACAACCTATTTTTTTTCTCCTAGCAACATGCCTTCTCTTCTTTCTCAAGAAACAGATCCCTGAGGCCTCCAGGATGGTAGTTAACCAAATGTCACCCACACCTCCTGCAGAGCATGAGCCCACTGACTCCTGACCTCCCCCCCCCACGTCTTCCCATGCCAACAGTAAGTAGCCAGACTTAAACAGGCATCCATATGTCTAAGAGGGTTGGAATGTTCCACTGGAAGCTCCACTTCAGCTCCCCCTTCCAAACTCTGCCCCCTCAGAAAGCCCACCAAGCAGTGGCTCCTCCCTGGAGCTGCTCAAGACTAAGCATATAGGGAGTTTAAGCTCCTTCCTTACCCCCAAATCACCCAGGAGTGCTTTGCTCAGATTAAACCTGGTCTTTTACTTTCAATTCAGCTTGATCTGGCTTATTGCATTTGCAGAGAAACCTAATATGGAGATACAAAAATACTTATCACTGATAGAGACTTTTGAGTTTTTATTTCTATTTTGAATCTCTCTCTCTCTCTCTCTCTCTCTCTCTCTCTCTCTCTCTCTCTCTCTTTCTCTCTCTGGGGGTGGAGTGGGGGGTTGGGGTGGTGGTGGTGGTGGTTTGGCTAAGAATGGCTACCGTAGGTGCATATATTTGAATACTTGGTCATTAGGGTGTGGCACTACTTGAGAGGGATTAAGAGTTATGACCTTGTTGGAGGATGAGTGGCCTTGTTGGAGGAAGTGAGTCACTGAGAATGGATTTTGAGGTTTCAGAAGCCCCAGGCAGGCCCAGTGGCTCTTTCTCCCTGCTGCCTGCTGATTCAGATGTAGAGCTCTTAAGCTAATATATCTGCCTGTGTGCAGCCATGCTTCCTGCCATGAGGATAATGGACTAAACCTCTGAAACTATAAGCAAGCATCTATTAAAGGCTTTCTTTTATAAGAGTTGCTAGGGTCATGGTGTCTCTTCACAGCAGTAGAACACTGACTAAGACATGTTGAGGCCAGAGGTAGCTATCGAGTGTCTTTCTTATTTTTTTGAGGTGGAATTTCCACTGGAGCTCATCCTTTTGGCTAGACTAGCTGGCTAGTAAGATCTGTCTGTCTCTACCTTCTCTCTAATCCAGTGTGGAGAGCACATGGCTCCATACCTGGCTTTTTGAGATCCAAACTCAAGCCTTCATGCTTGAGTAATGAGCACTTGACCCGAGTCATTGAGGTTTTGGTTTTTTAGATGGGATTTCACTGTGTTTAACGGATGGACCTCAAATGCCTGGCTCAAGCAATCTCTGCCTCAGCCCTGGAGTAGCTGGAGCTACAAGCCTGTGCCACTTCACGGGGCTCAAATACTAATATTTGATCAGGGCTTGTGGTGGTTTGAATGAAAATGGCCCCCCATAGTCCCATAGAGCATGGCACTATGAGAAGGTGTGACCTTGTTAGAGGAAGCATGTCACTGAGGATGGGTGGTTGAGATTTCAGATGCTCAAGCAGGGTCAGTGGTTTACTTTTTCTTCCTGCCACCTGTGGATCCAGATGCAGATCTCTTAGATAATTATCCAGCACTATATCTGCCTGTATGCCACCATACTTCCCACCATGATGATAATAGCCTAAACCTCTGAACTGTAAGCCAGCACCAATTAAATGTTTTCCTTTGTATAAGATACCATGGTCATAGTGTCTCTTTACAGTAACAAAACCCTAACTAAGATAGGCCTCCAAAGGATTCCAGTGCCCAATACAGGGAAGGCTTGGCCATGATATTTATCTCAGATATTCATCTGTTTGTTAAATTTAGTTCTTTTTTGTAACGTCAATAACAGTAATAACAATGATGAAAATACCATGGACATTAAATTACCTTTTGTTCTTTCTTTCTTTAGATTAATACTCATCTGGAACCCAGGAACCAAAAGAAAATAATACATTGTACTCAAAACCACCCAGAAAGGGATGTGGGAAGATAGTTCAGCTAGTGAACTGCTTGCTGTACAAACACAAAGACCACCAGTGCCCATGTAAAATGGGTGTGGTGAAGCAATTCTGCTGCTGCTGCTCTTTCTCTTTCTCTCGCTCTGTCTCTCTGTCTCTGTCTCTTTGTCTCTCTGTCTCTGTCTGTCTGTCTGTCTCTTTCTCTCTCTCTCTCTCACACACACACACACACACCATTTCTAGAGGCTTTCCACTCTTGGTGTCAAATCCAGAGCACTTCTGGAGACTTGCACATCCCCTGAGCGGGCAATGGCTTTTCTAGCATCATCTCCTTCAATGTCTTTGTTTCAACGGCCTGATCTCTCACTGTTCCTTCCTACCCCAAAACTGTAACACTTAACTTAGTAGATACTCTGCTTTATCCCAATCTCCCACCTCTCTTAGACTCTGATCCAATGTCATTTGCCAGAAAATCTTTCCGTGAGCATTCTCCTCCACTATTCTCATTGGTCACCATCTGAGCACCCCCCTTATCCAACACAAAATAACTCCATAAAAAGAACAAACTTTTCCAGACCCTAGGGTAGGGCCAGACTCAGAGAAAGGAAATGATACATGTTTGTGAAATGAAGGAATAAAGTACCTGCTTTGTTCCAAGACCATGTAAATAGCAGCTTTCCCTGTGTTCACTACATTAATGATAACTCAGATTCTTGGGTCATGTTGTCCTGTGAAATTGTACAGATTTTCACCTATAATTCAGGATTCTCAATCTCTAATGACTGGCTGTACCCCAGAGACTGATGGCTGGAGATACATGTACTTTGTAAAGCTATTCCAAGAAGATAGTGTCCCCTCTGTAGAGGCATTGGCCGTGGAAGAACATTCAGTGTTAGTCACTATGATGCAAGGAGATGAAGAGGTTAGGCTTTTATTCCACTCAAATATCTTCATTGATTGAGGTCCATCTCATAGCTATTTAAAGGTAACCTCACAGAGACACCTATGGAGAATCAGGTGGTCCAATCAAGTTGATGTATAAGATGAATACCATCATCCAAATGCCTGGATCTCATTGTTTGCCATTGTTCACAAGCAAATTGAGGCTCATGGCCAGGATGTCTGTTCTGCAGCATAGAAGAGGACCCCATCTCAGCATCTACCTACCCAGCCTGACACTAGATACATATATTATTCACTGTGGATGTACTTTTTCACAAAATATTCATGCATTTTGTGGAAGAAAAGGACATGAAGAAACATTAAACAGTTAAGAAACTAGGTTTTGTTTTCTGTTTGGTCAGTTGGTTTTGTTTTAGGACTTTGTTTTAAAAGCTAAGTTCAAACTAGAGATAAATAATCCCTTGGTAAAATTTCACTGTCTTTTAAGGACTGCCAACTCCCTGTCACTCAAGCAGGTGCATGTTGGTGAATAGCTTTCTTCAAATAGCTTTCTTGCAGGCTCAGGGCCTAGGGAAATCTGTAGCTGAGGAAAATGCAACACTATTCATATTCAGATAGAAATACAAAAGTTTTATTTACTGTGACCACCAGCTTTTGGCTGTCCTTTGTGACAGCTCAATCGTATTTCTTCTATGCATCCAGTCAAAATATTATTATTATTATCCTTTGGCCAAACAAGCTTCCTCTCTGGGTGTTTTCTTTCCACTGTCTTGAAGAATGGCTCAGTGCAAATTGTTCCATGAAACAAAAAAGGAAAAAATAATTATTTAACCCCTGAGAATAATTCTTAAAAGACAGTGCAACAAACATCTCCACATGAATCACATTAAATTCTAATATTTTCATTTGAATCAAAGGAACATTCACAGGCTCTGCTCTTTGCATGGGAATAAAAAGAAAAGTTTGATATGCAGACACAATGGTTTTGGAGAGGAGAATAAGCTGATCTGCAATATTCAGGCAGATCAGCTGCTACTGTTAGATTCACTATTTAATATCCTCCACATTAAAAAAATAAAAGGCAAGTGAATGAGTGATATGTTGAATCTACTCTCCAAGAAGATGAATGAGTGTTTCAGTATTACATATCCACACAGAGCAGATGGAACTGGATGGCAACTTGTGGTATATTTGGCAGTGCTAAATGCCTGGCTTCAAGAGTAGAATGTCAAGGAAGTGGCTAATGCCTACCCTAAAAAGGGTCTTGCAAGACCTCAGAGAATGTGGCACCAGTTCTGCTGGTTAGTTTTCTGTCAACCTGCCATGTGCTAAGGTCATCTGGGAAGGGGAATCCTCAATTGAGAAAATGCCTCCATTTTGAGATTGCCCTCAATTTGAGATTGTCCTATAGGAAAGTCTGTGAGACTCTTTCTGGATTACTGATTGGAATGGGACGGCCCAGCTCACTGTGGTTGGTGGTCCTGGGTAGTATAGGAAAGCAGGCTGAGAAAGCCATGCAGAGCAAGCCAATAAACAACACTTCTCTATGATCTCTGTTTCAGACCCAGCCTTTGAGTCCCTGCCTTGAGTTCTTTCTCTGACTTTCCATCATGATGAACTGCGACCTCTAAGGTGAAATAAACCCTTCCTCCCTACGATGCCATTGGTCATGCTCTTTATTTCAGTAGTAGAAGTCCAACAAGGACACTGGGTGGGGTAGGAGGGTGGAGCTTAGCACTAGAGGAGCACCTGCAATTGGGGCAGGGCCTGGGCCCTGGAGTCCACCCTGCTGACCATAGCCACCCCTTTCTCACAAGGTATATTCCTTCTTGAAAATGAGACATGCTGGAGCTGGAGAGCTGACACAGTGGTTAAAAGTATTTATTTTTATACAGGAGCCAGGTTTGATTTCCAGCACCTAGATTTATATCATATCATTTATAACCTCAGTTGCAGTGGATCCAACAGGCATGCATGTCATGCATATACACATGTGAAGAAAAACATTTATAGAACACAAAGTAAAGTAAATCTTTAAAAAATTAAAAATAAATGAGCCTATCAAGTATGTTGTACACCTTTAATTACAACACCCAGGAGGTAGAGGCAGGAGGATCTCTGTGAGTTCAAGGCTAGCCTGGTTTACATAGTGAGTTTTGGGACAGCCAGGGCTATGTTATATAGAGATATAGTGTTTCAGAGCCATGCTGCACCCAGACTCCGAGCCACTATACTCAGCTAACAGTGGAAATGAGCTGAAGAGAACATTGAAAGTGAATTGTGGACTCCCCATACCCCTCCGTTGCTCATCCGTGGCAATCTCTTTGAATGCAGGAGATTGGATGACTAAAGAAACTATACTCCCCAGGGAAGATACCTAGAGATCAGGGACTTGGAAATCCCTTTGTTCCAAGTGGAGTTACCCTCATGCAAGCCTGTAAGTTCTGTACAGATGCTATAAGATTTTAGTGACTCATTTTTTACTTTATTCTTTTTTATGACTAAGTAGTATTTAGCTGTGTTTTATTTATCCATTCAGAAGTTTATGGAGAAAGGCCATTTTTTTGTCTATTGTGAATAGTGCTGTAATCAACAAGGGACTGGAAATATCTCTTTGGAATGCTGATTCATTTTCCTTTGGATTTATATCTAATAATGAGATTATTGAATCATATGGTAGTTTTGTTTTTAATATTTTGAGAAGTCTCCATATTTTTTCTATATGTTCATTCCTTCCAGCTATATGCAGAGTTCTCATTTCCCTACAACCTAACCTTTTTTCTAAGTCTTTAAAAAATAATTCATTTTTTGAAAATTTTATACATGTATATAATATATTCTTATTTTATACCTCCACTACTACCACCCTTAAATTTTATCTGGGACCATCAGCTCATCTCCCTCAGGACTTAATGTTCTTTGCTAAGTTGAGTCTGCTTAATGCTAACCATATGTGTATGAGTGTGGGGCCATTCCTACAGTGGCTACAGCCCTGAAGCTAAGTGACAGCATCCAGCCCCCAGAAGCTAATAGCCGGTTCAACTCTTTGGGTAGGGGTAGAGCCTTAGGAGCCCCTACTCCACCCATGTTGGAATTTTCATTGGCTTCATCTCTTGCAGGCAACCAGAACTGCTGTGAATTTTTCCATGCAATGGCCATATTATATCCAGAGGACAGCATTTCACAGCTGTTGTACCCATCCTCTAGCTCTTACATTCTTTTCACTTACCCTTTTGTGTGCCTTGAGCCTTGGCTAGGGTTAGGTAGATATATGAACCATCTATGGCTGAACACTCACAGGTATTGATTCTAAGAACTTTGACCAGTTATAAGTCTCTGTAATAACCACTGTAAGCTGAAAGAAGCTTCTCTGACCAATGTTGAAAGCAGCATAAATTTATAGATATAAACATAAGCATAAAGGAAGTTCAATAGTGTTTTCGTTCAGTGAGGCAACAACCACTAAATTCTCCCCTAGGACCCATGATCTCTCCAGTCACAGGCATTTGACAAGGTACCAGGCATGAAATCCCTTCTGTGGAGTGAGCCTCAGATCCTATCAGAAAGTTGCTGGTCATACCCTATCTGTCAGTCTACTGTTGTAACATTGGCACAACTTGCCTGGCAGCCATTATTATAGTGTGGGCAGGGTGCCACATTGGGTAAGACCAATGATATCCTTTCTTCCCAGCAGCCTGAATAGTGCCTTCCAGTACTATGAAATCTAGCTAGCAGGGAGAATGTTTTCAGTGAGTTCAAGATTGATTTCTCAGTGTCCTGCAACCAAAGTGTGTGGTGTCTTCAGTAGTAGGGTCTTACTATGTGGTTATTGTGGGCAAACAAGAATAATGACAATAGCCTGAATTGTTTTGGGCCTCCTTGACCAACAACTCATAGAGAGGTATCTCATTCCTGACACAATGTTTTCATTCAATAACTAGTGTCTTCTGGGAGCAGGACTGTCCATCCATGAAGAGAACCTGGGATTGAAATCTCATATACATATATTTCAGTTTTCTGAGACAGGATTACTCTGTATAATGGGCTGGAACTCACTATGTAGACCAGGCTGTCCTCAAACTCCCAAAGAGCCACTTGACTCAGCCTCATCAGTGTTGAGATGAAAGGCATTTGCCACTACATATAGTTTATATTATGCTTTAAAATTAGCTCACCAAATAGTGAGTTTCTCTAAGTCTTCTTTAAATGTCTGTGGTTTTGGCTAAACTGCTTCTGCCTCATGTTCTCTTCTATGCTCTTGTCCTCATCCAACCTTTAACCAAGAGTATTTTCTCCATTTTCTTCCACATCATCTGTTCTCGACCATTCCTCGAAGCCCGAGTTCATAATATGGAAGATCTCAGGTTTTCCTATCACTTTTTCACACACCTTTCATTTGGGTTAAGCCTCTTTCCATGCCTCATCTCTTCAACCCCACCACGTTTGAACTTTCCACTTAAAGTATTCCCCTTCCCTTTGCTTTATTTTTACCTATACCTTATCATCTCCGCTCATTCAAAGCCCTCATCCACAATGGATTCCAATGCACTTCAAATTAAGCAAACAAAATAAAAACCCCATAGGAAAGAAAACACATGACTTTTGTTTTTCTAAGGCTGGGTGACCTCACTTGATGTAAATTTTTCCAGTTTCATCTATTTACCTAAGAAATTTTATGGGTTTCACTTTTTTACTTTTCTTTACAGCTGAGCAATATTCTCTTGTGTATATAAACCATATTTTTCTTTCCAGTCATCTGTTGATGGACATTTATGTTGATTCCCTTCCGTAGCCATTGTGATTAGAGTACCAATGAACTTGGATGGGCAAATATCTCTGTAGTAGATGTAAAGTCCTTTAGGAATATGCTGAAGATATTGAGACCCCTTTTCTCATTCTTTTTTTTTTTTTTTTTGGAAACAGTCTTTTGGGGGCTGGCATGCACCTGGCACAAGTGTGGATGTCAGCGGATGTCCTTTGGTGTTTGAGACAAGGTGTCTTTGTGGCTCACTGCTGTATGTACCAGGCTATATGGCTCAGAATATTCCAGAAATTCTTCTGTCTCCATCTCCTTTTGTTTTGGTAGTGCTGGTGTTATGGAGACACACCACCATGTACTACTTTACATGGATTCTGGGAACCTGAGCTCAAGTCCTCACACTTGTCCAGCAAGTGGCTTACCTAGAGAGCCATTTTCAGAGCTTTCAATGTTTCATTTTTTTTTTAATTTTAGACATAACTGGAAATTTCGCATCATGTACCCTAATCCTGCTTACCTCCTAGTCCCTTCATATCCACCTCTCACGCCTACAGTATGCTCCCAAAATTAATCAAAAACAAAACAAACAAAAACCGACCTCAATTCTCCATCTTTCCAACACTTCTTCATTCATCCTAGTGGCATCAGTGTGTCACACAGTACACCCTTTTGTTCAATCAGCCCCACTCAAAAAATGTACATCATCATCACTGGACAATCACCAAACTCCCTCTCCGATATGCTGCTGTTGCCCTGAGTCATGAGATCCTGTGGTTATCATTCTGTAGGACCATTTCCTTCATGAACTCCAGCAGGTCATAGATGGGGTAGATGTTAGGTGGGCCAACCCAAGGGGTGGGGTCTTGGTGGCAGTTTAGCTGGCCAGTCTGGGCCATGGGGACCACTACCTCAGGTGAGGGGCAGAGCCAGCTTTCCCATGTCTGTGGTAAGGGGTGGAACTATCTCTCCTGAGTGCTGGGGTCAGCTCTCCCATGAAGGTTGGTGCCAGCTTTCCTGCTACAACATCTAGAAAGGGGTAGGGGCAGCTATCCTGGGGCCAGTGAAGGACAGTGCTAGCTTAGCATGGCACTTGGGTTTCTCTCTTTCTCTCTCATTGCTCCACCATATACTTGCTTATCACATTGGTATCCAACCCTCAGGTACAACAAGAAGCTGTGAGATTGTAGGTGAGAGCTGAGAGATAGCTTAGTCTGCATGAGGGACTATAGTTTCAGGACCTGAAAGGCTTAAGTTGAGAAAGTGACTGACAAGAAGAGGAAGGGGGCAGAGGGAGGTGGGGCAGGTGGCAGGATGAAAGGAGGGGTCTTCTAGAGGGCAGCGGTGGGGATTTTGGCATTAGGACATCAGGGATTGCTGCTGGGGCTATGCTGACCTGAATGGCCTGCACTACCACTTGGGGAAATGGTGACATCCAGACCCAGCTGCTGCCGAGGACCATATCTGGGTCCATGTTCTCATTGCAGCTGGGGTCTGTGTTGAAATCCAAGGCCCATGTTGCCACCAAAGATCAGATGGAAACCTGGGGTTGGGGTCACAACCTGTGGCCTTGTTGGTGTCCAGGGGCTGTGCTGCCATCAGTGTCATCCTGATCTGAATGGCAAATGCTACCAACCAGAGCCAGGATGTCATCTGGGCCCAAGCTGCTGCCAAGGGCCATGTCTGGGTCCATGGTTCCGCTGCAACTGGGGTCTGTGTTGATGTCTGTGGTCTATGTCACCTCAGTGGGCCATAGGAACCACATGTGATGAAATCAGAGGACCATTCTGAGCCAGCCCTGCCCTTTGCTAGCTTTAGGAAAGCTGGCCCTGACCATTGCTAGACACTGCAGCAAGGGAGCTGTCCCCCACCCTTTCCCCAAACTCGGGAGGGATGGTTCCACCCCTCACCAGGGGTGAGGGAGAATTGACCCTGATGGCATGGGAGTAGGGGAGTTGGCTCTACCCCCTCCCATTTGGGGGCAGCCGAGTGGCCCAGACTGACCAACTCAGCTACCTTCCTCAAGCTCAAAGCTGGGCCTTGGGTGGGCCCACTCTAACATCTACCCCATATAGGACCTGCTGGAGATCTTGAAGGGATTAATCCCATGGAAGGACACCCACAGAATCTCCATGACTCTGGGCGGCTGCAGGATATCAAAGAGGTATGTTTGTGAGGCTGCAGAGATGATGGTGTATCAGAAACCAGAGGCCTTGAACCAGACCAATGACTCATTGCAATAAACATTTGCTGGTAAAGCTGATTGGACTAAAGGGTGTATAAACTATGTGATACAATGAGTCTCCCAATGCCATCAGCATAAATGAAGGGGTGATGGAGAGACAGGGAAGATAGAGAAGCAAAGAGTTTGTTTGTTTGTTTGTTTGTTTGTTTAATTATCTTTGGGGGGTGCTACAAAGGTGGGGGAAGGATATGGGGGAACTGGGAGGTGAGCGGAATTGGGGTTCATGATGTGAAATTCCCAAAGAATCAATAAAGAAATTATGCTAAAGAAAAAGAAATTTCCCTTTGCAGATGAAATCTAAATGTGGTTTATTTGTGAGAGAAGAGTGTTGAATCTATACTCAAAGGCCACACACCTTTTGGTCTTCAGCATATTCCATTTGCTGTTTCAACATTCTTGTTTGAGATAGTTTTGTTTTGTTTGTTTGTTTTTGTTTTTCGAGACAGGGTTTCTCTGCGTAGCTTTGCGCCTTTCCTGGAGCTCACTTGGTAGCCCAGGCTGGCCTCGAACTCACAGAGATCCGCCTGGCTCTGGCTCCTGAGTGCTGGGATTAAAGGCGTGCGCCACCACCGCCCGGCTCGAGATAGCTTTGAAAAGCAGAGCAGGCTGGGCAGGGGTGGCACACAACTTTAGTCCCATCACTTGTGAGGCAGATGCAAGTGGGTTTCTGAATTGGAGGCAAGCCTGGACTATAGAGTGATTTCCAGGACTGCCAGCACTACAGAGCAAAATCCTGTCTTGAAAAGAAAAATAAAACAGAGCAATGTCTCTGTAGGCGATCTTCACCGGGGCTTCTTCCTAGTTATGTTGAAATCATTTTCCTTATTTATTTTTTTTTATTGAAAATAGATACTTTAATATATTTCCACTGTGGCATTTATCTTTCTCCTTTGATAGCATGGAGAGTACCTTCTAATAGCATGGATACTAGTCCATAGGGGTGAAGTCTGTAGGTAGGCACATGCTCTACTTCTCCATGTTCAGTAAGCTGTATAGGTGTTTTCTTCAGAAATACGGCCTTACCTTCAGCTTGTAGAGATTAACCAATAGCCTTGGAAATAGTCTGGGTTTTTTGGGGTTCCCTAGGGGACCCACTTCACCAACAACTTGATTAAATGTTATCCATTCCTGGTACTGGAAGCTTCATTTGGTGACAAGAGATGGCCAGTTGGGGTTGTTTCTCCACTATTATTTGGTGATTTTATTTAGATCACCTTCATATATGAATATATTTTAGGAAGCTTCTACTATATTAGGCTTCTATACTGTCCCTCAAGTAATGCTTAGTTTTAGCTGTTCCCCCTCGTACTCCTTCCCTCATCCCCTTTTCACATCCCCACTCCACTTGATCCTCCCATTCCAGTCCCCTGCTCCGTCCATCCATAATGACCTATTCTATCTCCCCTTCCTAGGGTAAGCCAATCTCCTCATTCCAAGTCCCTTACTCTATACTTAACCTCTGTGATTACATGGTTTGTGGCCTGTTTATCAAAACTTAACAGCTAACATCCACAGATAAGCAAATACATTCCATACTTGTTTTTTGGGGGTCTGGGTTACCTCACCAGGATGATTTTTCTCAACCTTCATTTATTTACTTGCAAATATCTTGATCACAATTTTGAAGAGCTGAATAACATTCCATTGTATAAACATACCATATTTGCTTTATCATTTAGCCATTGACAGGCATCTAGTCTGTTTCCAATGTTTGTCTATTCTAAATAGATAAACAATGGACATGTTTGAACAAGTGTCTCTGTAGTAGGCTGTAGAATCCTTTGGGTATATGCCCAATATAGTGGTATAGCTGCATCTTGAGGTAGATCTATTCCCAGATTCCTATTGTGTCAAAATTTCCTTGGGGGTATGCCCTGAGGAGATTTCTTCCAGAGTCCTGGGGAAGATACTTCAAATGGTGAGGGGTAATCTGAGGGTAAAGAATATAAGTACATCGAGTTCTTTTATCCATCTACTTTATTCCTCTGAAATTAAATTCTATCTACACAGCTTCAATTCTATTCTTGTATTTAGCTCTTCTCTGTCCCTTCACCTCTTGTTCTCTCATAACTCTAACTTTTTTCCATCTCCATCCTCATCTTCATCCTCATTCTTCTCCATTGTGGTTCCTTCCCATTCCTGTCCTGGAACAGATCTCTCCCTTCTCAGCAGCCTGACTCTTACAATTCCAAGCAAAGCTTCCAAGCTTCCTACCAGAGCCACGATAGCCGGCTTCATTTGCAACCCAAAAGGGGAGTGGCTAGAGGAGGTGGGGTCAGATAAGGCCTGGAATAAGTCAGAAAAGGAATTTATGTGCTCAAAATATATTTTTATATGTGGTTAGGTAAAATGTTATGAGTCTATCATAATTGTGCTCAAACTATAATCTTACAGGTGGCTAGGTAAAAGAGTCTATAAGTCACTAAAATAAAACTGCCTCTATTTTCCTATGCTGCCATATGCTCGCAGGGCAGGGTAACTCTGCTTGGAGCTAGGAGACCTGCTTCATAGCTACACTGCACCCTTTGGTTCTGAGTCAATTGCTCTGGAATGCCATTTGGCCTGTGAGAGAAAGGAGGTTCTGAGCTTCCTTTGCACAAGGAACAAAGCTAAGTGCCTGTCTCCTAGACAGTGTCTCTGGAAGGGTGTTACCTTAATTCAGGAGACTGTTTGCCATTTTGGCCTAGGATGCTAGAGAAGAATTTCAGGTGAAATACACTGTTAAAAGTTCTTGGGGAAGTTATAAGCACACAAGAAATTCACAGCAGAGACAGCTGATATATTAAAAGCCAAGTAACACCAAATGTTCCTTGACATTTGACTTCTCCTCCAGAAGGATCCTTTGATCCTTCTAGGTATAGCTTCATCATATACAGATGAATCTTTACTTTATATTCCTGTGGCCCATAGCACTATGGAACCACCATACTGATTTCCATAGTGGCTGTACAAGTTTGCACTCCAATCAGCAATGGATGAGTATTCCTCTTACTCCACAATTTCTCCAGCATGAGCTGTCATTTGTTTTATTGATCTTAGCCATTCTGATTGGTGGAAGATAAAACTTCAAAGTAGTTTTGATTTTCATTTCCCTGATGACTAAGGTCAATGCACATTTCTTTAAGTGTTTCTAAACCACTTGTATTTTATCTTTTGAGAAATTTATGCTTATTTCTATACCTCATTTTAAAATTGGTTTACTTATTTTTGATGCCCAGTTTTTATGTTTTTATGATGTTATATATATATATATATATATATATATATATATATATATATTATCACCTCTTTATCTGATGTGTAGTTAGTTGGTAAAAATCTTTTTCCATTCTTCAGGTTTCTCGTTTGTCCAAATGATGGTGTCCTTTGCCATCCATAAGCTTTTCAGTTTCACGAAGTCCTATTTATTAATTGTTGATCTTAGTGTGTGTGCTAATGACATTCAGTTCAGAAAGTGTTCTCCTTTGCCAATAAGTTTAAGGCTATCCCCAAATTTCCCTTCTATTAGGTTCTATGTATGCTGAGGTCTTTGATCCATTTAGAGTTGAGTTTTGTTCAGGATTATAAGGATAAATTTATTTGAATTCTTGTACATGCAGACATCTTCTATATGCAGTTTGATCAGAACAATTTGTTGAGGATGCTCTCTTTTTTCTTGTGTGTATTTCTGGCTTTTTTTTTTTTTAATAAGAAAACAGGTTTTCAATCTATGAATATAGGAGAATATTATTAGGCACTATTACATTAATATTTTTTTCCTCCAGTAGTGTTTGGTTCTATCCTATGTCTTTAGATCATTCAGTCTCTGCATCTTGGCACTCCAGGCAGTGTCAGGGGTGGGCTCACTCTCATGGCATGGGTCTCCAGATGGACTAGTCATTAACTGAACACTCCAAAAATCTCTGTGCCACCCTTAACCCTGCATATCACATAGGCAGGACAGACTATAGGTTGAAGGTTATGTGGCTGGGTTGTTGTCCCAATGCCTACACTGGAAGTCTTGCCTGGTCACAGGAGATGATCAGTTCAAGCTAAATATCCACTATTGCTAGGAGTCTTAGCTGTGGTCATCCTTGTAGATTTCTGGGAGTTTCCCTTACATCTGGTTTCTACCTGACACTGAAATGCTCCCCTTTTCAGTTGATTCTTTCAGGACTCTCACTCCCACCCCACCCCCACTTGATCTCTTGTGTTCCCATCCTCACTGACCCCAGTACACCAACAAAATATCTACTAGCCTAATGTTCATCAGAGAGGCTTCATCCAGCAACTGAGCTTGGGGAATCCTGTTGTGGAGAGGGAAGAAGAATTGTAGAACCAGAAGGGTCAAGGACATTATAAGACAACCCATAGAAACAGCTAACCTGGGTTCACAGAGATTGAACCAACAACCAGGGAGCCTGCATGGGACCTGACCTAGGCCCTCTGCATATATATGACAGTTGTATAGCTTGGTCTTCATGTGGGACTCCTAATAGTGGGAGCAGGGTCTGTCTCTGATTCTTTTACTGGCTTTTGGGACTCTGCTTTTCATACTGGATTGCCTTGTCTAGCCTTGATACAAGGCAAGATGCTTAGTTTTACTGCAACTTGATTTGTCATGTTTTGTTAATATCTGTGTGAGGGAGTTCTGCTCTTTTCTGAATAGAAATAGAGGAGGAGTGGATGGGGGAGGCAGAGGAGAGGTGGGTGGACTGACAGGAGAAGAGGGAGAGAAAACTGTTTTGGGATGTAAAATAAATAATTTAGTTAATTAAAAAAAGAATAAAAATTTCAGGTGTCCATAGGTGTGTGGATTTATGTCTGCGTCTTCAATCTGATTAAATTGATCAAATTGCTTTTTTTAATACCAATACCATGTTATTTTTGTTACTATATCTTTGTAGCATAATTTGAGATCATGGATAATGATACCTCCAGCAGTTCTTTAAAACTGTTTTAGCTATCCTGGAGTTTTGTGTTTCCATATGAAGCTAAAAATTGTTCTCTTAATTTCTGTGAAGAATTGTGTCAAGATTTTGATGGAGCTGCATTGAATCTGTAGATTGCTTTTGGTAGGATGGCCATTTTTCTATATTAATTCTATCAATCCATGAGCATGGGAGATCTGTTCATCTTCTGATATAGTTTTCAATTATTTTTTTGACATCTTTGAGTATTTTTTATATATAATTTTTCACTTGCTTGGTTAGAGTTACCCCAAAATACCTTATTTTTATTTTTTTTGAGGCTACTGTGAAAGGTATTGTTTCCATGATTTTTTTTCTCAGTACATTTGCCATTTGTATATAGGAGGGCTACTGATACTGATGTTTTTTCTAGACAAAAAGAAGAAATCACACCCAAAATGTGTGGAGCTTTCAAGTGTGCTGTTAAGTTATTGATATGAAATCTCTATAATTTTTAATGTAGACATTTAGTGCTATGAAGTGTCTTCTTAGAACTGCCTTTATTGTGTGTCATTAGTTTGGATATGTTATATTTTCATTCAATTCTAAAATTCTTAAGTGTATTTCTTAACTTCTGCCGACCTATTTTTTTTTTTTATTTAGTAGTGAATCGTTTAGTTTCTATGAGTTTGTAAGCTTTCTGTTGTTTTTGTTATTGTTGATCCATGGTGGTCAGATAGGATTCAGGGGTTCATTTCAATTTTCTTGTATCTGTTGAAACTTAATTTGTGTCCAAGTATATCATCAATTTTGTAGAAAGTTACTTCCATGATGTGCTGAGAAGTAGGTACATTCTTTTCTGTTTGTTTGAAATGTTCTGTAAATATCTGTTAGGTCCATTTGTTTTATTACATAATTTGCCTCTAGCATTTCTTTGTTTAGTTTTTGCCTGGATGATCTATCTATTGGTGAAAGTCAAGTACTGAAGTGTTTCACTATCAGTGTGTAAGGTTCAATATACGATTTTAGCTTCAGTGGTGTTTCTTTTATGAACATGTTTGGTGCAAAGATGTCAAGAATTTTAGTGTCCTCTTGAGAGATTTTCCCTTTGATTTGTCATATGTAGCATCCTTCCCTATTTCTTGGATTAGTTTTGGTTTGAAGTCTGTCTGATATTAAATTGTCTGATATTAAAATGGCTATACTGGCTTGTTTCTTCAGTCCACTTTCTTGGAATATCTTTTTTCATCCTTTTACCTTGAGGTGATGTCTTCCTCAATGTTACGATGTTTCTTGCATACAGCAGAAAGTTGGATCCTGTTTTTGTTTCCAATCAGTTAGTCTGTGTCTCTTTGTGCAGAACTGAGAGCAGTTTCTGTTCACTCCTGTTATTTGGTTTTTATGGTGTGGGTTTTTTTTTTTTAATCTTTTGATTTGCTGATCTGATATTATTTGTTCCTTGTGTTTTGTTGGGTATGGTTAACCTCTGTAGGTTGAAGTTTTCCTTCTAGTATCTTCTGCAGAGCTGGATTTGTAGATAAATACTGAATAAATTTGTTTTTTATCATGCAATGTCTTTCTCTACTTATTGTGACGAAATATAGTAGCATGGGCTGGCACCTGTATTCTCCTAGAGTTTGTAGAACATTCATCCAGGTCATTCTAGTTTTTAGAGTTTCCATTGAGAAATCAGGTGTTATTATAATAGGTCTGCCTTTATATGTTACTTTGTCTTTTTTCCCTGCAGCTTCTAATATACTTTATTTATTCTGTAATTCAGTGTTTTGGTTATTATGTATGTGTGACAGGAGCCATAAGCCTAAGCAACCCTTGACACACATGCTGCCATATTTGGGTTTCTCTCCTCTTTTCTTAAGTCTAGACCTTGCTTAAGTCACTATAGCACCAAAACCTCTTCCCATAGATACCAGAACCTCTTCTCAGATATCAGATGAATGAGCTGCAGTTAAGCAATTAGGCAGTTAGACAAGGGTAGATCGATAACCTTCAGAGAAACATTTCCTGCTGGCCAAACAGCCCATAATTAAGTTCCTTCCTGCTTGCAACCCCCATTACTAAGTCCCTTCCTGCTTGCAACCCCCATAATTAAGTCCCTTCCTACTCACAACCCCTTTTGCCTACCTATATATGCCTTGAGAGAAAAATAAAATTTTTTGATCAGACGTCCTGGCTTGCTCTCATTCTTTGTGTCTCTTGTCCCTCTCATTCGCTGGCCTTCCCTTTAGGTCCCCGTTGAAGACCCCACTGGCCGGGGCATATGTGGGGAATTTCCTTTCTGGTCTAGTCTATTTGTAGTCTATTTGTTCTGTTTGTATCTTGATAGACACTTTCTTCTTTAGGTTAGGGAAAGCTTTTTCTATAATTTTGTTAAAAATATTTTCTGTACATTTGATCTGGGTTTCTTTTCCTACCTCTCTATTCCTATTATTTTTAGATTGGTATTTTCATTATGTCCCAGATTTCCTGGGTGTTTTATGTCTGGAGTTTTTTCAATTTAACGTCTTCAACTTAGTTATCCATTTTTTCTAATGTATGTTCAATGCCAGAGATTTGCTCTTCCATCTTTTATATTTTGTTGATGAGACTTGCCTCTGAAGTTCTTATTTGAGTTCCTACATTTCTTTTCCAGTTTACCTTAGTTTGGGTTTCCTTTATTGATTTCATTTTTACTTTCATATCTTGAGCTGCTTTCTTCATTTCATTCCATTGTTTTTGTTTTTATTGATTTCATTAATGGATTTGTTCCTGTTCTCTTTATGGTCCTCGAGTATATTCTTAATAGCTATTTTGAAGTCCTTGTTTTCTGATTCAGGTATATATTGCATTTCTCAGGGCCTACTGTAATGGGATTGCTGGGATCTATAGGAAATATATTGTCCTGGCTGATTGACTGTGTTTTTAAGTTAGTGTCTAGGCATCTGAATTTGGGATGATTGTAATTCTAGATATTTATATCTGCTTATGTCTTTGTTGGATGGATTTTCTTTTCATTAGTTTCTGTTGCCTTCTCTGGATCTTAGGAGCTTGTCATAGCTACAGGTTGCTTAGTAGGCAATGCTTCTTAGGCCCCGCCAGGTTTGACTACTGGTACTCCAGGGAAGAATTTGTTTCTAGATATTGGAACTGACACACAAGATGCTGAAAGGTTCCATAGAAGGTGGGAAATCTGGGTCTTCTAAGAGGATCTGTGAAGTCCCCAGGGAATAGAGGAAGAAAAGGAAGAGAGATGCCTGCCTCGTGGTCTGCTACAGGGCTAGGTATGAGAATGGGAAATTGAAATTGGAAGACAAGAAAGAGCATGAAGATTGACATGATTCACTGATCTGTGTGGCCAGTGGGTTTCTAGAGAGAGTGCTTGGGTCTTGGCAATTGAGGCAAAGGGACAGGGTGAAGAGAGAAGGTTATAGGACAGGATCTGCTTAGTCCCCTTGTAATGGGGGCAGAGAAGGAGAGAATGAGGCAGGTGGTCTGTTGAAAGTCTTTTATTAAGTGAAAAAGGATATGTTTGGGGTCACCTTTTGAAGACAATCCATTTATCATGGCATGGAAGCCATGGGAGTGGGCATGTGAGGTGACTAGTCACCATGAATCTGTAACCAGGAAATAACAATAGAGGAATGCTTGTGCTCTGTGCTCTTTGTGCTTTTTTCCTTTCTGCCCTTTCATTCCATCTGGGCCTTAGCCCAAGGGACAGTTCCATCTATATTTAGGGTAGGTCTTCATCTCTCTCTCTCTTTTTTTCTTTTCTTTCTTTTTTTTGAGATAGGGTTTCTCTGTGTACCCCTGACTATTCTGAAACTCGCTCTGTAGACCAGGCTGACCTCAAACTCAGAGACCTGCCTGTCTTGGCCTCCTGAATGCTGGGGTTAAAGACATGCACCACCACTGTCTGGCCCTTTATTCATCCCTTAAGCTGGGTTTTAATCACCTTCTCAAGCACACCAGAAGTGTAATTATAAATCTATTGAAACTTGCAAGATTAAACATCTCAAGTAACTGGCAAGATTAAACACCTTGTCAACTTGATACCCATATACATCACTGTTAAATCAAATTATTCTACCCATGAGTCTGAAAGTCTTATATTCATTTCATAATGCAAAATGCATGTACTCCTTCCTAAGAGTCCTCAAATTCTTAACAGTTTTTGCATTGCTCAGAAGACTTAGTTCCACCTCATTTCTAAACTGATAGTAATTTCTTTTTTAAAAGATTTTATTTATTTATTTATTTATTTATTTATTTATTTATTTATTTATTTATTTTGTATACAGTGTTCTTCCTGCATGTATGCCTGCAGGCCAGAAAAGGACATCAGATCTCATTATAGACCTGTGTGAGCCACTATGTGGTTGCTGGGAATTGAACTCAGGACCTCTGGAAGAGTAGCCAGTGTTCTTAACCTCTGAGCCATCTCTCCATCCTGTAATAGTAATCTCTTAACTTTCAGCTTCAATACAATTAAAAAATCAGGTTATTTTGTCTAATATACAAGGGCATACAGTAAAATTTCCCATTCACAAGCAGAGAAAATGATAGTATAGCAAGGAAGATTGAACAAAATAAATAAACCTAATAGGGCAAATACAAGGTCCTGAAGATGCATATCCAGCATCTAAGGCTGTCAGTGTTATCATTAGTGCTCCGTTGGCCTTGGGGAACCCTGCTTCTCCAGTTTTATTGCCTGAATTATATGTGTCCTCTTTCTAGTGCAACTCTACTCAATCCCTGATTGCTGCTTTCCTTGTAGAATACAGTCTTAACCAATATTCTATTGCTGTGAAGAGATACCACGACCATGGTAACTCTTATAAAGGACATTTAACTGGTGCTGTCTTACAGCTTCAGAGGTTTAGTTTATTATAATCCTGGTGGGAAGTACGGCAGCACACAGGCAGGCATGATGTTGGAGAGGTAGCTGAGATTTCTATATCCAGATTGCGGGCAGCCGGAGGAGAGACACAGGGTGTGAAGGTTTGAAATACAATGGGCTCCTCATAGGGGGTGGCACTATTAGGAGGTGTGGCTTTGTTGGAGTAGATGTATTAGAGTAAGTGTGTCACTGTGGGGGTGAACTTTGAGGTCTTATTTGCTCAAACTATACTCAGTGTGACACACAGTTGCTTCTACTGCCTGTGGATCAAGATTTAGAAATCTCAGCTCCTTTTCCAGCAACATGTCTGCTTGCATGCTATCATGCTTCCTGCCCTGACAATAATGGACTAAGCTTCTGAACTGTAAGTTAGCCCAAATTAAATGTTTTCTTCATAAGAGTTGCAATGGTCATGATGTTTCTTCAAAACAATAAAACCCTAACTAAGACATTGGGCCTGCCGTGAGCACTTGAAACCCCAAAGCCCACCCCCAGCAACACATTTTCTCCAACAAGGTCACATCTACTTCAAAAAGGTCACACATCCTAAGCCTTTCAAATAGTGCCACTTCCTATGCATTATGGGGGTGATTTCATTCAATCCACCACAAATACCGGGTTTTTAGCATGTCCATTGCAATTTAGGCTTTGCCTTGATTCACCAACCACTCAGTTGTACTATGCAGGGACTCTGAACCCTTCTATATATTACATGTTTGCAAAACCAGTATCATGCAGAAAACACCAACTTGGGATACTATCTTGAGATACTGTCTGGCCCTTTTGGACTCTAGCTATGTTCAATGTGCTTGGGCAGCTGAACCAGGGAAGAAACTTCTCTGTGAGCCAATTTTCCAGAAAAGTTTCACCATTTTCTCTGGCATTCTTCTGTCAAATACATCGACATTGTTATATTCCAGAACTATCATTCAAAAGAAGTCTTTCCTGTTGTCCAGAGTTTCGCAGTTGAATTACTTTCTTTAACAATTACTGATACTTTGCTCTCAACCTCTCTTCAACTTTAACCAGGTTCAACTTCTTTCTTTGACAGCCTGCATGATTCTGTCTATTATTTAACTAGGTTTGTGGTTGTTTCCTCACCAAAGTACACCTTTTCACACATTCCAGCTTCATTGTTTACTGTCTTTCACTGTGAATCTGAGTAAATGCAGTGATCACTAACAATGCCACCAGCAACAACAGAGTGTGTGGTTAGCCTGAAGAATAGCCCTAGCCTGAATTCACAGCGTACACAAAATAATTTTTAACATATTTAAACATAACAGCCATCAAAGAAATGTGTTTGTATGACATTGAAGTAGATTAGAAAGACAGAAAACTGAGAGACGTGGGAGGAGAAAAGACCCCTCACCCCAGGTATGGCTTATGTTTTTCCTTAAGAGTCAAGAATTTTGATGTTCTAGGCTGTCAAGTTGGCTCCATGAGTAAAAGCCCTTGCTGTGAAATCCTGACAACCTGTGTTCAATCCCCAGAACTCATGGTGGAAGGAGAGAGTCAATTCTTGAAGGTTATCCTCTGACCTCCATATATACATTGTGGCATGTGTACACACACACACACACACACACACACACACACACACACACACACAGAGGGAGAGAGAGAGAGACAGACAGACAGACAGACAGAGACACAGAGACACAGAGGGGCAGACACACACACAGAGGGAGACACACACACACACACACACACACACACACACACACACGAGAGAGAGAGAGAGAGAGAGAGAGAGAGAGAGAGAGAGAGAGAGAGAGAGACAGACAGACAGACAGAGACAGAGACAGACAGAGAGACAGAGGGGAAGACAGACAGACAGACACACACACAGAGAGACAGACAGACAGACAGACACACACAGAGACAGAGAGACAGACACACACAGAGACAGACACACACAGAGACAGATACACAGACACTCAGAGACATACAGACACAGAGACACATACAAAATAACACACACACACACACACACACACACACACACTATGTTACTTGTTGTGCTCCCTTTAAGCAAGCAGCTACCATTTTCTCCTACTGCCATGATCCATTTGATGCCATGCTTTTCACCCACCCCCATATTGGATTATATCCTCTCAAACCATGAGCTATAATAAACCTTACCTCCTTTAATTTTCTTCTTCTCAAATACTTGGTTACAGCAAGGAGAAAAATAACACAGGGAGCTAGTACCAAGCAGTGGGGCCATTGTAATAACATGGATTTGTGTGATAGTCTTTGGAACTATTTTGTAGTTCTTGGCTGCACAAGCCTGGCATATGAGCAGAGTCCAATAGGCCATTCTGAGGGAATTTGTAATTTCAGTATGATGATTCATTATGATGATGAACTTGATAGGACTTAAGGAGATTTACATGTGAATGTTGTTGTGAGACATTTGACTGAGATTAAAAATCCACCCTAAATATAGTAGCATAACTCAATGGCCTGCACTCCTAGACTACAAACATGCAAAGCAACAGTACCTCTCTCTCTGCTTTATGACTGTGGACACAATGTGGGCATCAAGCTCAGGCTCCTGCTGTCACCTAGAGCTGTTTGTACAACCACACCTTCACCACATAATGAGCTGTAACTCAGACTGTGGATCAAAAGACATCTCCCTTCCTTACACTGCTTTTGCCAGATAGTTTGTCACAGCAATAAGAAAAGCAACTAATACAACCAGGCTACCATGAGAATCTCAGAGGGGAAAGACTCCACAGGTACCTGTATTTATAACACTCTGGCAAAGAATCTGTCTACAGTCTGCCTGAATCTGGAAAATATTCAAAAATATTTTCAGGGCTTAATTAAAAAATAATGGACAAAGTTATCTGGCAAAAGAAATTTAAGACAACACAATGCCACCAAAGTATACCCTTAGCCTCCTCAAATTAATCTTGATTAGATATGGGCTTGGGAGTAAATAAAGGAAATGTGCTTATACAGTTGCTATAATGTTTTCTCCATTTTCAATTCTTTTTTACAAACTTACTATACTTCATTAAGTAGGAGATCTATGTAGTAGTCCTCAAGGGTAGAGATTTCACTCAATGGTAGAATATACATTTTGTATATAGGATTCCCATAAGAAATTTGAAAGTGTCTTCTTAGGTATGTGAATGACTCAAAAGCACAGTGAACATCATAAGACATTCTTGTTGCAGGACATTTGATTGCACTGTGAAACTTCCAGATTGTGTTATAAATTTAACCTTGGATTAGAGAGCAGAACCAGTAACTAGTTGACAAGAATTAGCCATAGAGAGGATGGAGGAGCCAGGAAGATGGATAGAGAGACACACACAGGAAGGAGTAGGGAGGGATTTGGAGATTTGCAGGTTTTTTGGTTTGGACAGGTAGATCATTAAGGAAGATTTAATGAAGGGCTTTTTTCAGGCTGGTGATAGATATCTTCTAACCTCAACATGTGTACTGTGACATGTATGCCCCCATATCTTCCAAATATACACCACACAGACACATATATACTAACATCCTCTACACTCATCTACAGGATCATGTATATGCATACCCACACTCACCCCAACCCATTCACACACACTCACACATACTACTTACTACTATTGAATAGAAATTAAAGGGCTCTTTTGAAAGGAGAGGGCTGTGTATAGAAATCACCAGATTATACCCAGAAAAGAAAATCTTATCAAGTCAATTACATGAAGAAGAGCAGGGCTCTTCTGAGTGGAGGGACTGGTTACTTGCAGGACTGGAAGTGAAGCTGAGCTTCATTCTAGTTCTGCCCCACTTGGAGCTCCAGTGGGGATCAGGTAGGGCACATCCACAGATGGTACACTGACATGGCCTAAAGACAGAGAGCAAGGCAGCATGCACCACCTCACAGTTCCAGTCAGTGCCTGTGTGTGGGAGGGAGCCTTCGCTGTGCTCAGTGGGATGCAGGCTCTAACATCTGTGTACACAGCTGGATCCTATTTCTCTTCCTGCCCAGCCCAAACCTCTAGATGTTGGCTCCTGTGCAACTGGCTTCATTTTCTGAATTTATAGAAGCTGTTTGCCTTATTCATCTCTACTAATCTTTTCTTTTTGTGCAAGCAGAATCATTTATCACACACTATGTATCTGAAAGGCAGGTGGCACAGAATGAGTGAAGAATACCATACCACTGCTAGTTACCAGCTAGTTCTAGACCTTAGAAAAATGATCTCATCTCTTACAGTCTTCTTCTTTTTTGAGTGAATAATTCTTAAATGTTCTATGAGAATTAGATAAGAAAGTCATTGTTACCAGATCATATAAAACTTGCTAGAATGTTATATAGAAAGGTGGGCCAAAGTCATGTGTGCCTGTAGGGCATAGCTATGTTATAAGAACTTACATGTTTTAAATATTTATTTTTAAGTGTGTGTGCACAAGTGCATGTATATATATATATATATATATATATACTTACACATATAGTAACATCTTCTACACTCACATACACTATCACACACACACACACACACACACACACACACACACACACACACACACACGTAAGTGCAGGTTCTCAAAGACTCCAAAAGAGGATCTTGGATCCCTGGAGCTGGAGTTAGAGGTGGTTGTGAAGTTACAGATATCTGATATGGGCACTAGGAACAAAATTCAGGCCCTCTGCAAGAGCATCATGCACTCTTAACTGCTGAGCTGTCTGTTGAGGTCCAAAGGACTTTTTTCTTCTTTAATTGAAAATAATTTTTAGACAGTATATCCTGATCAGTTTCCCCTCTCCAGTCTCCTCCCAGATCATCTTCATGTACCCAATTCCATGCCTGCCTTTTTTCTTTCTTTCTTTCCTTCTTTCCTTCCTTCCCTCCTTCCTTCCTTCCCTCCCTCCTTCCTTCCCTCCCTCCCTCCCTCCCTCCCTCCCTCCCTCCCTCCCTCCTTCCTTCCTTCCTTCCTTCCTTCCTTCCTTCCTTCTTTCTTTCTTTCTTGCTTTCTCTCTCTTTCTTTCTTTCTCTCTCTTGCTTTCTCTCTCTCTTTAGAAAACAAACAAAAAAGAATTTTTAAAAAACCACAAGAAACATACACACTTAACTTATAAAAACACAAAATTTCAGACTATAATATACAAGCATAAAACAAGTAAGATAGAAAAAAAATGCCCAAACAAAACATTCTCTGCTGACTCCCCATGGGAGGCCTTGCCTTGGAGGAAGTGGGAATAGGGGAGTAGGTTGGGGAGAGGGCTGGGGGCAGGAGGAGGGAGGAGAGGGGGAATCTGTGGTTGGTATGTAAAATTAATAGAAATTTTCTTAATAATAAAAAAAGAAGAAAATTCTGAGGAAAAAAATCTACATAAACATCAGTGACTTTGTTTTCTGTTGTCCGTCTACTGCTGGGCACAGTGTCTGCCCTTAAGTGTGGTTTATATATATGTTTAGTAAGCTTCCATTGGAAAAAAATGATTTTTTTCTTTGCAAGTTGTTGTTAACTGAAGATAGCTTCTGGGTTAAGGACGGGAGCTCATGTCCACTTCTCCCTCTCAGTGCTGAGGGAGCTGCACAGGCTGGGACCTGTGCAGGCCTTATGCATGTTGTCATGGTCTCCATGAATTCATATGTGCACCAGTCCGGTTGTGTCTGGGCTTTCAAAGGCCCTGAAGAGATTTCTTTCTATGTAGGCACAGAATGCATTACAAGTCTTGCATATATGTGCACATTTATGTAGCAAAATTTACTTTTAATATACATTGAAACTACAATAATTCAGAGCAAATATTCTCCTTTTCATTATTACATAATTAGTATGTATATAATATAGCATATTATATGTTATATAATATGTAATAAAAGCAACAAGTAACAAGTACAAAGCAAACATGACAAAAGCAATGAGCACAATGCCCAGTAAGTGTTACCTACTTTATTTCACAAAGAGAAGTTACAAGATGCTAAGAGAGCATCTACTGTGAGTTTGAAAGTAGTCTATGAACCCAGAATCAGAAGAGAAATAGTTTCATGGGAGAGGATCCTTCAATATTTTCAAAGATAGTTAAAATGTCATTGTTGCCAACTACTCCCTTTGCTCTACAGGGATACAAACTATGGGTAGATACAGGACAGCTCGGAAAGTTCAAGCCATTAGACTGAAGTGGTTCTCTACTTTCCTAATGCTGTGACCTTTTAATACAGTTTTTCATGTTGTGGTGACCCCCGACCCCCACCATCAAATAGTTTTTGCTGCTACCGCATAACTATAATTTTGCTACAGATATGAATTGTAATATAAATATCTGTGTTTTCTGGTGATCTCAGGTGACCATTCTGAAAGCAATCAAGACTCACCACAGGTTGAGAACCACTGATTTATTAGAGTTTTACTTCCCCTCATGTTCGGCTATAGCAGGTGTGAGTAGAAACAGGTATTGCCCTTAGTGTTATAGTCTTTGTGAAGGACTTGGTAATAGGAACTGTGGCCAGGGCAATCAGCTATAATAGCCCTGTGGTTTACTCAGGGAGTTTGTAGATTGTTCCAGATGGCTAGTGCTGGCATTAACATAATCTAGATGGCTATTTGAGTGATAGCCCTTTTGTTAAAGGTAGCCTGGGCAGTGAGGGAGAGTTCAATAAATCATGAGTGAGTCAAATTGTCCCACTCCCCACTGTCCTGTTTTATTTACAAGAAAATGAGCATCAGGGGGCTTAGAATAAGAACTTAAAGAACTTTTGGTACCACCAACAATGAGTAGAACTCAACAATGCTTATAGTGCATAGTGCATAGTCCCTTAACAGTCTCACCTTGAGAATTAAGGCCTGGTTCTTCTATACTGCCTCACAGGTAATAGAATTGCTATGGTGGGAACTTCAGTTTAGCTTTAATTACTATGTGCCTGCTTCTCCTTATGTCCCCCCCTTCAAGTCCCTTTTTGCACCATTTTCCAATGCAGACAATCAGGAGTAGACTGTAAGGTTAAACTTCAGCCAATAAGGAACAGTCACCTTCTTGTATTAGGGATAAAAAGACAAAGGCCATCTTGGTCATGTGAGCTTGGTAGCCAAGTGTGGATCATGGCACACAATTTTTGCAAAAGGACTTTGCCTCATTGGGTTACTTTTGCATTGTCCATATGTTTCCTTGTGCAACTGAACCTATTCTTTAGTGTCACTGCTTGTGTGTGCGAGCTACAGAAGAGTAGATGCAAGGATGATAAGAAAGTGCTGAGAGCAGTGCCTGAGAACAGACGAGCTTGTTTAGTTATTCCAGGGGTATCTCAGCATTTGGGACTTCTCTTATATGTACCGCTCCCCAAATTCTTTGCTGCCTTTCAGTAAAGTAAATGTCAATATAAAACCAAGTCTCTTTGGCTAGAAAAGTGGCTCAGTTGGTAAAGTGCTTACTGAGCAATCAAGTGGACTTGAACTTGAATGCCCAGCACTCACATAAAAAGTCATTATGGCAGCACCTGGGAGCAGAGACAGAAGGATCCTGAGAATTTCTAGCAACCAGTCTAGTAAATCCTTGAACTCCATGTTCAGTAAGAGAACCTGTCTCAAAATACAAGATGGTTGAGTGAGAGATGACTCAGCAGATAAAAGTCTGATGATCTGTGAACGATCCCTGGAGCCCGTGGTGAAAGAAGAGAACCAACTCCTAAAAGTATTCTCCCGACATCCACATAAGCATTGTGGCGTGTACAAACTTGACACTCATATTGCCAAATTTGGATTTCACAGTCTGTACCCAAGAAACCAAGTTTAGCCACTTGTCCTCAAGAAGCCAATTAAAAGAGCCAAATTGATAATATAAAACAAGAAGAAAAGATACATATTTAATGTGGTCATAACTATAACAGGGACAAAAAATTCAGTGACCCTTCAAGTCCATTTTTAGGTCCTGGAAAGATTGAATTTTAAATATAGAGATAGAGATGTGTTTATCTAAATGTTCCAAAGTGCATTCCTGGCACTATTTATCCATTATTGTCTGGACTTCAGTCTCATCCTATAAATTGTTCCTGACAAGTTTTTAGAACTGCATGAGATCTCTTTTCAAGACTCTAATTGGTCCACTTTCCTTCTTCCAGCATCAAATTCCTGGGGAAGTTCCCATTTTTTTGGGATCCATTGTTTCAATAGTCTGATAGAGTGAGAGACAAAAATATCTCTTTAGAATATTTTCATTTTTGCCAAGCTGATTACTCTGTCTTACACACCATATAAACTCTCTCTTTCACAGACACAGACACAGACATACACACATGCACACACACACACACACACACACACACACACACACACACACACACCCTTTTTTGTTGAAATAGCAAGCAGAGAAGCATACATAAGTGAGAACATCACCATAGTTAATGTTTTCAGAAAGAAGCTGACATGTTTTGGAAAGGCAATGAGAGAAGGAAGTAAGTGAGCTTAAATTTTAGAAGAAAAAGTAAGATTTTATTTTAAATTATGTGCATAAATATGTGTCTGCATGTGGGTATGTGGAGGTACTCATGGAGGCCAGAAGAGGCTTCATATTCCTTGGAGCTGAAGTTACAGGTAGTGGTGAGCTGCTTGATTTGGGTGCTAGGAAGATAAGATTGGTCCTCTACAGGAGCTCTATGTGCTTGTAATTGCCCACCAACCTCTCCAAAAAGAGTTCTTTTAAAGGTCCCAGTTGTCAAGGGTCCCAGGTATGACTTTCTGAGTTAAAAATACTATGGTGCACTAGCTGGTTCTTACTGGTATGTGGTAGTTTCCTGTAGTTCCAGAGCCCTTCCAACATGATGCCTTTCTGGGTGCCCACTGGTCACCTCAGTAACATATTAGGACATGCAACTTGAGCCCTACTAGGAGCTCAGACACCAAGCTCCCTCATGGAGCAGTCAGTTCCATCATTTGGAATCCTCAGTGCCAATGTGTCTTCATCTAGGCATCATATATTTATCTCTGTGATCTGGGGTGACGAGAAGCAATTTGCTGGTACCAGTGAAGAAATTCTCTGTATAATTAACTTTCTCCATAATTATGAAGTAGAATTCAATATAAAAAGATTGTGAGGAGCATATACTCTGTTCGTGGCATCCTTAGTTGTCTAAAGCTTTTCTTGTCATTGAGTCATTGAACTTATATTATTAAAAACCTTCCATGTTTCATGAATGCTAAATGGTCTTATAATAAAAATCCAGAGCCAGATATTGGGGTAAATGCTGAAAGATCAGAGGAAACAAGCCATAGCTGCTTCTCACCTCACAAACTCCTCAGCCAAACAGAGAAGTTCCTGTCTCCATGAATCCTCAGGCTGAATGCCTCTGAGCCAAAATCCTCAGCCAAAAGGGGGGCTGAATTCCTGTTTCCTCCTACCTTATATGCCTTTCCCTGCCTAGCCATATCACTTCCTGTCTAAGCCTTTCTAGTGCTTGGATTAAAGGTGTATGACTCCTAAGTGCTGGAATTAAAACTGTGAACCATCACTGCCAGGCTCTTTCTCCTTTAAAGTGGATTAATCTCATGTAGTCCAGGGTGGCTTTGAACTCACAGAGATCTAGAAGGATCTCTGCCTCTACCTCTTGAGTGCTAGGATTAAAGGTGTTTGCCACCACTGCCTGACCTCTATGTTTAATCTAGTGGCTGGCTCTGTCCTCTGATCTTCAGACAAATTTTATTAGAGTACAACAAAATATCACCACACTTCCACCTTTCCATTTACCAGGGATTTTGTTCTGGTGGTAGTGGTGTATTGTTTGTTTGTTTGTTGAGACAAAGTCTTATCATGTAGTCTTGGCTGGCTTGAAACTTACTACATAGTCAAGGCTGACTTCCAGCTTACAGTGATCCTGTCTCTGCCTCCCAAGTCCTGGGATTTCAGACATAAGCCACTGTGACTGGTCCAACAAGCACTTAATGAAAATGAACTCTGGCTCTACGACCTAAACCCTGGGGCACAACCTATCCCCTGGAACCCCCAGCCATTACTACCCCAGTTGCTGGCCAGCAGGGAAGACTTCTACAGGCAGGCTTTCCCACCAAAATCCCCCATTGGACCCTGCAATCTACAAAACCTACTCCCTACCTCAAACACATCTATTCTTCTGCAACCTCAGCAGCTTCCTGAGACACAGTATCTGCTAGCTCTGACTGGACCAAGAGGGGAGTGACTCTTCTCCCATCCAGAGAGTCCTACCTCTAGGACCTAGGACCTGGTGCACAACCCATGCCCAGGAATCCCCACCGATCACTGCCCCAGTTGCCAGCCAGCAAGGAGGACTTCTGTGGGCAGGCTTCCCCAGAAAACTCCCCATTAGATGCTGCAATCTACAAGACCCACTCCCTACCCCAAACCCACCCATTCCCCTGTGACCTCAGCAGCTTCCTGAGACACAGAATCCACCAGCTCCAATTATACTAAAAGCTACTATTGGACCAATAATGGCCCCCTGAGACACAGACACAGCAAGCACAGATTGGACCAAGAGCAGCTTGCTCACCTATTGGAAGAAGAGATGGGTAGATGCCAGTGCAAAAATACAGTCAACAACATAAGAAACAATACAGCACTGCCACAACCTAGTGGTTCTACATCAACAAGTTCTGAACATCACAATGTAGAAGAAGCAGAAGAAAGTGACCTTAAAAATAACTTTATGAAGATGATAGAGGCTTATAAAGAGGAAATGAAAAATTCCCTTAAAGAAATTGAGGAAAAGATTAAAAAATCTGAAGAAATCAATAAATCCCTTAAAGAAAGCCAAGAAAAAGCAATTAAACAGGTGAAGGAAATAGTTTAAGACCTGAAAATTGAAAAAGAAGCAATTAAGAAGACAAAAATCAATGGAATGCTGGAAACAGAAAATCTGAGTAAACGAACAGGAACTATAGATGCAAGTATAACCAACAGAATACAAGAGATGGAAGAGAGAATCTCTGGTGTGAAAGTTACAATAGAGGAAGTAGATTCGTCAGTCTAAGTAAACACTAAAGCAAAAAAAGTCATAACATAAAACATCTAGGAAATCTGGGACACGATGAAAAGGCCAAATCTAAGAATAATAGGACTAGAAGAAGGAGAAGAATACCAACTCAAAGGCACAGAAAATATGTCCAATAAAATCAGAAGAAAACTTTCCCAACTTAAAGAAAGAAATACTTATGAAGATACAAGAAGCTTATAGAATACCCAGTAGAGTAGACCCCTGCATAAAGTCCCCTCACCACATAGTAATTAAATCACTAAACGTACAGAGTAAAGAAAGAATATTAAGAGCAGCAAAGGAAGAAGGCCAAGTGACTTACAAAGGCAGACCCATCAGACTAACACCTGACTTCTCAATGGAGACTCTGAAAGTGAGAAGGTCCTAGACAGACATTATGCAGACACTAAGAGACCACGGAAGCCAGGCCAGACTACTATACACAACAAAACTTTAAATCACCATAGATAGAGTGAATAAGACATTCCAAGACAAAACCAGCTTTAAGAACACTTATCCACAAATCTAGTCCTACAGAAAGCACTAGAAGGAAAACTCCAATAAAAGGAAATTAGGTGCACCAATGAAGAGAGAGGCAATAGATAACCCCATAGCAGCAAATCCCAAAGAAAGGAAATACACACATGTAACTGATAAGTCACGACATGGGTGTGTGGGTTTACACAGATCCATGAAATGAAGACTCAGAGGCATCTTAAGAATGAATCTAGCCTTTCCTGACTGCAGGGGGTCCAGCCTCGAAGGACTGAAGTACTTTCCCTTTGCCTTGGGCCAATTTTATTTCTCTCCAATATGCTCAAAACAACCTGAAAGGGGCTCCCAACAATACAATGCCAAGTGCATTGTATTGTACCACGGTTTGTTGGTTTGTCAGGTTTCCTGAATAAAGTTTTGCATAGGCCTTTGTATCCTTGGGAAACTCCAAGACAAGATTCACATAGAGGACAAGGGAAATCAAAGGTGTCTGCTAAACAAAAGATAGATTAGGACTAGGTGTTACTCTCTGGAGCCAGGCCAGTCCCAGCTCAGCAGGAATGCCACCAAACACACACACACACACACACACACACACACACACACACTACCAGCAAAAGATAACAGGAATTGACAACCACTGGTCATTAATATCCCTTAATATCAATGGACTCAATTTGTCCATATGAAGACACAGTCTAACAGAATGAATATGAAAATAGGATCCATTCTTCTGCTGTGTACAAGAACCACATAGCACACCTCAACTTCAAAGACCGACACTACCTCAGAGTAAAAGGCTGGGAAAAACTTTCCAATAAAATGGACTTAAGAAGCAAGCTGGTGTAGCTATCTTGATATCTAACAAAACAGACTTCAAACTAAAATCAATCAAAAGAGATCGGGAAGGACATTACATATTCATCTCAGGAAAAATCCACTAAGATGACATCTCAATTCTGAACATTTATGCCCCAAATACAAGGGTAACCACATATGTAAAAGAAACATTGCTAAAACTTAAGTTGCACATCAAACCCCACACATTAGTAGTGGGAGACTTAAACACTGCATGCTCATCAACGGACAGATCTGCCAGACAGAAACTTAACAGAGCAATAAGGGATCTAACACATGCTATGACTCAAATGGACTTAATAGATATCTACAGAACATTCCACCCTAACACAAAAGAGCATACCTTCTTCTCAGCACCCCTTGGAACCTTCTCTAAAATTGACCACATACTTGGTTACAAAGCAAATCTCAACAGATACAAAAAATTGGAATAACCTCCTGTATTTTATTGGACCACCACGGCTTAAACTTAGACTTCAACAACAACAAAAATTACAGAAAGTCTACAATCTCATGGAAACTGAATAATGCTTAATTGAATCACCAATGGGTCCAGGAAAAAAAAATAAATTAAAGACTTCCTAGAATTCAATAGAAATGAATGTACAATATACCCATAGGACACTATGAAAGCACTATTAAAAGGAAAATTCATAGCATTAAATGCCCACATAAAGAAGATGGTGAAATCTCACACAGGTGACATAACAGCACAACTGAAAGCTCGAGAATAAAAAGAAGCAAACTCATTCAAGAGGAGTAGATGCCAGGAAATAATCAAATTGAGGGCTAAAATCAATAAAATAGAAACAAAGAGAACAATACAAAAAACCAATAAAACAAAGAGTAGGTTCTTTGAGAAAACCAAAAAGACAGACAAGCCCTTATCCAAACTAACCATAAGGCAGAGAGAGAGAGCATCCAAATTAACAAAATCAGAAATGAAAAGGGAGACATAACAATAGACAATGAGGAAATCCAGAGGAATCATTAGGTCATACTTCAAAAATCTGTACTCTATAAAATTGGAAAATCTAAAATAAATGAACAGTTTTCTAGATAGGTATCACATAACAAAATTAAATCAAGACCAGATAAACAATTTAAATAGGCCTATAAACACTAAGGAAATAGAAACAGTCATTAAAAGTCTCTCAACCAAAAAAAGCCCAGGACCAGATGGTTTCAGCACAGAATTCTACCAGAATTTCAAAGAAGAGCTAATACCAATACTCTTCAAATTGTTCCACACAATAGAAACAGAAGGAACATTACCAAACTTTTTTTTATGAGGCTACAGTTACTCTGATACCCAAACCACACAAAGATGAAACAAAGAAAGAGAATTACAGACCAGTCTCCTTCATGAATAGTGATGCAAAAATACTCAATAAAATACTGGCAAACCAAATCTAAGAATACATCAAAAAAATTATTCACCATGACCAAGTAGACTTTATCCCAGAGATGCAAGGCTGGCTCGACATATGAAAATCTGTCAATGTAATACACCATATAAACAAACTGAAAGAAAAAAAGCCACATGATCATCTCATTAGATGCTGAAAAAAGCCTTTGACAAAATCCATCACCCCTTCATATAGCTCCTAGAGAGATCAGGAATACAAGGAACATACCTAAACATAATAAAGGCAATTTATAGCAACCCAACAGCCAACATGCAAAGAAAATTAAAGTGATTCCATTAAAATCAGGAACAAGACAAGGCTGTCCACTCTCCCCATATCTATTCAATATTATGCTCAAAGTCTTAGCTAGAGCAATAAGATAACAGAAGGAGATCAAGGGAATATAAATTGGAAAGGAAGAAGTCCAACTTTCGCTATTAGCAGACAATATGATAATATACATTAGTGACCCCAAAATTTCTACCAAAGAACTCCTACAAATGATAAACACCTTCAGTAATTTGGCCGGATACAAGATTAACTTAAAAAAATCAGTAGCTCTCCTATATACAAATGATAAACAGGATGAGAAAGAAATCAGAGAAACATCACCCTTTACAATAGCCACAAATAATATAAAATACCTTGCGGGTAACTCTAAATAAGCAAGTGAAAGACCTGTATGACAAGAACATTAAGTCTCTGAAGAGGGGAAGAAGATATCAGAAAATGCTCACATGCTCATGGATAAGTAGGATTAACATACTTAAAATGGCAATCTTTTTTTTTTGAGAAATTAGTTATTATTATTATTATTTATTTTACAATACTATTCAGTTCTACATAATAGCCACAGATTCCCTTGTTCTCTCCCTTCCTGCCCCCCTCACCTTCCCCCCAGCACACCTCCAATTCCCACCTCCTCCAGATCAAAGTCTCCCCCGAGGACTGGGATCGACCTGATAGACTCAGTCCAGGCAGGTCCAGTCCCCTCCTCCCAGATTGAGCCAAGCGTCCCTGCATAAGTCCCAGGTTTCAAACAGCTAACACATGCAACGAGCCCAGGACCTGGTACCACTGCCTAGATGCCTCTCAAACAGATCAAGCCAATCGACTGTCTCACCTATTCAGAGGGTCTGATCCAGTTGGGTGCCCCTCAGCCTTTGGTTCATAGTTCATGTGTTTCCATTCATTTGGTTGTTTGTCCCTGTGCTTTATCCAACCTTGGTTTCAACAATTCTCGCTCATATAAACCCTCCTCTTTCTCACTAATTAGACTCCCAGTGCTCCACCCGGGGCCTAGCCGTGGATGTCTGCATCCAGATTCCTCAGTCCCAAGAAAGACACGGAGAAATGGATGAGATCTACATGAACAGCCTGGACATGAGTGGGAGCAATGAAGGGCGAGGGTTGAGGGAAAGAGAGCGGGAGATCCTAGCTGGATCAAGAAAAGAGAGGGAGAACAAGGAATAGGAGATCATGGTAAATGAAGACCACATGAGAAAAGGAAGAAACAAAGAGCTAAAGAGGCCCACAGAAATCCACAAAGATACCCCCACAAAAGACTGCTGGCAATGGTCGAGAGACAGCCAGGACTGACCTACTCTGGTGATGGGATGACCAAACACCCTAATAGTTGTGCCATAAACCCCATCCAAGGACTAAAATGTCAATCTTACCAAAAGCAATCTACAGATTCAATGCAATCCCCATCAAAGTCCCAACACAATTCTTCACAGATCTCAAAAGAACAATACTCAACTCACATGGAAAACCACAAAACCTAGGATATCTAAAGCAATCCTTTATAGTAAAGCAACTTCTGGAGGCATCATCATCCCTAACTTTAAGCTCTGCTATAGAGCTATAGTAATAAAAACAGCTTGGTAAAAAGCATAAAAAAGCATAAAAAGCAACATGTGAACCAATGGAATTGAATTGAAGATCCTGAAATTAATTCACACACCTTGAATACCTAGTTTTTGACAAAAAGCCAAAACTGTACAATGGAAAAAAGAAAGCATCTTAAACAAATGGTGCTGCCAGAACTAGATGTCAACATGTAGAAGACTGCAAATAGATCCATATATCGCCATGCACAAAACTCAAGTCCAAGTGGATCTAAGACCTCAACATAAAGCCAGTTACACTGAACCTGACAGAAGAGAAAGTAGGAAATAGTCGTGAACACATTGGCACAGGAGACCATTTCCTATATGTAACACCAGTAGCACAGACACTGAGAACAATAATTAATAAATGGGACCTCCTGAAACTGAGAAGCTTCTGTAAGGCAAAGGACATGGTCAATAAGACAAAATGACAGCCTGCAGAATGGGAAAAGATCTTCACCAAGCCCACATATGACAGAGGGGTGATCTCCAAAATATATAAAGAAAATATATAAAGAATTCAAGAAACTAGGCATCAAAATAACGAACAATCCACTTAAAACATGGGTTACAGATCTAAACAGAGAATGCTCAACAGAAGAATCTGAAATGGATGAAAGACATTTAAGGAATTGCTCAACATCCTTTGTCATTAGGGAAATGCAAATCAAATGACTCTGAGATACCATCTTATACCTGTCAGAATGGCTAAGATATAAAACACTGAAGACAGCTTATGTTGGAGAGGATGTGGAGCAAGGCGAATACTCCTCCACTGTTGGTGGGAGTGCTAACTTGTACAGCTACTTTGGAAATCAATATGGCAGTTTCTCAGAAAATTGGAAATCAATCTTCCTCAAGACCCAGATTTACCGCTCTTGGGCATATACCTAAGGAATGCTCATTCTTACCACAAGGACACATGCTCAGCTATGTTTATAGCAGCATTATTCATAATAGCAAGAACCTGGAAACAACCTAGATGCCCCTCAACTGAAGAAAGGATAAATAAAATGTGGTACATAAACACAATGGTGTACTACTCAGCGGTAAAAAAACAATGACCTCATGAAATTTGCAGGCAAATGGATGGAAATAGAAAATATCATCCTGAGTGAGGTAACCCAGACTCAGAAGGACAAGCATGGTGTGTACTCACTAATAAGTGGATACTAGATGTAAAGCAAAGGATAACTAGACTGACCTACAGCTCCAGAGAAGCTAGATAACAAGGAGGACCCTAAGAGAGATGCATGGATAGACCTGGGAAGGGGAAACAGATGAGATCTCCATAAGTAAACTGAGGATGAGGCTGGCAATAGAGGGTAGAGGATGGGGGATGAGAACATAAGGGAATAGGATGATCAAGCTGGAACAGAGATGGAGTAGGGGAGCTATGAAGGAGATACCATTATAGAGGGAGACATCATGGGGATAAGAGAAACAGGGTGCTAGGGAAGTTTCCAGGAATCCACAAGGATGACTGCAGTTTAGACTACTAGCAATAGTGGAAAGGGTGCCTGAACTGGCTTATCTCAGTATTCAGCTTGGTGAATACCCTAACTGTCATCAGAGAGCCTTCATTCAGTAATGATGGAAGCAGATGCAGAGACCCACAGCCAAGTACTAGGGTGTCCAATCAAAGAGAGAGAGAAGAGGGATTTTATGAGCAAGGGGCATCAAGATCATGATGGGGAAACCTACAGAGACAACTAAACCAAACTAGTGGGAACTCATGAACTTTAGTCCAACAGCTGTGGAGCCTCCATGGAATTAGACTAGGCCCTTTGCATAATCAAGACAGTTGTATAGCTTGATCTGTTTAATGGGGCCCCCTGGCAGTAGGATCAGGATCCATCCCGGTGCATGAACAGGCCTTTTTGGAGCCCACTACCTATGGGGGGACACTTCACAGCCTTGATGCAGGGGGAGGGGCTTGGACCTGCCGCTACTGAATGTGCCAGGTTCTGATGGTAGGCCTTACCTAGCTGGAGGAATGGTGGGTAGGCTGGGGGGCGGGTAAGGTTGGAGGGGCAGGAGGAGGATCTGTGGTTGGTATGTAAAATGAGTAAAAAATTCCTTAATAAAAAATAAACTCTGTTATTCTAAGGAAGAACAGAGAGGCTATATATAAATCCTGATCTTCTTGGAGCCACAACCATATTTATAAACACGGATTAGGATTCTGCATGCATGATCACTCCCCAAATATGGCAGCCTTCCATCTTCTAAGACTCCAGATGGAGCCAAGAGAGGGGCCTGTACTTTTGCACCTGGCTCACTTGGGCTTTCTTGGGGACTCCTTGGGAGTGTCCTAAAGAAGAGTGCATATTAATGTTGTAAGGAACAGAGAAAATGTTCCTTAAAAGCTTTCTGTGCTTTGTGTGTGCGTCAGTAGGTCATCTCATGCCTAGCTTGTACAAAAAAAGCCCTGGGCTCCATTCCAGTAGCATACAAAAGGAGCAGGCACTACAGTGAGACAACTATCTGTTAGTTCTGAGGGAGTATTCAAAATTCATCATTAGGTGCTTTTTATATTATTTATATGTTAAATATGTGTTTTATTTTGAGTAGTAGAGAGGTATGTGTGCAGCCCTTGAGACTACAGCAGTCAGAGTTGCTGTGCAGTTTTCAAGCTGGAACACGTGGGAATGCTGAAGTATACTTGCTTCTATGATGACCCACTGTTTAACCACTTAATTCTGTTATCAGAGTCAGAGCAATTCAATTTAAATGATAACAGCCTAAAATTGCTAAGAGAGATTCTCAGTATTAGGTGTGTGCTGTGCATTTTCTGGCATTGAAGACAAATATTAGCTTCAAACTTTCTGATCTACTTCTGATAAACTAATGTGTATGTGGATCATGGTATGAATGGGTAAAAATGGTATATGGGTGATATGTGTGGTGTGCTATTCATGTCTGCTGTGTATGTATGTGTAAATGTGTCAAAAATGTAGTCTGCATGCATGTATGTGTCCATACCATTAGTATATGTTGTTTGTATCTGGTGTGTATCTATGTGGTACAAATGTAAAGATATGATATATGGGTGTTGTCTTTGTGAGGTATCCACTAGAGAAGACCATTTGAGCAAGGGTTCAAGCCAATGGAAAGTCTTTATTAGCTGGCTGAAGACTATACTGAGTCTTCAGGATTTGAGTACAGTGATGAGCCATTTTCAAAGTGAACTTTTAAGCACAAAAACCATATCCTGGGTTGACACACTCCAGTTAGCAAGAACAGCCAGAAGTAGAATATGGAAGCCAAAAATCAGTGTTAGTACTTTTAGGGACTTTCCCAGAACTATGGATTTTGATGGATTGGGCCTTTGTTCTCATTTTGGCAAGTGCTACTGCCTACCTACATGCTGGGTTCCAAGGCTTGAATGGTACTTTCATCATGGTGTCAGTTGTGTTAAGGTCTGGGGGCCCACTAAGGTCTGGGCACCTCTCTCTCTGTGTGTGTGTGTGTGTGTGTGTGTGTGTGTGTGTGTGTGTGTGTGTGTCCCCGTCCATTCAGCACTAAACACATCCTGAACCTTGACTAGCTTTTAATTTTTCATGTTGATTGAAAGAATACAATTCTATTCCGATAGTAAGCTCCTTCTAATTGGTCAGGATACAGATTTATCACAAATTGCAGAAAGAAAAGTGACATGAACATGTTTACAGATACATGTGGGTACTGATTCCATGCCAAGATCTTTGTATTAGTGTTTTCTAGGGAAACAGAACTGAAAGAATTAATTTATCTATCATTTGTCTATCTATAATCTACACACACACACACACACACACACACACACACACACACACACACACACACACACCACACAGCAAGGGGATTTATTAGAATGGCTTACAGTCTATGGTCCTGTTAGTCCAACAATGGCTGTCTTCCAGCTCAAAGTTCTAGAACCTAATAGTTGTTCAGTCTCTGAAGGTGGATTTTAAGAAACATTGGAATCCTGAAGAAGTAGGATCTAATGACAGTGAAGGAATGAACTTGCCAGGGAGTGTGTGGGCAAGCAGGCAAAGAGCAAAAGCTTACTTTCATGTTCTTTTATGTGGGTTGTCACCATGTTCCTTTACGTGGCCTAAAGTTATATTGGGTAATCCAAGCTCACATTATCCAACTGAGAAAAATCTCCCACAGGTGCACCCAGCTGCTTGAGCACTAGTTAATTTCAGATGTACTCAAGTTGACAGCCAAGAATAGCCATCACAATCTTTGTGGTAAATTCTTTCTTTATTATGTCAACATCTAAGCATTATGTAAAAATATAATACTTAAGGACACATTAAACATTTCTTTGTAGAAAAACAAAAAATAATAAAATTAATATGTCAAGGTGAGCAGAATACTAGAAATTAGAATGCAATGAAGAGCAATTCACTTGAGAATCCAGAAATTACTGTAGGAATGCAACATAGACCTGATCTAGAAAAATCCAAACACTTTATTTTTTGAGTTCCCTGATATAAATTGAATTTGCTCCAAAATAAAAAATGATTCAACACTCATGTTTTGACAATCAGAGCTCTTCTCTAGAGGAAAAAATGTCTATTTTCCAACACATTTAAAATAGAATTGCATCTTAAATGAGGCCTGCATGTAACTTAGTGTTAATATTTGAGAAAGTTTGTTGACTTTGTTGAATTGGCAGCTTCAGTCAAATATTTTGAATCTCTCCTAAAGTGAAGATTTAGAGTTTATATAAATATGTTAAAAATCAGACTGCAGTGAATTCAGGTGGATTTTCTTGACCTCATCTTTATTATTAATGTGCATAACCTGTAAATATCAAGACTATTTTCTCAGACCCTGGAAAGATGACTCAGAAAGAGACTTTCTGCTCTTTTAGAGGACTAGGGTTTGATTCCCAGCATTGACTTGGCACTGCACAGCCATCAATGCACAGTAACTACAATTCCAGGAAATCAAATGCCACCTTCTGGCTTCCTCAGGCATCAAGCATACACTTGGTACACAGGCATACATGCAGGCAAAACAGTAATACACATAAAATAAAATAAGGTTTTCACAAAGTAGAGGGTATAAGTTTTCATTTATCACAACTAATTTTTATTTTTTTTTACTTTGTGTATGCATGTGTATAGTATGTATGTCCATGGGCAGGTATGCGGCATGGGGTGCTTGTAGAGGTCAGAGGACAACTCACAGGAGTCTGTTTTCTTTCACTGTGTCAGTTCCAGTGGTTAAACTTAGGTCATTAGACTTGGCAGCAGGAGCCTTTACTTGTTGAACTGTCTTACTAATCCCAGATATTTTGGCTTTTGACTCACTGGAGATAGAAGCCAGGGCTTTGTACATGCTGGGCAAGTATCTTACTACTGAGTGTTCCACAAGATTTGAATATAGTTATATATTTGTTATATAGTAGTAGAGTTACTCGTGTAGGTAAGTAGACTCGAATTCTGTAAACTGTCATGATAGATCATCCATCTCTTCTGAATGTGAACTTCATACAGGTGATCCTTCATTGTTCCATAATATAAGCAGTACTAGATTAGGGACTATCCATATAACCTTGTTTTAGTTTAATTACTTTTTATAAGACTCTCTCTCCAAATATGGTCACATTTTGTGGTACTGGGGTTTTGGACCTCAGTCGGGGATATTGGTGGTATATATGTGTGGGTGCAAATCAACTCATAATAGTTTCTACAGTCTGCATTGACGCAACACATTTCATGCCAGCCCCAAATATTAACCCTTGAAATGCAGCTTATTATTCCTTCGTCCTCTAAAGTATTTTCAGTTTCTTCTAAGTTTCTCAGTTCCTAATACCCAAAGCATCTAGATGGCTCAGCTTCTTATAGAGCAAACTCAGAATAATGCATTTTACAGAAATACAGGGCCCATTGCTGCCTTAAGGACTGATGTGCTCAGAGATAAGTAGTTGACAGCAGGATGGGGCAGGCACTACTGCCTCCTTAGCCATCTTATTCTTGAGGACTGGCAGTTTTCTGTGCTAGGCTGACTTACATGCAGCTGGGCAGCCTTTATTTTCTAAGCTTCTGTCAACATTATCTTCCCTAACTGATATTAGAGTCCTCCCATTGTTCTTTAGAAGAACTATAGTTAGCATAAAATGCCCCCCACCCCCCGCCAAGGCATGTATGCTAAGTGCTTGGTTATCAGTCTTTGGCACATTTGGAACATGGAAGGATGTTTAGGAGGTAAGAGAGAAGTTAGGATACTGGGGATATGTCTTTGAAGGGTACACAGGGATTCTGGGCTATTCCAGTCTCTCTCTTTCTCTACTTCCAGTCCACCATGAGGTAAGACATTTCTTTTGAGATGAACTTTGAACATTGTATTTTGCCTTACCACAGGACAAACAATCATATACTAAGTGATCACGAACTGAAACCATGGACCCAAACAAAACTTTACGTCAATTTCTCAAGAGACACAGTAAGAGAAAGCTGTGTGTTCATGTCACAATGCTGTCTTTCATTGACTTCTTTTCTCCTCTCCTCTCCTCTCCTCTCCTCTTCTCTTCTCTTCTCTTCTCCTTTCTCTTCTCTTCTCTTCTTTGTTCTCCTTTCTTTCATTTTTTTTGAGTCACAGTCTCTCTATGTAGTCATGGCTATCCTTAAATTCACAGAGATCCTCCTGCCTCTGCCTCTGCCTCCTGAGTGTTGTGAATAAGGGTGTGCACCACCACACCTGTCTTCCTTTTATTAATTTCTAATCCACATTCAGAAATTAGGGTTCAAACACACTTGCTCTTTGTCTTTCTTATAAACATTAGGTGCAGTTTTAATTCTACTTTTCCAAAATGCTTTTCCAGGTGGCTGAAATAAAGTGATATTTGGCAACTAGATGCTTGTCATTTTCCTTCTCTGTGAAATTGGAAAATATAATTTCATTATTTCCCACCAACACATTTAACTTTCCATTGATTTGAATGATTTTTAAAGATTTATTTTTAATTTTTTATGTGTATGTCTGTGTGTATACATGTGGATATGAGTGCAGATAACCACAGAGGCAAGAAGAGGGTATTGGATCTCCTGGAGTTGGAATTCTAGGCTGTGGAAGAGCAGGGAGAGCTCTCACATTCTGTACCATCTCCAGCCCATGGTTTGAATTTTACAGCTAATGTTGGAAATAGAGACTTAGTCCTTGTTACTGTGCTGTGCTCATCTATAGTTTCTGGAGTTATCTCTGTTACCTCGTCTCCCACCATTTACACTGCTTCCCTCAGTCATGTCAGAGTGCCCCTACTCATTACCTTCATTCACTCTCTCCTTGTCATCCCTGCTGTCTCTGCCAAATTATACACTTCTTATTCTCCTACCTAGATTTACCCACAATAGCTTGCAGTATACTCTCTAGTCTCAACACATCAAGTATTAGCTACAGGCACAGTTAATTGACTACAATATTGCCAGAATAAACACACTAAAATATGTACCTGATCCTATTCTTCTGTTGAATATTCTTTGGTGTAGGTTGGTAATGTGGACTACAACACATAAAGTCTTAGGTTCAATCTCTACCACTGTGAAAATAAATAATGGAAATGACTCCCAACTAGACAAATTTCTAAATCTTTCATTAACCTATGAAACACATGAGAATTTAATTCTGCTTATTTCTCAACTGCTCTCTTATCACATGCCGTGTCTAGAGAGTGCTGCTGGCTGTAGTTATCTGTCAGCTTGACTCTAGGTTTCAGTGATATTTGCCTACTCTTTTTGGCACTGGATCCTGGGAGTCAGATCCTCTCCACCAGCAGGCCTTTCATGATCCCTGTAAAGTGTCCTTCCAGTGGACCTAATACAATATTTTCTTAAAGTGTATATTACAGCTATTGAATTTCTTGCTGGAGTCTAGACAAGAAGCCCTATGGGTACAGACTTTCTCTCTTTAGACTATATTTGCTTTGTGTGTATTCTGCATATAGTAAAACCTTAAAGCCTTTCGTATGGTTAAAATGCACTTGTGAAAATGAGGTCAAACTATAATGCCCTGTGTCCTTCCCTTGAATTATGTAATCATCACTGATTTTTTTGGACAAGTCTTTTGGACATTTTGAAAAACTTGAATTATCTAACTAAAACCACACTCTGCTAATGCAGCAAGGCTGAAATGGCAGCAGATGCACAGTTATCATACGGATGCCATCCTGACCACTAGAGTCATATACAAGTGAACACAAAACAAAATTACAAATCTTGGACATGGTGGCACACAACTATACCCCTAGCAGTCTAGACTTGGGAGGCTGAGGCATCAGTATCACAAGTCAGGGATACACAGCAAAACTCTACCTCTAAAATAAAAAACAATGCCTGTGCCAACCATCATCAGTATTTTTGTTACTGTTTTTCTGGATGGAGGTATTATTTACAATTTAGGATTTAGTAGCTGATGTTTTTAAAATCAAACATTAAATAAGTCTTTAATGGTTGTCATGTTTCCTCTACTGAAAATGTTTCACCTTTCCCCCTCATCTAACAAGGACTGAGTGAAGATCATGATCGGGATGATCTTGGCCTTTGGATTACATTAGGGTCACATTTAGGACTTGGCTGGAGCAGGCTCTGACTGCTGCCCACAGCTCCCTAACCAACATTCTATGAGGCAGAGCTGCCAGGAACCTGATTGTGCAGAGAAATGGGATGGGATCACTCAGTGTGACAGTCAGGCGAGATTTCACAGATCACAAGTGTTGGGAGAAACAATCAAAAACAAGCAATGGGAACGTGACTGCTGTGGCTCTACTGAATAGGAGTGGGCTGCTAGCTGGAGTCCAAGGTCACTCCTCCTTTGGGCCAGAGCCCAGTGAAAGGAGATGTCTCTAGGTCTGCTATTGGGAGAGGAGTAGTCTATTTAAAAAAATTTCCAGGTATGGTCCTTACCTGGTTCACCTGCAAGCATGGAAAACTGGAATTGAGCAGGAATTAAGGATAATAAGCCTTTAAATAATGAAATTTTTATGGTCCACCCTCAAAGGAGTACAATGCCAACTTTGTTGTGAGGCAGATGGTAGGAAAAAGGTGGATGTGAATCTGATCATTTAGCAGGCAAATTAATTTATGTGACAATAACCAGCCTCCAAATTGGGTTTATTGACTCATTACGTTTTCTCCCATGAAATTTAGTAAAATGCCAAACTCTACATTTTAGAGTTGCTGAAGGTCATTTTCTCATTTAAAAAGGGGCATATTCAGCATGAGTTTGAATCTATAGAAAAGGTACCCACGCAGCTTCAAGTAAGCCAATGAGTGTTCCATAGTTTAAGTATAATGCATTTATGATAAAATTACAGTTCTTCATGAAAATAAAAGCCAAACTGTCTAGTGGAACAAAGAAAATGAACAGGAGGGGGAAGGATGAGAAAGGGAAAGAATTATCTTAGGGGTTGTGTTGAATATACCATATATTCTTGTGTGACAACATCCTTATGTGACACAGTAACATCTACGATGAGTATAGCCAATGAAAAGTAAAAATAGATACAGTTCTTTGAGAAATCCTTAACTAATATTAAAAGCCACCTACTTAATCTGCAGCTTATTATTTTGGAACCTAAATAATTTTCAAAACAAAATTAAAATGCAATTTGAATAACAAACCTTAAAATCCCTGGGAAGAAAGAAAGAAAAGAAGAGATGAGGAAGGACAGTAGAATAAGTGGAAGGTTTTGCTGTCATTCGAGCTGACCCTTAGGTTGGAAAATCCTGTGGAAGTTTCTGAAATTCGATCCACTAAGGTCAACTGAGTGAACAGGAAGATGAGAAGAGACCAGGTTCTGCAGACTGCACTTCTTAGACCGCCTGTGGCTGGCTTGCTGTCAAACTCCCCTGCACTTGAGGTGTCCTTTCTAGAGTCAGCCAGCCTGGGTCTGTTGTATGGGCACTGATGCCGGAAGGCTTGCTTCTGAGACAGGTGTGTGCTTCTGCACGTCCGCTACACTGTCCTACACTGGCCAATCTCCATTCTCTCAAAGCCACATCCTCAGAAAGCTTTATTGTTTTGGTGTTTGCTTAGCTCCACAGGACAAGAAGACTTGGTAGAGTTTCCTTCTATTTGCAACAAAAAATAATTGGTTTAATATGCAAGTTTTTCTTTCTTTTAGGGAGGGGGCTTGTTGTGGCTCAAATCTAGGGCCTTGCTATGCTAGACAAACATTCGATCACTGGATATATCCATAGCCCTTCTATTATTATGTTTTTATTGAAAAACATCACAGACATTCATCCTTGCTGGCAATATTTGTAATTGTAATGGTGGGTGTGAACCAGTGATAGCATGCTCTCTTTCATCTCTGGAATATTTTAGGCATTTGTCTATATATGAACACAGGGACTTGATTACAATTATTGTCCTTACTTCTCTGTGGGAGATGTACTAAGACTCCTATGGACACCTGAGACCACAAATAGCACTGGGCCACATGTACATCACACTTGGATTTTCCCCTTCTTTTTGTGTATATATGCTCTTTTTTCTTATGTAGCCAAGAATGACCTTGTACTCCCAATCTTTTCGGCTGCCGTCATCTCCCAAGTTCTAGATTACAGGTGCCACCATGCTCCTTTGCATTGTGTTTTTCTTTATATGTATAATGTTTAAAAAGTTCAGGCCGGGCAGTGGTGGTGCACGCCTTTAATCCCAGCACTCGGGAGGCAGAGGCAAGTGGATCTCTGTGAGTTCGAGGCCAGCCTGGTCTACAGAGCGAGATCCAGGAAAGGCACAAAGCTACACAGAGAAACACTGTCTCGAAAAACCAGAAAAAAAAAGTTCAGTTTACAAAATGGGCACAGCCAGAAATTAACACTATTAATTATTGTAAGTAATAAAATAGAAGAATTATACTACAGTAGTTAAAATATATTTAAAATTCTGTGATGAGCATAATGGAGGATGCTGGGTGGAATAGTCAGCCAGAGCAGAGCACCTTGCCTCAGAGTAGTGAAAAGGGGCAGGAGTTATAATGTAGCATAGACACACATATGAAAAATGCTGAAATGAAATCTTTGTGTTCTAATTTAAATAGAAGTAGAGAAATTACCTGAATATGGGTCTCTGTCTTGAAAGAGCCAAGTCAAATGCAGGTGCTTTGAGTTACATTTGTCCACAGGCAAATGAAAACACAAGAGAGGGCCACTGTTTGCTACATCAACTGATTTGTAGAGCAGCCCAGGAGTCCTTGGAGCAGAGTTGCACTTCTGCAGAGACAAGACTTGAATCTTCTCTTAGCTGCATTGCATCCTAAAGTAGAACTAAAGTTATTATGTGGTTTTATTCCTCTGCCAGGTGGACTTAGGGACTCTTTCTTCATTTTTGTAGAAACTAACTATGACTAACTAACTAACTAACTAACCTTCACTGTAGGTATGCATATATCCTAAAGAAAAATGTAGCAGGAACCTTGGAAACTAAGTGTAACAAAGCTGAACAAATCTGTAATTTATTTAGGAAAAAGTTGAGTTTTGTAAAACGGCATCCTTCTGCACAGGTCTATGTTCTGTCCATAGGTCTATGTCCTGTCCACTATGCCCTCTCCATATGCCCATGCCTTGCTCACAGGTCCTTGCCCTCTATATAGTTCCATACCTTCTCCACAGGTCCAATCAGTGCATCACTTGCTGTTTACTTGATGGATGCTGTCTCACTGCATGGCTTCATTGGCCCAGGATCTTGCAGTAGTTTATTGGCCCTGTTTTTCTAGCCTGTGTCGAGCATGGAGCATCACTTCCATTTAACTCTTCTGGTAAATGCATCTGGTGTGTAAAACCGTTACTGGTTCTAACAGCTGGATTCTTGTTAACTGAGTCCTTTGGGGTGTTATGGCCTTCAGTCCTGCCTTAGAGCAAGAGAAATACATGTTTTGACCCAACTGAACCACAGTGGCCAGCTGACACTCATTGATTCCAAAGACATCTCATGCTGGTCTGAGTTTTCTCATCTACAGAGGAATCTTGACTGGATAACTGCATGTTTTTCTCCACTGACCGACTCAACCCATTCAGTCTCTATCAAAGAGCTCAGAAACTCTGCACCTTGCCAACTCTTAGATCACTGCTGTCTTTCATCTTCACATCTACACAGTTTAAGATCTTTTGAGGGATTTTTACTTCCATTTAAAACATATGAGTATTGATGTTTATTGAAATCCAAAAGCTGGACGGGACCTGGCTCACTTTCACATCCTGGCAACACTTTGCAACCAGTGACATGAGGCACCTTTGCCAGAAGGGCCTGTTTAATCAAAAGCTTTCATCTGAGATGCATTCCACAGTTGTGGGTGGTGAGAAACATTTCCCTGAAGAATGACTGCATAGGGGCATAGTGCTGAGCTTTTCACATATCTTTGACAGGAGGTAAACCTTCTACTGAACAATCTTGCACCAGGTAGCAAGATAACTGCCCTAGAGATGAGCAGTCAGTCAGTAGGCTGATTGCTGCTTGGCTTTACATGGCTTAAATCAAACAGCAAACAGGAATAGCTGCTCTGACATGTTAGAATGGGGGTCATGTTTCCATGGAAGCATGGGAAATTCCCAGGAGCTCACAGAAGAGAAACCAGCCCTGTGTTTGCAGCAGGGAGGGGAACAGTGCTAGAAGAAGGGAGCCTGCTGTGGACAGTTTGTTGTCAGTAGTAGTTAAAGAGTTGTCAAGGCCAAGGTTTGAACTGGAACTTAGAGCTGTGACATGTAGATTGCATTTCCATTACCTCTCTTACAGGTCAGCTAAGGATCAGTGATAAAGCAGCCCTTGAAGGACATACTACAAACCTCCCCACAGCACTCACCCTAGGCATTGGTGGTGGCAGATGTGGGGAGACAAGACTCAAAAGGAAGCTGTAAGCCAAGGCATCACCTTGCCATATCCAGTAAGAGTCTGTGGTGGTTTGAGTAAGAATGCCCCCCCCCCAGGCTCATATGTTTGAATACTTGGTCCTAAGTTGGTGGAACTATTTGGGATGGATTAGGAGGTGTGATCTTGTTGGAGGAGGTATGCCACTGGGAGCCAACTGGGAGGTATGAAACTGGGAGTTTCAAAAGACTGGTACCATTCCCAGTGTATCTTTTGTTCTCTTCCTCCTACTTATGGATCAAGATATAAGCTCACAGCTATTCCTGCCACCATGAACTCTAGCCCTCAGAAACTATAACCCCCAAGTAAACTGTTTCTTCTATAAGTTGCCTTGGTAATAGTGTCTTATCACAGCAGTAGAAAAGTAACTAAGACAGACCCCTGTTACCATAGTTGGGTTTGAAGGATGATAGTACCACTCATTGTGGTTCCTTCTCCAAAGCTGGGACAGTAGGGAAGTCAACAAAGAACCCAAACAGATGTCATATTCTGTGCACTTCCAGTGACCATAAAGTGAGAAACATGCACAGTGTTCTGGTCACAGCAGGGCCTTGCAGCAACATCACTCATCCTTCTTTTCTCCCTGGAATGATGACTCCTCTAAGGACAGTTAGAGCTGAACAGTGGCAGAAGCCCAGGTCAGGATTCTATTCTCAAGGCATGAAGAACATTCCTGGACTTTTGTTTCCTTAGGCTTGTGGGGTTTTTCCCCCCCAGGGAACTTATGTGTGCTGTCCTAATACACATACATCACATACCTTTTTGATCCAGGAGAGTATCCCCCAAACTTGACATTTTTCTTTCCTGTTTTCATCTCTAGCCTCTAGTCCTGTCTAACTAGGTGGTATTATACAGATGTATACAATAGAACAGAGGGGGCAGTAAAAATGATCTCTGGTGCACAACGCAAAAATGCTTTAGCTGCAGTACTATGAACTCCGATATCCTCAAACTTTCAAGGAGAAAGAAAGACAAAGTAACCATCCATGGTTTGCATTGTTCTCAGCATAGCCAGAAAGTACCAGCTGCAGCAGATATTCCCAACATGACTTTTACGCTACAGTTCTTCAGGACATTAAAAGATTAACTGATCCACTGATTCACTGTCAAGAGTCCCAAAGAGAGAACACACTCACCATCCACCAGTTCTCCTCCTATTAAACTCTCTCTCTCTCTCTCTGTATATATATATATATATATATATATATATATATATATATATATATATATATACACATTTACACATATAAACATCTTCACACATGTATATATGCACAGATACACACATGAACACACACGTGTAGCCATAATAGACACATATAGGTGAATAACTCTTGGTATCAAAATTAACCTGAACAAAATGATGCCCAAAGAACTCAGCAATGAACACAATTTACAAGCACACTCCAGCACCAACTGTAACAAGTTAGGACTTGGACAGAGCAACTCCTCACCTGTCAGGAGTAAAGGAACCTGGAGGATCTTTATTTCACCCTCAACCCAGTGGCTATGCCCTGAGTGCGCTAATTGGACTTAGAAACCTAAGAATCCTACTAGCTCATCACAATGGAGAAGCTCACTGGGCACACTGTTTCTTCTCATTATTGAGCATTTTTCCACAAAATGCAGACATGTGCAACCCAGCCTGTCTGACTCTGTGAAGGAGCAGAACTTCCAGAAGTACAGCTGTCAACACCAGTGCTGCTTTGTTACCAGGCAGCTTCCAGGGGCTGAGCTGTGGCTGGGGCTCTGGTGATCTCCACAACCTCTGAAGTGCTGTCCTCTTCACTGCCTGGTCTGCTGCCACTGCCCCTGGCCATCGGGTTGCTGATGCCTCCTTGGGTGGAGGAGCTGGAGGATGCTGCTGAAATGTCAGCCCTGGGGCTTCCCCGGAGAAGCACTGCCCCTCCTTATCTCAGCCTCTCCTTGGCTTTTTGCTCTCCTTACTGTAAAGATCCCAGGCACAGGTAACTTGGAGATCTCTCTTAGCTGTACATGTGATTCTTTTGCCATCTGATTTTTCTGAAGTTGTGGTCTAACTTCGGTATTCTAATGTTCCTGCTATTCATTTGTTCACATCTGAAAGTTCCACAGAAGATTTAGACGTTTGACTTAAAACAGATAAAACAACATAAAACATGGTCCCTTTGCAAAGTGGTAGAATTGAGTGTATTCTTTCTGTTCTTATTTCAAGTCTATGTATATTTCCACATATTCTTCCTCTTTTTTTAAAGAAATTAGATTTTTTTTTAATCTTAGGTGTCTGTGGTACTCAGCCTCTAGTTTCTGATCATCCAAGTAGTATGAAGCATGGGCTTCCTTTCATGTTGTGGGCCTCAAATTAGACCAGCCATTGGTGGGCCATTCCCACAAGATCTATACCTCCATTGCCCCACACATCTATCAGGCAGGATAGATTGTATGCAGAAAGTTTTGGGGCTGAGTTGGGGTCCTAGTCACACCACTAGGAGTTGCCTGGTTACAGAAGATGGTCACTTTAGGCTCTATATCCCCCATTACTTGGAGTCCTCATGAGGGTCACCCTCCTAGAATCCTGGAAATTTCTATTGTGCCAGATTTCCACATCACCTCCCAAATGCACTCCAGTTCCAGTCACCTCTCCTCACACTCTCTTCTTCCTGCACCTGATCCCTTCTGTTCCATTCTCACCTACCCTGTGTCCACCTGCAAAATCTATTCTATTTCTCCTTCCCAGGGAGATCCATGTGACTCAGGATGATTTTTTTTCTAGTTCCATCCATTTGCCTTTGAATTTCATGTCATTTATTTAATAGCTGAGTAACACTCCATTGTGTAAATGTACCACATTTTCTTTATACATTCTTCAGCTGTGGGACATCTAGGTTGTTTCCAGTTTCTGGCTATTATGAATAAAGCCACTATGAACAAATTTGAGCAAGTGTCTTTGTGATAAGATGGAGCATCCTTTGGGTGTATGCCCAACAGTGGAGGGCTGGACTGTGAAATAGATCAATTCTCAGTTTCCAGAGGAGCTGTCATGAGGATTTTCATAGTGGTTGTACACGTTTGGACTCCTACTGGTAATGGGGGAGTGTTCCCCTTTCTCCACATCCTTATCAGCAGGAGCTGTTACTTGTGTTTTTGATCTTAGCCATTCTTACAAGTGTAATATGGATGCTCAGAGTCATTTTGATTTGCATTTCCCTGGTGGCTAAGGATGTTGAAATTTTTTTTTCAAGCCACTTCTCAGCTATTTGGAATTCCTCTATTAAGAATTTTCTGTTTAGATGTGTATCCCATTTTTTTAATTTTTTATTTTGTATATTTGGTTTGTTGATGTCTACTTTCTAGAGTTCCTTAGTTATTTTGGTTATTAGGCCTCTGTCAGATGAGGAGTTTGGGAAAATCTTTTCTCATTTTGTAGGCTGCCTCTTTGTCCTATAGATGGTATCCTTTGCCTTACAGAAGTTTTTCAGTTTCATGAGGTGCCATTTATTGTTGATTTTAGTGCCTGTGCTAACAGTGTTTTGTTCAAGAAGTTGTCTCCTGTGCCAATGCATTCAAGTCTAATCCCCAATTCCTCTTTTATCACTGTCAGTGCATCTGGTTTAATGTTGATGTCTGTGATTCACTTGGATTTGAGTTTTGTGCAGGGTGATAGATTTGGGTCTATTTGCATTCTTCCACAGATATAGATGCAGACATCCAGTTAGACCAGAACAATTTGTTGAAGATGATTTCTTTGTTCTACTGTGTCTTTCTGAATTTTTATATAAAAAAATCAGGTGTATGGATTTTTATCTGGGACTTTGATTTAAACTCATTGGCTGATTATCTGTTTTTATGCCAATACCAGGCAATTTTTATTACCATAACTCTGTAGTACAGATTGAAATTAGGGATGGTGATACCTCTTGAAGTTCTTTTATTGTTCATGATTATTTTAGCTACCCTGGGTTTTTCCATATGAAGTTGAGTACTATCCTTACAAGGTGTACAAAGTATCATGTTCTTCATATATTCTTGATTTTGCTGCTGGAGAAACACTGGTATCAGAGTGCTCTGGACCTGCGGATAACAGCGGTTGTTAAACACATCTTGCCTTCTAACCTGCATGGATAATCACACAAGCCACCTGCCCTTATTGCTGCCTTCGACTCAGTGCCAGGCTTATCACAAACCTGGATTCAACGTTAGACCACTAAGATTGTCTTCCTCTGCTCCATTGCTAGAAAGGGAATTCTTAAAGCCCAATCCATACTCAGAACTTTCTAAATCAGAAACTTGGGGATTGGCAGTATACAGTGCTGTGGGGTGTCTTCCTGTATGCTATGAATATGTGTGGCTCCCACTGGGTAATAAATAAAGCTGTTTGGCTAATGGCGAGTCAGACTAAGGTTAGGCAGTACATTTGAACTGGAGAGAGATAAGAAGAAAGGAAAGTAGGGAGAAGCTGCAAGCAGCTGCCAGGAGAAGCAAGATGTGAAAGTACCAGTAAACCACGAAGCCACATGGCAATGCATAGATTAATAGAAATGGGCTGAGTTAAGTTGAAAGAGCTAGCCAGTAAAAATCCTGAGCCACTGGGCCATACAATTTGTAAGTAATATAAGCCTCTATATGTTGACTTGGGTATGAGTGGCTGTGGGACTGGGCAGGACACAGGAAAACTTATGGCTACACGTTGGTGCCCAGACATGGTAGCAAGAAATTCCACCCAGAATCTGAGAAAACTTTAAAAATAAGATTCTAAAATGGAGCTGAAACCAGCTTCCTAGTTGTGTCTCTCAGACCAGCTGTGATACAGAGACACCAAGGCATGCAGACTTGAGCTACAATATGGTGGGTTCATGGCATGTGGGCTTGACCTACAGCATGGCAGATTCCTGCCAAGGTACACAGAAGTGTCTCCAAGCCTTGCAGCACCCTGCATTGTGAATTTAGCTTTTGCTAGTACAGATAAGGACAATTTTTTTTTTCTGGGCTACATGCTGCTTGATGGAGGTATAAACCCACTGCTTCCCAGAGTTGGCAGTGAGCATGGCTTCCAGAGCAGGCAGTAAATGTACCTCTGCTGTGTTGGGAAACCGAATGGGGCAGAGTCAACAACCAAAGTTTCCACTCAGCTTAATAGCTTAAAATCTCTCCTGGTCAGAGAAGGATTATAGATTCATAATGAGACAGATTCAGATTGAATAAAGCTCTAAATGGTTTACAGTGTGTGTAAAAATGTATGCAGTCTTGGGAGAGAGAGGAAAAGGCATATATGTAGTTATATAAAGAGATGGTTTTAAAAAATAAAGTCTTTAGAGAGATAGTAAAAGTAATATAAAAGTTAAGTCACGTAATGATGAAAATTACACAAAGAATCTGGATACTGCAGATTATTATATTGTCTTTGGGATTTTTAACTGCAGAGAGATACTTGATTGCAGGGGCTGCTCAGTTAAACCAACATGTATATATATTTTTTTTTTTTGGTTTTTTCGAGGCAGGGTTTCTCTGTGTAGCTTTGCGCCTCTCCAGGCTGGCCTCGAACCCACAGAGATCCGCCTGCCTCTGCCTCCCGAGTGCTGGGATTAAAGGCGTGCGCCACCACCGCCCGGCCCAACATGTATATTTTAAAGGCATCTTGACTTCAAAATTTATGTCTAAGGATATATTGCTTTGGAAAAAAGGTTCTTCTTTTCTTTCTACAGAAGATGAGAAGCTGTGGATTTCTTCTAGGTTAACATGGTTCCAACAAGGAAGACCCCCTGAGAGGTCTCCAGATGATCCAACATCCAAAACAGCTTCAAAGCAACTGGCTCAGACAATACAGCCTGACAGACTACTCCAGTCAGTTCTTGACCATTACCCCAAATTTTCTGAGGATCCCTATAAGATTGCCAGTACTCCCAAACAGCAGGAAATAGGATGAGAAGCTATGCTCAAATTCCCAAAATATTGTTTATAAATGTTTATGTTTATTTAAAAGGGGCTGATTATAAATGTGTCTCTAAAGAAGAAAAAGGGATATAGATATGATAGGATGAAATGGTAGATTATTGAATCTATTTTTAAAGAGCAACAACTTATTTGAAATGTTTTATATTGCTATGGATTTTGGTTTACTGATACAAATTTAAAGTTAATTTTGTTATACTATATATATTTCTACTCTTGTTCAAGGTGTTATGTTTATGCAACTCCTCTAAAATTGTAATATATAACTAAAATACAGAATAGTTATTTATGATAATCAAACTTATAGTCATGTTAAGTTTTCTAGGTATACATAGATATATTTCAATTAGGTAGATAATCTTCAAATATTTAAAAGACCTACAGAATATGGCATTTAAATGTTTTAAAAACTTAGACTTTTCTGGACAGTGAGACATGTCTTCTCCTGGCAGCACCAATTACTTCAAAGAGGATGATGGGCATCGAAGAAACTCCATATGGAGTTTGCTTTCTTTATGGCAAAAATAGTCATTTGGGCAAGAAACTGCTCTTGCCTAGACTGCTTGATAATATGTTGTATAAACTGGACATACAGGATCCATAGGAAAATGACCATTGAATTTTACCAAAACAAGGTAAAATGGTCCTTCAGATTCCTGCTTTGCAGAGGAGACTGCCAGACATTTTGCTGGACATGGGAAAGCAACTGATGAACTTTTCCAGAATGGGTGGAACAGTCCTTAAAATTTCCTGCTTCACTGAAAGCTATGCCAGAGAATCTAGGCCTGTAGGCTGAACATAGATGCCCCAATATTACAGGGGAACTTTGGATGACAGTCCATATAGCCAGATGTCTCTGTCATTTCTAGAATTATAGAAGTTGCTTGCAATACACTTCCTGCTTACTTAGGTAATATTATATCCTTCTGGGGTCTTTGATGGAGTTGAAAACTAGATAGTTATAATTATAGTTTTCCTTAGTCATGATAAAAGATAAATTATATATGAAACTTTAGACTCAAAAATAGGATAGATAGAATATTTTCTTTAATTTTTCCAAGTACAAATAGACTAGATATTGTAACTGTAATTCTTGCTTGATAACTGTTTTTTATATGTAATTACTATGTTAAAGTTAAAACCTTCCTTTTTGATTAGACAGAAAAGGGGAAGTGCTGTGGGGTGTCTTTCTGTATACTGTGAATATGTGCAGCTCCCATTGGATAATAAATAAAGCCATTTTGGCCTATGGCAAGAAAGCTTAGAGCCCTGTGGGCAGTCCAAGCAGAGATACAGAGAGAAGAGTGCAGTCAGGGGATATGCCAGGTCAAACTGCCATTCAAGGAGCAACATGTAATGGGGTGCAGGTAAAACCATGTGGGGATACATAGATTAATAGTTATGGATTGAGTTGAGTTATAAGAGCTAGATAGCAAGAAGCTTGACCCATAGGCCATACAGCTTTTAAGTAATATAAGCCTCTGTGTGGGATCAAGTGGCTGCAGGACATGGGTGGGAGAGATTTGTCCCAACTGTGGGGCAGGGCAGGACCGGGAAACTTCCAGCTATGATATCCATCTGAACAGCTGTCACATCTGACTAATGCTCACTTAGTGCTGTAGTTAAGGATACCCAAAGAAAACCACTACAGTCTGAGTGGTTTCAACTGTAGAAATTAGCTCCTCATATCTCATGCGGCCAGAAGTCTAACAGATTATATTCTGGGTGATGCTTCTCTTTCAGGTTCACAGATGTTGTTTTCTTGCTGTGTCCTCACATGCTGTGGTGACAGACATCATCTCTGTGTCTTTTTTCATTCTTCTAATAAGAGCATGCATTGTAGTCTCAGGGACTCCACATTCATGACCCCATCACCCCTGAAGCCTGTCTCCACATACCATCCTAGAAGTTGCATTTCAGTCTGTAGATGGGAGGTACAAGCATTTAGTTCACAGTATTTAAATTTGTGAACCCCAGACAGTACCCAGCCCTGACCAGCCCATCCACATTGATTTAAAAGGGCACCTTCTTTCCTTAGCCATAGCAGGGTATTCACCAGGCCTAAGGAATGCAGCAGCTCACCCAATTCAGATTGCTATCAGAGCAGAAGGTACCATAGCTAGGAAAGCTCTAGCATAATGTGCCATCCAGTCTAGTAGTTTACATTTAATAACTCAATTGTCCTTGTCTTTGTTAGGGATTTTATTGTTGGGAAGAGACACCAAGACCATGGTAACTCTTATAAAGAAAACATTTAATCGGGGTGGCTTGCTTACAGTTTCAGAGGTTCCATTCATTGTCCTTATGACAGGGAGCATGATAGCATGCAGGCAGACATGGTGTTGGAGCTGAAAGTCCTTACATCTTGATAGGCAAGCAACAGGAAATTGACTGAATTTCACACTGAGGGAAGCTTGAACAAAAGAGACCTCAAAGCCCACCCCCATAGTAACATACTTTCTTCAATAAGACCACACCCCTTAATAGTGCCACTCCCTTTGGGGGCTGTCTTCTTTCAAACCACTACAGTCCTCATGACAGGCTTAATAAGATAGGTACCCATTAATTCTTTTCAGTTCCTCTTTTGCCCCTAGCCCTGACCTTTTCTCTCTCTCCAGAGTTGTGCTTTTCCTGGATGTCATGTGGCTGGATCTTGCAGCCTGTCACCTTCTTGATGGGCTTATTTCACTTCAAAATATACAATGACATCTCCCCACATGTTTTCAGTACTTGAAAGGTTATTTCTCTTTATTTTAGAATAGTATTCCAATATATGAACATACCACAACTTATTTATTCATTCACCTTTTTGTTTTGGCCTGAATCAATACATAAGAAAGCCAAGCTACTGAGGAAAACAGCTCACCCACTCCAGTGTAGTTGGTGGGAAGACAAGCAGCTTTGAGACAAAGACATGTGTCTTTGGCAACCATGCTGTCACTACCTCAAGCAAACTTCCCTGGGCTACCAATATCTGAAGCATCTCATTATTTTTTCTACTCAGTGAGTATATATAAGCACTCAGAAACCCCACTGTAGGACAGTAACTACCTATCAATCCATTCCACTGTCCACACATGTGTGCAGTCGTCTCAGCACGGTTTCTCTTCCTAGAAATCTAGGAATTGATCTGAGGAATAATAGGTTAGTCTAGGTGGAAGGGACCTAAGTGCCCTGAGTTGCATCTCTGGTGCTACCCTGTTTCCTGTGTTACTTGCCAGCCACAGGCTGTGTCAAGCTGGCCCAACATGGCTATGACCACCTGTGACACCAAGGCCAGCAAGTCCAACAAGCCTTTCTGACACTTTGGATGAAAGTTCAGCACTGCCCTTGAAAACATGATCCCTTCTGTCAGACTGGATTTGTGACAAGCAGTGTCCCTGCTCAGCCCAGAAAGTGATTGACTATGGGACTTGTATACTTTGTGAAAGGTCTCAAACACAGTTTGCTGTAAAGTTCCTGCTGTCCCCCCACAGGAACTCTGAGCAGAGTGATAACAGAGCTAAAGGGCTGGTGGGGGTTGCTGTGGGTGAGGACCACAGCCTAGATTGCTTGCCAGAGGGACAGCATTTGAAACAGAAGGAATTTCCGCAGGAGAGGGGCTATCTCTCCTGGGCAGATCAGGTATATTTACTGCTCTAACCAGGTGTTCTGGTAACCATCTGGGAGCAGAGTGTATCTGGTCAAGAATGCAGGCCAAACCTCGTCCCCATATAAGGACCGGGTCGGGGCCCTTCCAACGCCCTGTGAGGGGATCTCGCCACATGGCTAGTGGCCGGGTGGCATCTGGAGAAGGGTGCCAGTGTCTGTCAGTGGCAGAGTGCCCTGCAGCATCTAAGGTGAGGAAGTTGAGAACAAACAGAGCATGGCTCAATTGATCTCTGGGGGAGGTAAAATGAAGGTTAGAAGACTTGAGGCAAGCCAACCAGGTCTTTAGGGTCTGGTGGGTCGTTCTATTATGCCCTGTCCCTGGGGATTGTAAGGTATCCCTTGTGGTATGAATAATTTGTAGACTATCACAAAAATTTTTGAAGCCTGTGCTGGTATAAGCAGGGCCATTGTCTGTCTTTATCTTAGCTGGTTTTCCCAAGGCAGAAAAGGCAAGAATGAGGTGAGAAAGAACATCCTTTGTGGCTTTCCCAGCATGAGTAGAGGCGAAGATAAAGCCACTAAAGGTATCTATAGAGACATGGATAAATTTTTGTCTGCCAAATTGGGGCAATGAGTAACATCCATCTGCCAGATTTGGCTGGGAAGAAGGCCTCAAAGGTTGACTCCCAAGTGTGGGACAGGGTGAGAAACAACACAAGAGGGACATTGCTTGACAATTTCTTGGGCCTGTTGTTTAGAGATCTTAAAAAGAAGATGGAGGGTCTGAGGATTTAAATGGTGGATCTTATGGGCAGTTTGGGCCTGTAGGACTGAGCTGATCATGACAGGGAAAGTTAGCCTGGTGGCGGCATCAGCCTGTGCATTGCCATCGGTTAACGGTCCAGGAAGATCACTATGGGCTCTAATATGGCCTATAAAAAATGGGTGTTGGCGAGTCAGGACAAGATGTTGAATCTGGGAGAAAAGTGGGGTGGCATTGGAGGTAGGCCTTATGGTTGGAGAGGTTTCTAACAAGGGGATGGAAAAGGCAATATAGGCACTATCTGTATAGATATTAATAGGTTGATCAGAATAGGTCTGAAAAAACTTTAAAATTGCTGAAAGTTCAACCAACTGTGCTGACCAGAAAGGCGTTAAGCAGAAGGTAGGGCGGCCTTGGGCCACGAAGGCTGCAATACCATTAGCGGAACCATCGGTAAAGACTGTAAGTGCACGAGAAATGGGACCGGTTTTTGTAATTTTTGGAAAGATGAAAGGATGTAGCCAGGCAAAATGGAGCAAGGGGTCATCTGGGAGGTGATTATCCAAGGTCCCCATAAACCCTGCCAAGGCAACCCCCCACTTATCTAAGGTTTGGAACAAAAACTGGGTTTGATCCTTGGGATAGGGTGTGATTATGATATCAGGGTCCTTACCAAAATATTGGTGAGAGGTCTGTTGTCCTTTCATAATGAGTGAGGCCACCTGTTCAGGGTAGATGGAAATGACTCTCGAAAGGGCAGCGGGCATGTGGACCCAGACTAGTATCCTGCCTTTAAGTTTTGGTTCCTGAGCATGTTGCCAAAAGACTCCTGTAGGGGTGTGTGGTGTGGGCAAAACTATTAAATATAGAGGTATGGAATAGGAAATCTGAAAATAAGACTGTTGGTTAATGGCAATGGCTATCTAAATCAAAGCCTCGTTGGCTGCAGGGGAAAGCACACGGGGTGATGTGGGGTCAGGGTCGCCCCGGAGGATCTCATAGAGGGGAAGGAGAGATTCCATAGAAAGTTTAAGATAAGGCCTAAGCCATTGGATATGGCCCAGCAATTGTTGGAAGTCATTTAGGGTATGGAGATGGTCAGTGCGTAACTGGAAGGGAGGAACGAGGACCCGGTTTGAAAGGAGTTCCAACCCCAGGTAATTGAAAGGGTCCTGGGTTTGGACCTTATCTGGAGCAATCTGTAGTCCCAATCTATTAAGGGCTCTACTGAGTTCTGAAAAATATCACTCAAGGGAGATGGGGTCAGGTGTAGCGAGGAGAAGATCATCCATGTAATGTAAGATATATATTTGGGGCCAATTAAGTCTAACAGGGTCCACAGCTTGAGCCACGAATTTCTGGCAGAGAGTAGTTCTGTTGGCCATGCCCTGGGGGTAATACCTTCCATTGGTAGCGAAGCATGGGTCCCTGAAAATTGGGGCAGGGAAGGTTGAATGCAAAATAGGCTCTGTCCTCAGGGTGCAAGGGAATAGTAAAGAAACAATCTTTAAGGTCAATGACCATCTTGTAAAATTTAGCAGGAATGGCCACAGGCGAAAGCAATCTAGGCTGAAGTGTCCCCATAGGCCTCATTACCTTATTTACTGCCCTTAAGTCTTGAAGGAGCCTCCATTTTCCTGACTTCTTTTTGATAACAAATATAGGTGTATTCCAAGGTGAGTTGGAGGGCTCAATGTGGCCAGCCATAAGCTGCTCCTGTACAAACATAGTGGTGGCCTGTAGCTTTTCTTGAGTAAGGGGCCACTGATCCACACAGACAGGGGTCTGGATCATCCAGGTAATTTTGTCTGCATGGGGTAAAGGAAGGTCATTGGCCGCTACTAAAAACCCGAATATCCCAGCCCATGTCTATCCTCCTTGGGAACAGGCTGAATTGGTTGGACTCTCCCCTGAGCTGCCTTGCCCAAGCCTGTGCCAGGGATATAACTCATCTGTAGCATTTGTTGTGTGACTGTAGAGTTTGGGCTATATAAGATTGTTTGCATTTGTGAAAGTATGTCCCTTCCCCAAAGATTAACAGACAGGCCCCGAACCACAAAAGGAATGACAGTCCCCTGGTTTCCTTCCTCGACCTTCCAGGAAAGTGTCCTTGAACTAATTAAAGGATTATTAGACTGACTGATTCCTTTTAAATCAGTGAGGGATGGAACCAGTGGCCAGGCAGATGGCCAGTGAGACTGAGAGATGACTGTGATATCTGCCCCTGTATCCAAAATCCCCTAAAACTTCTTTCCCTCTATAGTAAGGGTGAGAGTAGGACAATCCTGAGTAACAGGCTGGACCCAGTAGGCATCCGAGGAGCCCAATCCAGCTGACCCCTGAGGGGTGTTTGTAATTGACACAGACAGATGAGGGTAGAGGAACTAGCTGTGCCAGGCGCGTACCTTGAGGAATCGTGACCATGCCATTTACAGCAGTGGCCAGAATCTTAATTTCACCTGTGAAATCACTATCTATTATGCCAGGCTAAACCTGGACCCCTCAGAGGGCTGCAGAAGCACGGCCAAGGACAAGCGTGCAAACATTAGGAGGTAAGGGCCCTGTCACCCCTGTAGGGATGACCTGAGCCCCTTCAAGGGAGTTTAATACTGTTTCGGTGGTGGCACACAAGTCCAATCTGGCACTGCCTGGAGTTGCTCGAGAAAGCGCTCGGGGGTCTTAGGGCAGGTAGAGGGGGAGTGAAAGGCTTCTTTTAAGATTTTTTTCTCCTATATTAATAAGCTCTTGTATGTCAGGGGAATATTTATAGACCTAAGAATGTCACTAATAAGCTTCCAGTAAGAAAATGTAGTGATGGGAACCTTCTCTAGTCCAAAAGTCCTGTAGAAATCATCTAAACATTCACCAAGGCGTGCCCAACTTTTTTCATCTATGGTTCCTCCTTGGGGGAACCAAGGACATGTGTCTATAATATAATCAAAAAAGGCTTTTTTTCTTTACCTTAGTTCCTTGTATTTTGAGGGCTTCTTTTAGGCCAGAAAGGAATAAATCTTGTGACGACATTGTCTGTCCCGTGGCTCGTCACTTTCTTACCTGCGTCGTCTCTGCTCTCCTCCTGGATCGCGTCCTGAACTCGGCGATTTCAGGGGGATCCAACAACTTCACCAAGGCCTTGGTCTTCCTCCCGGAGACAACGTTCCGAATCCTCAAGAGGTGGTTTCATCCATGTTGGGTGCCAGTTGCCCCGCCTGCAGGGCTACAATGGATTCTCGACCACCCTAAGGAGGGAATGTAGGGACAGGAGATACAAAGGAAAATACACCAAGTCTAGATTTTGATCAAGGTGCAACTTTATTTTTCTCCAGAAGGGTTTATATAGTTCCTGCAGGGTAGGGGGATCAAAAAGCTGTCATCTGCATAAGGTGGGGCAAGCTAACAGGATGTTTGTATAGGATGTTTACAGGGTGAAAGAGTCAAGGGCTCTGACTCAATGTCCTGTTACTAGGCAACCTGACTGTAAGATGATCTAGCTCCCTGTCTTATTGGGGGTCTATATTTTTCCACTAACTAGAGATTCTGTCCTTGTCCCTGACTCCTGTGCCTCTGTAATTCCTATGGGTCTGTAGGACTTGACTCCTTGGCGGCATCACTCCTTGGACTCTTCTGTCTTGCTTCTCTCCCACCTTGAACTGAATGCTGACTCTTAGAAGGAGTTGTGAGATCAGGGATTAATCAAGAAATCCTCCATCATCATTCAAGCTTTATGACTTTTTGAGTCACAGAACTGAGCAATATTGTGATACTCAGGATAGGAAATAGTGTTCTTGTAAAATTCCATTTTATATATACATGAAAATGAAAATAGTACAAGGCATATAGTTTACATGCATAAGTGTTTAACCCATTGGAACCTGGCATCTCTGTAGAAAGTAGTATAAAGATCAAAGCCAGGGCCTGGTACTTCCTTCCTCACTTGAGCAGGACTCACCTGTTTTCTGGTGGGGTCCACATGGTCTGAACACCAGAACCAGGTGCCTTGCTGACTGTACCTGTGGCTTAGAAATGTGGCTGCCTCCTGTGAGGTTGTTGAAGGGTTCTCTGATAACAGGAGTGTGATTCTTTAGCAGAGGCTAAGGCCACCTCAGAAATGTAGAAGGCTCATGGGAGTCTAAACTTGGCAGTCTCAGTGAATTAAGGTGAATTCCTTCAACATAGCTCATTTCTCTTTATGGAAACATTCAGTTGAACCTTTGACTCAGCTGTAGTTGATCACAGCTAAAGCTAATGATAAAAATTATCTTACTGAGTTAAAACAAAGGGGTTTTCACAGTGTCTCATTGTACCATGCCCCTTTAACCTCAGCTACTCTTACTCCAGGAAGATCAAGAGCACTGGAGCCTAGGAGTCCCTGGCCAGGCTTTGCAACATAGCAACATAATGGCTATGCTCCTCCCACCGCAAAGCCGCTGTATGCAAACTTCCACTGCCATTCTAGAAGGCTTGCTTTAGAGAACTTTGCATGGATGTGCCTTGTTCAAGTGCTGCTGGCCAGCACACAGGTTCACAGAGGTATAGTGAGCCTGTGGCATCAACTAGGCCTCCTAAATTGTTTCTTTCCATGTGACTGTTAACTGCTGAATTGTTTCCTGGGATTCATATACCGAAGTCCAAACTCTAGTACTTCAGGATGTGTCTGTATTTTGAGGATATGTTCTTTTATTTATTCTTCATTGCTATCGATAAAATCTTTAACATAGTAATTGAAGTAAAATGAGGTCATAAGGGTGGGCCCTAATCTGTAACAAGAAAATATTGGGAAGCTGACAGAGACACCTGGCACATATGTGCACACACAGATGACACGTGAACAGTATGAAGATGTCACCATCTGCAAACTATGCTGGAAGCCCCAGGAGAAACCAGTACTGCCAACATCTTGATCTTTGACTCCAGCCTCTATATATGTGAGAAAACAAGTGTCATTGCTAGAGCCACCCAGGCAGTGGTACTCCATAAGGCAGCCATAGCCAGCTCCCATGACAGTACATACACCTAATTTTTACTTTTGTTCTGCATGAGCAACAAGTAGCAAAGCATTGTCCTAATTTAACTACACAGTCTCCCCTTCTCCTAGAAACCAAAGAGAAAGCTTCTCAGCTCTGTTTCCAAATGCTTTTCTCATACCAGCTGTTACATTTTCTTAGAATAATGATATGTAAACAATAATTCTGGGTCAATTCCAAGGTTTATGATCAACCCACAACTCCTCAAAAAATGTATGATGTATGTATACATTCTACTAAGTTATTGAATGAAACAGTTTTACAGTTGGGAAGGCAACCATGAAACTGATTGAGGAAAACATTTTTCAGTGGAAAAAGTGTTTTAAGAATCTTAGTGAAATATTTATCTAGATACTACCAAAGAGCAGTCTTCATAAACTGGAAGGCAAATCTGCCTTGATGGAAATTTTCAGTTGCTTCTGAGAACAGGGATAACCTTACAAAGAATTTTAAATATAGGCTAGAAGGACTGTTTTAGCTTCCAGACTTTAGTATAATTAGAACTGGCTAATTATGAAAATTCACCCTTCCTGGTGGAATGCTAGGAATTCTCAGACCATAGAATCCCAGCTTTTTCTGCGATTCACTGGCACACTTGTGTAGTTGAAAGTTTTCCTGTGTCCCACCTGACCCGTGGTCAGGACAAATCTCTCTCACCCGCTGGTCCCAAAGCCACTCAGACCCAAGTAACATACACAGGCTAATATTATTTTTAAACTATGGCCATGGCAGGCTTCTTGTTATCTAGTTCTTATATCTTAAATTAACCCATTTCTATAAATCTATACTTTGCCACATGGCTTGTGGCTTACCAGTACTTTTACATTTTGCTTCTCATGGTGGCAGCTGGTAGTGTCTCCTCTGCTCTGTCTTTCTCTTTCCTCTCTATCTGTTTGAATTTTTTTCCTGCCTCTAAGCTGCCTTGCCATAGGCCAAATGGCTTTCTTTATCAACCAATCAGAGCAACATATATTCATAGCATACAGAAAGACATTTCTCCATTACAGTTGTGTCTAGGTGATATTTCCAATCCTCCTACAGGACTTTGACTCAAAACATCTGTGCTGGATATCTTTACATCAACATGACACAAGCTATAACCATCTGAGAGAACCTCAATTAAGAAAATGCTTCCATAACATCAGGCTGCAGGCAAACCTATAGGGAATTTTATTAATTAGTAATTAATGAGTAAGTGTCTATCCCACTGTGGGTGCTGCCATCCCTGGGCTCGTGGTTCTGGGTTCTATAAGAAATCAGGCTGAGCAAGCCATGGGGAGCAAGCCAGTAAGGAGCACACCGCTCCATGGTCGCTGCTTCAGTTCCTGCCTCCAGGTTCCTACCTGGTTTGAGCTCCTGTCCTGACTTCCTTTTAAGATGAAAAGTGATGTGGAAGTGTAAGCCAAATAAATCCTTTCCTTCCCAAGTTGCTTTGGTCATGGTGTTTCATCACAGCTGGGAATGCAGCTCAGCATTAAAGCTTTGTCTAATATGAGTGATGCCTTAAGTTCAACCCTCAGTGTGAGTCCACATGCATGTGCTCAGGTACACACCACACACACACACACACACACACACACACACACACACACACACACTCTAAAAAGCTTGATAACTGGCAATGACCTGTAATCAGGATCTTATGAATTCTAGGCCAGCCTGGACTATGTAGTGAAATCTTGTTTCAACTCAGTTTTCTCTAATGGTTGCTATTACTGAAGACTTTTTATATACTTAGCAGGCATTTTTTTTTTCTCATGCAATAGCCAACTTTATTGAGAGCATCAAACAGCTTATACTCTGAGGGTTAATAAGTCACATGCATAAAGTATATAATCACAAAGACAAGTCACACATCATAGGCAAGCCACATGTGGCAAAAGCATGTTTTTCCATGGAGACATATAATGAATACTCTGAAGTAAACCCACCCTTATCCTCTGCACCTGGGAGGAACACAAAGACACATTCCAAAAAAGATTCTGTGTTTTGGAGAAACTGAGGTCACAAGACTCTTGGCTTAGTTTCTTGGAGTTTTCTCACAAGTGCTCAGAAATCTTCTCATGCTACTCCATTCCTGGACCCTGTCCAACACCTCCACCTTTTTTTAAATTTTTTTTTTATTTTTTAAATTACACTCATCACTCATGATATTCATTACTTACACTCATGATATTAATCACATTTGTGGTATTCATAGATTACATTCGCAGTATTCATTCAAATATATATATATATATATATATATATATATATATATATATATATATAAAAAAATTTTAAATGTCAAATGTCATTTTTTTGAAGGGGGTAGGAGGTTAAATACAGGCTTACAGCACAATGGGAGGACCCCCGAGGGCAGAAGTTCGCTACTGATGTTTTACAATCTTGCATCTAAGCTGTTAACGCCCATTATTCAGGATACACACACAAGGAACTTCCCTTAAGCATTCAGGAAGGTGGAATCTGGCAGGGAATTAGCATTGGGAGGATATCAAGGTCAAGGTCTGTAAGCAAGGCAACAGTTACCCAAAATGGGGGCCAGGGCCCTGCAGGTCCCCCTTTTATTAAAAAATGAGCTTCTGACTTGGGTTGTGTGGGACGTCAGCAGGTCACCTTACCCGTCATGGAGATGCCTTAGCAGGCATTTGTATTTCTTGTTTGGAAAGCTGTCTGCTCATTTCATTTCTCTACTTACTGTTAGTTTCTTGTTTACTTCTCTGAGACTTTTGCATATTCTAGATACTAATCCTCTCACAGATGTATAGCTAGCATGAATTTTCCCATTCTGTAGGCTGTGTCCTTCACTCAAGTACTATTTCTTTTGCTGTGCAAAAGTTTTTAACTGCACAAAGTACAATTTGTCCATTGGCATTATTTCTTCAGCAAATAGACTCCTATCAGAAAATTCTTTCCCACACCTCTATCTTAAAATGATTCTCCTGCTTTTATCTCTAACTGATTCTGAGTTTCAGGTCTAACATGAAGGCCTCTGATACATTTGGAGTTTATTTTTTGAACATCATTTTAGCATGAGGTCAAAGAGATTCATGAGCCTCTACCCCTAACTGAGGCGGTATGGACAGTTGATGGCCTTTTGGGAAGGATACATGAGTTTTGTTTTGTTTTTTTAAAGGATGTGCATCCAAGTAGGCTGACCATATTCCAGTGGGTGTCCCCATATCCAGAGTATATGAGTAGCACAAAATGTTTGAACAGGATGCTTCCTTCATTCTAGCTAGCTCTCATAGTACTGGAAGGTACTCACTCACATGTGAATCCTGTGACCTCCAATAATGACTGGTGGTTTACTAATAGTTTTTAAAGAGCAGAAAGTTGAAAGGTAAGAAGGTAAGTAGTTGGGGTGGATCTTGGAGGAATTAAGGGGAGTAACTGAGGGTGAATATATATGATCAAAATATATTGTATGAAAATTTCAAAGAATTAATAAAAAGAATTTTAATTTCAATTATAGTCTTCATGTAAGCAGGAAAAACAACAACTTTAAACTCATATGGAATACAAAAGACCCTGGGTAGTCAAACAACACTTAGCAAAAGAATGATACAAGAGATATCACCATTCCTGATTTCAAATTATACTACAACATTATGGTACCAAAAACACCACTGAAAGGGCACACAACTGGATAAATTAGTGGGATAAATTAGAGAATCAGTGTATAAACTCAGCTATGATAGAATTCCTAGCCACTCTCCCAGCTACATGACTACATATGCGCTGTCCAGTAGTAGCCAAGCAAGAGGCTTAGTCATTACAGGACCTTATGTCCTACATAATCTGTGTGCTGTATGATCATGTAATTTATGCACAGTGTGATCATGCAATCTATGTGAATGCTTGGCATAGCTATGTAAGCCCACATGCACATGTGTGTGTGTTTGTGGAATCCATAAAAAGCAGGTCACAGACCCCTCCCTCCTCTCTCCCTGCACAACCATTTTGATAGGCCTAAGCATTCCTCTCTGTTCCTCCTCTTAATAAACTCTTTTAGTGGGTTTTGTAGTGCCTTGTGGCTTTTTTGAATCGTAAACAGCACTGGTTAATGAATAACACAGCACCACATAATAACTAACAAGCTACAGATAAGAAATTTTTAAAATAATATGCCCAAAGTATATATTAAACAAAAGCCTCTTCAACAAATTGTGCTAGGAAGAAACATATGCTGTACTCCTGATCTTGTAGCATCCTTTCATGTCCAGAAATCACTGTTTAATTCTGACCCTTCCCAATTTGGCTTTTACAACTCATTTCATTCCCTCTTCCATGATTGTTCCTGAACCTTGATGAGGGGCATGACACAGATTTTCTATGTGTGGCTGAGCATTCCATAGTAATTTTTCTCTGCACTTTGACCAGTTCTGAGTTTCTGGACTAACCACCATCCACTGCATAAAGAAACTTTTCTGATTATGTCTGAGAGCTGCACTAATATGTAGAGATAGAAATATAAAATTAGAAGGCAGTTTGATGATATGTCTATTTAGCAAAATACTAGTAGTATTTTGGGACCTATGAGCTCCCCAAATATTGATTCTTTGACAGATTTGCATATGTTTCTTTCTGTGTAGTAAGTCTTAAGTCCAATAAGAAAGCAGTTGGTTGCATCCATTAACATTTGTGCCATTATTTCATTCACATGTATATATTGCTGTTGATACATCAGTCATTATTGCAGTTCACAGGGTTCACATGTGAGTACCTTCTAGTACTACGAGAGGTAGCTAGCATGGAGGAAGCATCCTGCTCAAATAACAATTTGATTTTGCCATGTTTTATGACCAGTGCATATGCTGTCTTCAGCAACAAGATCTTAGCATTGACTTCAGGTGGGCAACCAAGAGCAATGGCAATATCCTTTATTTCTTTTGGGGGAAAGTAGTCTCTGAGACACCTCTTACAGTCTGAGGGGGGTATTCTTTACCGATTTTGGGCTTTTTGTTTGGCAGCCTATGGCTTCTTGGATGATTATAATCCCTGTGTAGGGTAACTCCAATTAAATAATATTTTTATGAATACACACACACACACACACACACACACACACACACACACATGAAGTTTATAAAATAGTAGGTTTCTATATAGCCACCAGATTCCTAGTGTCAATTGTCACTCCCTAGGCCTATTCTCTGGCCTATCCTCCCATTGATCCTCCCACTAAAACCTCCCTCCCCAGTATTCCACCTTAGCTCTTCATACTACCTCTGTACTATCCCTCCCCTTCCCTTAAAATATTTCGTTCCCCTCCCCATCAATAGTCTCTTTCTAATTTCTAAGTTGTACAGACATTCTGAATTAAACACAAAAATATAAATGTTTGATACTAAGACACTCATATAAGTGAGAATATAATTTTGTCTTTCTGGGTCTGGGTTACCTCACTTAGTATAATGTTTTCTAGATCCACATATTTGCCTGAAAAATTCATAATTTCATTTTTCTTTATAGCTGAATAAAATTCCACTCTATGTAGACACCACATTTTTATTTTCCATTCATTGGTTGATGGATATCTAGGCTGTTCCCATGTCTTAGCTATTGTGAAAAGAGAAGAGCTATCAATATAGTTGAGCATGTGATTTTGTAGTAGGAAAGAGCATTTTTTTTTTGGGTATATGATTAGAAGAAGAAGAGGTGGAGAAGGAGGAGGAAGAAGAAGAAGAGGAAGAAGAAGAAGGATGAAGAGGAGGAGGAGGAGAAGATGAAGGAGGAGAAGGAGAAGAAGAAAGAGAAGGAGGAGAAGGAGAAGGAGAAGAGTGGATGTCTGATAAAGCAGAAATACAATACCAGGCATGGGAAACCCTATTTTAGGTTGTTGGTCAGGTTTGGTCCAAAAGACTAACAAAACCTAGGAAACAATTGTGATTGCCCTTGGTTGCTCCCCAGAGGTGGAAGGTAAGTTCCTATAGCTGAAGACCTCATACACATTAGGTACAAAGCCCAGAGGCCTCTGATATAGAATTACCTGAATGCCTTCTCCTTGAGAAGATACCATGCAAGCTTCCAAAGGAGGGATGCAACCAACAGTCCTGTCCTGCTATGATACCTATGAACCACAACAATGACCAGCATGCCATGATAGCACTAAGGGCACAGTAGTGGTACACATACCTTAGTGGTAACCAACAGCACTATAATTGGACTTCAGAACTGCTCAAAAGAGGGCAATAATCCTAGGTACCCAAAACCTATATAATTACCCAGGACTAATGAAGTCATAGATAGGAGAATATACAAGCATACTTTACTAAAACATCATCATACCTAACCACACTCTAAATATTTATCCTTATATTCACAAATAAGTGTAGTTTTCCTGACGCAGCAAGGAAACTTCTCTTTAAAACAGATGGAGAACATTACAGAAAACTGCAATCAATCAAAATGCAGAGTTCTGGAACCCAGTCCAGTTGGACACATCTACAATACACCTCCTACACCTAAGATTGAGGGAACATTAGGGAACAGGAGGCTAGAAAGCTTGTAAGAGCCATAGGATCAGGAGTTTGCTATAAAACTGTGTCTTTTTAGTAATGTCAGATGCTACACCCATAAAGTATCATCAACATGACCAAACAAGAGCAAACAGCAATAGACAAGCCAACATGAACAGGGGAAAGACCACAAGTCCTCAAACCTACACAAAGAACTACAGGCACATTCTTGTCCACCATTGAAAATACCCCAGTTTCATCCTCAGCATTATAGCAGATCACCTTCAGGGGCCTGTCTTTCCTCTCTGACTCTAATTCCTGGGGAATCCAAAGATTCTCACAACAGACACAGCTTTCCTCCTTCCTGTGGGCCCTCAGCCCTTCACTTCTAGTCCATCCCTATTCCTTCTTGTCAGCCCCTTATATCTAGAACCATGTTCTACTAGGGACCTCCAGTGGTCACACCTGGCAGGGACTTAGAAACACTCCCTGACAAGCAACCCATACCCACAACACTATCCTAAGATCCAGAGAAGGTAACAGAAACCAGGGAACAGAACACCAACCCAACAAATAAGAAGACCAGATATCAACACCTAGAATCACAATCACCACAAAATCAGACGCCTGGACAACGATGTAAAAAACACACCATGACAGACAAGATAGTACACCTCCACTAGATCCCCGCCAACCTTCTACTACAGTAGGCCCTGAGAAATGCTGAACATAGCTGAAGAACAAGGCAAGAACTTTCAAATAGCTGCTATGAATATATTCACAGTCCTTAAAGAGGATATGAATAAATATATTAATGAATTCTTTGAAAACACAAACAAGCAATGGAATGAAATGAATAATATAATTCAAAACTTGAAAGTAGGAATAAACTCACTAAATAAAACTCAACTGAGAGAAAACAAGTAAAAAAATTAGGAAGTCAAACAAAAAAAAACCCTTAGAGGTAAGCCTCTCCAATAGAACACACGACATAGAAGGGAGCCTCTTAGATACTGAAGACAAGATAGAAGAAATGGATACTCAAGTCAAAGAAAATGTTAAATCTAAAAAAACCCAGGGACAAAACATCCAGGTGCTGCACAACAGTTTCCTCTGAGATTAAAACATCCCTTCCTGCAGAGAAGCCCTTAAATAGAAAGGTAAACAACTTAAAATATCTTCAGGAAGTTCCTGAAACTGACCAGATTCACTAGGCCTCTGAGGGCCTGGACAAAGTAAACAATGCAACCTGAGAGTATTTCTTAGATGAAATGATGCTGGGTGGCAAAGAAGATTCTCAGAGGAAACAAGCTCCAAAGAAGATCCGTGAGACCAGACCAGCTCCCTGAAGAAACAAAATCAGCTGACCTGTCTGGACGAGGCTTAGAGCAGTGTCACTTGGAAAGGACACCACTCCCCCACCTGTTGAACTACCTGAAGGATATGCAGTGTGATCTAGGTTTCCCAGCTTTTTGAGCTTTCACCCATATTGGGATCAGCCTTGTAGATACATCTGGTTTTTTTTTTTTTTTTTCAAGATTTATTTATTTATTATATATACAGTATTCTGTCTACACATATCCATACAGGTCAGAAGAGGGCACCAGATCTCATTACAGATGGTTGTGAGTCACCATATGGTTGCTGGGAATTGAACTCAGGACCTTTGGAAAAACAAGCAGTGCTCTTAACCTCTGAGCCATCTCTCCAGCCAGATACAGCTGTTTTTGAGTCATTTCTGCTTTGAGTAACCTCTTACCCATAATCCTGTAAGTGACTCCAGTAAAATCCATTGGTTTACCAAATTGCACTTTTTTTTGTTGTTTGTTTGTTTTTTTTGAGACAGGGTTTCTCTGTGTAGCTTTTTGCCTTTCCTGGTACTCACTCTGTAGCCCAGGCCAGCCTAGAACTCAGAAAGCTCCATCTGCCTCTGTCTTCCAAGTGCTGGGATTAAAAGTGTGGCCACCACTACCAGCTCCAAGTTGGACTTTAATGATATCTGTACTTGGTCTGTTGTGGATTGTCTATATAGATAGGATGAGTTGATGTGTGTGTTGTGTTCCTTCCCAGGAAAGATTTTGTCACACAACAGGAAATCTGGATCACTATGAAAAGACCAAATCTAAGAATAATATGAATAAAGGAAGATAAAGAAATTCAGGTCAAAGGAACAGAAAATATTTTCAACAAAATTATAGAAGAAAAATTTCCTAATCTAAAGAAGGAGTTTCCTATCAAGATACAAGAAGCAGACAGAATATCAAATAGATTGAACCAGAAAAGAAATTCCCCACAACACACAATAATCAAAGTACTGAATGTATAGAACAAATAAAGACTATTAAAAGCTGCAAGGGAAAAAGACCAAGTAACATATAAAGGCAGACCTATTACAGTAATACCTCATGGAGACTTTAAAAGATAGAAGGGCCTGCAGATGTTCTACAGACTCTAACAGACCACAAAGTCCAGCCCAGGTTACTGCAGTGAGCAAAACTTTCAATCACTGTAGATGGATAAAATAAAACAGTCCATGATAAACCAAATTTAAACTATATATATATATTTGTGTATATATATATATATATATATATATTTGTGTATATATATATATATATACAAATCCAGCTCTAAAGGAGTCATTAGAAGGAAAACTCCAACCTAATGATGTTAACAACACCAAAGAAAATACAAGGAATAAATAAAAATGGGGAATAAACACCATAGTAATAAAATAACAGGAATCACCAAACACTGCTCATTGATAGCTCTCTATATCAAAGGTCTCAATTCTCCAATAAAAAGACAGAGTCTAACATACTGGTAACAAAAATAAGATCCATCTTTCTGCTTCATCCAAGAAACACACCTCAACATCAAGGATACACATTATCCCAGGGTAAAGTGTTGGAAAAAGATATTCCAAGCAAATAAACCTAAGAAGTAAGCTTTTGTAGACATTCTAATATCTTACAAAATAGACTTTAAACCAAAACTAATCAGAAGAGATAGGGAAGGACACTGCATATTCATCAAAAGAAAAATCCACCAAAACAACATTACAATTCTTAACAACTATGTAGTGGGTAGCTGTTCTAGCTTTTACCCAGTGAGGCTTCTGGTAACTGCCATTCCTATCTATGACACGCCCCTGGGGTGGGTCCGAGATGAGAGCCCTGAAGACATGATATCTGGATATGCTGGCTCTTTTGGTTCCTGGTGATCCTGGATGCTAGAAGACAGACCAAGTCAGAGTTCTCCAGAGAACCCCACTGGACTGCAACTCACCTCTCCCAGATCCTGTAACCAACCCCTTTACTGGCTGTAAGTTACCCCAAAGTAAACCTCCTCTTTAAAAACTATGTGGAATTGCCTTGATAAATTCCCACATTATCTGGCACTCACATGGTGCAAACTCCAAATGCCTGGGTGGCTTCTGCCCTCAGCCTCTTCTGTAGCTGCTGTGATACACTTTCCACACTTTCCACCCTTCCCTGTTTCTTCTTCCCTGTCTCTTTTAAAATTCCCACCCCTCCTGGGGACCAAGCCCTTACCCGTTCAGCCCATAACCAACCAGTACTGCTCCTTCCCTTCCCTTCCTTCCTCTTCCCTGGTTCATGGGCACATGCACCCACCTGCTATGTTCTTGAAGAATTTGCCTGCTTTATATAAGTAAAGTTAGCACTTTAAGGTTTCTTTAGAGATGAGAAAAGACATTTAAATTGAAGAAAAATTCTTTCAACAGTGGACATTGTATCTGTCCAGGTAATTGCTTCCTGACTTATGGTCGATATTTTGTGCTTCGATGTTAATCATTATGAAAAGTGATTTTTGGTGGGTTTTTAAAATTTTTTTTTATTTTGGTGCTTTACTGGCTTAAGATGTTGCACATGGTTTTTTGTTTTTCTTTTTTTAACCTATGCATTTAATTCCCCTCCTAGAGATAGCATTGTGTTTAATAGTAACACTTTATACATATATGCATGTTATTTTTTTTTCTTTTTGGGGGTTACTTTTAGGCTTGTTTGCAAAAGGGCCATTTTTCTTTGCTGCAGTTGTCTTTTTTGCAGAACAATAGTGTGTGCAAGTTTATGAGCAATGGAATATGCAGGTTCAATCCATTGTTTTTATTTTTTTAATCTTAACCTCTTGATCTATGCCAGAAGCAGTTTCATGTAAGTTATTTTGATGGTGAGCATGTGTGTAATTCTACAGCTCTCCGGGTCTGGTTTTTGCAGTAAGCCACCAGATCCCATATTGAACACAATTTAATCTCAGTATCAGCCATTAGAGTTTTTTTTTTTTTTTTTTTTTTTTTTTTTTTTTTTTTTTTACTTTGCTGTTTCTAGCTTATTTCTTACAGAGTGAGAAGTCATTCTTTGAAGAGTTTCTTTTTTCAATAGATGGTTGATGTTGGGATGGTTACTCAAATCAAGTGATGAGTGATGAACTCCAAGTCATCCTTGGAAATAGCAAATCTGTAGTCCAACATAATTATCCTTTAAACTAGAGAATATCACTTGTGAGAAAGCCATCATGGCCACATGGCTGATCTAGAGTGGAGTGCTGAGTTCTGGCAAACAGCTGCATCTTTCTTCCAGCCATTCTGCGAATTTGAGTTGGTATAACTTCCAACGGTAATGAAATTGTAAAGGGTAATGAAGAAGAGGCCACTGAATAAATATCAACTATTGTGCAAGGCCAGCCAAATACTCCTGTAGTTCTGGCTTCACTGCTCTTTTTAAAGTGCAGCCCAGTTGCAGCAGAAGACCCCAGTGTTTTGGAGATGTCAGTACCTTGGGATGACCACTAAGAACAGCAGCAGCAGTGGAGTGGAGCCAGCTAGGGTCTAGAAGATGAGCTATGTGTACTGCAGAGGGCAAAGTCAGAGAAGTGACCCAATCCCTTTGGAGGACTCTAGAAGATCATGAGTGCATCCCAGATGTAGGGCAGTTTGAATTTTGTAATTACCCAAGATGTTAGAGATGCCAGAGTTCTGGGATACCTGTCGAGGAGAGCTGCTAACCATGAGTGGCACCAGCCCAAGAGAAAGAAGTGAGTTGCAGTCAACAAAGCTGAACAGCATTGGAGACCTAAAGAGCATTCTGACATCAGACAAAGAGATGCAGAGTTTGGAGTTTGCCCAGATGGTTTCGGTCTTGCTTTGGTGCAATATTTCCTCATTATGCTCCCTTCCCTATGTTTTGAAATGGTAATGTATATCCTATGACATTATATATTGGATGTATGTGGGAAAAAAAACGAGTTGGAGAGAGTAGTTTTCATGGACAAGAAACTAGAAGTAGCAAAATTGAAGCTATAAAGGATTTACTAATAACTTGCTATGTTCCATATAGCCAGGGAGCACCTCCAGAGTGAGTCTGGTTCCATTCCTGATGCAATGGAGCAGCTGAGTCTAGTCCTGGTTCCCCCAGCAAGCCTAGCTACCAGACTGGCAAGAGCCACTGTGAGCCCCCCACGCCAGCTCCTGCGCAAGCTCCCTCTGGAGCCCATGGCTTCCACCATCTCAACTGGAAGTTGCTCAGAGGCTGCCTGATTAAAATAGATACCGATGCTGTCCCCTGGCCAGCTTCCTGAGGGTGCTGCTCCTGTGAATGCAGATTTACTGAGAGTGGCTCAGAGCTGTGGCTGCTGGTCATCATCCTTGCTGCCTGGAGCTCTCCATGCCCTGAGCTCAGGCCACTCAACCCCACATGCCAGCCTCTTGGCAGAGGTAAGGGTGCTGAAGGGCTAAGCAGACCACGAAAGCCAAGTCGGGCCCTGAAGCTCCAGGGAGTCTTAGGAAGATCTGCTGCTGCCTTGCTGCTGCTGCCTGAAGCCCCTCCACATGTGCATGTGGGACACTCTGCTCCCACCTGCAATTGCCACCAGCCAAAGTCTTCAGTGGGACCTACTTTAGTGCTATACCAGTGAAAACTGCTCGCCAAAAAGCACTACTACACCAAAAAAAAAAAAAAAAAAAAAAAAAAAAAAAAAAAAAAAAAAAAAAAAAAAAAAACATCACAAGCATGGTAAGATAAGCAAGCCAGTGTTTTATTTCAGGTAAGTATACTTGATAATTTTACACCTTGAAACTGATGAACAAATTTTGAATATTTCATATAATATGGCCGAAAGCATTACTTCATAAGAATTTAAAAACTTTTTTTGCCTGTATGATAAATGACATTTTCCTGGAAATATATGACTTTCCTAAGGTATATATGGCCTGTACCATTTTGGCATTTACCATAATAATTCACACAGCATTCAAACACTGGTTTAATAGTAATAACATAGATGAGTCATTATTGGGACTGATACAGGCTCTAAAAGTTAGCAATGAAAGCTTACCTAAAAAGATTCTTTCTCTGGAATCTGATAACCAGGATTTACAAGATAGTAATAAAGATTTACAAAACACACTACTTAGTTTAGAATCTGCTAACTTATTAAAAGAACTTCAGTCCATTACTGAAGTACAGCCAGATTTGATTTCTTTATAATAAATACAAATACTTAATGGATAGAACAATAACTCTCCAGGGTAAAGTTGTCACTACTCAAACACTTTATAAGGAAGAAAGATTGTCTTTAACTGATAAAATAAAGTCTATGGAATCATGTGTTTCAGAGGAACATAAAAAGTTGCATAATTTCATGAGAAATTTGGAATCCCTTGCAAGAGAGGAGGTTCACTCCCTAGAACAGACTTGGTGCTCGTTTACAAGCCCTGGAAGAAACTCTCAGTAAAGATAACAAGGGACCTAATAAACAGAAGGGCAAGACCATATAGGTCATAACATCTCCAGATGGCTTCCATACAATGGCCTATCCTGTCATCATCCATGAGAGGCCAGCAGATAGATGATGGACACCCTGAGCCGTATGTGGAATATAGATTACAACCAATTTTGGTGAGAGATTTTTAAAAATATGAAGGAAGAGATAGTCACATATGGCATACACTCAACATATGTAAGACAGATGTTAAATTTGTGGTCTACCTCACATAGAATCATTCCAGATGACTGGAATCAGTTGATTTCAGCTGTTCTAGAATATAGTCAACAGTTACAATGGAAAAACTGGTTGAGAGAAGAGGCAAGAAATTTAGAGCAACAAGGTAAAACCAGAGGTTTTGAGATTTCCCAAGATCAGATTTTTGGTGAGGGACATTTCAGTGATATGATTGTACAAGCCACTTATGATGAGCATACAATATCCCTATGCCATACAGCAGCTCTAAATGCTTGAGAAAAATTCCAGAACCAGAAAAACCAACTGAGGTATACACAAAGGTATCTCAGGGACTGCATGAATCCTTCATTGATTTTTTTTTTTACAAAGGCTGACCACAGCTATAATGAAAGCCATGTAAGTTAAAGGATTAAGACAAGTATTGACTGAGTCCTTGGCATTTGACAATGCTAATACAGAATGCAAAAGAATACTTATACCATTAAAAGTCAGATCAACTCCTTTGGAAGGATGGATTTAGTATACTAATGGTGTTGAGTCTCTTAACTATAATAATGAGACTTGGACATAGGAGGCAATTCCTAGAGGTAAAAGAAGGCTCCAGGGCACCAAATGCTTTGAATGTGGTACACCAGGTCATATAAGTAAAAACTGTACATAGGATGCTCCTAGAAGGAATACTCCCTCTAGAAATAACTCAAACAGTATACCCCAACTTTCTGTATTATGTAGAAGATGTGGCAAAGGCCAACATTGGACCAATGGATGCAGATCAATAATAGATATATGAGGCAACACTTTACCAGTGAGAAACACCTCAGGAGACCTCTTTCAGGCCCCCAAATTGAACGTTGTCCAATCATTTCCAGCCACTGTGGAGAAAATTCCTCTCCAGGATAATTAAATAAACCAATGCCTAATGTAAAGAATGATACAGCACTGGGTGATAGAACAGCTGTAATAGATGAATCAAAAATTCCAAAGAACTCAATAAAATGAATGTTTTGACAGACTTTCCTTAATGAACAAAGACCACAGCTTAGAATTTGAATTAGCATTGTTCTGGAGGGCCTGATAGACACGGGTGCAAGTGTGAATATAATTACACCCAAATCATGGCATCCAAATTGGCCTCTTGAAGAGGTAGATGTCTAATTTCTAGAGATTATAACCCTATCTCAGATAAAACAGAGTTCAAGATGGGTTGATTGCATAGTGCCAGAAGGACAGAGAGGAGGGCTGAAGCCCTATGTACCAAAAGTAACAGTGAATCTTGGGGCAAGAGCTGTTACAACAGTGGAATATCCAAACTAAAATTCCTACACTCTCAGAAGAGAAATACAGACCAATGCATGTTTCTAGGAATAATATCATAACGTGCTATAAAAAATAGTCACCAACCATTCAGGTTGTACATAAACAGAACACAACTGCTGTTAAACTCTCAGAAGTGCCAACACTCTTACCTTTAAAATGGCTAACTAATAAAACTGTCTGTGTTGAACAATGGCCTTTGACAAACGAGAAGCTACAAGTTTTAGACAAGCTGATTCAAAAGCAATTAAATGCTCAACACATTGAAGAATCCACCAGCCCTTGGAATTCTCCTGTATTTGTTATTAAAAATAGTCTGATAATTGGATAATACTGACAGATCTGAGAGCTATTAATAAAGTAATTCAGCTTATGGGCTTCCTACAGAATTGGATGCCCTTGTCCTCTCTGCTACCCAAAGAATGGCCTATAATAGTTATTGACTTAAAAGACTGTTTCTTTACCATACCTTTACAAAAAAAAGTGATAGAGAAAAATTTGCCTCTACAGTACCTAATTATAACAATTCAAAGCCAGTCAAGAGATATCAATGGAAGGTCCTCCCACAGGAAATGTTAAACATCCCTACCCTGTGCCAATATTTTGTGCAAAAACCATTGGAGGTTAATTCATGTGAAGTTTCCACAATCCATAATTTATCATTATATGGATGATATCTTATTAGCTGATCCAAAGTTAGGCACATTAGAAAGGATGTTTGAAGAAGTAAAAAAAATTTTGCGTCATTGGGGAATATTGTTCCTTAAAAAATACAAAGAGGAGATTCTATTAATTACTTAGGATACAAGATAGAGCTGCAGATAATTAGACCCCAAAAGGTACAACTAAGAGGAGATCAATTGAAGGCTCTTAATGATTTTCAAAAATTGTTAGGAAGCATTTCCAACTTACAAGTTTCATGGGAATACCCAAAGATGGACTACAAAATTTGGCTAATACTCTAAAAGGGGACAAATAATTAAATAGTCCAAGAGAATTATCAGTCAAAACTGAGAAGGAATTGGCTCTAATAGAAAAGACAATATAAGAAGCACATGTGAAATGTGTGAATCCAGAACTTAAATGCACTGTGGTCATACTTCCCTCTAGACATTCCCCCACAGGTATTTTGATGCAGAGCAAAGATATTATATTGGAATCAATATTTCTACCATGTAAACCAAGTAAGAAATTAAAGACTTATATAGACTAGATCTCTCTGATTTGATTCAAAAGGGAAAATTAAGACTTCACCAGTTGTCAGGAATGGATCCAGCAGAAATTGTAGTGCCTTTAACTAATGAGGAAATTTTCTCACTATAGAAAGATAATGAATACTGGCAGATAGCCTGTAGTAACTTTTTGGGAGAGATTAACAACCGTTATCCCAAAAGCAAGAGAATAGAATTCATAAAGACAACTGAATGGGTCCTTCCTCACATTGTCCAACAAAAAACAAATTCTGGAGTCTTCACATTCTATAGTGATGCAAATAAATCAGAGAAAGCGGGATACAAACCAGGAGACTTAAATAAAGTGGTTCAAAGTCCATACAACTCTGTACAAAAGTACAGAACTGTATGCCATTCTTATGGTACTGATGGACTTCACAGAACCCCTCAATATAGTCACTGAATTTCAATATGTGGCAAGAGTTGTTTTACACATGGAAACTGCTGAATTTATTCCTGATAATACAGAATTAACTTCATTATTCATACAATTGCAGGAAATCATCAGAAATAGGGAACATCATATATATAATAATAATACATATCAGATCTCATGTAGGTCTGCCATACTTCTAGCACAAGGTAATAATGAGATTGATCAGTTACTAATAGGTAATGTACTAGAAGCCTCAGAATTTCATAAGAAACACCATGTAAATAGCAAAGGTTTGAAGAAGGATTTCTCCATCATTTGGCAACAAGCCAAGGATATTGTTAAAAAAAAAAAAAGTCCTACTTGTTCCTTCTATAACTAAACTCAATTACCTGCAGGGAGCAATCCAAAAGGTATACAAAAAAATGAAACTTGACAGATGGATGTGTTTTCTTTTGCAGAATTTGGAAGATTAAAGTATGTACACCATACCATTGACACCTATTCAGTACGCAACTCCTATTAGTTCTAAAAAGGCTGATTCTGTGATTACACCCTATTAGAAGTTATGGCCATCATGAGAATACCTGCACAAATTAAGACATACAATGCCCCAGCATATGTCTCCAATAAAATGAGTCAGTTTTTTTCTTATTACAATATAAAGCACGTTACAGGTATACCACACAATCCCACTGTTAAAGCAGTCATAGAAAGATCCAATCAAACTTTAGAGGATATGCTAAATAAAGAGAAAGAGGCAACAACAACCCCTAGAAATAGACTTTATAGTGCTTTATTAACCTTGAATTTTCTCAATGCTGATGAGAAAGGGACAACAACTGTAGAGAGACACTGGATGACAGACAAAACTTCTGAGCTAAACGAACCAGTTTATTTCAAAGATGTGTTGATCTCAGAACAGAAACCAGGATACGTCCTATGTTGGGCAAGGGGTTTTGCTTTTGTTTCTTCAGGAGAAGGAAATCTATGGATACCAAAAAAATTAATAAAAATTTGATCCAAATAGGAGAAACCCCTTGATAAGGAGAAGTAAAAGTTCATCCACAGATGTGACATCTCTGCAAGTTGTAAGAGAAACTTAACAAACAAAGATTGGGGCAGGGTGCTGCTTTTGTCTTTCAAGGACAATAGAAATACCCATCTTCCAGAAATCATAAGGCCTTGGGTATCCAGAAATCTATAGCAGAAAGAAAGAATCTATTGTTACCAATCTCACTGCCTAACATCTATAACTCTTTAACTCTAGAAAAGTTGTGGTTCTGATTCAATTATATACCAAGCTGGCTTTGAAGCTGGAATTGGCTCACTCCTTCTCTAAACCCAAGCATATTGTTAAAAGAAAAGGTTGAGAGATTCTGTCTCATATCAGAAAAGCCATCTGGTGTGGGACAGAAGAAAACCAGTAAAATGGACCATTGTCTTCAAGATTCTAATTCTCTTTATGCTTATTCTTGATTTCTCAGAATCCTTTCTTACATGTCATGTCATTTTTAAATCTAAACTTTTCATTTTGATATTAATAATGTTCAAGTAAACAGTAAAAAATAAGCCTTTTCCAATAGCAATCTCTCAAGTCTCCAGAATAAAGATGGGGCCCACAACAACTCTACCCAGTCCAGAATGATGCCATGGTACTCACAAACATTACTCAATGATCAACCTTTGACTGAAAACTCTCCAAGATAATTCCATTATAAGATGGTTCATCATCCTACACACCTAGCCAGAATCTCAGACAACCTTACCCATTACTTACCCATTCTGGCTGCAGAATCTACAGTTAGTCCAACTGAGACTTAATTATCTGAGCTTTCTTACAGAACCCCACAGAGATATCATCACCCCTGAACAGCAGGAAGAAATTCTAAGAAAACAACACCCCCTTTCCCAAAGGTTTCATGTTTCTGAGGGTTATGAATAATGTTTAAAGGTAGGGGGTGGAAGAAAACACTTGGTATTCCCTTAAGAAAAGAAAAAAGGGGAATATATAGGTGTAGGATATTAACATAGATTATTGTATATACTAGTAAACTAATTTAGTAAAATATCAGCCTTAGATAAATTGCAATTTATGGATTCCTATATACTGATACAAATGTAAACTATTTTTATATTCTTATTTAAAATAATTTGTACATTGATACAACTACAGAACCATATTCATTGTAATGTACATATATTTATACCATTATTTGAAATGTTTGAATATTGATACAAATGTAAAATTATATTTGTCATACTGTATGTATGTTATACCTCTGTTTAAGACATTTGGTATATTGGTACATTATTGTCATATTGCCTATTGTAGTATACGTTCCTAGCTCTGCTTTAGCTATTTTGTGTATTGTTACAATTTTGAGGTCATTGTCCTTTTATTGTACATTTGCTGGTTATCTAGGTAGATAAGTGTTAGAGATTTATAGTCACCTATACTTGTCATCTCTATAGTTATGTTAGTTAGGTTCTCCAGATTTACAGAAACAAATGTCAGATGGATAGGTAATCTTCAAGCCTTCATAGACCTAGAGAATATGGCATTAAATGTTCTGATAACTTGGAATTCTGTTGACGTGAGACATGATTGCTCCTGGCAGGACTGATTTGATCCGAGAGAATGTTGGGCTTTAGAGACATTTCTGTTTGGAAGTTTGTCTTCAGCTTGGCACAAAATGGCCTACTGGGCAAAGAACTGCCCTTGCCTTGATTGTTGACAGTAAAATAAAATGGTCTGACAGATACTCTAGGCCTGTAGCCAATTTGAATGCACCAACGATGCTGAGAAACTTTAGGTGACTATCCAGGTGGCCAGCTGTCTCTGTCTACTCTCACAAGACTCCTAAAAGTTGGTGGCATCCTTCTTCTGTTTCTCAGGTATTAGTATATTCTTTCTCAAGTCTTTGATGGGATTGAAGACTAGCAGTTATAGTTACAATCTTCTTGTATCTTACCTAGAACATATTAAGTATTAGGTTTAAGTTCTTTATGATAGGACACCTTTTGGAATGATCTCTGTAATGTGCCATTTACCTATGCTCCAGACTTCTCTGGATTTTAGTATTTTAGTATGTGTCTTGTGTTTGATACTGTTCATGTTGGTTGTAGTTCCATCTTGTCTAGGTCATTATTCCTTATTCCTCCTGGACAATATTTGATAATTATTTCTATTGTATATATTTTTGTATTAGGTTAGAACTTTCTTATTTAGACAAAATGAAGCGATGTAGTGGGTAGCTGTTCCAGCATTGACCTGGAAGTACTACCCCTACTGAGGCTTCTGGTAACTGCCATACCTGCATATGACATGGCCCTGGACAGGGCCAAGACAGGAGCCCTTAAGACTCGAGATTGAGATGTTCCAGCTCTCTTAAGAGTCAGAGTTCTCCAGAGGACCCTGCTGAACTGCACCTCACCTCTCCTGGATCCTGTAACCAACCTCTTTACTGGCTGTAAGTTACCCCCAAATAAACCTCCTTTTTAACCACATGGACTTGCCTTGATAAATCCCCATATTACACAGAGGCACCAAGTTTGTAAAAGCAACACTACTACTGCTTAAATCACATATTCTTGCTGACACCCCGATAGTGGGAGACTTCAATCACCCACTCTTGCTAATAGACAGGTCATCTGTTAAGGTCTGAGAATCACCCCACAAAAGACCATTACTCACATATGCAAAAGCAATAGCATTTATTTCCTGAGAGAAAAATTCCTGCATGCAGGGGTCAGCCACATAACAAAATGGCAATGGCCCTGAAAGAAGCTCACATGCTCCTTTAAAGCACAGCCAGGGGAATTCCAGGGACAGTTACATCATGTCCAACAAACTTGATCGGCTAAGCAAGCAGTAGTTACATTATTTTAAACTTAATTGGCTGTAGCATTTTTGAATGTGTCAGGGCACAACCAGAGATGTATAAAAAAATACAAGAAGAGGTGGGTGTTTGTAGAATCTGTGCTTTTCTGATTGGCTAGCTTTAGCTTGCCAAGACCTGGCAGGCTGTGGGGCTTAAGATCAGTCCAGAAAGGAGGCTATAGTTCTGGCCTCACCAGTGAATGATGAATTGGCAAATTGGAAGTCAGCACTAACACTCACCTAGGGTACACTGCCTCAGCATGGCTTGGTGCCAGCTCATATCCACACAGAAATGCTAGAGCTAGATGACACTATAAATCAAATGCACCTAGCAGATATTACAGTATACCTATAACCCCTAGTAAAATAGAAGCAGTAATTAAAATCTCCCAACCAAAAAAGGCCCAGGGCCAGATGGATTCAATGTAAAAGGCTACCAGACTTTTAAAGAAATATTACATCAGTTTGAATTTTTGTGGATTCAAATTTTCCAATAAAAATTTGTGAATTTGGGAGTATTATTCATGTTTTTGAAGGTTATGTTATCTTATGCTTACAAATATATTATATATCTTTACATTGGTAGCAAAGTTCTGAAAGCAGTTAAAAACTGTATGATCTTGTCTTTGTTACTCTACTTTTCCATTGTATGAGGGTGAGGGCATGGTTTTAGTCACTCTGAAGCTTTGCAGCTCTCTCCTGCCAGTTTCATGACATGTGATGCTTACTATAGCTCATTCTTACATCATTTTTCTTGCTCTGCCATCTTGCTTCAGAAGAGTTTCCCAAATGAAGGAAGCATGGTGCAAATTTGTTGTTATATGAACCTGCTTGAGACCTCTCTAAGAAGGCATTGATTCTATCCTGAGGAAGAATCAGGGAAGATTTCTCCATTTATGACAATGGCCTTGTCATGAGATCTTAAGAGCACCCTATTCAACTTCATAAGGTATCAAGATTTGAGCAGTTTTTAAAACACATCTCTGATCCATGACTAGCATGTAGCTTGCCACTCTGTGTCTGTCTTATGACTGGAATTAATGGCTCTAGGATGGAACTGATGTTGATTAGCACAATCACATCATTTGTTTCAATGTCACAGTTATGGGGATTTTCACATAATTCATTGAAGGGTCACTCACTGTAAGAGATGAAGTTTATGATTCAGCTCTTAATGGTGCCTCTCTGCTAAGCCAGTTCAGTATTTACACAGATCTTCTGAGAGGAAAGTTGCTGAAATTATATTATCATCTTCAGAAAACTGTTTAAAGGGCTTATTTAATACTAATGCACTGGGGGCTGGAGAGATGGCTCAGTGCTAAGAGCACTGCCTGCTCTTCCAGAGGTCCTGAGTTCAACTCTCAGCAACCACATGGTGGCTTACAACCATCTCTAGTGGGATCCGATGTCCTCTTTGGCATAAAGTTGTACATGCAGATAAAGCACTCATATACATAAATAAATAAAAAAAATCTTTAAAAATATATTAATACACTGTGTAATTACTGCTTTTTTTCCTGACAAGAGTGCCAGGAGAATATGGGCTACAAATGTCCGAGTATGCTTGAGAATTATTTTAATTTACAAAACTTGACTCAAGCTTCTGTTTGTAGATTTAAATTTGAGGACAAATTCTGAAAAAAATAATGCAAAAGTCCACAAATGTACATCAGAATGAAGCCCTAGGCTTACAGCACATTAAAGCACCTAAACCCACAGGAGCCAAAGGGAGACATTGCACCATATCCAACAGATCAGATGTATAGTGGCTGCAAGCAAAGTGGAGGCTGGTGGCCTAGAGTGCTTTCTGCTGGAGTCCTTGCATCCCTTTTGGTGCCTAAGCCTCTCAGTTTTCTCTCCTAATCTGTATCATTCTATTAAGCTGCAAATCAGCTCTGTTTTTCCATCTCTTCCAGATTACACCCAGGGGATCTTAACTATTTCCTGACTCTTGTTTTTTTATGCTATGAGCCACCCATTATAAAATAAATTATGTATCTTTCTTAATGTTTTAAATAGCATGTTTCCTTAATACTATTATTCTATTTCATGTTTAATGGATGTTTTTTGTACTAAATTGTTAAAGATGCAAAGAACTCTTAGAACAAAAGAAGTCGGTATAATATTGAAATTATAAACATGCAAAGCTTGAATTGAGAGTTCCAAATGAAAGCTTTTGAATCTTTGTTAATGATCTTTTGATTTGTGCAGACAGCATTTTACAGTGGGCGGAAGAATGAATGCCTGCTTTCTCTGAAGTCCTGCCATCTATTGGTAAAGTCATACTAGAATTTATTCTAGCAGCAATTAAAAAAAAAAAAACTGCAAAAAGAAAACCTTTCTATTCTTGAAATAGAAAATGGGCACATTCTTTGCATAATTATGTAAAATTTTCAAAAGCACACGTTCTGTGATGAAACTTTAAACACAGTTTTAGTGCCAATAATCAAGCATAATTACTTTTTCTAGACTTGCTGTGGCTCAGATGAGTCTGGCCTCAGCGACCACGTGCTGGTGTTGGTACCCAGTGTGATGTTGAGAGGTGGACTTTTGAGAGGTAGCATGTATTTGTTAGCATTTCCTCAACTTTAGATGGGCATGTTCATTGTGGCTCACAGTTTCAGAGCTTTCAGACCACGGTTACTTTGCCCCATGCTTCTGGGCCTAGCAAGGAGCACATCATGAACATGAAGTGGTAAAAGCTGCTGACCTCCTGTAGCAGGAGGACAAAGAGAGAAAAGCCCCGTATTCCACAATTCCCTTGAAAGGTACACTTACACTCATCCATATAGGTGCCCCTTAAAGCTTTCTAAGGGTGTCAAGTTGATGACCTAGACATTACCAGATTGGCAGCCGGGAGACATCCAGACCCAAAGTAGCAAAGGGCTGAGTAACAAGTCCTCTGCAGGATGTGAAGCGGCTCCTGTGGGCGTCTAACTCCCCGATTCATCCTCCAAAGAAGCCTGAGCCTGGTGCTGAATCTTAGCTAGTTTGTCCAGAGACACTACTGCTTGCTCCCAACCACACTCCACTGTGACCATCTACCATAGAGCGTTATTCAGAACATACACAGGCTGTTTGAATTTTCACTGAGTTAAATAATCTTTTTTTAGTTTATTTGAATCATGTATTTAACTGTTGTGCTTAAAACAGCAATGACAAACTAGCAGACACAGTCTGTCTGAATGAATTATGGTCAGAGCTAAATAGGAAACAGGAATTGAACAAGAGCAGGTGCTTGATAAATATCATGATACTACATCTTCCAGCAAAAATGTAATTTCTTTTATTTAATTACTTTTTTTCCATTTACTTTACATACCAACTGCAGATCCCCTTCCTCTTCTCTCACCCACCTACCCCACCCTACAACCCCCACTTCCCATTTACCCTCTCCCCTTCCACTCCTCCTCTGCCTCCATTCAGAAATGGGGAGCCTCCCATGGCTTGAGCAAAGCATGGCACATCAAGTTGAGGCAGAACCGAGCTCCTCCCCTTGCATGAAGACTGCGCGCAAGGTCATCCAGCATGGGGACCAAGTTCCAAAAGCCAGCTAAAGCACCAGGACAGGTCCTGATTTCAATGCTAGAAGCCTTACAAAGACATCAAGCTACACAACTGTCACACACATGCAGAGTGCTAGATCGGTCTTATGGAAGCTCTCTAACAGTTGGTCCAGAGTCCATGAGATCCCACTAGCTCAGGTCAGCTGTCTTGTGGGTTCCCACAACCTGACCTCCTGGCTTGTACAATCCCCTCCGTTCCTTCAGCAAGACTCCAAGAGCTCAGTTCAGTGCTTAGCTGTCAATCTCTGCATCTGCTTCAATCAGTTACTGGATAGAGTATCTCTGATGACAATTAGAGTAGTCATATATCTGATTGCAGTAGATGGCCAGTTCAGGCGCCCCCTCCACAAGGGTTACCTTGTGATTCCTGGGGTTTCCCTGGTGCCAGTTTCTCCCTAAGCCCATCAAGAAGTCTCTTTCCTTATTCTCCCCCTCCATCCGGCCTCCATGCACAGAGCCTGCCAACCTGCTCCCTCAAGCTCAAGTTTCCATCTCTCTTATGCCACCGCCCCTCCGTCTTCGAGTTTACTCAGGAGATCTCTACTATTTTCCCTTCCCAGGGAAATCCACACATCCCTCTTTGGACCCTCCTTGTTTCTAGACTCTCTGGGATGTGGATTGTAGGTTGGTTATCCTATACTTTACTCCTAATACCTACTTATGAGTGAGTACATACTATGTTTGTCTTTCTGGTCTGGGTTACTTCACTCAGATTTTTTTTTCTAGTTCCATCCATTTGCCTGCAAATTTCATAAGGTCATTGTTTTTTTAATCACTGAGAAATACACCATTGTGTAAATGTACCATATTTTTCTTATCCATTCTTCAGTATAGAGCATCTAGGTTGTTTCCAGATTCTGGTTATTAGGAATAATGCTGCTATGAACATAGTTGAGCAAGTGTCCTTATGGTATGATTGAGCATCCTTTGGGTATATGCCCAAGATTGGTATAGCTGTGTCTCGAGGTAGATTGATTCCCAATTTTCTGAGAAACTGCCATATTGATTTCCAAAGTGTCTGTACAACTTTGCAATTCCACCAGCAGCAGAGGACTTTTCTCTTACTCCACATCCTCTCCAACATAAGCTATCATCAGTGTTTTTGATCTTAGCCATTCTGACAGGTGTAAGATGGTATCTCAGAGTTATTTTGATTTGCATTTCCTGGATGACTAAAGATGCTAATCAATTCCTTAAATGTCTTTCATCCATTTGAGATTCTTCTGGTGAGAATTCTCTGTTTAGGTCTGTACCCA